>NC_091069.1:126823123-127448123 GCF_032405125.1 Capricornis sumatraensis
ACTCAATCATGTCCAATTCTTTGTGACCCCATGAACCACAGCATGCCAGACCTCCCTGCCCATCGCCAACTCATGTTTACCCAAACTCATGTCCGTTGAGTCAGTGATGCTATCAAACCATCTCATCCTCTGTCGTCTCCTTCTCCTTCTGCCATCAATCTTTCCCAGCATCAGGGTCTTTTCAAATGAGTCAGCTCTTCGCAACAAGTGGCCAAAGTATTGGAGTTTCAGCTTCAACATCAGTCCTACCAATGAACATCCAGGACTGATCTCCTTTAGGATGGACTGGTTGGATCTCTTTGCAGTCCAAGGGACTCTCAAGAGTCTTCTGCAACACCACAGTTCAAAAGCATCAATTCTTTTGTGCTTAGCTTTCTTTATGGTCCAACTCTCACATCCATACATGATCACTGGAAAAACCATAGCCTTGACTAGATGGACCTTTGTTGGCAAAGTAATGTCTCTGCTTTCTATATAGTCCAACTCTCACATCCATTCCTGACTACTAGAAACACTTTATGAAAGTTGAAACTTCTGTGAGTTCTATTCTCTGTCTACATTTGTCCTGCATACAGTAGGTGTTCAATAAACATGTTTTGGACTGAATTAATTAAAGAGAGATCTATCTTAAGCAACATATCTTAAGTTTAGTACAGGGGTACTAGACTCTATGAGAAGAGGGCATGGCAATCCACTCCAGTATTCTTGCCTATAGAATCCCATAGAAAGGAGTCTGGCAGGCTATAGTTCATAGAGTTGCAAAGAGCTGAACATGACTGAAGTGATTAAGCATGCATACACCCAGACTCTTTGGATTTTCTTGACACATAGAGATTCGTTTAGACATGGCATAACATCATCTTGGTGTCATCAGAGAGGAAGATTTGTGTCACAGAACAGATGAAAAAGTATTCATTTTATTGTGTATGTTGCTGAGGAAAAAATATCCAAGACATTGTAGATGATACAGCAGATATAAGAAACAAATTGTTGTTGCCCTCTAGTTAAAGAGAAAAGACATAGACCAGGAAGATTGCTATACTAAATACACTGTATTAGTGTGGCCAGCTGCCCAGGAGTGGGGAGATGGGTCAGACTGGCTCTTTAGTTATGGATAGATATAGGATGGCCAGAAAGGTCCAAGTAAACACTTTAAAATTAGAACAATCATGTGGCATTTTTATTTTTTTTCAATATAGGTTAAAATAATGACTATTGATTTTTCACTATTGTATTTTTAAAAGCTTATTTAAAGAACTGAGGCAAAACCTGATGCATTCTAAAGCAAACTGTTTCTTATTTCCTGGAATATATGGATTTGTCTTTTTTTCTAGACCTGCTACTAACATGAGAGAAGCCAGTAAATATTATGGCAAGATTGACTCATAAATTAATTAAATTCTTAAGTAAGATAATATGGATACATATTATTTAATATATTGTGAGGTCTCCAGCGAGACATTTGCTTCTGAAAATAAGAAAACAAGAACAAATTAAAATGCTTCCAAGTAGCAGTACATTTATCTGTCATCTTAGACCTCAGAAAACATGATAATAATTACTAAAAAGTGTATAGATATAACCCTTAATTTCAAACTGCCAAATCATTCACATTCCTAAGAAAGAAGGCTCGGCGAAGGTGAGTAAGCTTTGATTTACCATAAAAAGCTCTCAACTGAGGCGAAAGAAGTTTTGTTTCTCCAAAGAATCCATGGTTACAGTAAGCCAAAAAACAAAAACACAAAAAAACCCTCTAACTTAAAATATGCCAACAGTTTATTAATCTGAACTTTAATGTTTAAGAGAGTTTGTCTTTAAATTTTCACAGTGATAAATTTGTATCAGACAAAAGACAGCTTAATTAGAAATTTAATTGGAAAAAATAATCTGAATTTGTAATGTTTGCCCAGAATTATTGAGAAATATAAGAGATGCAGAAAAAGCCAAGCAAACCATCCTGGATCCTTTGATGGGTAATCTAAACCCATGATTTCTAGAAAAGGTCCCATTAAGGTTTTATTTTTAGTTTTAAGTAATTTTTTAGCATGATGAGATTGAAAATAAAAATATTTTTAAAGCAGAATTTGGAAATTTCATAAAATAACTCTGTATACAGGGCTATGAACTAAGAAGAAGCAGAAAACTTTTATTTCCTTCTTTTGAAAGCTAGATAACTTACTGTTGGCTAGCCAGTGAGTTCTAGAGTTTCTAAGTAATTGATTTAGGATTTAAAATCTAGGCCTCTTATTTTGATGCATTTTAAGGAATATTTTTGTACTGCTTTCTTTGTAGTTATATCCAAGATCCTGGGCACTGCTCACAAGCATATTTTATTGCCAGCTTCTTGACTTTGAAACAGAGATCATTATGCTGGTGAAAAATGTATCCAATCAAAAAATGCCAATAATAAAAATGGATATTTTACTGAATATTTTGTTTGAAGAGGTGATGGGGGTTTTTATAGTAAAATTCCATGAGACATTTTAAAAACAGATCTCGTTGTCATCATTTCTTTCCCTACAAACCACTTCATATCTACCCTTTCTCTTCCATTTCTAAGTAATCTCCTTTTCACGCTCTCTAGCATTTGAACAAACATTTGGCTTGTGCTCTCGATGCAATAAAATGAAAGATCAGTGGCTTCTGCCATCCAGAGGCATTCCTCAGACTTGCCCTTGGAAGACTTTCTATCTCCTTGCACTTAACCTGTGCTCCTCTTCTCCCCCATCAACATGAGCAGAAGGAACAGCAGCAGCTATTTTTTCAGCATATATAACACATGCCTTTAATGGCCTCAGGTGTGTATTAGTCACTCAGTGAGACTGTTTGTGACCCCATGGACTGTAGCCCTCCAGGCCCCTCTGCCTATGGAGTTCTCCAGACAAGCATGCTCTAATGGGCTGTCATTCCCTTCTCCAGGGGCTCTTCCTCACTTGGGCATAAACCCCTACATTGCAGGTAGATTCTTTACCATCTGTGCCACCAGAGAAGCCCTAATGTCCTCATGATATGTAGTTAAACAAACCTTGGCCATTTTTAATTCTGTGAAGTGAAATTAATCCTTTCAAATGAATGAGCTCAACACAAAGACATTTAACAATATGCAATGAGAGGTTAATAGGAAACTGTGACTAGAAACATAACTTTTATAGCCTATAGACAAAAATAGCAACACATTGAGATAGGTGAAGAAAGAAAGATCTTTAATGGTGCTATTTCAAGGAGTTTACAGAGTAAGGAAAAAAAGTACTCCAGATGGAATTATGGCAAGAGGTTCTTACTAAGAATATGTAGTATAGGCAGGATATTCAAGATATTCAGACCCTGAATTACATTCCATGTGCACAAAGCTCTATTGAAGAAAAATTGCTTTCTTAACTTTAAAAAAATAAATATCAAAACTGAAAAAATGTTAATGTGTACAGCAAACTCATTTATCACAAAATGAAAAAACTCAAGGAATTCAAGCCAAGAAACAGAACATCACACACCTCCCAAAGTCTCATTTTGTGCCCTTCCAATCACCGTCCAAAGAGAACTACTGTTAACTAATGTAATGTACTAATGTAATTAAGTAATAATAGGGGAAAACAGATATAGGATATACTGGAACTCTCTGTACTATATTTCCATTTTTTTTAATCTAAAGCTATTCTAAAGTAGACTTCTTTTTTTTTTTTTTTTCTCTTGGAAAGACATTTTATATTTAGTATAGCAGTTGTAACATGCCAATCCAAGACCTGGAGATTATTGTACTAAATGAAATAAGTCGAACAGAGAAGGATAAATATCATAAGATATTATCAATATGTGGGCTCTAAAAATACATGATACAAATGAGTTATTCAGTTGCTAAGTTGTATCTGACTCTTTGCAATCCCATAGACTGCAGCATGCCAGGCTTCCCTGTCCCTCACTATCTCCCGGAGTTTGCCCAAGTCAGTGATGCCATCCAACCATCTCATCCTCTGTCGCCTTATTCCTTTGCCTTCAATCAGAGTCTTTTCCAATGTTCTTGTCAGATGTTCACATCATCTATTCAGATCAGGTGGCCAAAGTATTGGAGCTTCAGCTTCAGCATCAGTCCTTCCAATGAGTATTCAGTGTTGATTTCCTTTAGGACTGACTGGTATGATCTCCTTACTGTCCAAAGGACTCTCAAGAGTCTTTTCCAGCACCATAGTTCAGTTCACTTCAGTTTCTCAGTCATGTCCAACTCTTTGTGATTCCATGAACCACAGCACGCCAGGCCTCCCTGTCCATCAGCAACTCCCAGAGTCCACCCAAACCCATGTCCATCAAGTCAGTGATGCCATCCAGCTATCTCATCCTCTGTCGTCCCCTTCTCCTCCTGCCCTCAATCCTTCCCAGCATCAGGGTCTTTTCAAATGAGTCAGCTCTTGGCATCAGGTGGCCAAAGTATTGGAGCTTCAGCTTCAGCATCAGTCCTTCCAATGAACACCCAAGACTGATCTCCTTTAGGATGGACTGGTTGGATCTCCTTGCAGTCCAAGGGGCTCTCAAGAGTCTTCTGCAACACCACAGTTCAAAAGCATCAATTCTTCAGTGCTCAGCTTTCTTTATGGTCCAACTTTCACATCCATACATGACCACTGGAAAAACCATAGCCTTGACTAGATGGATGTTTGTTGGCAAAGTAATGTCTCCGCTTTTTAATATGCTATCTAGGTTGGTCATAACTTTTCTTCCAAGGAGTAAGCGTCTTTTAATTTCATGGTTGCAGTCACCATCTGCAGTGATTTTGGAGCCCAGAAAAAGTCAGCCACTGTTTCCCCAGGAAGTGATGGTACTGGCACCATAGTAAGAAAGAATCAATTCTTTAGCTCTCTGCCTTCCTTATGATCCTGGAGGAGGGAATGGAAACCCACTTCAGTATTCTTGCCATGAGAACCACATGAACAATATAAAAAGGCAAAAAGATACAAATGAAGTGATTTATAAAACAGAAACAGACTCACAGAGAAGAAAATTATGGTTACCGGTGGGAAATGTGGTTGGAGTGGGGAGGGGGTTAGATGTTTGGGAGTTTGGGATAAAGTAAACTTAAAAAAAAAAAATTACCTAATAGCAAGAATTTTCTTTTAAATGCTGCAAATAACCAGCTTGTTCGATTTCATTTTTGTTCAAGGGATAATTTATTGATTAGTTCCTACTTCCTAAGTCAACAGTTATTTGGTAATTTGCATATTTTAGTAAATTTCAACAGCTTCTGGTCATTTTAAGCCAACCTTGATTAACATACTAAGTTTAGTTATTGAGAAACTCCATGAGTCTGCTGGAGTGTTTTCCTTTTCCTCAGAATGAGAGTTATATAGGTTTAGCTCCATCTGAGGAACTCCACATTAAGACAGATCAAAATGAAACAGAACATTTTGACCTGATTCTGTCAGCCCAGCCTCAACCATATCTTAGCTCCTGCTTTCCCGACAGAAAAGCGTACAGTTTCTAGGCAGTTCTAAGACCCCACTAATCCCTTTGCAACTCTACAAGAGTATTGCTCCTATTTTATCATGTCCTTTAAACCGTCTCTCTTCTAAATCCAATCCTCTCTTCCAATCCTCAATATCAACCAGGTAAATTATCATTTGAGCTTGATGCAATTTCAGACTATGTCACATATATACCACAAAACCTAAATATACCTAAATTTATAACCAATGTCAGTGTTAGAAAATTAAACTACAAAACACTCCAAATTCAAAGCAAAATTGTTTCAAATTATGTTCTGAAAGATACTGCATTCAAATCTAAAACTGAGATGTTCTTTTATTTCTTGCATTAATATGAAAGAGCAAAATATTTTCAGGAGGATTCTGTCAGTAAATTAGTTGGAAGTCTTTTGCTCTTATAACTTTTTATGTGGTGACAGCTCCAATATTTCTCCAGAAAATGTATTTTGTGTTTTTTATAATTACATTTACTGAAGGAGGAATTTATTAAAGTAACAGCACAAAGTTTCTCCACCTTGGCACTATTGATATTTTAGTAATGTGTGTGTTAGTCACTCAGTCATGTCTGACTCTTTGTGACCCTATGTACTGTAGGACTGTAGTCTGCCAGGCTCCTCTGTCTATGGGATTCTCCAGGGAAGAATACTGGAGTGGGTTGCCATGCCCTCCTCCAGAGGGTCTTCCCAGCCCAGGGATCAAACTCAAGTCTCTTGCATTGCAGGTAAATTCTTTACTGACTGAGCCACCAGGGTAACAGGACTTCATATTGGATCTGTTTCTTTCACTTTAACGTTTGTATTCTATTTCTCTTGCTGCAAGTTACAAATGTTGCTTATAGACTGAATTATAGAGGACAGTCTACCTGCAAGGCTCTGATCTCTAGAGGTATCTCCATTCATACAGAGATAAAAATTTCAAAACAGAGTAACAGCCACCATGTTGGAGGTTTATAGGAACATCCTGATCAAATCTACTTGGGCAGCTGTAAGGAAAAAGGATTCTGGCACCGAGAAGTTTGTAGCAACCAACAGTTTATCCTCCCCTTTTAGTATGAAAGAAGCCTGAATGCTAACTTGGGGAAGATGGTTCTGTGGGACACTAGTCCACCATTTTCTCAGTCTGCTGGCTTTCCAAATAACTTGTATTCCTTGTCCTAACAACTTATCTCTCAACTTATTGGCCTGCCATGTTGCAAGTGATGCAAGTTTGGATTTTGTAACATTTGGGGCTGGATAATCCTTTGTTGGGGTTTTCCAGGTGGCACAGTTGGTAAAGAACCTGCCTGCTAATGCAGGAAATGCAACAGATGGGGGTTCGATCCCTGGGTCGGAAGATCCCCGGGAGCAGGAAACAGCAACCTCCTTCAATGTTCCTGCCTGGAGAATCCCATGGACACAGGAGCCTGGTGGCTACGGTCCATGGAGTCATGAAGAGTCTGACACAACTGAGTGACTGAAGAGCAACAACAGAACAATCCTTTGTTGGCTTCCCTGGTGGTTCATATGGTAAAGAATCTGCTTGCAATGCAGGAGACCTGGATTTGATCTCTTGGTTGGGAATATCCCCTGGAGAAGGGAATGGCTATGCACTCCAGTACTCTTGCTTGGAGAATTCCATGGACAGAGGGGCCTGGCAGGCTACAGGCCATGGGATCGTAAAGACTTGGATACGACTGCATGACTGACATGCTGAGCCCTTTGTTGTGGGGGGCTTACCACATGTGCATGTTAGATGTCCAGCAGCATCCCTGGCCTCAGGCTACAAGATGCCAGTAGTGACCATTCTCCAGTCATGACAACCCAAGTTGTCTGTATACATTGCCACATCACCTCCAGTTGAGAGCCACTGATCTAGTGTATTGATCAGAATCCAACTTTATTTAATTTGTTGAAATATTTCAACATTGCTGTGAGAAGCAATATATTCCATTCCCAATGTGTAGGAGATACCTAGCTCATTCCCTTTGCTAGGTGAACACTCCCTGTATTTTTCCGTACTGTGAAAGTTGTAAAATCACTATGGATGGAGTGGAGGCTGAGTGCAGTAGTCTGGTTGGAAGGAGTCCTATGGAATTTGTATTGATGCTTCCTTTGCATTGCCAGCAAGTTTTTCTCCTGGAGAGATGTTTATTAGCAAAAGCTAGATTTTAGTCTGTCCCTTTGGCAATAATCCTCATCATCTACCACTTTCATTCTCACTCCCCAAGAGCCATACTTGGCTCAGCTCAGATAAACTGATGTTTTAGTACTTGGGGCAGGAGCTGTTAATAGTTAGTGCAGCCGTGCAGCCGCACCCATTATTCTACGTATGATCAGTTGCTGCTGTTCTACTTCAACAGCAGATTTCTGTAGTTGTGGTAGCGTATGGCTCATAAAGTCTAAAATATTTATCATCTCTCCTCTTACAGAAACGAATTGCCAACTCCTATTTTAAATCCTAAAATGTGCAAATTATTTAAACTGTTCAACCTAAATCCTTTGTCCTGGATGTTGCATCAGTTTAGCTATATCAGTAACAGTCACACTTGTAAAAGTATCTGATTCTCTACAGTTCATGCCAAGGGCAGGATTAATTTAGACACAATCCTCATCGTTATGGGAATAAGCAGCTTGCCACTTCACATCCAAAGACAATTTTTTACACTTCTGCATTTTCTGTCTTTCCATAGGCTCAGCAAATCTAACGCATGTTATCTGCTGTTGTAGGTGTTCTTCCTTTGGCCCTTGGGAGATTGAGGCCAACTAGGCACCAATTTACTGTCACTGGATGTATTCATTTACCTTTAATTAGGATTGAGTGTTGGAGAAAAGCAGATGACCTTGGTGTAGGAATGAGTACCTAAAACATTCTTCTGCCTTTTCCAGAATCAGTGGTTACATTTCAAGTTTTCTGCATTGCTTTCTTTCTGCTGTTTAAAAGGAGAGTAGACACTTCTGATAAAGTGTCTCTCATTAGTCTGCATAATTTTCATTTTTTTTTTTTTACTAATAATCTTGATTCTGGGATGGTTTTATTATCACAACCAGTTAGTGCTGATATATAGTTTGCCTGAGGCTTACACGATGCTCTACCATTTTGTTGTTCAGTCACTAAGTCATGTCTGACTCTTTGAGACCCCATGGACAGCAGCATCCCAGGCGTCCCTGTCCTTCACTATCTCTCAGAGTTTGTTCAAACTCATGGCGATGTTATCTAACCATCTTATCCTCTGCTACCCTCTTCTCCTTTTTCCTTCAACCTTTCCCAGCATCAGGGGCTTTTCTAATGAGTCGGCTCTTCACATCATGTGGCCAAAGTATCGGAGATTCAGCTTCAGCATTAGTCCTTCCAATGAATATTCTGGATTGATTTCCTTTAGGATTGACTTATTTGGTCTCCTTCCAATCCAAGGGACTCTCAAGAGTCTTCTCCAGCACCACAGTTCAAAAGCCTCAATTCTTTGACACTCAGCCTTCTTCACAGTCCAACTCACATCCATACATGACTACTGGGAAAACCATAGCTTTGACTATATAGACCCTTGTCAGAAAAGTGATGTCTCTACCCTTTAATATGCTAAATAAGTTTGTCATAACTTTCCTTCCAAGGAGCAAATTCTACAATATGGGACTTTTAATGTGTTCCTTTAGAATGTATAAAAGCTGAGAAACAATGCATGTATATGATGCTTTATTATTTGTGGTCACTGATGTGTTTAGGAAAAGACTCTGGAAGAGAAATGGGATATACAGCCTACCTACTACTGCTTGTTTCATAGATTATGCCTCAATGTTTTCAGTTATATTAAAAACAGCTATTGTAAAGGTATGTGATGAGCTTTTAATCCTCATTTTTGTTCATTTCTAGAAAAGACTAAATTGGAAATATTAAGATTCGATACAGTATCAAAGGCATCTTTGCAAGTAAAGCTTATTTGCACGTGTATTTGTATTTTTGTGTGTGAAATAATACACTGATGACAGCAATAGTCCGGTACTGTGAATTAATACCCTGATGAAAGAAATAGTCCAGTGCTGGAGCTTAGAGAGTATTTACAGGACAAAACAGTATGTTTAAACTGCTGCACAACTTTATCAACAATCCTTGCTCCACCTTAGCATGCATAAAGAAAATACTGAAACCAGAGCGGACCAGAGCATTATCAGTGAGTGCAAAGTGGTTCCCAGTTACTCAGACCAGTCTTCATTCACATTTTGAACAGATCTGTTAAATATAAACTTAAACCTGCTTTGCATTTTGCTACAATAAGGTTGTATCTATAATATAATATAGAAATCCTACCTAGTAATCAAAGGAATATTCAAGTACAGTCAACATCTAAATGTTTGGATTTGAAGTAAAAGAAAAACATCTATTGTGTGGCACCACTTCTGAATACTGCTTACTTGCAAACATTCATATCTAAATGACAGTAGAGTCACTAGGATAAGCTTAATAAATTGATGGAGAGGAGAGGAGACAGTACGAGATTGCGGGAGGTACTAAAGAAATGCAAATACTAGGAAGAGGTTTGGAATGTGCAGAGTAGAATAGAGGAAAAATTATCTTAGAGCAACATTGAAAAGTCTTGAAGAGATGACCTTGGAAAAGCATTGAAGAAGGAAAAGATGGAAATGAGAAAAAAAGGGTAGAAGAGATAAATTCATTCAAAATCCAGAATAAGTGGATTCTCACTAATGTGAGATAAAGGCTATAATTTTGTACTCAATTCTGATATGTAGGGGTTGGGCTGTTAACTTTCAGATGCAACTCCAGTGCCGGCTGACACTCTGCAGGCTTGTAAGCAACCATGAATCAGAGGATTATTCACATAAACCACGCCCAGATTGCTGACCCAAAGAAACTCTGAAATAATAAACATGTGTTGTTTTCAGACACTAAATTGTTGGTGATTTATTATGCAGTAATAATAACTCATGGCTTCCCAGGTGGCACAGTGATGAAGAATCTGCCTACAATGCAGGAGACCTGGGTTTGATCCTGGGTCTGTAAGATCTCCTGGATGAGGGAAGGGCAACACACTCCAGTATTCTGGAGAATCCTATGGACAGAAGAGACTGGCCAGTTACAATCCATAGGATCATAAAGAGTTGGACACAAGTGACTCATCACAGCACACAGCTCACAATAATAACTCATACGCTCACCAATAAGAGGGAACAATTCAATGACATATACAACGTAGTGGTTTTCTGTTGGCACATAATGAATTACCACAAACCCCGCAGCTTCAAGCAATGCCCATGTATTAATTCACTTCTGTCCAACAGAAGTCTGGGCGTGGCAAAGCTGGGATCTCTGCTCAGATCTCATCCAGCTAACTCAAGGTGTTGGCCACTGCTGTGATTTCCTGAAACTCAGGGGCTCTCCCCAGTTTACTGTGGTTATTGACAGAATTCAGTTCTTTATGGTTACAAGACTGAGGTTGCAGTTTCCTTTAGAGCATCAGATTTTACTTTCACCACCAGACACATCCACACCTGGGTGTTGTTTCCACTTTTGTTCAGCCACTTCATTCTTTCCATAGCTATTTCTGTGTTCTATTTCAGAAGTATATTGGACACCTACCAACCTGGGGTGGGGGGAGGTTCTTGTTTCAGTGTCATAACTTCTGGCCTTATCATAGTGTTCATGGGGTTCTCAAGGCAAAAATGCTGAAGTGGTTTGCCACTCCCTTCTACAGCTTTCTTGCTGGCTGTCAATACAGGATTGTACTCAGCTCCTAGAGACTGTTTGGTGTTCTCTGCCATGACTCCTCTACAACACGGAAGTTCTCTCTTTGAAAGGCAACAACAGGATAGCTTCTCTTGGACTTCAAATATCTCTAAGTTTTTCTAAATGCTCATTGGCTTAGCTCAGGCTCATCACAGAAAATCTCCCTACTTAAAGTAAACTTATTAGAGGTTCTAATTGCATCTGAAAAATACCATCACAACAGCATCTAGAGTTTGACTGAATAACTAAGAGAAGCTGTTCACACCAGGAGGCAAGAATCTTAAGGGCTAGTTTAGAATCCCGCTGACCATGTCTGGAGTATGGGTAAGTTTCAGAAAGTTTGCTGAATGAAATAAGCCAGATTTAAAGAGGATACATATACAATTCCACTTATTTGAGTCTCTAGGAAAGATAACTACAATCCATGGCAACAGAAAGCAAATCAGTTGTTGCCTGGATCAGGAGTGGAAGATTAACTGGAAGAAAGTGCAAGAAACTTTTCTGGAGTGAGGGCATTATGATAAACCTTCATATTGATACTGGTTACATGGGTCTATAAATTTGTCATCAAACTGTACACTTAAAACATATATTTTATATAAAGTGTGTCCCAATAAAGGTCATTTATATTCTATATAACTTCTATCCCAATAAAGGTCATTAAATATACCCAACCAGCCGTGTGACTCTTGCCTCCCTTGTCACCTTCTAAGCATTCTGTGAGGTCATCTGGTTGGTCAAACATCATCTCCCTCAGAAACCAAGCTGCAAAGCAGTTTGAAAGAAAGTGAAAGTGAAGTCTTTCAGTCGTGTCTGACTCTTTGCAACCCCATGGACTGTAGCCTACCAGGCTTCTACATCCATGGGATTCTCTAGGCAAGAGTACTGGAGTAGGTTGCCATTTCCTTCTCCAGGGGATGTTCTCGACCCAGGGATTGAATCCAGGTCTCCCGAATTGTAGGCAGATGCTTTACCATCTGAGCCACCAGGGAAGCAAAGCGGTCTAGCAAATGCAATTTCAATTTTAGGTACCATTCTTCACAGTAAAGAATTAGACACTAGAAAGTATACTGTATAGATGTTGAGCTATGCCAGTTCCTCTGAGTTTGAGTTCAGTCGCTCAGTCGTGTCCGACTCTTTGCGACCCCATGAACCGCAGCACGCCAGGCCTCCCTGTCCAATACCAACTCCTCAGTTCAAGGTAAAAATATTTCTCCTCATTTCTCTGGTATATTGAGTAGACCAGATTGGTGAATCAAACAAGCACACACATGTGTACACACACATAGGCACATAACCCCCATGGACCAGCACTATAATTCATAAAGAGAAGCAATGTACATAACAATAGTGCTTATAATACACAGTTCACTTTTGAGTCCTTTTATTGTTCCACAAACTAAGAGGCAGACGCCTGGCTTCGGGTCATGAAATTCACTCATCAGAGATATTACCTCTGTGGATAAATACCACCGTAGAGAAGATTAGTTCTTGTTTTAAAGCTGTGGTATAGTTGTGATACTTAGAAATGGAATCTAATCTAGTATCATATGAGTCTTAATGGGAAAAAAAAACAAAACTGAGTTATACACAGATCCTGCAGAAATATTCAAAATAAAGCAATTTCCCCCTTTTTTTTTTTTTTTTTTTTGGTTTATAGGGCAGAGATTTCTTGAATAATCTCTACTTGAATAATAGGGGTGGAGTGGGCAGATATGAATCAATTATTTTCAAGGCCAAGTAATCCTCTGGGACTAAGAGAAGGGTGTTTTCTCTTCCAGTCACCAGCATGTGTGCTTATAAAAAATAAAATATACAAAGTAATTAAAAATTTTGAGCACATCTGGGAAGGATTTCTAGATGATGAGCTATAGGAGCATACCACTTGAGAACCAATTACACAATAAATTATATAAATGATGTAGAAAGAAGGATTTAAGCAAACCACCAATGTTCATTGATTGTGCTTCTACAGTATATATCACATCCAGAGAGAAGTCAGTTTAATTAAAGCAACATTATAAGTAAGGGATGTTGCTTATTTGATTTTTGTCAAACTAGAATATACATATAGCAATTGAATTTATCTATTACATACACAAAAATTATACATTTATTAATACATCTAAGAAAACTCTCATATGTTCTTTAAATGTTGTTTTATTCACTAAGCTGTGCCCTACTCTTTTGTGACCCCATGGACTGTAGCCTGCCAGGTTCCTTGGTCCCTGGGATTCACTAGGCAAGAATACCTGAGTGGGTTGCCATTTCCTTCTCCAGGGGATTTCTTGACCCAGGATCAAACCTGCATATCTCCTGCAATGGCAGGCAAATTTTTTATCCCTGAGTCACTGGGAAGTCCCTCTTGTCTTCAGGAAAAACTAACCCCCAAAACATTCATTCAGTGTTTGTCATTCAGGACAATTCCCCTGCACCGTGGGCAGAGATGGAGTTGTTTCATTAGAGTGCTTGGGGCCATGGAAAGTCTCATCAGACTTCAAAGTCATGTGCTTCCCTTTTCTTTTTGGTGTTGTTCAGTCGCTCAGTCGTGTCTGACTCTTTGAGACCCCATGGACTGCAGCATGCCAGTCTTCCATGCCCTCCACCATCTCCTGGAGCTTGCACAAACTCATGTCTATTGAGTCAGTGATGCCATTCAACCATCTCATCCTCTTTCATTCCCTTCTCCTCCCGCCTTCAATCTTTCCCAGTATCAGGGTTTTTTAATGAGTTGGCTTTTTGCATCAGGTAGCCAAAAGTATTGGAGCTTCCCTTTTCTTTAGAAGGGCAAATAGATGAGAACTGTGTCTGGTTTCAAGAAATCCCAACACTGAGTAAAACAAGTAAGTGATTTACTAGTCTAGTCTAACATGATAAGCCATGGATATGAAGATCAGGATGAGTGCTGTGGCTCAGTGTCATCAAGGATCCAGATTTCTTCTATATTGGTATTGAGAGCAGTCCTAAAATGTGGATTCAATCCTAATGATAGAAAGAGGATTGCTTCTCCATTGACTCATCTGAGAGGAAGGCAACGGGACTAAATGACCATTCCAATGAGTTTCTGTCTCTTGTAAAGCTTTCCCGGAAGCCCCAGTAAGAGGCTTCCACTAATTTTGTCACTGGCCACAATTGATCAAATGACTATGAGCTACATCTGAGGCTGCCAAGCAAGGTTTTTAGCTGAGCACAATTTTCTAAAATTGGAATGGCTGATGAGAAAGAAAGAAGGATACTGAGTAGGCACAGGGTAGTGTTGTCACAGGCTTCCCAGGTGGCGTTACTGGTAAAGAGCCTGCCTGCCAATGCAGGTAGACATAAGAGACACAGGTTTGATCCCTGTATCTGGAAGATCCCCTGGAGGAGGGCATAGCAACTCACTCCAGTATTCTTGCCTGGAGAATCTCATGGGCAGAGGAGCCTGGTGGGCTACAGTCCATAGGGGGACAAAGAGGAGGGCATAGCAACTCACTCCAGTAATCTCATGGGCAGAGGAGCCTGGCAGGCTACAGTCCACAGGGGAGCAAAGAGGAGGGCATAGCAACTCACTCCAATAATCTCATGGGCAGAGGAGCCTGGCGGGCTACAGTCCATAGGGTGCCAAAGAGTTAACTTACCATGCACAGTGGTTGTCACTGCTAAGGACTAAAAGATAAGCTCTGCCATCTTGACACAGCCTTCTCCCAACTAATCTTCAAATTACACACATACACACACACACATATACACACGCTTACTTGGGCCATTTCATTTTGCTCACTTGCCTTCAATCTCAATGAATTTCTTCAGCAGATTCCTTCAGGGAAAGGATAAGCATATCCTTTGAGGAATACAAAAACATAAATGCTATAAATGCTATTTGCCCCGGTTTCTATGTCTGTAAATCAAGTGCTGAGAAGTTCAGGGGTTCAATTACTATTAAATAAGAGCCGAAATAAAAAGAGTTCCTGAGAGTCTTAACTAATCTTGTAGCATGTTTCCATGAGTTAATCAAAGATTAATATTAATTTCAATTGAATGCATTTGAGTCCAGAAATATTTATTGAGCATCAACAATGTGGCAGATGCTCTGATAAAATAACCAAAAGAGACTAAGTGTCTCCCATAAGGAAACTCACTCTCTGATACAGTAGATATGTATGTGAATATACAATTACAGTAGAGGAAAAGAGGAACATGAATGAGAGGACAGCGTGGCAGAAGGATGCTTTGTATTGTTGGGGGAGGGGTGCAGAGACTTCTCCAAAGATTTGATGTCCAACTGGATGCATTGGTGTCAGGATCAGTTCTCATGTTAGCTGATTTTCAGTCTGATGCATGTCTCAAAATCCAAAAATGGAAATTAAAAAACGGCAATGAAAAGCACACCTTCAATAATATGTTTAAATCTATCGATGAATAAATATACAACCCAAAGTATTGGTCTGAATTTTCATGAAGTATTTGTGTTACTGCATTGGCCCTCCCAAGATACATTATGCTATCTTCACAGTTTCTCATAAGTTTCACAAACATAGAACATCTCACAATATGCTTGTGCCTACTGAAAAACAAATAAAAAAGTAACTAATAATCCAAGACAGTATTGGCCACAAACTTTGTTTGACATTTTTAAAATGCACTGGAAAATATTAAATTCCCATTCATTTATTGTACTAAATGTTTCAGAGTAAGAGAGATTAAATATTTTAAAATTGACTTTATAATAATGGTCTAAACTGCAAGTTGCACTGCAGTTGAATCTCTTGATGACAAAGTTACATATTCTGGAAGGTCTATATATCCATTATAGATTTGTGGTTGAGAGGGGAGACTTTCACCACAGTCCTACATAGTTGTGAATTACTGCTTTCTTCCCCTCCTCCTGGTGACTCCCTGTTTTCATTGCCATCCTTCCAGTCAAGACACATTTCCCAAACCCAATTCTGTTTCACATTTATAAAAAGGTATCAAAGTGCTCTCAAATATTCTATTCCTTTAATTCTTACCAACATTCCTGAAAGGATAAATGAACAATTTCATGTGGACTTTTTGAACTTAGGAGACTTTCCTAAAGTCAGGTAATTACTAAGGGACAAACCCAACCCTGGTTTTCTCACCCTGATGTCAGCACTTTTTCCAATACTTCCCATATCTCCCCACTAGGTCCTCTGAGGCTGAACTGTGTGCAACACAACTAGAGTCAACTTTCAGTGACTGACACAGATACTTGCTCTGTTATCTCACCTAATAACAAAGCATTTCACTGACAATGTTCTTGTTGTTGTTCAGTCGCTAACTTGAGTACAACTCTTTCTGACTCCATGAACTATAGCACACCAGGCTCCTCTATCCTCCACTGTCTCCCAGAAATTTCTCAAATTCATGTCAAGTGAAGCCACTCAGCCATCTCACCCTCTGCCTCCCCCTCTTCTTTTACTTTCACTCTTTCCCAGTATCAGTGTCTTTTCCAGTGAGTCAACTCTTCACATCAGGTGACCAAAGTAGTAGAGCTTCAGTTTCAGCATCAGTTCTTCCAATGAATATTCAGGATTGATTTTCTTCGGGATTGACTGCTTTGATCTCCTTGCAGTCTAAGGGGCTGTTAAGAATCTTCTTTAGCACCACAGTTTGAAGGCATCAATTCTTGGGCACTGAGCCATCTTTATGGTGTAACTCTCACATATCTACATGACTACTGGAAAAACCATAGGTTTGACTATACAGACCTTTGTCGGGAAAGTGATGTCTCTGTTTTGTAACATGCTCTCTAGGTCTGTCATAGTTATCCTTCCAAGGAGCGAATGTTTTTCAATTTCATGGCTGCAGTCTCTGCTCTTAGTGATTCTGGAGCCCAAGAAAATAGAATCTGTCTTTATTTTTTCCTCCACTTTTCCCCCTTCTATTTGCCATGAAGTGATGGGACCAGATGCCATAATCTTAGTTTTTTGAATGTTGAGTTTAAAGCCAGTTTTTTCACTCTCCTCTTTCACTCTCATCAAGAGGCTCTTTAGTTGGTCTTCTCTTTCTGCCATTAGATTGGTATCATCTGCATATCTGAGGATGTTGAATATTTCTCCTGGTAATCTTGATTCTAGCTGGTGATTCATCCAGCCTGGCATTTTGCATGATGTACTCTACATAGAAGTTAAATAAACAGGGTGACAATATACAGCCTTGACATACTTCTTTCTCAAGTTTGAACCAGTCTGTCATTTCCTGCCTGTCCAGTTATAACTATTGCTTCTTGACCTGCATACAAGTTTCTCAGGAGGCAGTTAAGCTGGACTGGTATTCCCATCTTTTAAAAGATCTTCTACAGTTTGTTGTGATCAACACAATCAAAGAATTTAACATAGTCAATGAAGCAGATGTATTTAATTTTCTGGAATTCTCTTGCTTTCTACATGATCCAACAATGCTGGCAATTTAATCTCTGGTTCCTCTGCCTTTTCTAAATCCAACTTGTACATCTGAAGTTCTTGGTTCATGTACTGCTGAAGCCTAACCTGAATGATTTTGAGCATTATCTTGCTAGCATTTGAAACGAGTGCAATTGTATGGTAGTTTGAGCATTCTTTGACATTGCCTTTCTATGGGATTGAAATGAAAACTGAATTTTTTCAGTCCTGTGGCCACTGCTGAGTTTTCCAAATTTGCTGGCATATTGAGTGTAATATTTTAACAGTATTATCTTTTAGGATTTTAAACAGATCAGCTGGACATCTGTCACCTCCACGTGCTTTGTTCATAGTAATGCTTCCTAAGGCCCACTTGACTTCATACTCCAGGATGTTCGGGTCTAGGTGAGTGACCACACAACTGTGGTTATTCTGGTCATTCAGACCTTTTTTTGTATAGTTCTTCCATGTATTCTTGCCACCTCTTCTTAATCTCTTCCTCTTCTGTTACTTCCTTATTGTTTCTGTCTTTTATCATGCCTGTCTTTGTATGAAATGTTCCCTTAGCATCTCCAGTTTTCTTAAAGATATCTCTAATCTTTCCCATTCTATTTTTTCCCTTTATTTCTTTGAATTCTTTATTGAATAAGGCCTTTTTGTTATCTCTCCTTCCTATTCTCTGTAACCCAGCATTCAGTTGGATATATCTTTCCCTTTCTCCCTTGCCTTTCACTTCTCTTCTTTCCTCAGCTACTTGTAAAGCCTCAGCCCTTGTCGTGGTGAAAGGGCTTGCATAACTCAATGAAGCTATGAGCCATGCTGTGCAGGGCCACCCAGAAGGGACAGGTCATATTGAACAATTCTGACAAAACGTGGTCCACTGGAGGAGGAATTGGCAACTCACTCCAATATTCTTGCTATGAGAACCCCATGAACTGTATGAAAAGGCAAAAAGTTATGGCACCAAAAGATAAGCCCCCCCAGGTCAGAAGGTGTTCAATATCTTATGCGGAAGAGCAGAGAGCAACTACTAATAGCTCCAGAAAGAAGGAAGTGGCAGGGCCAAAGTGAAAATGATGCTCAGTTGCGGATGTGTCTGGCAGTGAAAGTAAAGTCCAATGCTTTAAAGAACAATATTGTAAAGAAACCTGGAGTGTTATGTCCATGAGTCAAGGTAAACTGGATGTGGTTAAGCAAGAGATGGGAAGATTGAATGTCAACATCTTAGGAATCAGTGAACTAAAATGGAGGGGAATGGGAGAATTTAATTCAGATGACCATTATATCTACTACAATGTGGCAAGAATCCCTTAGAAGAAATGGAGTCAACAAAAGAGTACAAAATGCAGTGTACTTGGGTGCAACCTCAAAAACAACAGAATGATCTTGGCTCAATTCCAAGCAAACCATTCAAAATCACAGTAATCCAAGTCTATGCCCCAACCTCTAATGCCAAAGAAGCTGAAATTGGCAGGTTCGCATGGAAAAAGCAAGAGAGTTCCAGAAAAACATCTATTGCTGCTTTATTGACTATGCCAAAGTCTTTGACTGTGTGGATCACAGGAAACTGTGGAAAATTCTGAAAAAGATGGGAATACCAGACCACCTGACCTGCCTCTTGAGAAATCTGTATGCATGTCAGGAAGCAACAGTTAGAACTGGACATAGAACAACAGACTGGTTCCAAATAGGAAAAGGAATAAATCAATGCTGTATATTGTCACCCTGCTTATTTAACTTATATGCAGAGTACATCATGAGAAATGCTGGACTGGAAGAAACACAAGCTGGAATCAAGATTGCCAGGAGAAATATCAATAACCTCAGATATGCAGATACAACACACTTACGGCAGAAAGTGAAGAGGAACTGAAAAGCCTCTTGATGAAAGTGAAAGAGGAGAATGAAAAAGTTGGCTTAAAGCTCAACATTCAGAAAACCAAGATCATGATGTCCTCTCCCATCACTTCTAGGGAAATAGATGGGGAAACAGTGGAAACAGTGTCAGACTTTATTTTGGGGGGCTCCAAAATCACTGCAGATGGTGACTGCAGCCATGAAATTAAAAGGCACTTCCTCCTTGGAAGAAAAGTTATGACCAACCTAGATAGCGTATTGAAAAGCAGAGACATTACTTTGCTGACTAAGGTCCATCTAGTCAAGGCTATGGTTTTTCCTGTAGTCATGTATGGATGTGAAAGTTGGACTGTGAAGAAGGCTGAATGCCGAAGAATTGATGCTTTTGAACTGTGGTGTTGGAGAAGACTCTTGAGAGTCCCTGGACTGCAAGGAGTACTTTGGCCACCTCATGCGAAGCGTTGACTCATTGGAAAAGACTCTGATGCTGGGAGGGACTGGGGGCAGGAGGAGAAGGGGACGACCGAGGATGAGATGGATGGATGGCATCACTGACTCGATGGACATGAGTCTGAGTGAACTCCGGGAGTTGGTGATGGACAGAGAGGCCTGGCGTCCTGGGATTCATGGGGTCTCAAAGAGTCGGACACAACTGTGTTACTAAACTGAACTGAACTGAATGAAGACCCACAAGACCTTCTAGAACTAACACTAAAAAGAGGTGTCCTTTTCATCATAAAGGATAGGAGTGTAAAAGTAAGAAGTCAAAAGATACCTGGAGTAACAGGCAAATCTGACTTTAGAGTACAAAATGAAGCAGGGCAAAGACTAAAAATGTTTTGTCAAGAGAACACACTGGTCATAGAAAACAACCTTTCCAATAACTCAAAGATGACTCTACACATGGACATCATCAGATAGTCATTATTGATATCAGGTTGATTATGTTCTTTGCAACCAAAAATGGAGGATCTCTTAGATTTAGCAAAAACACAATCTGGAGCTAACTGCGGCTCAGATCATGAGCTCCTTATTGCAAAATTCAGGCTTAACTTGAAGAAAGTAGGGAAAACCACTAGACTTGAAGTATGGCCTAAATCAAATCTCTTATGATTATACTGTGGAAGGGATGAGTAGGTTCAAGGAATCAGATCTAGTAGACAGTGTCTGAAGAACTATGGGCAGAGGTTCACCCAACATTATATAAGAGGGGTGACCAAAACCATTTCACTGATATATTATTATTTTGTTATTTCCTCTGATATCCTTTTAAGTATCTTGCAGGTCACGTTGCCACTCTGTAAGTCACACTTACCAGGCTTCCTTCAACCTTGTTCCTTAGACGTCCCTAATATTTTAAATATAGTAGTAGTAGTTTAGTCGCTAAGTCATGTCTGACTGTTGTGACCCCATACACAGTAGCCAGCCAGGCTCCTCTGTCCATGGGATTCTCCAGGCAAGAATACTGGAGTGGACTGCCATTTCCTTCTCCGTTTTAAATATAACATTTACTAATAACCCAGAAGGTTTTATTGAGTGTCTATCTATGTTTTCTGCACTCTGTGCTGTGCTGTGCTTAGTCTCTCAGTTGTGTCCAATTCTTTGTGACACCATGGACTATAGTGGACTGCCATGCCCTCCTCCAGGGGATTTTTCCAACCCAGGGATTGAACCCAGGTCTCCTGCATTGCAGGCAGATTCTTTACCATCTGACCCACCAGGGAAGTCCCTCCTGCACTCTAGTAAGAGCAAAATAGATATAAGCTTCAGTTTCTAAGAAGTTACAGTTTATCTTTACTAAGTTAATATAGGCATTATGATGACTAGAGTTTGATCTAAATGCCTAGAACAGTGTCTGGCACTTAATATATTTTTAATAATCACATACAATAAAACATGTAATATTTAAATGAGTTTTTAAGACTAGAAAGCATATTATGAATGTAACTCCAAAGGAAAAAAAAAATGTGGCCAATAAGATGCAGAGTATAAAATGGAAAAAACAGTAAAATTCTAAGCCCAGACACTCAAAGAGCATACAAACATGCTGGAATAATTAGGAGTTCCTGGCAGGCTTAGCCAAAGTGTAGAAAAGCCAAACTTCTTTTGGATTTGTGTCTATCAAGAATCTTTATCTTAACGTAGACTCTTAAAATTTGCAAATTTTAGAACATTTTCCACAGGCAATAATATGTGCTTACAAGCATCAAAGTGACAACATACCAGCCCAATCCATTTATAAACATGAAGGTAATATCTTCTGAAGCAAAGCGACTAAAAGAGAATGAAGCTCTGGAAAAAGGAAGAATTTTCACAGTCAAATGAAAAGAGGGCAGAATAGAAGTAACAAAACTATTATTTTATTTGCAATTAATACAAGTTTCTGGGCTTGAGAAAATTGGAAATCATACTAATTTCACTGTATACCAATTAAAGTTTCATTAGGTTTGAGTATATGCTGGAAGTTGCTTTTGTTTTTTTTTTTTTAAATCTACCCATGTTTTCATTTCCCAGAAAATAAAGTACCATAGGATAAGAAATATGACATGCATTTTGCATTTTCCAATTATTCCTATCATGATATCAGTGAGGGAAAAAAAATAACTTCCAGATGAATTAAAGTTAAAATGAGGAGTATAAAACCAATATCCCTAACTGTTGTGCTGTCACCTAAATTAGGTAGATAAAATTCCTTCTAAAAGTGGCTTCTACACTCTCAGAAGATAGAGAAGGGAGAGCAGGTAGAGATGACTGATCAAGGACACTTGGGCCAGTGTTCCACTCCCTCATCCCTACTCCAACCTGAGTGATTTGGGGGTCTGTTTCTATTTTCTAGATAGCCTTTGATTTAGGTCAGGACTCAGTAGATAAAAAATGTTTGCAAGTATATTTTTGAATTATGGTTTTCTCTGAGTATATGCCCAGTACTAGGATTGCTGGGTCATATGGTAGCTCTATTTTTAGTTTCTTAAGGACTCTCCATACTGTTCTCCATAGTGGCTATACCAATATACATTCCTGCCAATAATACACGAGAATTCCATTTTCTCTACACCTTCTCCTGTACTTAGTTGTAGATTTTATTTTTTTTTAATGTATTTATTTTTTTTATTGGAGGATAATTGCTTTATAGACTTTAGTACTCTGTCAAACCTCAGCATGAATCAGCCATAGGTATACATATATCCCCTCCTTTTTGAACCTCCCTCCCATCTCCCTCCCCATCCCACCCCTCTAGGTTGATGCAGAGCCCCTGTTTGACTTTCCTGAGACATACAACACATTCCTGTTGGCTATCTATTTTACATATGGTAATGTAAGTTTCCATGTTACTCTTTCCATATATCTCACCCTCTCCTCCCTTCTCCCCATGTCCATAAGTCTGTTCTCTATGTCTGTTTCTTTATTGTTGCCCTATAAATAAATCCTTCAGTATCATTTTTCTAGATTCCATATATATGCGTTAGAATATGACATTTATGTTTCTCTTTCTGACTTACTTTACTCTGCATAATAGGCTCTAGGTTCATCCACCTTATTAGAACGGACTCAAATGAATTCCTTTTTATGGCTGAGTAATATTCCATTGTGTATATGTACGACAACTTCTTTATCCATTCATCTGTTAATGGACATCTAGATTGCTTCCATGTTCTAGCTATTGTAAATAGTGCTACAATGAACGATGGGATACATATGTCTTTTTCAGTATTGGTTTCCTCAGGGTATATGCCTAAGAGTGGGATTGCTGGGTCATATGGTGGTTTTATTCCTAGTTTTTTAAGGAATCTCCATACAGCTTCCATAGTGGCTGTATCAATTTACATTCCCACCAACAGTGCAAGAGTGTTCTCTTTTCTCCATACCCTCTCTGGTATTTATTGTTTGTAGACTTTTTGATGAGGGCCATTCTGACCGGTGTGAGGTGATATCTCACTGTAGTTTTGATTTCCAGTTCTCTAATAATGGACAATATTGAGCATCTTTTCACATGTTTATTGGCCGTCTGTATTTCTTCTTTGGAGAAATGTCTGTTTAGGTCTTTTCCCCACGTTTTGATTGGGTTGTTTGTTTTTCTGGTATTGAGTTGTATGAGCTGCTTGTATATTTTGGAAATTAATCCTTTGTCAGTTGTTTCATTTGCTATTATTTTCTCACATTCTGAGGGTTGTCTTTTAACCTTGCTTATAGTTTCCTTTGCTGTACAAAAGTTTTTAAATTTAATCAGGTCCTACTTGTTTGCTTTTTTTTTTTTTTTTTTAATTTTCTTTACTCTAGGAGGTGGGTCATAGAGGATCTTGCTTTAATTTATGTCACTGAGTGTTCTGCCTATGTTTTCCTCTAAGAGTTTTATAATTTCTGGTCTTACATTTAGGTGTTTAATCCATTTTGAGTTTATCTTTGTGTGTGATATTAGAAAGTGTTCTAATTTCGTTCTTTTACACATAGCTGTCCAATTTTCCCAGGATCATTTATTGAACAGGCTGTCTTTGCCCCATTATATATTCTAGCCTCCTTTGGCAAAAATAAGATACCCGTAGTTGCATGGGTTTAGTTCTGGGCTTTCTATCTTGTTCCATTGGTCTGTATTTCTGTTTTTGTGCCAGTATCATACTGTCTTGATGACTGTGGCTTTGTAGTATAATCTGAATTCAGGAAGGTTGATTCCTCCAGCTCCATTCTTCTTTCTCAAGACTGCTTGGCTATTAGGGGTCTTTTGTTTCCAATGAATTGTGAAACTTTTTGTTCTAGTTCTGGGAAAAATGCCACTGGTAATTTGATAGGGATCACATTGAATCTGTAGATTGCATTTGATAGTATAGTCATTTTCACAATATTGATTTTTCCTACCCAGGAACATGGAATATCTCTCCATCTCTTTATGTTGGTTTTGATTTCTTTCAGTAGTGTCTAATAATTTTCTGTGTACAGTTCTCTTGTCTCCTTAGGTAAATTTATTCCTATATATTTAATTGTTTTTGTTACAAAGGGGAATGGGATTGATTCCTAAATTTCTCTTTCTGATTTTTCACTGTTAGTATATAGAAGTGCAATTGATTTCTGTGTATTGATTCTGTATCCTGCAACTTTGATAAATTCACTGATTAGCTCTAGTAATTTTCTGATGCTATCTTTAGGGTTTTCTATGTACAGTATGTATATTTACACCCTGCTTATTTAACTTATATGCAGAGTACATCACCGCTGGGCTGGATGAAGAACAAGCTGGAATCAAGATAGTCAGGAGAAATATCAATAGCTTCAGATATGCAGATGACAGCACCCTTATGGCAGAAAGTGAAGAAGAACTAAAGAGCTTATTGATGAAAGTGAAAGAGGAGAGTGAGAGAATTGCCTTAAAGCGCAACATTCAGAAAACTAAGACCATGGCATCTGGTCCCATCACTTCATGGCAAATAGATGGGGAAATAGTGGAAACAGTGGCTGACTTTAGTTTTTTGGCCCCAAAATCACTGCAGATGGTGATTGCAGCCATGAAATTAAAAGATGCATACTCCTTGGAAAGAATGTTATGACCAACCTAGACAGCATATTAAAAAACAGAGACATTACTTTGTCAACAAAGGTCCATCTAGTCCAAGCTATGGTTTTTCCAGTGGTCATGTATGGATATGAGAGTTGGACTACAAAGAGGGCTGAACGCAGAAGAATTGATGCTTTTGAACTGTGGTGTTGGAGAAGACTCTTGAGAGTCCCTTGGACTTCAAGGAGATCCAACCAGTCCATCCTAAGGGAAATCGGTCCTGGGTGTTTATTGGAAGGACTGATGTTAAAGCTGAAACTCCAGTATTTTGGCCAACTGATGAGAAGAGCTGACTCATTTGAAAAGACCCTGATGTTAGGAAAGATTGAAGGCAGGAGAAGAAAGGGACAACAGAGGATAAGATGGTTAGATGGCATCACTGACTCAATGGACATGAGTTTGAGTGAACTCTGGGAATTGCTGATGGACAGGGAGGCCTGGTGTGCTGCGGTTCATGGAGTTTCAAAGAGTCGGACACGACTGAGCAACTGAAATGAACTGAAATGAACTGATGTACAGTATCATGTCATCTGCAAACAGTGTGAGCTTTACTTCTTCTTTTCCAATATGAGTGCTGAATTTTGTCAAAGGCTTTCTCTTCATCTATTGAGATTATCATATGGTTTTTTTATCTTTCAGTTTGTTAGTATGGTATATCACATTGATTGATTTTCATATATTGAAGAATCCTTGCATCTCTGGATAAACCCAATGTGATCATGGTGTATGAGATTTTTGATGTGTTGCTGAATTCTGTTTCCTAAAATTTTATTGAGGATTTTTGTATCTATATTTATCAGTGATATTAGCCTGTAGTTTTCTTTTTTGTGTGTTGTCTTTGTCTGGTTTTGGTATCACGGTGATGCTGGCCTCATAGAATGAGTTTGGAGGTGTTCCTTCCTCTGAAATTTTTTGAAAAGAGTTTTAGAAGGTTAGGCATTAGCTCTCTTCTAAATGTTTGATAAAATTCTCCTGTGAAGCCATCTGGTCCCAGGCTTTTGCGTTTTGGGGAGATTTTTGATCACAGCTTAATTTCAATTCTTGTAATTGGGTAACAACCCAATTTCTATAATGTCTATATCTTCCTGGTTCAGCCTCAGAAGATTGAACTTTTCTAAGATCTGTCCATTTCTTCCAGGTTATCCATTTTATTGCCATATAGTTGTTCATAATAGTCTTATAATCCTTTGTATTTCTGCATTCTGTTGTAACCTCTCCTTTTTCATTTCTAATTTTTTGATTTTATTCTTCTCTCTTTTTTTCTTGATGTGTCTGGCTAAAGATTTGTCAATTTTATCTTCTCAAAGAACCAGCTTTTAGTTTTATTGATCTTTAGTATTGTTTCTTTCATTTCATTTTCATTTATTTCTGCTTGGAAATTTATTATTTCTCTCTGTCTACTAATTTTGGTTGTTTTGCTGTTGTTGTTGTTCTTTTTCCAGTTGTTTTAGATGTAGAGTTAGGTTGTCTATTCAGTGTTTTTCTTGTTTCTTGAGGTAGGATTGTATTGCTATAAACTTCTCTCTTAGAACTGCTTTGGCTGTATCCCATAGGGTTTTAATTATCATGACTTCATTGTCATTTGCTTCTAGAGTTTTTTTCATTTCCCTTTTAATTTCTTCAGTGACCTGTTGGTTATTTAGAAATGTGTTGTTTAATCCCCATGTGCTTGTGTTTCTTACAGTTTTTTCCTTGTAATTGATATCTAGTCTCATAACATTGTGGTTGGAGAAGATACTTTATATAATTTCAATTTTCTTAAATTTACTGAGGTTTGATTTGTGACCCAAGATGTTATCTATCCTGGAGAATGTTTCATGTGCACTCAGGAAGAAGTTGTATTCTTCTACATTTGAATGGAATGTCCTGAAGATATGAATGAGATTTATCACATTTAATGTATCATTTAAGACTTGTGTTTCCTTATTAATTTTCTGCTTTGATGATCTGTCCATTGGTGTGAATGAGGTGCTAAAGTCTCCTACTATTATTGTATTACTGTCAATTTCTCCTTTTATGTCTGTTTTTGTCTTATGTATTGAGAGAAACACCTCCTATGTTGGGTGCATAGATATTCACAATTTTTATGTCTTCCTCTTGTATTGATCCCTTGATCATTATGTAGTATCCTTCCTTATCTCTTACAATATTCTTTATTTTAAGGTTTATTTTGTCAGATATGAGGATTGTTACTCCAGCTTTCTTTTGCTTCCCATTTGTAAGGAATATATTTTTCCATCCTCTCACTTTCAGTCTATATGTGTCTTTAGGTCTGAAGTGGGTTTCACAGATAGCATGTATATGGGTCTTGTTTTTGAATCCATTCAGCCAGTCTGTGTCTTTTGGTTGGAGCACTTAATCCATTTTCATTTAAAGTAATTATTGATATATGTTCCTATTGTCATTTTCTTAATTGTTTGGGGTTGATTTGTAGACCTTTTTTCTTCTCTTGTATTTCTTTAACATTTGTTGTAAAGCTGGTTTGGTCGTACTGAATTCTCTAAACTTTTGCTTGTCTAAAAAGCATTTTATCTCTCCATCAGTTTTGAATGAGATCCTTGCCAGGTAGAGTAATCTTGGTTGTAGAATTTTCCCTTTCAGTACTTTAAGTATATCCTGCCATTCCCTTCTGGCCTGCAGAGTTTCTGCTGAAAGATGTTGTTAAGCATATGGGGTTTCCCTTGTATGTTACTTGTTGCTTCTCCTTTGCTGTTTTTAATATTCTTTCTTTGTGTTTGGTCTTTGTTAGTTTGATTAGTGTGTGTCTTGGCATGTTTCTCCATGGGTTTATCCTGTATGGGACTCTTTGTACCTCTTGGACTTGATTTATTATTTCCTTTCCCATGTTGGGAAAATTCTCAACTATAATCTCTTCAAAACTTTTATACCCTTTCATTTTCCCTCTGTGTCCACAAGTCCACTCTTATGTCTCTGATAGACATAAAGATAGCTATTGTTTGTAGATTTTTTTGATGATAGCCATTCTGATCAGTGTGAGGTGATACCTCAATGTAGAGACTAATACAACATTGTACATCCACTATATTCCAACAAAAACTAATTTACAAAATCAAATATTTTGAAGAAGAAGAAAAAAAAATAGCTTGCAAAGTTTCTCCTTCAGAATAAGCCTAAACAGAGGCTCATCCGTTGTAGCTAAGGTAGCCTTCACTATAGGAACTCAGAGATATTCTTTCTTTGAAACACCTAAGCTAAAGATAATATGAACCTATATCTTTCAGTTCTTTATTAAGAATAGTATGACCCGTATGCAGGTTAAGAAGAAACAATTAGAACCAGATATGGAACAATGGCCTGGTTCAAAATTGGGAAAGGAGTATGCCATGGCTGTATATTGACACCCTGCTAATTTAAGTTATATACAGAGTACATCAGGCAAAATGCTGGGCTGGACAATTCACAAGCTGAAATCAAACGTTTCTGGGAGAAACATCAATAACCTCAGATATGCAGAGGATACCACTCTAATGGCAGAAAGAGAAGAGAAACTATAGAGTCTCTTGATGAGGGTGAAAGAGGAGAGTGAAAAAGCTGGCTGGAAATTCTACATTCAAAAAACTGTTAAGGCATCCACTGCCATCATTTCATGGCAAATAGATGGGGGAAAATGGAAACAGTGACAGATCCTCTTTTTTGGGCTTCAAAACCACTGAGGACAAGTGACTGCATGCATGAAATTAAAAGGCACTTGCTCTTTGAAAGAAAATCTATGACCAATCTAGACAGCATATTAAAAAGCAGAGACATCACTTTGCCAACCAAGGTTCATATAGTCAAAGCTATGGTTTTTCCAGTGGTCATGTATTGATATGAGATTTGGACCATAAAGACAGCTGAGTGCCCAAGAACTGATGTTTTCAAATTGTGGTGCTGGAAAAAAACTTTTGAGATTCCCTGGAACTGCAAGGAGAACAAACTAGTCAATCCTAAATGAAGTCAACCCAGAATATACATTGCAAGGACTGATGCTAAAGCTGAAGCTCCAATCCTTGGGCCACCTGATGCAGAGAACTGATTAACTAGAAAAGCCCCTGATGCTGGGAAAGACTGAGAGCAGAAGGAGAAAGGGGAGATAGAGAATGAGATTGTTGGATGGCATCCTTGACTCAATGGACATGAGTTTGAGCTAACTCTGTGAGATACTGAAGGACAGGGAAGCCTGTCATGCTGCAGTTCATGGGGCAGCAAAGAGCTGGATATGACTTAGTGACTGAAAACAACAATTGAGAATAATGCAGGGAATAAGGGCTTCCCTGGTGGTGCTAGAGGTATGGAGCCTGCCTGCCAATGCAGGTAGACTTAAGAGACACAGGTTCAGTCCCTGGATCAGGAAGATCCCCTGGAGAAAGGCATGGCAAACCACTCCAATATTCTTGCCTTGCCTGGAGAATCCAATGGATGGAGGAGCCTGGTGGGATACAGTCCATAGGGTTGCAAAGAGTGGGACATGACTGAAGGTACTTAGCTCGCACTCAGGGAACAAACTGGGATTGAATTTTTGATGTGATTATAGTGCAATAGCTTCCTTAGTTTTAAGGACATGGATTTAACTAAAACTCAGAAAGCAGCTTGTTGCCCTCACCAGGCTTTCAGGCAGGGTAGGTCATACACTCATTTGGGACAACTGTGGCAACAATTCAGCATGAAAATATTGCATCCCAGGTTTACATTACAGTTTGAAAAAAAACAATTTTTTAAAAAATCTGGATTAAAAAAATGAGAAGGAAAGAAAATTCATAAAAATAATAACCAACACAGACCTCATAGGATGAGAAGAAGTTTTAGTTTTTAAGTACCTCCTTGCTGAATCACACAAAGATGATTTCCAAAGCCAAGTTTTGGAGTGAGATGTATAGTTCTGGATCCTCAACAAATTCTGACAAGATTTCACACACTGTCAGAGAGGCTCTTTGCTCTTGCCCAGCTTCCCTGTGGTGGGAGAGGGGACAAAGCCAATACCCAACCTCTTTGCTCTCAGGGAGCCACTTTGACCCAATTCCAGAAGCCCAAGGGCTGTCCTTAATTAGCATTGTAATTTATATTGCACAATTATGCAAATTGGGTACATAAACAAAATTATCCTTTCAGTTTGGCTTTGTTACTGGAGAAATGCAAAGCCAGTTAAAGATAAGAATAAAGAAAATGGAATACATTTCCTTTAATGTGATGCACCATTTCTTAATTTATCCATTCTTTTTTTCTACTCTTTCACCTTGCACTTGGAGTTCTCATTTTTCTTTTCTCCTATTTTGTTTTTTCTTCCTTTTATGCTGTTATGCTGTTTTTTTTTTTTTTTTTTTTCTCTTCTTTTATCTATCCTTGGCTCTTTTCCTTGAGAAATGTTCCATCTCATTAATTCTGCCTCAGCGATATATAACTCTTCAGGCCATTTCTTTGTTTCTGGATATGACTATGATCTTGACTGTCTATAGTTTCTCTCTCTCTCTTTTTTTCACCTTTGCTTGTAGATTCTCTCCTTTCTCCTGGCATCTCTTTCAATTTTACTCCATTTCCCATTAGTTTGATTTGCTTTTCTGGCTGTGTGTGGCTCTTTGTCTGATACCTAGCAAACACCCTCAGGATCCAAATCATTTTTACTAAGAAAACTGAAAATAAGCATGACAAGCAACAGAGCTTGGAAGATGGGAAACTGAAGATACAAAACTCAATGAAATTGAACTGGAAGCTAATGCCTAGAGGCAATAGACAGTATTTAAGTAGAAAGTAGGCATGGGTAATCAATCAATAAATCAGCATAAAAAAAGATAATTTTCCAATATTGCTTAATATTTCAATTGTACTGGCTCCATTAAAAAGAATTAAAATTCCATGGAGGAATCAGAAAACCTAAAATGTTTAAAACCAGTAGAAAATATAACTTTTAAAGATAAAGCTAGCTTTGAAAGAATTGTGGCTACTGGTGCTTGCCAATATATGGGAATTAACTGTTAAAGGAATTTATAAGAGGCTCTTGAACAGAATTGTGAAGAGGACAGAACTGTTCATTACTATCTGCACAGAATCACAGCTCCCATGAGGAAACATCCTTCCTCCATTTACAGCCCTCTGGCTGCAGCAACAGCAGCCAAATTAAAATATAACCCAGGGGATCAGATCCAACTTGGGTAAATCAGAGCATCCTCCTTCTGGCTATAACTTTTTCTACTTTGAATAACTTTCAATGTCTCCTACATAGATTTTTAGTCCCTATCTCTCTCTGTCTGACTCCTGACTCATGCCCTATCTTTCTCCCATTCACTTACTAATTTCTAGCCATCTTGACTGACTAATAGTCTCAGCTCATTCTTTTCATATCTTTCATCTTCTTCTTCCGGAATGATCTTCATTGACTGTTCCATGTCTGGCTTCTTTTTGTCATTTGAGCCTCTACTCAAAAGCCATCTCAGAGAAAAATTCTCTAATGTTGACCTCCATCCCATCACTTGCCATATTGCCTGTCTCTCCCCTCTAGAATGTCAGATCTTGCCTGTCTAGTTCAGCACTGTATTTCCAGCACTCAGAACAGGGTCAGAGGTGTAAAGCATCCCCCAAATAATTTTGACTTAAATGAATGAATTCCTGAATGTTATAGAATGGACGACCTATAGGTGGCCAAAGTCCATCCCCATGATTTGCAGGCTTTATGATCAAAAGTGAATAAAGTTCATGTGTGGAGCATTAAGTGCTTGAACTAGGATATACAAAGCTCACAGTAACAATTTTCCACCATGTGAACCAAACTAAGGGAGTCAGTGAGGGTGGGAAGATGGTGCAAGGAGAGTAGGGAGGGAATAAGTAAGGAGGTGCTAGCAAGGTGGGACAGACTGGGATCCTTTGCTGAAGTGCTGCAGTGTTTGCACCTGGACACACTTCTCCTCCAGAAACAAAATACAAATAAATGATATGGGACCAAAAATAACTGTGTGCATGAGCAGCTGGGGCAAATTCTGGACAAAAATATAAAGAGACCAAATTCCTAACTGCCATTTTTGAAGAGTCTGGAGCAGACGCAGGGTACTATGCATGCCCCCTGCACACAACACCACCTAAGCCATACTTCTAGCCAACCCCTGGACACCCCTACCTTCACCCCTTATAAGGAACAAGCTCAGCTCCCCTCAGGGAAGGAGCCGGCAAGGGAATCTGCTATTTGTTCTCGCTCCCCACTGCTGCAGCAGGGCCCCAATAAATTGCCTAAATTTCTTGTCGGGACTCTGATTAATTTCCATTGATTAAGGAGGCCAAGAAACTTGGTCAGTAACAAAGGGATGAGGCAGTGAGAGTAGAAGTAGGTAGAAACAGTTTGGACAGCATTCATGGCCTGGTCTCTGATGTTCCTGGGGCCAGATACATTTCTGTCTTTGTCTCTATGAAACCCCTCAGTCTTCTTTCCATGATTTCTACTTTTTTCTTAAACTATGAATTGGATTTTAATCCTTGGCAATCAGCTTCCCAGGAGGTACTAGTGGTAAAGAACCTGCCTGCCACTGCAGGAGATACAGAAGACGCAAGTTCAATTCCTGGGTTGGGAAGATCCCCTGGAGGAAGGCATGGCAAACCACTCCAGAGTTCTTGCCTGGGGAATCCCATGGGCAGAGGAGCCTGGTGGGCTATAGTCCATAGGAACTGTCCATAGGATCTCACAGATTCAGACATGACTGAAGCGACTTAGCAAGCATGCAGGCCTTTGCAGTCAATGGAAATAGCTCATAAAGTGTTTATAGTATCGTGCTCAAGAATTTAAAATTGGGGGTAAAATTAGAGTCTGAATCAAGTTTCTGCTGTTTATGGAGGACCACATTCTTAATCACTACAAATTTTAGCTCCCTTATCTAAGAATTGAAGGACAATAATATATCCCACCCGACAGGGGCATTGGAAAGATGAAATGTGATTTACATATGGAAATTTCTTAGGCACAATGCCTGATATATAGTAAGTTCCCAATTAAAGAAGAAATTACAGCTTGGCTCAAGGGTGAAAGTCTACTTTGAATTGGTATTTCACTCCTACCTCATTGGTGTATCTTGCTTCCTTTGAAACATCCTACATTCCCATTTATTTTATTTTTTAAAATTTTTAACCATTTATCATTTATTATTATTATTAACTATTATTATTATTATTTTTTTACTTTACAATATTGTATTGGTTTTACCATACCAACATGAATCTGCCACAGGTGTACACGTGTTCCCCATCCTGAACCCCCCTCCCACCTCCCTCCCAGTACCATCCCCCTGGGTCATCCCAGTGCACCAGCCCCAAGCATCCTGTATCCTGCATCGAACCTGGACTGGCGATTCATTTCTTATATGATATTATACACGTTTCAATGCCATTATCCCAAATCACCCCACCCTCTCCCTCTCCCACAGAGTCCAAAAGACTGTTCTATACATCTGTGTTTCTTTTGTTCTGTCGCATACAGGGTCATCATTGCCATCTTTCTAAATTCCATATATATGTGTTAGTATACTGTATTGGTGGTTTTCTTTCTGGCTTACTTCACTCTGTATAATCGGCTCCAGTTTCATCCACCTCATTAGAATTAATTCAAATGTATTCTTTTTAATGGCTGAGTAATACGCCATTGTGTATATATACCACATCTTTCTTATCCATTCATCTGCTGATGGACATCTAGGTTGCTTCCATGTCCTGGCTATTATAAACAGTGCTGTGATGAACATTGGGGTACACGTGTCTCTTTCAATTCTGGTTTCCTTGGTGTGTATGCCCAGCAGTGGGATTGCTGGGTAATAGGGCAGTTCTATTTCCAGTTTTTAAAGGAATATCCACACTCTTCTCCATAGTGGCTGTACTAGTTTGCATTCCCACCAACAGTGTAAGAGGGTTCCCTTTTCCCCACACCCTCTCCAGCATTTATTGCTTGTAGACTTTTTAATAGCAGCCATTCTGACCAGTGTGAGATGGTACCTCATTGTGATTTTGATTTGCATTTCTCTGATCATGAGTGATGTTGAGCATCTTTTCATGTGTTTGTTAGCCATCTGTATGCCTTCTTTGGAGAAGTGTCTATTTAGTTCTTTGGCCCACTTTTTGATTGGGTCATTTATTTTTCTGGAATTGAGCTGCAGGAGCTGCTTGTATATTTTTGATATTAGTTATTTGTCAGTTGCTTCATTTGCTATTATTTTCTCCCATTCAGAAGCCTGTCTTTTCACCTTGCTTATAGTTTCCTTTGTTGTGCAGAAGCTTCTAATTTTAATTAGGTCCCATTTGTTTATTTTTGCTTTTATTTCCGGTATTCTGGGAGGTGGGTCATAGAAGATCTTGTTGTGATTTATTTCGGAGTGTTTTGCCTATGTTCTTCCCTAAGAGTTTTATAGTTTCTGGTATTATGTTTAGATCTTTAATCCATTTTGAGTTTAAAAATGTATCCTAGCTACCAAATATAAAAATAAATAAATAAATAAAAGGCACAATTTATACAAATTGTACAAAATGTAATAAAATGTATATAAATAACTTTCAAAACCCTACACAAAATGTAATGACACTGATAAAAATGTTGACTCTTTTGAATATGTACCTTAAAAACAGTGAAAGTTGCCCAGTCATGTCTGACTGCAAGCTCATGGACTATACAGTCCACGAATTCTCCAGGCCAGAATACTGGAGTAGGTAGCCTTTCCCTTCCCCAGGGGATCTTCCCAACCCAGGGATTGAACCCAGGTCTCTCGCATTGCAGGCAGATTCTGTACCAGCTGAGCCACAAGGGAAGCCCAAGAATACTGGAGTGGGTAGCTTATCTCTTCTCAAGAGGATCTTCCCAACCCAGGAATCAAACCAGGGTCTCCTGCATTACAGGCGGATTCTTTACCAACTGAGATACGACGGAATCCCTGTGACTCAGGTAGTACAAAATTCGCCTGCAATACGGGAGACCTGGGTTCAATCCCTGGGTTGGGAAGATTCCATGGAGAAGGGAAAGGCTATCCACTCCAATATTCTGGCCTGGAGAATTCCATGAGCGCTATAGTCTATGGGGTCACAAACAGTGAGACATGATTGTGTGACTTTCACTTAAAAACAATCATTTATTTCTTTTGGCTATGCTGGATCTTATGTGTTGTGTGTGATGTTCTCCAATTGTGGTTCTCATGCTTCTCATTGAGGAGGCTTCACTTGCTGTGGGGTAAGGGTAGTTCTTGCTGTGGAGTAAGGGTTCTAGTGGTTCTAGTTGGGCTTCAGTAGTTCAGCAGATGGGCTCAATAGTTGCAGCTGCCAGGCTGTAAAACACTGTGCCTCAATAGTTGAGGTGCATGGGCTTAGTTGCTCTGCAACGTGTGTGATCTTCCCAGACCAGGGATCAAACCCATGTCTCCTGCATTGGCAGGTGGAATTTTTACCCGCGAGCCATCAGGGAAGCCTCAACTATGTCCCTTTATATGAGTCAAAACTGGAATTTGTATTCTAAGTGGCAGAATTAGGTCTCTAACAGGACTGCAATTCCCAAAAAGCATTTAGGAGGAGATCATGGGGAGGTGGAAATACATTACAGAAAGAATGAGCATTTTCTAACAAAGCATATCATAGTACAGTTAAAGATTGAACATTTGGTTTACTGACTAATTCTCGATGTGGATTTGAGAGAAAGACTAGATTACAGGTACTATATTTTCTCTTTATATCTAAATTATACTGTGTATGGAATTTTGTGAACATTTTGATCCATGGATAACCAAGCAAAAAGTATAATGGAATAAAATTGTGATTCAAATTAGCACAAAAATATACAATTGTGAAAATATATTTAGAACACATTAATCGGCCCTAAAATAAAAGTTAACTATATGGAGAGACATACTGTTATTGTAAAAACAAAACAAAACAAAAAACTGCTATTGTAAAATAAGGTCAAATATTATAAATTGGTCATTTGAGTCATCTGTATATGGCTAAGATAGATGAAAGTATTGATGGATTATTGAGGATTATTTTAATATTCTTTGCAAATTGTATTTGCTAGTATTTCATCAAGAAAACTGCAATTACTCTCTTGAACAAATTTACCATCCACATTGTTTTTTCATTTCCTACTCACTGAATTCTTTCTCATTTCTAACATTATTTTTGATTTTTCAGTTCAGTTCAGTTCAGTCACTCAGTTGTGTCCAACTCTTTGAGAACTCATGAATTGCAGCACGCCAGGCCTCCCTGTGCATCACCATCTCCCGGAGTTCACTCAAACTCATATTCATCGAGTCAGTGATGCATTCCAGTCATCTCATCCTCTGTCGTCCCTTTCTCCTCCTGCCCCCAATCCCTCCAAGCATCACAGTCTTTTCCAATGAGTCAACCCTTTGCATGAGTTAGCCAAAGTACTGGAGTTTCAGCTTTAGTCTCAGTCTTTCCAATGAACACCCAGGACTGATCTCCTTTAGAATGGCCTGATTGGATGTCTTTGCAGTCCAAGGGACTCTCAAGAGTCTTCTCCAGCATCACAGTTCAAAAGTATCAATTCTTCGGCGCTCAGCCTTCTTCACAGTCCAACTCTCACATCCATACATGACCACTGGAAAAACCATAGTCTTGACTAGATGGACATTTGTTGGCAAAGTAATGTCTCTGCTTTTGAATATGCTATCTAGGTTGGTCATAACTTTCCTCCCAAGGAGTAGCGTCTTTTAATTTCATGGCTACAACACTATCTGCAGTGATTTTGGAGCCCCCAAAAATAAACTCTGACACTGTTTCCCCATCTATTTCCCTAGAAATGATGGGACCGGATGCCATGATCTGAGTTTTCTGAATGTTGAGCTTTAAGCCAACTTTTTCACTCTCCTCTTTCCCTTTAATCAAGAGGCTTTTTAGTTCCTCTTCACTTTCTGCCATAAGGGTGGTGTCATCTGCATACCTGAAGTTATTGATATTTCTCCCGGCAATCTTGATTCCAGCTTGTGCTTCTTCCATCTCAGCATTTCTTATGATGTACTCTGGATAGAAGTTAAATAAGCAGAGTGACAATATACAGACTTGAAGTACTCCTTTTCCTATTTGGAACCAGTCTCTTGTTCCATGTCCAGTTCTAATTGTTGCTTCCTGACCTGCATATAGGTTTCTCAAGAGGCAGATCAGGTGGTCTGGTATTCCCATCTCTTTCAGAATTTTCCACAGTTTATTGTGATCCACACAGTCAAAGAATTTGGCATAGTCAATAAAGCAGAAATAGATGTTTTTCTGGAACTCTCTTGCTTTTTCGATGATCCAGCGGATGTTGGCAATTTGATCTCTGGTTCCTCTGCCTTTTCTAAAACCACCTTGAACATCTGGAAGTTCACAGTTCACATACTGCTGAAGCCTGGCTTGAAGAATTTTGAGCATTACTTTCCTAGCATGTGAGATGAGTGCAATTGTGCAGTAGTTTGAGCATTCTTTGGCATTGTTTTTCTTTGGGATTGGAATGAAAACTGACCTTTTCCAGTCCTGTGACCACTGCTGAGTTTTCCCAAATGTGCTGGCATATTGAGTGCAGCACTTTCACAGCATCATTTTCAGGATTTGAAATAGCTCAACTGGAATGCCATCATCTCCACTAGCTTTGTTCATAGTGATGCTTTCTAAGGCCCATTTGACTTCACATTCCAGGATGTCTGGCTCTAGGTGAGTGATCACACCATTGTGATTATCTGGGTTGTGAAGATCGTTCTTGTACAGTTCTTCTGTATATTTTTGTCACCTCTTCTTAATATCTTCTGCTTCTGTTAGGTCCATACCATTTCTGTCTTTCATCAAGCCCATCTTTGCATGAAATGTTCCCTTGGTATCTCTAATTTTCTTGAAGCGGTCTCTAGTCCTTCCCAATCTGTTGTTTTCCTCTATTTCTTTGCATTGATTGCTGAGGAACCTTTCTTATCTCTCCTTGCTATTCTTTGGAACTCTGCATTCAGATGCTTATATCTTTCCTTTTCACCTTTGCTTTTTGCTTCTCTTCTTTTCATAGCTATTTGTAAGGCCTCCCCAGACAGCCATCTTGCTTTTTTGCATTTCTTTTCCATGGGGATGGTCTTGATTCCTGTCTCCTGTACAATGTCATGAACCTCCATCCATAGTTCATCAGGCACTCTATCACATTTAGTCCTTTAAATCTATTTCTCACTTCCACTGTATAATCATAAGGGATGTGATTTAGGTCATACATGAATGGTCTAGTGGTTTTCCCTATTTTCTTCAACTTAAGTCTGAATTTGTCAATAAGGAGTTCATGATTTGAGCCACAGTCAGCTCCTGGTCTTGTTTTTGCTGACTGTATAGAGCTTCTCCATCTTTGGCAGCAAAGAATATAATCAATCTGATTTCAGTGTTGACCATCTGGTGATTTCCATGTGTAGAGTCTTGTCTATTCCAAAGCCAAATTTGCCTGTTACCCCAGGTGTTTCTTGACTTCCTCCTTTTGCATTCCAGTCCCCTATAATGAAAAGGACATGTTTTTTTCTTTTTCAGTTCAGTTCAGTTCAGTTCAGTCACTCAGTCGTGTCTGACTCTTTGAGATCCCATGAATCACAGCACACCAGGCCTCCCTGTCCATCACCAACTTCCAGAGTTCACTCACACTCATGTCCATCGAGTCAGTGATGCCATCCAGCCATCTCATCCTCTGTCGTCCCCTTCTCCTCCTGCCCCCAATCCCTCCCAGCATCACAGTCTTTTCCAGTGAGTCAACTCTTCGCATGAGGTGGCCAAAGTACTGGAGTTTCAGCTTTAGCATCATTCCTTCCAAAGAAATCCCAAGGCTGATCCTCAGAATGGACTGGTTAGATCTCCTTGCAGTCCAAGGGACTCTCAAGAGTCTTCTCCAACACCACAGTTCAAATGCATCAATTCTTTGGTACTCAGCTTTCTTTATAGTCCAACTCTCACATACATACATGACCACTGGAAAAACCATAGTCTTGACTAGATGGACCTTTGTTGGCAAAGTAATGTCTCTGCTTTTCAATATGCTATCTTGGTTGGTCATAACTTTTCTTCCAAGGAGTAAGCACCTTTTAATTTCATAGCTGCAGTCACCATCTGTTGTAATTACTGTTTGCTTTGTCCCTAACCATTGTCTCTTTGGTTTGTTGTAGTCTACTTAACCTTTTTTGATAAATATTTTATTCACTTACATTTATTATTAATGTAGAAAAAGCTAAAGCCAATGAATCTGTGTCTTAGAACATCTTTGGTAACACACCACTGTTGAAATATTGTGCTATAGTATAGTAGTTCTCTATATTCTACAATTATAACTTTATTGTCCAATTTGTCCCATTTGTTCCATTAGGCACATGGTTTGTTTAATATTTTTGCTTCATTGTTTGTTTTTAGTATTTTGGGTGGTAGTTTTATTTTTTAGTACTGTACAACTGTGAGCATATGTGATTTCTGCAGTTTTGGTTATTTATCATTTATTTGTTACTGATTTATTTTGGTAAACAAAGCACAGATATTTGAAGAAAATGTGTAGTTTCTGTTTCTAGAGTAGAAATATTTATAGGTATCAGTTATTAAGTTTCCTTTTATTTCCTTGATTTTAGTGATTTAAATGATGCAGTTCTTCTGTAGTGACTTGATAGTTATATATCATGTTTATATTTTGCATTTATTTTATACGTCCCTTAAACTGTCTACATAGATTCTTTACATCTTCCACTTGTGTCATTACCAATGCCAAAAATGAAGCAAAATAGTTGGTTCCTTCCAGTTAAGATGAAAATCTTGGTACCGTTTTCTTTTTATAATCTTCCCACTTTTCCTTTCACTTACACATCCACATTCTCTTTCTAATTTTTGTGAATATATTCTACATTATAATACCAACTACTGTTGTTAAGTTAAAACATTTTAAGTATTCTATTCTGTTGATTATTTTCACTGTTTCCTGAAAAACATGTCCCCAACAGTTGTATAATCTTACCTTCATGTTCCTTCACTGCTATATTCTGACCCCTGCACAATGACTGGTGCATCACCTCCTCTCATAAATTCTGGTTAAGGAACTAACAGAGCAGAACAGGAGAAAGAAGATAAGAACCTGACATGTACAACTTACAACCCCATAATAAACTTTGCTTCTGTTAGCCCATGTTGCCAGAAACATGTTACCACCAAGAGTGAATTTCACCCTGATAGTCCCCTCTCTAGGCTTCCCTGGTGACTCAGTGGTAAAGATTCTGCCTGCCAATGCAGGAAGTGCAGATTCAATCCCAAGGTCAGGAAAATCCCTTGGAGAAGAAAACGGCAGCTCACTGCAGTTATTCTTGCTTGGGAAATCCCATGGACAGAGAAGCCTGATGGGCTAGAGTTCATGAGGCCTCAAAAGAGTCAGACACACCTTAGAGACTAAAATGGTAACAACAACAATCCCCTCTTTGCCACAGTCAAAAGCACAGGCAACACACAAAGCCATACGGATGGGAACGAACACTGTACTGTTTCCATGTGATCAGACTCTTGGAATGTGAGGTGCTTAGACAAAGTTCATTGTTATTAGCCCTTTTAATGGACTCAACTGAAAACACTGGTCTCAAACTTGGCTACACATTGTAGTAACATGGGAAATTCTTAACAGAGTCTAATGACCTAGCTACTCACCAGATAAATAAAATCCAAATCATTCTTGTTGAGACCTAGGCATCTGTATTTTCTAAATCTCCTCATGTGACTACAGAATGCAGCCAAGAATAAAAGCATAGGAGAGTTAGCGGAATCTGATCCCTCAGTCTAGGTTTGCGTATGGACCTAATACAACACAAGCTATTTTGGATACTTAAAAGTGACCCTGGGAAACAGAATTTTGTTCTGGAATAAGATAGTCGCATCAAAAAAAAAAACAAAAAAAAGGACTATATCATTGCCATAACTGTTTCATTAGTTTTTAAATATTTTTAAAAGAAGGATAATTCCTTTACAATATTGTATTGGTTTCTACCATGCATCAACATGAATCAGCTGTAGGTATACAGATGTCCTCTCCCTCTTATTTCATCACTTTTAACGTGCAGATGAATGGAGTGTCCAGCTGCATTCGGGGGTAAAAGGGTAAACAACAACAGGGTTTCTCAGAGTTGATCAGATAGCTCAGTTAAAACCAACGTGGAAAAACAGACTAAAATTCACTTTTCAACAATTGAGTTTTGTTTAATAAATTTGGTTTGGGCTATCTTCCACACACAAAAAAATTTAAGTTATTGCCCTGATATTGAGGTCCTACACTCTTTTCCTTTTTTTAAAAAGCAGGTTACATATAGGTATTTCCTAATAAAATAAAATTAGGCTCAGATGTTTGAGTTCAGAATAGGGTCCTTCATTTTGAAGGCTACTTGAGTAGAGTCAAGGAAATAGTCTCTCTGGAAATGTTCTTTGAATATTAGCTGTTACCATAATATACGCGATGCTTGACTTGAGATAAGAAACAAGTAAAGAATAAACAAACAAACAAAAAAAACACAGGCAAACTTTTGGTGGTATTTTATCATGTACATCTTCCTAAACACATTGTTAGGTAACATGTTAGCAAAACTATTCAAGCTATAGTTAGCATTACTTTACAAAGTAAAGACCAATTAGCTGTTTTATATATCATGGCAATCTATTTGATTGCTACTTTTTACATTTCAAATGCTTTTGACAGCATCAGTTTATTATTTTTTCTTCCAGCTTTATTGGGATAAACTGACAAATAAAACTGCATATATTTAAAGTATACAATGTGATGATTTGATACACATAAATTTTGAGAAATTATAATCACTATCAGGTTAATCATTAATAACACATTCATCACCTCATATATTTACCAGTTTCATGTGTGCGTAATGAGAACACTTAAAATCTACAATCTTAGAAAATCAAGTTAAATGACTTATTAACTATGGTCACCAAGCTGTATATTAGAATCAATCAGTTTAATAGCTAACATACTCAGATATCTTAGGAAAATGATAATGTCTACAGATAAGCGTGAATTAAATTTGCTTCACAGAGCTATTTCTTTTGTCGTTAAGTCACTCAGTCATGTCTGACTCTGGTGACCCCATGGACTGTAGCCTGCCAGGTTCCCCTGTCCATGGAATTTTGCAGACAATTACAAATTACACTGGAGTGGGTTGCCATTTTCTTCTCCAGGAGGTCTTCATGATCTAGGGCTTGAACCCAAGTCTACCATATTAAGCAGGCAGATTGTTTACTGCTGAGCCGCCTGGGAGGTTTCATGGAGCTATTACCTCTTGTTTTTTGGCCTATTCACTGCTAGATAATTGGTTTCCCTGATGGCTCAGATGGTAAAGAATCTGCCTACATTGTGGGAGACCTGGGTTCAATCCCTGGGTTGGGAAGATCCCCTGGAGGAGGGCATGGCAACCCATTTCAGTATTCTTGCCTGGAGAATCCCCATGGACAGAGGAGCCTAGCAGGCTATATAGTTCATGGGGCGGCAAAGAGTCAGACATGACTGAGTGACTAAGCTCAGCAGTGCTAGGTAATATCTATTCATTTCATTATTTGTGTCATTGTTTAGAAACATGTTGTTAAAATATACCCAGTGCACTTGTCAGATAGAAGCTTTAATTATATTTTAAGGATGCTTTCTTTGTAATATTGGATTAGATAGATCCAATAGCATCTTGATTTCCCAAGGTATATAGCTTGATTGAAAACTATTGAGCAGAATATATGATCCTTGGACTCCCATCTTACTGAAAAATAATCAAGAAGATAATGTGACATAAATGTGTGCTATAATGATTTTCACATGGTCCAGTAGTTCTCAAATAGGACCTGGCCCAGCAGCAGCAGCATCTCTTGGGAAGTTTAGAAATGCAGATTCTCAGACTCCACCCAACCCTACTGAATCAGAAACTGAGTACTGGGCCAACAATCTGTTTTAACAAGTCTTCTCTGTGGTTCTGTTATAGAATATACACTTAGAATAAACACAACATAACACAAGCTTTGTCTTTTCAGGGGCTTCCCAGGTGACTCAGTGGCAAAGAATCCACCTGCCAATGCAGGAGACTCAGGAGTTTCCAATTCAATCCCTGGGTCAGGAAGATCTGCTGGAGGAGGAAATGGCAACCCACTCCAGCATCCCTGCTTGGAGAATTCCATGGACAGAAGAGCCGGGTGGGCTATAATCCATGGGGTCGCAAAGAGTCAGATACAACTGAGCATGCACTCACCCATATCTCTTCTACCATCTTTTGTTTTGTCTTCTTTAGAAAATAATTTGTATTCAAAGATAATATTTGCCCAGGAAGTTTTTTTTTTAATCTCAAGCAGACTTAATCAGGCTACCTATCATTCTATTATTTTTCCATTACATGTTAAAGATTCATGACTGGTTTTCAACATATTTTAATGTACACTTAAGTGATCTTTAATTCCTTACATTTGCTTTTAAAACTTCTTTCAAGCAGCAGTGTTAGATTTCACATGTGCTTACTTACCTCATTGAGATAATGTTACTATAATGACCTTACTTACACATTGAATAATTAGAACTAATATCTCTCTAATGAGATACACCATGTTATTTGCAACCAGATGCTCTATCATGGATTGCAAAGGACACTCTACACTAAAATTTCCAGTATATTCAAGAGTAATATAAGCATTCATTTCATATAAATTATTTTTCCTCCTTTCTTTGAGAATTTAGTTGTTTCTGGATGGATATTAACCTTCAGAATAACTCAGAAGACTTAGAGAGTCATCTGACTTTGGCACAAAACACAGTGTATAGCCAGTATTTGGTGGAAGAATAAAGACTAGCTTTCAGTCTTTTTTTTTTTTTTTAAGTTTACTGAGAACATAGACCACATTGCTGTATTATCCTTGCAGCTGTGCCTTTAAAATATAGATTTAATTTTTATAATATTAGAGCTTAAGATGGAATCTTTTCATATGAAGAAAATATTCTTCTATTAAGAAAGAGCTCCATGTAGGCCTAAGAATATGGCAGTCATTTTTCAGTAACTGCTTATGTATGTTCAATAAATATGAGATGGAAATAAGTACATATATATCTGTGGGGCTTCCTTCATTGATTATTCACTCATATTAAAATATCTATGGGCATTGTTAACATAGAAAAATGAATTCACAGTAGACATACATGCATATACAAAGTGAACTGCGTGGAGACATAGCCACTGGTTTATGTTCAATGGTATTCTCATCTCCGCTGAAGGTAAATACACAACTATTTATTTAAACTCTATTTGCTTGTTAATGAAACCAAAGCATGTAGCATCTTAGGAAAGTGTGAATTAATGGCTATGATGACCTCACCTCCCCACAGCCTTCTGAGCCTTCACAGAAGGGGAAATTAAGGGAGACAAACTGAATTGTGAGGCTCAGGGACTCCGTTGGTTCTGCCTGTCACTGTTTTAAGCCGGCTCAAAGCCTCCGGGGAGTCTGGTTGTTCCAGCCTTCCTCAGCCAGCCAGACGGTAACGGCCCACTGCTTTTATTCATTACCCTGAGTGTAATGCACTAAATTTAACAAGTAACACACTCAGCGGGAATTTATTGGCCTTTTGCAGCATGATTGCAAGGTAGGATATGGATATGGATTCCAATTACTGTTGACACCCAGATAAGAACAAGGCCTGTATATGATTATTAATCAAAGTTAATATTTTAGGAAAATGACAATAAATAAATAATTTCTATACTATTTGAAACAGATGTTCCCAGGTTGAAAGAACTCTTCTCAGTTACACAATTACATAATAGGAGCATTCCAGTGAAAGAGAATAGCAATAATACAATAGCAACATAGAAGCAAAGTGATCCTAGACAGCAACAATTTTCATATAAAAATAGCTATGTGGAGCAGATGTACAGGTGAGAGAAGACTAACAAATTCCAAATATAGACTCCTGTGTGTTATATAAAGCAATGGCCAACTAAACGGTCATTTTTAAATAAGGATTTACTATTTTAAGGAGAAAAAAAAATAACAAAAAAATATTGTCATTTCAGATGGTAAATATGATCTGTTAAAGTGTGGCAAGAGGAATGATGGTAAAAAAAATACTGTATTACATTTTCATATCAATAACTCTGGAGTTACCTGATGATGAAAATTCAATATTGTCCGCATATAGATATTTATGATGCCAAAGTCTTTGGGCTGCAATATAAAATCAAGAAGCTAGAAGTCTTAGTAACGTTGGGCAAGGATGCATTGTTATTTTTTAATATTATTTATAGAGCAATGGGAACACAATAAATGTAAAGGCATAGAAGAAAGAGAACCTGCTTTGGTTTCAGCAGACTATATGTGAATGAAATATGTTGAAAAATAAAACAAAGGGAGCATCACCTTTTCCATGATTTACTCACATGACCAACTTAAATTATTGAAATAAGAGGCAGCTGCATCACTGGTGAAGGTTTGAACCTTCACATTACACAGACTCATATCCTCGCTTTCATAATTATCAACACTCTAACTTTGAACCACTAATTTAATCTCTTAGACTGTGTCCCCAAGTGTAAAACAGAATGATTATAGTAACTACCTCTGTATTATACACTTCAAAGCTGCTAAGAAGCTAGATCTTCAATGTTCTCCCCACAAAACACTGAAATGGTAATTATGGAACACATTGGCTAGTGTTAACTAATGCTATGGTGGAAAGCATACTGCAATATATAAATGTATGAAATGAAAGTGTTGCACACCTTAAACTCTAACACCATAGGGGAAAGTGAATAAAGGGAACACAAGATGCCTCTGTATTTCTTCTTACAACTGCAGACTTATTTCAAAATAAAAATGTTAATTAAAAGAAAAGAGACAGATGGTTTTATTTTATTTAACCAAAAATGTTTTATTTATCCAAGATACTTTCATTTCAGTCTATTAAACAAGATACAAATTAGTGAGATACATTACTTTTTTTTTAACTGTCCATTTGAACTGGCCACATTCCAAGTTCTCAGTAGCTACGTGATAGATGTTACTGTACTAGACAACACAGATGTAGGGAGTACAAAGACAAGAAGTCAAGACAAGGTTTAAGAGGTAGTCAAGGGTCAAATTGGGCTTCCCTGGTGGAGCTAGTGGTGAAGAATCCACCTGCCAATGCAGGAGATGCAGAACCCAAGTCTGATCATTGGATTGGGAAGATCCCCTGGAGGGGGAAATGGCAACCCACTCCAGTACTCTTGCCTGGAGAATTCCATGGACCAAGGGGTCTGGTGGGCTACAGTCTATGGGGTCGCAAAAAGTTGGATATGACTGAGGGACTAAACAACAACAAGTCAGATCATGAATGTAATGCCTATAATAAAATCCAGAGTCCGCAGTGGCTGACAGAGCCTGATGTTACAGCCACCTCTGCTTCTTTCTCTCATCCTCATTCTCAGTCACACTGGTGTCCTTGCTATTCCTGGGAAATTCCACATGTGCTCCAAACTTGGAAACCTCACTCTTGCTGTTTTCTCTGTCTGGAATCCTCTCCCTAGGACATTGTTCTGACTTGCTTCCACATTAAGAATTGTCTCTGATCAGATCTGTCACAAGTTCTTCCCTGATTTATTTATATAAAGGAGCAAATTCCACCCTTCTCCAACACTATCAATCAATCCACTGCTTTAATTTGCTTGATGGAACTTACATAATCTGACATTCTATGTACTTACTTGTTTATTATCAGTTTCCCAATGAACCTGGAACAGTGCCATGAACACATAATACATCCAGTAAATATTTGCTGAGTTAATTGTTTAATGATGTTTAACTCTCACAAAGCTAGTAGAGGTAATGGAATTCCAGTTGAGCTATTTCAAATCCTAAAAGATGATGTTGTTAAAGTGCTGCACTCAATATGCCAGCAAGTCTGGAAAAGTCAGCGGTGGCCACAGGAATGGAAAAGTTCAGTTTTAATTTTCACCTCGAAGAAGGGCAATGCCAAAGAATGTTCAATCTGTTGCTCTATTGCACTCATCTCACATGCCAGCAAAGTAATGCTCAAAATTCTCCAAGCTAGGCTTCAACACTTTGTGAACCATGAACTTTCAGATGTTCAAGCTGGATTTAGAAAAGGCAAAGGAACTGGAGATCAAATTGCCAACATCCATTGGATCATAAAACAAGAGAGTTCCAGAGAAACATCTACTTCTGCTTTATTGATTATGCCAAAGTATTTGACTGTGTCAATCACAACAAACTGGAAAATTCTTAAAGAGATGGGAAAACCAGACCACCTTACCTGCCTCCTGAGAAATCTGTATGCAGGCCAAGAAGCAACAGTTAGAAATGGACATGAAACAACAGATGGGTTCCAAATTGGGAAAGAAGTACGTCAAGGCTGTATATTGTCATCCAGCTTACTTAACTTATATGCAGAGTACTATGTGAAATGCTGGGTTGGATGAAGCACGATCTGGAATCAAGATTGCTGGGAGAAATATCAATAACCTCAGATATACAGATGACACCACCCTTATGGGCAAAAGTGAAGAGGAACTAAAGAGCCTCTTGATGAAAGTGAAAGAGGAGAGTGAAAAAACTGGCTTAAAGCTCAACATTATAGCATCAGGTCCCAGCACTCCATTGTAAATAGATGGAGAAACAATGGAAACAGTGACAGACTTTATTTTCTTGGGCTCCAAAATCACTTCAGATGGTGAATGCAGCCATGTAATTAAAAGAGGCTGGCTTCTTGGAAGAAAAGCTATGATCAACCTAGACAACATATTAAAAAGCAAAGACATTACTGTGCCGACAAATGTCCATCTAGTGAAAGCTATGGTTTTTCCAGTTGTCAGGTATGAGAGTCAGGATGTGAGAGTTGGACTATAAAGAAAGCTGAGTGCCGGAGAACTGATGCTTTTGAACTGTGGTGTTGGAGAAGACTATTGAAAGTCCCTTAAACTGTAAGGAGATCAAACCAGTCAGTCCTGAATATTCACTGGAAGGACTGATGCTAACGCTGAAGCTCCAATACGTTGATGACCTGATGCGAAGAACTGACTCATTTGAAAAGACCCTGATGCTGGGAAATATTGAAGGCAGGAGGAGAAGGGGATGACAGAGGCTGAGATGGTTGGATGGCATCACTGACTTGATGGACATGAGTTTGAGTAAGGTCCAGAAGTTGATGATGGACAGGGAGGCCTGGCGTGCTGCAGTCTATGGGGTTGCAAAGAGTCGGACATGACTGAGTGATTGAACTGAACTGAACTCTTTCATAGTTCTCAAATGAACTGCTTGCCTCAAGGAAAATCTGCATTTTCTTTGAATTCAGACCTGACAATAAATTTAGAAACTGGGTAAAGTTTGAAAAATACAAAGCACAGAAGAAATCTGTTGACATTCCAGTAAGACCAACACCATATATTTAATTCAAAGATTAAGCTTTCAGCTCAAATTTTTCTAACATTGTCACTTGTGTAGAAAACTCATTTCTGATATAATAACATTTTATTTGTATTTTTTCCTTTATTCATGGAAACTTTCTTTACGTCTTGCTGCAATATTCGCTTATATTCTGTATATGTGATGCTTAAGTGAGCACACAATTCACATTTAAGTAAATTCATTCACAAGTTCTGAAAATGACAATAATTCCTCCTGAACCTGCTGTCGAAGCCCACCTAAGGCTCTGAGCCTTCCATGACACATCGCCTTCTTAACACGTTTGCCAATAACTTCAATCAGAATGTCTTTCTCTCTTGCTCTTCCATTATTGCATGAGATATGTCCCTTAATTCAACACCTACTCTAGTCTACTTATATCAAAGATATTTATGAAAATGTTCTCTCTCCAGGAGGCAGGAATTATCTTTGCTTCTCTCTGTCACTAGAATAAAGCTTTACACTACTCAGCTGGACTTAGATAAATATTTGATGAATTGAATGAATTCTATTTTGTTTCAATAATGTATGCATACATCTAGTGAAGAATACTTGGTAGGCAAACATTGTATATGTCTCATTGTGTATGACACCTCTCAAACACAAATTCACACTACACAGTGTTTTGCTTTGTTTTGTTTTTCCATAAAAGAACTAATAGTTGTTAAGCTCCTGTGATGCATTACAAATTTTACATATGATCTTATTTAATCCCTGTCATATTTGGACCATTATTATTAGCTCTGTACCTATGAGGAAATGGAAGCTCAAAAAGAACATGTGACTTTAACAAGGTCTGTGAGTGCCTGCATGCTAAGCTGCTTCAGTCATGTCTGACTCTTTGTGACGCTATGGACTGTAGCTCTCCAGGCTCCTCTGTTCAAGAGATTCTCCAGGGAAGAATACTGGAGTGGGTTGCCATGCTCTCCTCCAGGGGATCTTCTCAACCCGGGGATCTTCTCAAACCAGGTATCAAACCCACGTCTCTTATGTCTCCTGCATCGGCAGGCGGGTTCTTTACCACTAGCGCCACCTGGAAAGTCCTACAAGGTCTCAGTTCAGTTCAGTTCAGTCACTCAGTCATGTCCGACTCTGCAACCCCATGAATTGCAGCACGCCAGGCCTCCCTGTCCATCACCAACTCTCGGAGTTCACTCAGACTCACGTCCATCGAGTCAGTGATGCCATCCAGCCATCTCATCCTCTGTCATCCCCTTCTCCTCCTGCCCCCAATCCCTCCCAGCATCAGAGTCTTTTCCAATGAGTCAACTCTTCGCATGAGGTGGCCAAAGTACTGGAGTTTCAACTTTACCATCATTCCTTCCAAAGAAATCCCAGGACTGATCTCCTTCAGAATGGACTGGTTGGATGTCCTTGCAGTCCAAGGGACTCTCAAGAGTCTTCTGCAACACCACAGTTCAAAAGCATCAATCCTTTGGCACTCAGCCTTCTTCACAGTCCAACTCTCACATCCATACATGACCACTCTAGTGTCTGTTAAATGTCAGGATTCTCCTTGTCTAACCAATCCCCAAGTCCAAAGTATTATTTCACACTTCATAGTTGGTATTACATACTTCAACATAGAGATTACTTTCAGAGACAAGTGATAATGAGTTAGATATTTTATTACCAAACTTACCCAAAGCTTATGGGACTCCAAAGAAGACATTAATAAATTAGGGATTATCTAGAGAAATACAACCAAGTAATTGTGGTGCATAGGCATATTTGGTCCACAGTATGTGGAATCCTCCCAAACCAGGTATTGAACCCATGTCCCCTGCATTGGCATTTAACCACTAGACCACCAGGAAAGCACCTAAAAATATTTTCCTCAGGAGCCTCTTAGATCAGATACTGACCTCCTAAGCCAGGTTTCAAGTCTTACCTGGAGTAGTATGAGAAGCACTCTATCTTTGAGGGCTTCCCAGGCGGCACAGTGGTAAAGTGCCCACCAGTGCAAGAGCTACAGGTTGATCCCTGGGCTGGGAAGCTTCCCTGGTTTAGGAAATGGCAACCCACTCTAGCATTCTTGACTAGAAAATTCCATTATCAGAGGAGCCTGGCAGGCTATAGTCTACGGGGTTGCAAAGAGCCAGACACAACTGAGCACATACACCTATAACTAAGAAATCATATGTTATATAAGATTAAGCAATTGAAGTCTTTTCTCCAAGAAAATAATAAGTTGATACTGCATAGTATGGATTTGGCCTTAGCTAAAAAGAGGTCTGCCCTTTGTACTGGTCCCACTGAAACCTTAGAATTCTCTAAGTAAGAGGAGTGCCTCTTACTAGAGGTGGACCTTTTGAGAATCCTAGTAAATCAATCAATCAAGCATACCTATGTAATAAAACTCCAATAAAACTCGATATGATGAAGTTTAGATGAACTTCCTTTGTTAGCAAAATACAATGTGTTGTCACACATCAACACTTAGAAGAGGAACACATTCTGAGGGCAGTGGAAGTTTCTATCTGGAGCCCTCCCAGACTCAGCATGTGTCTCTTCTTCTGGTTGATTTTTGGTACCATGTCCCTGTAGTAACTGAAACTGTTAAGTATAATAGTATAATAGGTTTCAGTTAGTTCTGTGAGCCTCTCGAGTGAATTATCAAACCTGAAGGTAGATTTGAGAAACCTTGATTTTTCAGAGTAAGGGTGGTCTTATGTAGATACTTCCTTTTAACTTTGCAGTTTGTCCCTAACTCCTTGTAGTTAAGCTATAAAATCTTGGGTAGACTTGATGGTCTAGAAGACTACACATTTAACTCTGCATAGTAGACTTGTATGTGAGTGCTAAGCTGACTCAATCATGTCTGACTCTTTGCAGACCCATGGACTGTAGCCTGCCAGGCTTCCCTGTCCATGAGATTCTCCAGGCAAGAATACTAGAGTGGGTTGCCAAGGCCTCCTTCAGTGGGTCTTCCCAACCTAGGAACAGAACCCACATCTCCTGCATTGCAAGTGGATTCTTTATCTACTGACCACCTGGGAAGTCCATAGATGTATAATAATAATACATTTAGATATTTTTGAAGATGTATTACAGCATATTAAAACTTTATGAAGAGGAGGGGCATGAAAAATGACTTTATGTATTCAAAGTATTGTCATGTAGACATATTTGATATTGTTAGAGAGAAAAATATTGAGCTCAGTGTAGAAAAGAACTTCCTAAAAATTAGAGCTACCCAGCTGTAGCTCCAATACTCTTCACCTGATGTGAAGAGCCGACTTATCGGAAAAGACTGATGCTGGGAAGGATCAAAGGCATGAGGGGAAGGGGGCAACAGAGATGAGATGGTTGGATGACAACACTGACATATTCCAGGAGATATTGAAGGACAGGGAAGCCTGGCGTGCCGCAGTCCATCAGATCGCAGAGTCAGACATGTCAGACATGACTAAGTGACTAAACAACAGCAAGAGATATCATTAACTACCTATGCAAGCAGTAAACCCTCTACCTTTGAATATGCAAACTCCTAGTGTAGAGTGCTATGCATCCCTTGGAATATTAGGGATTCGGGCCTTAGAGGAGAACAAGGTAATTTGTTAAGACATCTTCAAACTCCAAGATTCTGCTACTTTATGGTTTATATTTCTTCAAAATAGTAACTAATAGAACCAAGATTACATATTCAATAGGACAAGTTGTTCAATGTGGCTCTTAAAAAAATCTGTCTGTTTTGTTTTGCTTAAAAATACTAGAACCTAGAGACTATCAAACAGAGTGAGGTAAGTCTGAAAGAAAAAAAATATCATATATTAATGCATATATATGGAATCTAGAAAAATGGTACAGATGAACCTATTTGCAAGGCCGAAATAGAGACACAGACATAGAGAATGGACTTGTGAGCATGGATCCGAGGGAAGAAGAGGGTGTGACGAACTGAGAGACTAGTACTGACATATATACACTACCCTGTGTTAAACAGACAGCTAGTGGGAAGCTGTAGAGCCCAGGAAGCTCAATGCTCTGTGATTACCTAGAGGGGTGGGATGGAGTGGGGGTGGGAGGGAGGTGCAAGAGGGAGGGGATATGTGTAAAGGTGACTGATTTGCATTGTTGTACAGTGGAAACTGACACAGTGTTGTATATCAATTTTATTCCAATAAAAAATACCAGAAAAAAAGGAAGACTCAAGGAGAGAACATTTAAATTTATAATGGTTCAATCTTCCCATGTAAGTTTTTGTCATTATCAGAATAAAGTTAGGGATAGTTACTATTAAATGTTAATGGAAAGTATCTCTACCCTGAAAAAGTTTTCTATAACAAATACAGAATTTTAATGATGTATCATAAGAATTGATATTTCATTATAAATCAGTCAAACTCCAGAACAGATTTTTCAAATGAATCATAAGTGGATATAAACAAAATGTAAAATTATCACACAAGAACAAAAACTACACACTAAACAACAATTTAACTTAATGCAAAATTTATTTACTTGCATTTCATGAAACATTTTTTTCACATTAGGATACACCAATAAATGTCACATCAATACCTCATGAAAAATACCTTCTGAGGCTTCCTGAGTAGCTGTCATTTCTTTATACTCAAATGAATTTTAGGTTCTTGAGTAAGATTCTGATTATGGGTTTTATTGAACAAATATGAAGAGAAACTAACCTGTTCTTTGGCATAAGGAATATTACATTTCACACATTTCATTGGTATTCTAATCAGCAAAAAGCCATGTCAGAACAAGCAACACAAAAGCACTTCACTTAAGGGAGTTAATTTCATGGACCTGATAATGTTATGAAATATGAAATAAAATAATAAGAATCCTACATATAAAAAGTGTATTAATCCCTGGTCTAACACTGCATAGACTTATTGCTGTCACTCTGTAGACACTATGTTTGTGGTTGCCTAGGCTACCCTTGACAGTTTTCACAGTAACGTCACCATTTAGCTCAAAAGGCTCAACCTACTCTAGGTTCCTAACTGTGACAAGTAAGATACAATATCAAATAACAATTTTAAAAGTACATATTAGATTAATTATCTTAATCAGAACAGAAAATTATTTTTAAAATTGGTAATAATGATATAAAAAAGCAATATGTCTCTTACTTTAGCAGTAAAAGCAATAGGAGGAATGGGCATTTAAGCAGTGGGTCACAGACCCAACACTTCATTTTGCAGATATATGCAACTTCTTCGAAAAACTTCTCCAGTTATTGATATGAATTAAAACAGATTCAGAAAACCTTGGACCTTGAAGAAAGTTCATTAATGTAATACAGTTCACAGAGCCTAAGATTTTATCTCAATTTTAAAATAGAATATGGGTATACTTTTGGTGAGGGTTTATTGAATAATTGTAATATTTTATATATGATACCATAGCTTTGAACTCAAAGCATCCATAAAAGTGGAAAACTAGCTATAATATATTTATTCCTAATAAATATATAAAGGAAAGATATATCCTCTTCATATCTGGCAAAGGATATTAGATTAAGGTGTTGCCAATAATGAACTAAATATAAATTAATTCCCTCTAATTTTACAGTTATTTTTGTAAAAGGAATTAAAAAGATGACCACAGAGGAGGCTATTTAAAAACTGATACACTTCTGAAAGTCCATAACCAATCATATGCTTTTTGTTTTTCTTCTGAATATACACATACTTCTGTTTTTAAATGCCAACTGATATTTCATATAAAGTCTTCACACTTTATCTCACCCCTGCATTCCAGGATAGTGACAGAGTTGTAACATATTACTGGGAGCAGGTTGGAATGGTTCACATGCTCCACCACAAGACTATTCTGATGCTTTGAACTGTCCCCATAATTTAGTCCATAATGGTCTTCTGTAAAGTTCTTATAAAGTTAAAGGTTACCACAAAAGTCTAGTTCTAATTCACTATTCCTCATTCTTCTCTGAGAATGTTCTAGATTGTTTTAGTTTGGATGCCAACATATGTACCCTGAGTTTTTTCAAGGCTACTTCACTTGGAATTTCTTAATAACTTAATCCAAATTTAGACATACAAATGAAATAATCCATAGTTTGATATTCACTAGAGTGAAAGTGGAAGTGTTAGTTGTGTCTGACTCTTTGGAGCCTGTGGACTGTAGCTTGCCAGGCTCCTCTGTCCATGGGATTTTCCAGGCAAGAATACTGGAGTGGGTGGCCATTCACATCTCCAAGGGATCTTTTCAACTGAGGGATCAAACCCAGGTCTGCTACACTGCAGGCAAATTCTTTACATCTGAGCCACTATGGTGATGGTGCTGAAACTTGCTCAGTTGATGGAATCTCTGGAGATCAAGGTGATCTTTTTGAAACATCATGAAATAATGATATATTAAATATAACATATGAGTTTGAAATACTTGACTCCTGGGTGATACAATCATAATTAAATACTTAGAAAATCACAAACCTCCTCCCATTTAGTCACAATAAAGACAGGATGTTTATGTGCTTCCTGGTGGGATATATACAATACCATGTATTAATCTTGCTAAAACCAAAAAAGGAAAATGATCTGAATGTAGTATTTTAGTGAAGCACTCAGTTGACAGGAAACACCAGTAGATAAGACAATGACCGATGACACTGCGAGGATGAAATCAGCAAAATCTAGAATCAGAAAGACACTAAAGGGTAACTGTTTCATCAACAAGTTGCAAAGAACTAAATGGAGAGGAAACTAACTATGTACTGAAGGGACTACGGACATATGTCCACCAAATGCCATGTGTGGCCTGTGTTTGCATCCTCATTCAAAAAACTTGACATTTGAAAAATAAAGAGACAATCAGGAAAATTGTACACTTATGGGATATTTGATGATATTAGAGAACTATTGTAAATATTTGTAGGGTACTAGTGATATTGTGCTTTAAAAAACAGTGCACTACTTTTAGAGACACATACTGACATATTTACAGATGCATGCATAATATATGATGCATAAGCTTGTTTAAAAATAATCCAGCAAGTTAGAAATGGGTGAACAGTGGGTACAGATGAAACCAGATTGGTCATTCATTGATGAAAGTTGAATAGCTGGGTATATATCCAAAGACAATGAAATCATTGTTTCAAAGAGATATCTGCAGCCACACGCTCATTGCAGCATTATTTACAAATAGCCAAGGCATGAAGCAACCCAAGTATCCATCGATGGATTAATGAATGGATAAAGGAGATGTGGTGTACATGTATACACATGTGTATAATAAAAGTATGCATAATATAGCGAAATATTATTCAGTCATAAAAATAAGGAAATCCTGTCATTTATGACAACACAGGTGAAACTTGAGGGCATTATGCCAAGTGAAATAAGTCAGATAGAGAAAGACAAATGCTACATGATCTCACTTATATGTAGAATCTAAATTTAAAAAAAATGAACTGAAAGAAACAATTTGCAGGTTGGTGGGTAACTGCCAGGAGTGGGGGAAATGAATGATGATGAGCAAAGGGTACAAGTTGCCAGTTATAAGATGAATAAGTTCTGGAGATCTAACATACAGCCTGATGACTATAGTTGATAATACTATGTCAAACACCTCCAATTTGCTGAGAGTAGATCTTAAGTGTTCTCGCCACACAAAAAATAACTATGCAACTATGTGAGATGACGGATGTATTACCTATCCTTATCATAGTAATCATTTCACAATATAATACACAATGTTATATATATCTTGTGTGGCTTGGGAAAATAAGATGTCGATTTTCCCCCTCCTCTCTAATAAATCATTGAAGAGCTGATCCTCTATGGGTGATGGTTCATTAAGCTATTCTCTCTAATTTGTATCTTCAGGATTTTTCACAATAGAGTTTTAAGTTGATTACCTAAAATATTTTTTATTAATATTGGAATGAGCAGAAAACCAAAAGAAAATGTAGCAAAAAAAGCATAAGGAAGAGTTTATGGAAACAGAAAATATAACTCATTCAGTAATATTTGGGGATAGAGGGGGATTCTGACCAGAATTTGGTTTGTGATATTCCATTGTTAAAATGAGTCTTCTAGAACAAAGGACTGTCAAGAAGAAGAAGATGGCCAATATATTTGAATTATGTGCTAATAGAAGCATAGACAAAAAGATTAAGATTCTCTAGAAGGTTAAATGTAATACTCTCCTTCTTACCTTACTTCACAGACCAAACATTAAGTCATATCTTTTACACAAGTACAGAAAATGTTATAGTGAAAAAAGAATGAGAAAAGAATGTGTGTGTGTGAGTGTGTGTGTGTGTGTGTGTGTGTTAGTCACCCAGTTGTGTCCAACTCTTTGTGAAGCCACGGACTGTAGCCCACCATGGTCTGTCCATGGGATTCTCCAGGCAAGAATACTGTAGTGAGTAGCCATTTCCCTCCTCCAAGGGATCTTCCTGACCCAGGGATTGAACCAGAGTCTCCTGCATTGTCTGAGTTACCAGGGAAGCCTGAGAAAAGGATACTGGAGGATAAATAATGGACAAAAAGAACTTTTATGCTATTTAAAACAGTATATATTAGCCTTTTCTCCTAAATACTGAGTGATTAAACCTAAGCTGTGTATTAATCTCTTCCAGGGTCTATATTTTTCACCAATTTATTTTATATTGATGTCCATTTTAGTATCTAGTCATTAAAACCATGTCAACATTTTGCCTATTATTCTACTAGTACTGACTAACTGGTACTGAGCAGTGTTTTTAGTAGCCAAACAGTATAAGGCATCTATGTTACTAATTCAGTCTGAGCATTTGCATTGAAGCTTGAATGAAACCTTCACCTTTTGTCGGCCCAGCCCTGGTCTTGAACTCACTGGAGTGTATTTGTTAGAATCACAGACAGATTGAACCCACTATTCAATCAATAATTGAACTATGCTTCTAAGATGCTTTCTTTTTAACACGGAAGGAAAATAACACAGCTTGACCCCTGTGAAGTGTTATGAAGAGCTGCAGTCAAGTAGAGATGTCTTTTATTCTGGTTGGAGTATATTGCTGCTATCTTAACCTTGAGGTGGGCAAAATCATGAATAGCTACATAAAGTTCCTTTATCTTTGTTGCTTCCATGTTAAGAGGCCTTATTAACACAAAGGCATTAAAATTGGATTGAGTCTGTAGCTAAACATTTAATTTTAATGTGTATAATAACTTAAACTAAGAGGATAATAGCTACCATTGACTGAGCGGGTGTTTTAACCAAACACCAATCTAAGAGCTTTATCTACAGCATTAGATTTATATATTTTTTCATTATTTGTCAGCATTCCAGGAGATCATCTGGCCAGTTGCTCTCACGTGCACCACTGACCTACATATGCACTGGCAGTGAGCAGGGTGATTACAGCCTTTAAATATAACTAGAGTTGAAATGGGTTCAGTACCTGAATGATGCTCTGAGTTTAATGCATGCAAGGATGAGTTAGAAATCAGCTTCCTGTCCTTGTTTTACCTCAGTCTAAAGAAGGGAATTGTAGGAATATAAACTATGTCCCTAAGTGTTATATCTATTCATGCAATTTCATCACATAGGACGAGGTTTCACTCATTGTTTTGGGAACACTTGTTATTTGGTCTTACATAGGTTGGGATACCCAGACATTCTACATGGATTTCTTTATTCAATCATTTATTCACTTATTCAATCAACGACTATTTATTAAAGTTGACTGGGGTTCAGCCTGGGCTTCCGGGGTGGCTCAGTGAGTAAAGAATCTACCTGTGATACAGGAGATATAGGAGACGCCGGTTCAGTCCCTGGTTTGGGAAGGTCCCCTGGAGGAGGGCATGGCAACCCACTCCAGTATTCTTGCCAGGAGAATCCCGTGGACAGAGAAGTTTGTCGGACTGCAGTCCATAGGGTTGCAAAGAGTCAGACATGATTGAAGTGATTGAGCATACAGGCATGCAGGGTCCAGCCTACTGGGTTCAAGGCATTAGAGGTATACTCATGAATAATCAAAGCTCTTGCCCATTAGGAGTTTATATTTTAGTGGGAAAGGCTTATGCTTGTTTCGTTGTTGTCTAAGTTTCTGTCAAGAAGTAACAAACACTACAAAGATAACTTGAAGCAGAAGAAGTAATGGAAAATATAGGAGGTGCTTTTTAGGATGTTTAGGAAAAGCACCCTTAAGGAGCTGACATTTTTGCAGAGAGACAAGAATAAAGTAAAGGAATGAGTCAAGTGCTCTCAGAGAGGGCTCCCCAGTGTGTGTATGCTCAATGGGCTGAAGAAAGGCAGGGTGGAGAGTGAAAAGAGGGGATGATGGCATCAGCAAGGTAGGTAAGGGCAAGGTCATATAGAGAATAGTAAGCACAGTAAGGGCTGTGTATGCTGTTCTGATTATATGGAAAATCACTGGGAAGTTGTGAGGAGGAAGATGACTTTCATTGATGTGCATTTTAAATTCATGCGCTATCACGCAGGCATAGTAGAGATTACAATAGGGAATAAAAGGAAACAGATCAGTTATAAGGCTATTGCAACCATGCAGGCAAGAGATGACATGTATGTACAGGATTTAAGTTTTACTGGAAACCGTGAGAAGATGGTTAGGACTCTGGATGAAAAATGGTTTTAGAATTCCCAAGTGCTCTTTATAAATGAGTGCTAATTCATTGAACTGGCCAAAAAGCTAGTTTGGGATATACCATAGCATCTTATGGAAAACTGGAATGAACTTTCTGGCCAACCCAATAATAAGCTAGAGTCAAAGCTATGGTTTTTCCAGTAGTCATGTACAGATGTGAGAGTTGGACCATAAAGAAGGCTGAGTGCTGAAGAATTGATGCTGCTGAACTGTGGTGTTGGAGAAGATTCTTGAGAGTCTCTTGGACTGCAAAGAGATCAAATAAGTCAATACTAAAGGAAATCAACCTCGAATATTTATTGGAAGGACTGATGCTAAAGCTGAAGCTCCAAAAATTTGGCCACGTGATGTGATGAGCCGATTCATTGGAAAAGACCCTGATGTTGAGAAAGACAGAAGGCAGTAGGAGAAGTGGGCAACAGAAGATGAGATGATTGGATGGCATCACTGAATCAATGAACATGAGTTTTAGAAAATTCCAGGAGACAGTGAAGGGTAGTAGAGGCTGGTTTGCTTCAGTCCACAGGGTAACAAAGAGTCAGACATGACCTAGAGACCAAACAACAACAATAAATAATTCTTACTACATAGAATATGGAGTGAAGAATTCATACATTCATTCAATACTTATTGATCGTTAGTAAGAAAACAAGGGCTACGTACTTGAGCTTAAAAGTTAAAAGATCAGTTCAGTGGAAAATAACTGCCAACAGCTGAATTTGTCACATATAACTCTCTAGCTTCCTCCTCTCCCCTTCCCAACCACAACCACCTCCACTAAGTTCTCTGCATTTGTAGCACCCGGTCTGACCCATGACACACGAGGCTGTTACCATTCAAGATGCTCTTTTCATCCAGAGTTTGAGAATGGAAGGAATGGATTAAATGACATAGCCTATGTGGTACATTTGCACGTGACCACACACACATATACATTCACAGGAACACACACACCTCCTAGTTTCCACATCCAACTTTTGAGCATCCCAAGTCCAACCTAGACAGCATATTAAAAAGCAGAGACATTACTTTGCTGACAAAGGTCCATCTAGTCAAAGCTATGATTTTTCCAGTAGTCATGTATGGATGTGAGAGTTGGACTCTAAAGAAAGCTGAGTGCCAAAGAATTGATGCTTTTGAACTGTGGTATTGGAGAAGACTCTTGAGAGTCCCTTGGATTGAAAGGAGATCAAACCAGTCAATCCTGAAGGAAATCAGTCCTGAATATTCATTGGAAAGACTGATGCTGAAGCTGAAATTCCAATACTTTGGCCACCTGATGTGAAGAACTGATTCATTAGAAAAGACCCTGATACTGCAAAAGATTAAAGGCAGGAGGAGAAGGGGACGACAGAGAATGAGTTGGCTGGATAGCATCACTGACTCAACGGACATGAGTTTGAGTAAACTCCGGGAGTTGGCAATGGACAGGGAGGCCTGGCGTGCTGCAGTCCATTGGGTCACAAAGAGTCAGACATGACTGAGTGACTGAACTGAACTGAAGTCTTTCCTATCTTTGTTGACACGGTTATGCAACTTTCAGCCAGTTAAGCTAGAAAATTTCTTTAATTCATATTTTAATCACTGTGGTCTCAACTCTCCCTTGTTCCTTTCTCTTTTTTTAACAGAAAGGTTTTAGGTGAAATACAGCAAATTTTTTCAAATAGATTTCCTTGAAAACCTTTCTTATTGCTTGACATAGAAAGACACACTCTCTCATATTAACCATACAGATTTCTGTGTTGCTGTGGGTATTGTAAATTCAGTATCTGTTCTAAAAGTTATGCTTGCTTCTTTGTCCTAAACAAAGGGCAGATCTTTGCTGAATTTTCAGCCCAGCAAGATTCAACCCTTGAGTGAACATTTGGGCATTTCAGCAGAGATGGCATGGTTCCCTGTAGCAGGGACCTGCCTGTGACTCCAAAGGAACCTTTCAGGGTCAGCAAAAATCTAGGGTTTATAAAAAAGGAGAGGGAGGGACATGAATCAACTGGCAGACAGTTCTGAAAGCTGAAAATAAGTATACCCAGCTAATATCCCTGAAAATGGTGCTTTTGAAATCTAGGTACTATCGAATCCAAATTGCAATTTGACATGACTTTAAAAATTATTAAAGAACAATGGAATGATAATGAAGAGACAGTTTCATCTATGTTATATGTACACATATATTATGTATTATGTTACATGGAAAAGACATAAGTACATGTACCATACTTTTGATATATTTTTATTTTTGAAAATGCTCTGTGTGTACAATCTAGTTACTTTCCTTAGTTTTAGGAAATGTAGGTGGGCTGCAGTGGACTTCCTCCACTTCATAAGCAAGGCTTAGTTAGGAGAGCGCCTTGGGAGCTTAGGAAGGGTTAAAGTTTTGTCTGTGACACTGAAATTGAGGCCAGCTGTAGGTCATATTCACGTCCCAGTCACAGGAAAATGAACCTGTGAGACAGAACCTAATTATCTGCTAAACCAAAAGCCAGTCTCAGTTCAATAACTTACGACAGAGCTAGCAGCCAGATATAGTGTTACCATGGCAACGCTGGAAAAAGCTCCACTGTGGCTGAGAATGAGGAGGAAGGGAAGGAGACTGTAACCCTAAATGTGCTGTAGCTGTTTGATCTCGGACATGTGGGTCTGTCTAGAAAGCCAGGTTCTTCCATACATGCCTATCACTGTCTATTCACTTGAATATCTGCCATAATTACTGAAAAAAAAAACAAACATGTAATTATAAGGTCCTCTGGGCTTAAAATAATCCACTAGTAAATGGTTAACTGGGAATTAATTTTAAAGAAAATAATAAGCTTCCTTTTTCTACCCTTCATGCCATCCCTAAATACAGATAAAGCAGAACACAAAGGGTGGGGATTCTTGAATAACCTATGATTGTAATGAATGAATTCTGTGTCCATGAAATTCATTGTCAGCCTCTTTTCCTCATATTGCCACATGCCAAGATATTTTTGAGAGAAAACTTTTTGGAATTAAGCAATAACATTTACTTTTCTAAGGGGTAGAAACAGAACTGGAGAGTAGAAGAGAAATAGTTTTCCTCTGTGAGCTCTATCTAAACTTTCAGGTAAATAGTTTCCTGGAATACTGAGTAAGGCAAATCATATATTAGAGGGAGATAAGTTCAGCTAGGCTGGTCATTTTTCTTCTTGCCAGTTCAACTTTGTAGTTCTTTCTGGAACAGCACTGAATTTCTGAATTTACGAGATGATGCGGCTTATGCACACATAAAAACTTCACTAGATAGTTACTCTGAATGCTGTGAAAACAGCATCTCATGAAAGATATTTGCAGAAGCAATAAGAGCATGCCATACAATCACATGCACTTAGAGGGGGAATTCAGAAGTACATACATTCCTTTCCCTCTCTCTTTTTCAATGCTTCCCAATGGAGACAAGTCATGCTAGAGCTTGTCAGTTACAATTATTGGATTTCAACATATTTGACAATTTTGATATTTCATTAATGATGTAATAAGACACATTTTGTACATAATATTATCACTTGGGCTTGCTATACAGTTGTGATAATATTATTTGAATCACATAGAAATGTATGCATAAATATAGAGATACAGCAATGTTTATGTACAACTCATAAACACACTGGGTTTGTAATATGGAGAGGAAAGGATATGGAGATGAACATTATCCTTTTCATATGCATGAATAACTTTTCAGTAATGCAAATGAGAAGACACAAAATGGAACATAGGCTTCTTCTAGTAGAAATATGACTAAGAACATAGCCTGAAACTCGCCAATATATTAAAGTCACTTATGATGTCTGCGAATTTCTTTTTAAGGTGTCACATCTTTTAAAAATATTTTACCCTACCCTATTATATTTTCAGTATTTAATTGAGTAAATAAATAAATCTACAACTTTAGATTCCTTTAAATTGCCACAACACATGAAAGGGAGCTTGAGGGTTTTAAGAAGATAAAAGATGGAGGTGGGGGTGAGGTGTATGTTCACAGACATCAAAGGGGAAAATGAATTTTATGATTAATTTCCAGGTAGAAGTAACCTCACCTTTGCCCCTGACCCTATGTTAATTCCTTTTCAAGTAAATAGAAGCCAGCGTATATAACCCTTTCTAAGACAGATGTTTCTGAGAACTGATTATTAAAGAGTTTTATTGGTTGCAAAGATGCCAACAATACAGTTCAATAAACTGTTTGTATCATGTTACTTATAATATGAGTAAGTATTTCTCTTAATCTTTCTACTTACATGAATTAATTAGTTGGAAAAGAAAATGAAGCAATTTTATCAAAGCAGCATCTGAAAGAGCTATTGATTCAAATGCTTTTACATTTTAACCTTATCACAGAAGATTAGCTTGCAGATATAAGCTTAATAATGATGCAAAGCACAAGATTTCACTGGATTCTCTGTTCCACCTGAATTCCCAAGAAAGGTATTAGAAGCACTAAAAAAAAACAATACTGTTTTTCTCATGATGTTCTTTTGGTCAATGACTTTGAAGATATGTGCCATGATTTGGAGGCTTCCTTGTTGGCTCAGATAGCAAAGAATCTGCCTGCAATAAAGGAGACCTGGGCTCAATCCTTGGGTTGGGAAGATCTCCTGGAGATGTGAGTGGCAACCCACTCCAATTCTCCCCTGGAGAATTCCATTGACAGAGGAGCCTGGCAGGCTACAGTCCACGGCGTCACAAAGAGTCAGACACGACCGAGTGACTACATTCTCAACTATTTCATTGTATATTTTCTTTAGGATCATCAATATCTCTTATATTTTAGTGAGTAGGTGTGCTTGTGCATACTTTTTTCTAACTGTAATCCTAATGCCCACCCACAAATAAAATTTTTGTGAAGAACATGCTCCATTTGGTACAAAGACATGGGTATGTCCAATTAACATTAAACAAATACAATAAAATAAACTGTAACTGAAACTAAGTTCACACTTTAAAACTAAGCTTACAGATTAGAATAACCTGCCTGCCATATGGAAGGTACCTCAATGTATTTTTTTGATTGACTGAATAAATAAATGGACCTATCTGACAAGGACCAGGACAAAATAAGAAAAAAGCAAAGTCTTGAAAGAAACTTGAAAAGAGACTACATTATGCTAAATCTTGGATGAACTACATGGAAAAGATTACAATTTCCAAAGGTTCTTAATTCACTCATTAGAAAGGCAAAGTAAATGAAAATTTAGAAATATAGTTATCACTATTGAATTTGAGCTTCTCAGGTGGTGCTAGTGGTAAAGAACTCATCTGCCAATGGAGGAGACTTAAGAGATGTGGGTTCAATCCTTGGATTGGAAAGACCCTCTGGAGGAGGGCATGTCAATTTACTCCAGTATTCTTGCCTGGAGAATCAGATGGATAGAGGAGCCTGGCGGGCTATGGTCTAGAGGTGCAAAGAGTTGAACATGACTGAAGTGATTTAACATGCTATTGAATAATCTATTTTTAAATGGACTGGGGCTTCCCTGATAGCTCAGCTGGTAAAGAATCTGCCTGCAATGCAGGAGACCCCAGTTCTATTCCTGGATCGGAACGATCCTCTGGAGAAGGAATAAGCTACCCACTCCAGTATTCTTGGGCTTCCCTTGTGACTCAGCTGGTAAAGAATCCGCCTGCAATGAAGGAGACCTGATTTCAATCTCTGGGTTGGGAAGATTCCCTGGAAAACGGAAAGGCTATCCACTCTAGTATTTTGGCCTGGAGAATTCCTGGGGTTGCAAACAGGCATACACTACTGAGCAACTTTCACTTGCTACTTACTACTTCCTAAAATATTCTAGAATATATGTGAATTTAGCATATAATAAAGGTGGCATTTCACATCTCTGATTTCTACTTTCTCCCCACTATGGCTACCCACTCTTTCCTGGTTCTCATTAACCTCTGCTAATGTCTTTTGGTGTGTGGGTCTTTCGCCTTTGGAAATTCTTTCCTCAGCAGTGAAACTATCTAAAATGCTGCTTTCAACAAGCCCAGTTTGCTGACTAAACCTCTTTCCTTGGTTCTAGCTGTCGTTGTGGATCTTTTGAAACTCCATAGTATCCTCCATTTTCCAGCTATCTCCTTGATGCTTGTTGAAGGCAAGGACATTTTTCCAGATCTCTCCTGTGCCCTGCTGAAGGGCTTTCTTGGAAGAAGGTGATGGGTGGAGGGTGAGAGGCCGGGGTGCTAGTTCAGACTCCCTCTAGTTGTCCGCTGCTGCCACTTCTATAAGCATCTACAAAGCTGTCCCACCTAGCCCACCCAGGAGGGCTCCAGAGGGCAGGGCTCATAATCCCTCTGGCTTTCATGTCTTTATGCTCATCCAGCAGGAGCCTGTTACCTGTTTCCCTCCCCTAGAAGTTACAGCAGTCAGAAGAGAGTATGTGATGGTCCTTACCTACATCCAATTTTCTCCCCTCTCTCTCTCTCTCCTTCTCTAGGCTCTTATACACCCAGTCTAGAAAGTTTCATGCTGTCCTGTGAGATAAGCAACTACTTGTAGCTCATATCCTAAACTCTTCTCTAGTTTAGGGTTAACTTTTATAAATCCTACGATCCAAATCTCTAGTATCTAGGTTACGATTTCTAACCAAGCCCTTTAAGAATGAAAAAGAAAACCATTTCCCTCTCAAGAGCCCAGCTCTTCCAACTCAGAACAGTGTCTTTCCACTAAAGGAATAAATGGCATTGATCAAATGTGTAGAGAAAAATAAAAGCAACAAGCATAAATTGGGGAAATGATAGCCTTGGTTAAAATTTTTCAGATCTCATTCTACATGCAGTTAATCCCTTGGCTCTTCTAAACACCTCTCTGTTCCATCATTCTCTCTCCACTTCCACTGACACCACCTTCATTCAGGCCGTTTTCATCTATCCAAATCAATATATCAATGGAATACTTATATATAATTATAAAAATGTGTATTTATCATCAGAATACTATTTATAATTAGGAAAAAAAGAATGGAAAAACCTCAGCTTATACCTATGAATGCAGTAGGTAAGTTAATCATATTACACCCAAACAATAACATAATGAGCATATGCTAAAATGATATGTGGGAAATGTTCCTTTGGTATTAACAATTAAACAGCAAGTTACAAATATTTATGAAGATATTCAGTGTATCTGTGAATGAGAAAGACAAAGAAGGAGAGAGAGATATGATTATATACCATATGACAACTGGAATTATTTTCTGAGTGATTATATATATATATATATATATATACACACACATATATGTATACATATATATTTGATTTTTTGTCTGAAATTTCTAATTTTATGAAATGAACCCTTTTTATTATGCAAGTAATGTTTAATATATTTTGTAAATAAGCTACTTGCCTGTGTTGTTGTTCAGTAGCTAAGCCATGTCTGATTCTTTGCAACCCCATGAACTGCAGTATGCCAGGCTTCCCTGTCCTTCGCTATCTCTTGGAGTTTGCTCAGACTTATGTCCATTGAGTCAGTATCCATGAGTTGACTATATCCAACTCATTCTCTGTTGCCCTTCTCCTCCTGCCCTCAATCTTTCCCAGCATCAAGATTTTTTCCAATGATTCAGTTCTTTGCATACATGGCCAAAGTATTGGAGCTTCAGCATCAGTCTTTCCAATGCATATTCAGGGTTGATTTCCTTTAGGATTGACCGGTTTGATCTCCTTGCTGTCCAAGGCACTCAAGCGTCTTCTCCAACACCAACATTCAAAAGCATTAATTCTTTGGCTTCAGCCTTCTTTATGGTCCAACACTCTCATCCACACATGACTACTGGAAAAAAAATATAGCTTTGATTACATGGACTTTTGTCAGCAAAGTGATATCTCTGCTTTTTAATATTCTGTCTAGGTTTAATACACTGCCTTCTCAGACAACCACTTTACCAGTTGCCTTTAGAGTAATGTAAAAATATCTTAAAGATTAATTGAGATTAGCTGGTTTAATAACATTGGACTGGTAGGTTACTCTAATTCTAGTTACTCTGTTTTTAAAAAAAAATAATACTATCTTTCCAGTTGCATACAGAAGAATTCCAGCATTTTCAGGATATGATTCACTTGAGGAAGACAAGAGTTTTAAATGAGATATATTTTCATAAACAAACAATGTTATAAAGAAATTTCTTCCTCTTTCCAATCAACATACTTACTTAGGTTGAGATAAAATGTCTCAATATTATGGTTCTGTTTCATGAGTTATTGCATGCTTCAAAATTACATATTTCATTATGACAAAGATTGCCATTTTTCTGAAATCATCTATTCACTTATTCCTCTGGTTTTTAGCTGGATGAATGCCTACCCAGAATAAAGTCTACGTTTCCATGAAAAGCCTTCATCAAAAGCCTTGTGGACCTTCTGACTAAATTCTAAGGGCATGGCAGAGTTTTTATTTAAAAGTAAGTGTACATTCTTGGACTTCCCAGATGGCACTAGTGGTAACGTATCCACCTGTCAATTCAGGAGACACAAGAGACCTGGGTTTGATCCCTGGGTTGGGAAGATTCCCTGGAGTAGGAAATGGCACCACACTCCAGTAATCTTGTTAGAAATTTATGTGGGCAAATGAGCCTATTGGGCTACAGTCTATGGGGTCACAAAGAGACATGATTGAGTAACTGGCTCTGCCTGCATGTAGTGTCCTTATTTTCCTCCTTATTCCTGCTGACCTAAAAACAACATGGGATAGCATCAGTGATGATTTGGAGATTAACTGAGAATCTGAAAGAAATGACTATCAGTCAAAGACAGAAGATAAGCCTAGATTCCTGATTTCAACATGTTCAACCAGCTTTGTGTAAAAATTATTTTCAAAGCTGAGGAATCACATCCAAAATTTTAGTTAGTTCTTTGATATCTTACCTTTGGGAGTCACACTGACACCATGAATCTGACATGCATGATATCAGATTTCTATGAACTGCAATAGGAACTCGGGGAATCTGGTTCACAGAGGATTATCATTCTCATTCTTCAAGTGTCAAAAGGAGGAGGGATTTATTGTCATTTTCCATTTGTTTTTTCCTTACCATAGTTTTTATTCCCATGCAATCTACTAGGTTATGAAATTATCTTAATTATATGGTCATGATTTCTCATATATACCATCTCATTTTCACACTAATTATTCCTACCAGTTCTTAATTTTTGTGTAATTTTAGTCTCAATTCAGAATCTTAGAAACACTAAAGGCTCATTTCCCCCAAAATAATGAATATCCCACTCAAAATATTTCATATAATCTCATGGGAACATGGCAGACCTCAGACCAGGAAGCCCAAGTTTAGATCTCTATTTTCATTTCTTCTTATGTCTAATTATCCTTGTTCTTCTCACCAGTCTCTACCTTATCTAGGAGCTTTTACAAAATGCATCTGTGTGGGCTTGACTTCTATCCAGCTGAGTCAGAATGTACAAGGTTAGAATAATGGTGTATCTTCATAAGTCTTTCTGAGTAGTTCTGATATGTCCCCTAAGTTGAGGTCTTAAGTTACACTGATTTTGGATTAATCTTGACTTTTTCCCCAAATCTTTAAAGGATGCCCAGTGTCTGCCATACTGTGAAACTACACAGTTACTAGAAAAGCCTCTGTGAGCACTGAAGGGCCTCTGTAAGCTGGTCTCAGGTTATCCTTCAATAGGCATTGCATAAAAATGCACCTAATGTTCCAACAAAATTAAATGCCAAACATAGCCTGTCTTTCCTGCATCTACACATTTGCTCATGCTGCATATTTTTACTGAAACTAAGCCATCACTTCCTCTAGAATTTCTGTCACAGACTAGCTAAATACAGCCTCCTCTTGAGAATTGTCTTTGATTCTCAACAGCCAAAGTAAATACTTCCTCTCCAAACCCAAAACATTGTGTTTTTATATTCCTCAGGATCTGTCATATTCTGATTTGATAACTTTTTTTTAATTTTTAGTTTTTTTTATTTTTTCTTAAGAATGTATCTTGTGAAGAAGGAATTCTAACTTCATTTTGCACATACTTACCATAGGGTCTTCTTTCGTATAGATTATGAATAAATGGATGGATGAAAATAAGGATGGATAAAAAGATTAGGGAGTTGAGTGTCTCCTGTTTATAACTGCCTATAACCGCACTTGTTGCTTGTTATTGTTTAGTTGCTGAAGCATGTCCAGTTATTTTGTGACCCTGTGGAATGTAGCCTTTAGCCTGCCAGTCCATGGGATTTCCCAGGCAAGAATATTGGAGTGGGTTGCCATATTCTAATCCAGGGGATCTTCTTGACCCAGGGATCAAACCTGCATCTCCTTCATTGGCAGGAGGATTATTTACCACTGAGCCACCAAGGAAACTCACACTTGTTCATGGGACCCTTCAAAATAATGAACTTAGAAATCAAAGAATATTCTTGTTTGGAAGTAAGATTTGGGACAAAATTGAAGACTCATAATGAAGAGGAGAAAGAGAAATCACTGCCAGACTTTGGGGTGATTTTTCCATACTTGACAAGAGGGATGATGCCCAAATTCTCAGTTAATAGTTATGTTTCGAAGATCTAAGGTTTCACTGAGTTTAAATCAATCTTGTTGAGGGAACAAGCAAATCTATTAAGGAAGTACAAGTTTCTCTTCCTCTGTGGGTTTAAAGAAGTTGGTTCCTAAAGGTGAAAGACATAACAGAATTGTTAATTTTTAAAAAAACATTCAATGGGAAGCTCCTACAAGAGCTATAAAGAACTTCTTTTTACACTAGCCAAATGTAGATTTTTTTCTATGCCACTTGGTCAAAAACATTGTGGCATAATTTAATGCTTGACCTATGTAATACAGTTAAATGCATACAATTTCTCACTGACTCTATAATCCTTAAACCTACATTTTATGTGCAAGAACATAAAAGTATAAATCAATACTTTTCATGGTATTCTAGGCTTGAGACTTGCTTAATTGAAGTTCAAAACCACTCCATGAATGACATTATGTATTATTAGATAATCAAAGTTTAATCTGGGAATGTGTGCACACAGCTCGCATTTCAAAATCACAGAATTTTACAAACATTCTGCAAAACTAATGGCAGTTACTGCTACTGTCATATTTTAAAACTATCAATACATCATGGTTAAAATAAATTTTAGCTTATCAGTGATTTTTTTCTTATATAAAATTTTAACAACCAAGTTTTCCTTCTTGAGACTGACTAAGGAAGTAAGAATGTTTTTTACAGCAAGAAGATGTATAATGATGCAAATAATCCTCTGATGAGCATGAAAATTCCAAGCAAGTCTCAAGAAGACACAAGAAGAAAAGACTCAGAGTAATAATCCAAGATTTGTGAAATAAAATTGATTTCCATTCAAATCAGTTCTTTTACTCTTCTTGAAAATGTCAAAGTGTCAGCCTTGGTCATTACGAGGCTGATTTATAGTTGAGACAAAGTGATAGTACCAGCTGACTGTCTGGAGCCACAGCCTAGTGTCTGGAAGGGCTGCCAATGACAGCCCTTTTCTTAACCAATCAGCAAGGCTTAACTAAAACCCTCACCTTTTCCCCTCTATCTTGATAAGGAAAAAAGATAAAATACAATCTGGAAGATTTATTCTGTGGGAAATAAACAAGCATTATGAGAGGAAGTAGGTATCACACTTCCATGGAATAAATAATAAAGATTATTTATGGCAATCTATATTTCAACATTTAGAAACACATATTCATAATATGAGCAAAAACAGATGTTCTAAATATGACAACTTATTTTAATATACTGGAAACCACAGCATAATTTTGTAATTTGATTAATTAGGAAGAAGAATTGTGGATGTGAAAATCAATTTTCAAACTTTCTAAATTATACTTATAGCCTTGCTCATCTACATCACAAAACCCCAAAATGTTTTGCATGAAAATCATTATTCATAGCAAATTAATCTTTTTCTCAGTGAAGAAGATCCCTAAATAGTAGTTAGTGGTAGTATAATATCTAAAATTGTCCAGTTCATAACATGGTAAAAAACAGTGCTGAAAAGGTTTAGGATCTAACATTCTAATAATATAAAATTATATAATGGTTATATTTATATAAAGATGCAGTTGTTTATATGTGCATTTTATGAGTATATGTATTACTATGTATGCTCACCCATGACCCATATGTTATAGCCCACCAGGTGCCTCTGTCCTTGGGATTCTCCAGGCATGAATACTGGACTGGGTTGCCATTTCCTATTCCAGGGGATCTTCCTGACCCGAGGACTGAACCTGTGTCTCCTACATTGGTAGGTGGATTCTTTACCACTGAGCCACCTGGGAATACATGTATAACTATATGTATATACAAATATGGTTATATCTGTATAAAATTATAGCCATTGTATTGATTTTATACAGTTAGACTGTTTTATATATATATATAATATATACATACACACTCACACATGCATACACACACACACACACACATATATATATATATATATATCTAAAGATAGTAGAAGAGGAAGAAACTAACTCACAGGTCATAATAAAATATTTGTAACAATCAGCATCATGAAGCTCCCTAGTATTATAATATTACAGATAAAGGTAAAAGGATATAAAATTTTCTGTAACAGAATGACCTAATCATATGGTGGCTGAGGATAGACAGTTCAGTTTAGTTCAGTTCAGTCGCTCAGTCGTGTCCGACTCTTTGCAACCCCATGAACTGCAGCATGCCAGGCCTCCCTGTCCATTACCAACTCCCGGAGTTCACTCAGACTCACATCCATCGAGTCCATGATGCCATCTAGCCATCTCATCCTCGGTCGTCCCCTTCTCCTCCTGCCCCCAATCCCTCCCAGCATCAGTCTTTTCCAATGAGTCAACTCTTCGCACGAGGTGGCCAAAGTACTGGAGTTTCAGCTTTAGCATCATTCCTTCCAAAGAACTAGACTACATAATATAAACAATATCCCTTTTATACCAAACTCCCATTTCTAATAATCCTAAATAATTTTTAAAATGACAAATTCCTAAATGAGTCTAAATATTGACTTTCCCAATATATGCAAACTATTAAATGATCATGAAAAAATGCTAATGAAATATAAACAATCTCAGAACTTTTGCATTCCAGTGGTTAAGGTTCTGCCTTCCATTACAGAGGGCATGGATTTGATCCTTGGTCAGGGAACTAAGATCTTAATTAAACTCAAAAAAAACACTATAACTAATCTCCGTGTAATTAATCTCCAAGGTTGAGATTTGCTGCGGCTAATGTTTTATAGTTACAAAGCTATACAGAACACATTTGTTTTAAAAAACGTAATATGACTTATGTTGATAGGCCTCCACTAAGTTCACCAAGACAGAAGCCTATAATGTATCATTCTGTAAAGCTGGAATATATAAGCTGGAAATGTGGAATGGTTGTTGGGAGCCCTGTTACATTTTTGCCTGCTTTGAATTTCTTTCACCTTCTGCCACTGACATTGAACTTGCCAGATGTATCTTGTGAGGCTTCCCAGGTGGTGCTAGTGGTCAAGAACCCACCTGCTAATGCAGGAGACTTAAGAGACGGAGTCTTGATATCTGGGTTGGGAAGATCCCCTAGAGGAGGGCATGGCAACCCACTCCAGTATTCTTGCCTGGAGAATCCCATGGATAGAGGAATTTGCTGGGCTATAATCCATAAGGTGTCAAAGAGTCAGACACGTCTGAAACGACTTAACACGCACACCGGTGTATCTTGTACTGCCTCCCCTACACGGCCTGTCCAACATGAGTAACAAGTGGACAGAGAAGTTGCTCCAAAACAGAGGCAATCTGAGCCTTTCAGAGAATGGAAATTGATGTAGGGATAAGGAGAAACATTTTGCTGTTTCCTCCTGGAGTTACAAGCTGTAGGAATGTGGCATGAGGAACATCTAGAGTTCCCAATGATCATACTGGCTATCAGCTAGAGAGAATGCGAGCATGAGGTCAACTGCCTGAGGATGAAGGCAACACATTTATTGGAGATAGAGAAGGTGGGGAGAGATATTGTGGAGTAAGGGAGAGGGACCCAGGTAGAGGAGGAAAGGAGAAACAAGAGAAGGAGGAAGAGAAAGAGGAGAAAGAGAAGGAAGAGGAGGAAGGGGAGGAAGAGGAGGAGATGATGTCCATATAGTTTTCTCTTTTGTATAAACTATCTTGAGCTGAGTTTTGATCTTTTGCTACTGAAGGAGTCTGATTAGTCCAATGATCTAAGCTAATACTGGGGTTTCCCAGGCGGCACTAGTGGTAAAGAACCCATCTGACAATGCAAACAGATATGAGAGATGTGCGTTCAATTCCTGGGTCAGGAAGATCCCCTGAAGGACAGCGTGGAAACCCACTCAAGTACTTTTGCCTGAAGAATCCCATGGACAGAGAAGCCTGGAGGGCCGCAGTCAATAGGGTTGCAAAGAGTCGGACATAACTAAAGTGACTTAGCACACAGTACAAGCTAATGCCAGTCCTTCCCGACATGACTCAAAAAGTCTCCTGTGGGGTGGAAAAAATATGTAACTATCTAATGATATACTAATTTTAACCTGAAAATCATTATTTTATAAATCAATCATAAATTTAAAAAGTGAAGAGGACAGAAGTTCAGTTTCATAACTAGTGGTAAAAGTTGTACTAATATTCTGGTTTTTTATTTCTGCTTCACTATTCTAGTTCAGTGGTGGCTTTTATGATGCAAAAGTCTAAAAATCCAAGTTTATTCTGTATATTTTGTTAACTCCCAGAGAATAGCCCAATTAAAATGTTTTGATCTTTTGACTAATTAATGTAATTGCTGCTTTATGAAACTCTGTCTGATCAAGATCATTATATCCAATTTAGTGCTTTCTTAAAAGAAATTAAATGATAGTGCTTTTTTTTACATGTTCTGACAACATATGTAAATATTGCATTTTGGTCCAATTATTCTGGAAGTGCCATTTTTATAAACCAGTTATTTACATTGTCATGGTCTGACTATGCTTCTTAATCACCAGACCTTTGCATAGTATCTAGGCACTGAAAAATCCTAGCAATATCCCACATCTTGTCCAAATATATAGATTTTATCTCATATACACCTAGAAAATAGGACAAGCCTCATAAAATGCTAATCAATAAAATATGAAAAAGAATAAAGCCTCCAAAGTACAGAATTTATGAAAGGCTAAGGCAAACAAAAAGGACACAAAAGTGTCAGAAAAGTGAAAGACAGCTTTTGTAGAGCATAAGCTATTTAAGAGCAGAACTCCTCTTTTCCTTTCCTACAACTGACACTCAGAAAACCCTTGATAAAGATATTTTATGATAAATGATTTGTGAGTGCCCTGGAGCTGAAATGATTTCCTAACGGTGTCTGAATCTCATCCTTTGGAACATTGTCTACCCGGTAAATTTGGGTGATGAAAAAAATAGTCTGTTTAGCAAAAGCAATTTCTTGGTGATAGGCACTGAGCTAAGGAATTTACTTGAATTATTTTGATGATCAATTCTGAAGTCCTCTGAAGTCCTTGATATTAAAATGTCATTAAAACATAACTAGAAATGAGTTCAGTTGTTTGGTAAATTATGAATCAAGCTTCATCTAATGTATTGAAAATAGCAACTACTTTTTATGACTAAATATTTAATATCTATATCTCCTAATCACATATCTGACATCTCATTTTAAAGTCAATCAAATTTTGTTAAATGGTCACATTTTTATTGGCCACGATGAACCCATGTATTTATGCAGCCTTAATTCATTATTTTTTATGTTAAATTTACATTTATGAATGAATGGATGAATTAACAAATTAATAGTTTATTTTAAGTTTATAAGTTATATTTATGAATTGGAAATTCATATGGGCTTCATTATAAAGTAAAATCTTTTCTCAATGGGGACAAATATGTGTCACTAGTGAGACCCAGTTTTCCTCCTTTTTTACAACCTGTAATCCCTGAGACAAAGGATGACAATCTTTTTCTAATATCTATATTAATTCTACAAGAAGACACTAGGAAAAAGCCCACGAGAAATTTCATCCCTGAGTCAAGGCCATAAAGGCCTTTAAACAAACGCTACAAGCAGCTATTTATCTCAGCACTAAGACTAATAAAATATACATCCTTATAGATGTGGTACTTCTTATAGATGCACATGTCTTATAAAGTGTAAAGAGCATTTTCTAGAGTCAGTAAGAGATAAGATAGGTATCATTTTAAAAATCATTTTTAACAACACAGTCATATTATTTGTAAGCAATTTACTCTTTCAGAATTACTTTGTTACATTGATTTAAAAATATGTCACAAAAGTGAATGCAAGGGAATGAACTAGAGAGAACATACAAGTTGAGCTTCTTTTCTTCCAAAGGAGGAAGAGCATTTCCATTATTACATCATCTCTTTGTCTCATGTATACATTTGGGTGATTTTCATCAGTACACTTGGCAGACCTCACTAGAGCACACTCTATGGAAAGAAAATGCATTTTCTTTAAAAATAAGACACAGTTACTTTGAGACTCTGTTAATCACTCTTCCTTTCTAATGGAAAAAGTCACCACAGAAACTAAAGTACAAATTTCGTTATTCTAGAAAGAACCTTAAAAGTTGACATGTCTTTGAACAATTGTTTCAGAAATCCTATTTTAAGTACATTTTCATTTTCTGGCATGGCTTGAATTGAATTCTAAACTTTCTGCTGTTTGTCCTCTAAGCCCCTCTGGTGAATTTAAATAGGCTTCCCTATATATTTAGTACATTCAAGAATTCTTTGTCATAGTGCTTACTCCGCTTTATTATTAGAAGGCTGTCTCGGAAGTCCAGCAGCCAGTTTGTTTTCTGCCATTAATAAAGAGTCTACTCTTTTCCCCACTTCTTTGAAGAAATTGAAAAGACTCCATGTTGGGTGGAGGGGGGCCAGGAAGAGAGAGAAGCGAAGGGAACCTCTGTGGTGTAATCCCCCAACAAAAAATGTTGTCTAATGTAGGATCCTCCTCAAGGTTCATAAATGCACAGGCTGGGTTTTCAATGCGATGTTTACCAGAGTAATAACTTAGCCACATACTGGTTCTCCCCTCACCGCTCAAAAGAGGAAGTTTACCATGAGAAAGACATTACATTTTTAAATTCTACAAAACCAAGTGCATCTAACATTTCAACATTACCCAAATCTCTTAGTGAAGATGTCTGAAAACTGGAAACACCGCAACAGTGTAAATTTAATTTCTCATAATTCACTTATCTGTCCAGAAAAACACATAGGAGAATTTCAAGAAAGACCTACCAATTTGGCTGTATAAAATATTGATGTTGATTCTTGGCCTAGGGAAAGCTAATTCAAAGGCAAGGAAAGATGGCTCCACAGAATAGTTATCTGGGGTTCACAAATCGTCAGACACCTACCAGGAGAGAGGAAGAAACTTCTTAGAAAAGTGAAATGGTTAAGTTCACTTTACATCAAAGACCTAAAATGCCCCAGAAACCTAAAAGGCCAAGATGAAATCTACGAATTATTATTCTCATTTGGTTGACCTAACAGATATAGTCCATGATTATTTTGCACTCTAGTTTTGCTTAGGAATAATTATTAAGGTAACACACTTAAAACCATATTTCTTACATCAGATACAATGAAAAATTTATTTCACCGTATGAAAATTTTTCACTTTGAAACTCTTTATAAAATATGCATGGCATTAGCTGATTATATAAACCTATTTTATCTTAAATTCACTTAATCTCAATCACCTTCAAGTTCCACCTGCTTTCAAACTGCTACAAGTAAGACACTACATACAACTTAATATTATTGGCTAGTAATGCACTCTATCTGATAAAGCTAGGAAAAAAGCAACATTCAATGAAAATCAAAGCTAACACATTGAAGAAATATTGTGGATAATTATATGAAATATTCTCAATTCTCATACTATTTTTACCAAAGGTTTGAAAAATTAAGATATCTTTGAATATATAAATATGTATAGTAACACATATTAATTTATATATTAAAGTATGTATTTAGTATATATGCTAATGTCTATTAATATACATACATATAATGTCTCAGAGTGTAGTTGGTCACTTAGAGATAAAAAACTAAATGTGGAGATGACAGTGTTAGTGCCTTAGTTTCCACATACTATGTATTTGCAGCATTGTAGTAAAAAGCCTATTTTTCAAAAGCTTACAAATGTTCAGGATTTTTGAAAACTTCTCTATATTAGGAACTTTGTTTTCCTTTTATAAATACAGTCACTAAGGGATCAGTGGAATTTCAGTGCTAAGTTAAATGTCTAGTGAGAAATTAAACAAAAGAATCCCAAGTAATCAAAATGATGCCTGCACTCACTGCCTACCGAAACGTAGGCTGCACTGCATGTGTAAATGGCAAGAATATTTGGGCATTAGCTAACCCTTTACATACTGCTTTTCTAGAAACTCATCTAAACACAACAACTTGCAAAACCTTTTAAATATTCACCAGGTGAATTAGACTAAGTCTGGGCACATGTACTAGTATGTCCATTTGAGTTTAAGGAATTTAAGGCAGTATCCACCACTTGTAATTTCAGTAGTAATTAACCTGCATTATAATTCCCCTGAGACACCTATACCTCTTCTAGACATTATTAACATAGCTTAATCTCTGCACCTCTACTGCAGCTTTACTGGCACACTAAAGTGTTAAGGACTTTTATACTCAGAAAGATATTGACCCCATGAACCCAAAAATGAAATATAATCATATTTAGATTTGGCAAAATTCCAGAAGTGGCTTCCTTGATGGATCCTAAAAGGCTTTAAAAAATGTCAGTTTTGAAAAATTGCTGTTTTCCTTATAGAGATTGAAAGTTAAAAGCATGAGTATCACAATATTAACAGAGCAATGTGAAAGAGACAAAAGAAAAACTAATACGTCATTGGTATTTGATAGATGTTTAAGGTGAGAGATGATACTTAAAAAAAAAAAAACAGAGCTCGAAGTTGACAGTAAATAGCAAACAATGTGAAAAAGGCAAAGAATCAAGCAGGGGTTAGTATGTTTATGTAAAACAGTGATTTGCTATTTCAAAATTAAAATGTAAAAATAAGCTGGTGTCAGAGAGGAGGTGATTCCTCATTTCCACCGCATTGAGCAAGCTCACATCGGCGGCAGACAGCCTTTAATATATGCGTCTGGCTCAGACTGGTCTCCCAACCAGGAAGCCATAGAATTGTTAAGATCACTGCTTTTTTTGTATGCAACACACATCATTTTCTCACTCTTTGTTGTAGATCTCTCCCTTTATTTTAAGCTTAGTAAGATCTGATTTTCCAAATCATTTTATACAGCACCCAAACAATATCATCCTGTGACAGCTAAGATAGAAATGCAGAAAAAGTGGCATCCATCTATCCATATACAGCATAAAGTAATTTATATGAGTAAAGTTACTCACTTATATCTGTACTCACCTTTATGGAGTAAGAGAAAAGCTTTATCAATGATGCAATCAGAACAGATAGTTGACATATCAAACATTACATACAAAGGGTTCATGCAGAATGCATGATGATTAGTAACATGTATATATATATATTTATATGTTTATGTGGAAAATAAACACAGTTGCACTTTAAGTCTAGCATTGGTATCTTCTGACTATGAAGCAGAAGTTAATATATAGTGTGATTCGTAAATACGATGACATAAAAAATCCTGCATTTGAAATAGCTTACATTTGATAACATTAAAGCCAACAAACATCTCTCCCTTACATCATTTTGGAACTAAAGTGATGGAACACATTATACATATTGCTTTTAAAACAGGTGTTTGTAAACATATACCTGCATATGGTTGTGTTTTATATGAGACACTTTCTGATTCATTGGGTAAATGTTGTTGTTAAATATAAGCAAGTTTCTGTGTACTTGAAGGTACGTAGAGTTCTTTGTACTGAGTAGCTTATGCGTTCAACAATGTTTAATTACAATGAGAATAAGGTTAAAAGAAATAAAAAATAAATACTATCCAAAACTTTACAGCTTATATTATCTCTGTTCATTTGAAGTTTTAAAACATGTTTATACATATATATATACTTAAATTTTTGAGATATTAGACTAATGAAGTAGGTGATATAAATATAAAATCTGAAAAGATACAGAGTGGATTCATGCTTAAATACATCCTTAAACACATTCTATGTGCCTGTATAGATGGGGGGTATGTTTATGATACTTTAACAACAATTTTTTAAGAAATATAACTCATGAGTGTTTTGTATTCTGTGATAGTTCAAATAATAAGTAATTCTAACAAATTCAATAAAAATGTAGACAGAAACTCCATTACAGTATTCTAAAACACATCCTGAGATTTATTTTTAAAATGAGAAGATATATACAATTTATAGTACCCCTGTAAAGCAATAGAGTTTAAAGAATGAAATAATATTGTTTCTTCTATTATGGAAAAATCTCTTGCCTCCATTTTGAATCTTAATATCTGCAACATAATTATAAAATTTAAAAATAGATTTAATGTAAGATTCTGTTTTCAAAAATGCACATTTGATACGGCAATAGCTAATAATGTTCAAGTGTGACATGTTATAGTTGTAATAGTTACCTTATATTAGATTAAAATTCTCATAAAAGTATAAGTCTGCAGTTCAGATTCAATTTATAGAAGAACTAGAACTATCTGACTTCATAGGTGGTGTTTACTAAATTTTCTCACATACATTCATGATATATGCCAAGCAAAATGCAAAAATGAAAAGATATCACATTCCTGCTAATTATGATAATTCATACTCATAACAAAATTATGTCTTATTATAAGACATTTCAAGCATTTTGTCTGGTTAAAAAGACTAAAGAAAACTCTGGCAACAAATACCAAGTATAAAACAGCATTCTTCTTAAATCAGTATAAATTCTAACAGGGTCAAATAAAGAAGACGGCAAATCATTTTATTTCTAGGCCTCAAGCATGTCTAGAGCTGTATATTACATATTTTCAGCCACAGTTACGAAAACATGTAGGAATTATTTAAGCAGCTAGTGCATATATCTTTATGCATAAGAAAAAATATATAAATATAAAACACTCTCTTCATTATTAACCAAGGAGTTACTCTCTTGGGCTAGCCACCTGAAAATGCACCAAAAGAAGCATTTCAAAAACACTGTATTTTAATTTTGGTTCTTGCATAGATATCTTATATTGCTTTTATATGGTCATTATGATATAATACAAATGCTATTTCTGTGCAACTCTGTCATCACTTGAGAGAACAGCTTCTGAAAATAGCATTTTTGGGGGTGGGTCATGGTGATAACATTGCTGATTATAAATAAGAGCATTGTTCTTTTCTCCTAGGCAGAATCTATGTGTGTTCTTTTGTTCTGATGGTAACTGCAGACAGTCAATAAGGTCCAAAGGTGCTAGTTCCCTCCGCCTAGGTCCCAAGAGCCTGACTTGTGATGTTACTAAAATACCTCACAAGTTAGGGTCTCAGGGACTAGGAAAAGTCCGGTTTGATGCGGTAGAATTCTTCTTCCAGTAATAAGGCTAGTTTAGAAATTACAGTTGGGTTCAGTTAACTTTTCCCTCTAAATACTAATGAAAATACACACGTAGAAATACAGATGTATGTATGGCATATATAAGTTAGGATGAGCTGAATATTCACAACAACCATTGATAGACTAATTTCAGACCTTAAAATAATGAAGACTGTAAGGAACAATGCAGATAATGAACAGTTAAGAGTCATTCCATTAGATCTAAGAAAGAGACCAAAATGGGTTAAAAATCTGTTTCTAGCAAATTTGTACAGCAACACCATAGCTTCTATTACATTAAAGAAGGATTATATGCCAGTTAATGGGACCTAATTGAATTTTGCTTCCCATTATACGCCTATACACCACAACTTGTAAGGTGGGCCCAGGACATATAACACTTTAAATCTAATACATATATATATATATGTATGCATACATATATGTATATGTATATATATATATATATACACACACACTGTTGCAGTTAAGAATAAAACAAAAACTTTTTGCATGTCATAATTTAGTACCTCTGCAGCTTGCTATTTCTCTTTGAATCTCCAAACTATTCAGACAGCCAATATTTCCATGCATACTCTGTAGTTATTTGATCAGTGCCACTTAATAAACACGTAACTTAAAATGCTGGCAACATAAGAAAATAAAAGACTCTGTCTTTAAATAATTGCATTATAAAGCTCAACACTTCTGAAAATACACAATTCCAACCCTGGATATTCACTGAATTTCTTCCGATCTTTTATCCTTGTTTGTGGTTCGAGAACAGAATTTGTACTTTAGGAATGATCCAAGGTTTAGAAGCATAGAACGCAGGGTAAAACAATCAGACCAGCCATAACATAAAAGTCCTGGCCACAGAAGTGGAATCTGGTTCTTCTGAAGTGGTTGATCTTAAAAGGGAAAAGAGGAGGAAAAAAAACAAAAACAAAAACGGAAAGAATTAGAATGTTTTCCTGTAAAACAGGTGAATCATCCATTTCCAAGTAAGCTGCAAGGAAAGCTATACTGCACAAAATATTTGCTAACTGGCCCCCCTCCTCCACCCTAGTACCACACCCCTTTCCAACCACCAGCCCCCACGCTCTGTCCAGATCTTTACTTTGCCTTGTAAGACTTTAAATATTCTGCTCCATGATGTAATGCATCATTATATAAGATCTCTTTTTGTTTATCGTTTGATTTTCCATACAGAATCAGTTATGGTTTAAAATAGTAAATAATTTTTTTAAAAAATAAAACAAAAAAGCACCACTCAACAAAAAGCAAAAAAATGAAAAAAAGAAAAAAAGAATAATAAAACAGTCCTTAGATATAAGTCCATGCTTTTCCTTAAAACTGAATATGGCTTTACAATTTTTGACCATAGCATTCAACCAATTATTAGAATGAAAAATCTCACCCCTCCATAAATATGACATTAACATAATTATACCACCCCCATCACGGAGACCCATCCTCCTTAGGGAATACATCTGATGCTCCAAAGATGGAAATCAGTCAGATTTTAGTTGCTCTCCAACGTACCTTTGCTTCTCACTGACTGACTGGCTTTTACCCTCCACGCACTCACACGCCACCCCCTCCCCTCGGCTAGACACGGATGCCCGAGCGAGCACGCGCGCGCACAGGCATACAGACACCCAGCGAGAGGCGAGGCAAAGCATCTGATGCTGACTCAGAGCGCTTCTGTGTGCAGGGGGTGGCAGCGGCTGGTATTTTCACTGCGCTCATCATTAACATTAACTCACAGTCTAGCATCCACCCTCTCCCAGACCTGCGGGACTGCAGTATTTGCATGACGCTGTCACTCTAGCCTTTGCAGGTCAGATGATGGGGGGGGAAAAAGAAAGAAGGAAAGAAAGGAAAGGAGTAAAAAGGAAAAGCCCCAAAGCCTTCATTTCTTCCAGGGTCTCCTTATTTTTCCACCTTTCTACTTCCTCTGTGGCTATGTCTGAGTTGTTTGACATCTTTCCGGAAGAAACTGTCTTGTGCTTCAGTGAGCCAGTAGTCAGTTGGTCCTCCCCTCACCTCACACTCCGATCCCCACCCCTTCTCCACCCCCCCACCCCCAAATCAATAAGACAGATTTCCAAATACAGTTGTGGAAACAGGCTCCGACACAGTCTTATCCTGGATTCACTACCTCAGGAAGCAGGCAGCCAGGCTCACACGTGATAGAGAAATAATGCCAGCAATTCTCTAGCAGCCCTGGAGTTTATTCAACGCCTTATTCCACAACCACCCCTCCCCAACCCCCATTCTGCCTCCCCGGCTGACGAAAGAGCAAAAGGAGCTTTTCCACTTCTATATATGAAGCCCCCAAACAGCCCAAGAGACAGATGAGTGAGGTGGTTCTTTCAGGATCAATCATTTCTATTGTATGATGAAAAAAGCTATGATTTTAACAAAAATAATTGCTTAATATTTTTATTAGCTGTGCTCTCATTTCATAGGAATTACAAGATCTGCCAGTATCTGAATCATCAATATGATTTAAACTGTGTTGAAACCCTAACTTACTGGAATGAAATCAACCAAAAGGATGTTGGTATATATTTTACTTTTTTGACTTAAGAACTTTCAAAAATAATAATACATAGCCGTGTTGATGAATATGTGAAAGTCTTGGAGACTAAGAAATGTGTGCAGACTACAAATATTAAAAATTAAATATATGTTTACAGAAAATATGGATTTGTGTACAGATGTGAAAACAATCTACTCTGTGCATTGTTACAAAAGGAAGTAAAAGTCTGGCTGAATGGTCGTGTTTGTGCTACAGCGTTTCATAACTTAAAAAGCTGTATATAGGTATTTTTCCAGTTCCTTTGTTCTTCAGTTGTTCCCTTTAATGATAGAATGCACTAAACAGCCTACCTTTTCTTTCTACATGAGCGATATTTCTGAATTACTTGCCAGACAGAGCTAGCCATCGGTGACTCTGCAGCACACAAGAAACACACAAAGGGAAGAAAAGTAAGGCAGCTCTCAAGCCAACTCTAACGCTGTCTGGTGGTGGAGAGATTTCGGTTTACTCACACAGACAGATCCCAGCATGCACTGCAGCACTGCAGGACCAACTAAGGTAGCAGTTTGGCAATAGATCTGTGGCAACAAACATGAAGGACGATCATTTGCAGAGGCTCCAAAAAAAACATCACATAACTCAGAAAGAAGCATCTGCAGTAGGATATGTACCTCTATAAGCTGCTCCTACAGGCTCCTGATTTGAAAGAAAAAGAACAGAAAAAAAGGAAAAATTCAAGTGCAAAACCAAAAAACGCAAATAAAGAAGGAAGTGGTCACCGGGAGGAGGCATGGTATTAAGTACACACTCTCACTGGAGAGAGAAAGGCAGGAAGGAAAAGAATATGAGGTGGGAAGAAAAGGAAACGAAGAAATAGGAAGAGGGAGGGGAATGGAGAAGGGGAAGAAAGGGACAGAGAAGAAAGAGCAAAGAATCACTGAGCATTGAAACAACAAATGCAATATTAGATTTCAGAAACCAAAGACTAGAATAGAGTCTAACCAAAGCTTAGAATCTAATGAAAAACCATAACAGAAATCAACACATGCACAGCACAGTTTAAAATAGTTACTGTTGGTAACAGTGAGACGCCTGCTGACTTCATCCCTCCTGTTCTACGTGTGTGTATTAAATTGGTCGTCTCTTAGAGTCTCTTTGCTCTGATCCATCTTTCTTTTTCTTTTTCTGTCTCTCTCCAGCATCATCAGTGTCTTTTATGCTATTTTTTTCTCTAGACAGTTGCCCACAATACTCTGGATAAATTAATGTCGGGACCTCGCTATGGCTATCAGACATAAAATGTCGACTATTTTAATAATTGAACATGTGCTTACAGCAAACTGCCGACTGATATCTTAGCTCTGTGGACTGCCTGCATAAACACCTCACTCCTAGCTCTGCGAATCAGAAACAGATGCAAAGGCAACTTCTTTTCCTATCCCATGCTTCCTTTGTTTATTACATACAGATACACATGCTACTTAACTTTACAGAAGGCATAAAATATTAATCAAGTGAATTAGAAAATCAAGAATAAAGGTTTGAAGAAAAATAATAATTATAAATGGCCATGCATTTAAAATATTAATATCCAGACAGGACTGAGCCAGTTTCAAGTGCCTAGGCTTCTGTCAAGACCACCATTGGACCAATGGGAATGCAGACATGATTAAATCAATATTTGTTTGAAAGACAATGTAATCAATCAGTTCAACTATGACTGTCATAGACATGGATTTAAGGTCTCTTCTTATTCTAAACTTCCATTCATCAATACTAAAACATCTGTAAATGAGAGTATGACCATGGCTAAACTATTTACGAAGTAAAAATTTCCTTCTCTTTTATATTTAATTTGAGCAAGCAATGCAAGTATGGTTTTCCTAGATTAACTATTTTTATATGTGTTCTGTTAACTTAAAAAAAACCCACGATAGATCTGGATGTATATCAAATGATTTATTAAGTTAAAAGTAACAATCACTGCTCTGAAATATTTTAATATAACCTGCCTCCTACCTTACAAAAGATCTTTTCTCAGAAAGGCCATTTGAACTCATTGTTATTGTGGGAAATATACTTAAAAACACTGATGAGGTTTAGGACAGGGAAGATGGAGGATGGACAATGATCTACAGTTCAAACTTGGACTCAAAATACATGGATGTATAGATTACATTTTTTTTTATCACTTGCATATTTTCTTCATTTTATTTAACCTACACTTTCTAACAAACCAGCCACAGGTAGTTATGAAAATTAGAATTAAATAAGGTAAAAATTCAATTCCTCTGTTGCCGGAGCCATATTTCAAATGTAAAACAGCGCATGTGGCTCGTGGTTACCATTCTGAACAACACAGCTGTAAAACATTTCCAACCCTGCAGAAAGTTTTATTATATAGTGCTAACTTAAAGTGTCCTTGTGAAAAATTTATAGCATTAACTGATCACTGGGTCCCAATACCTTCATTCTGGTCTATTTTAAGAGGATGGATTTATACGGATATATCTGAAGATCTAAAATATGAGAATTTCCTTTGACTACAGAGCATCTAATATTTTTATTTACTAATAGCTTAAAATATGAAAGATTAGTGAAGGGGAAGGCGTGTAAGAAGTGAACTTTAAGATAATTGACAACAAAACCATGAGAACACACAAAAATATACTCCAGCTAAAGTCTCTGAACATATCTGACAGATGCTTATTTGTCTAACCTTTCCAGAAATGAGAGTCGTGCTCTTTTTAGTGCCAAACAACGTATATTACATATCTCTGTTTCCAATAAAGAAGGGCTGTAATAGTAGCATGAGTAGCAAAAATACAGAAAAAAAAGCAATTTTAAAAGTTCTGTTAAGGAAGGAATTGCAGTTAAGAGGAGTAACAGCTATGGTTATTCTATTTTCTTTCTTTCTTTCTTTTTTTTTAAAGAGATAGGAACAATTAAAGGGCAGGGGAGACAACAGTCAGATGCCAGTGAACTAGGATGACCTGGTTGGGAATTTTCTACTAAATGAAACACGAATCGGGGAGAAACAGGTGTGTCCTGGTGTGCATGTAGACCTTGTCAAGATAATTCTGGGCTATCAGTCAGATTCTGGAGCTAATCATCTCATGCAAAATGAAAATAAAGTAAAACATACAGATTATTACTTTAAAAATTTCCTGGTGAATGATGCAGCTGGTTTTCCACAAGGAAAAAACTTGACATCTTTTCTTTTAGTGTTTTAGTATTTGGACTAGGGGATGACTCAGTGTTTAACTCAGACATGTTCAGACTGGAATGCAAAAGGCTTATTTGTCAACCTAAAGTTACTTTTTCTTTCTCTTTTGATATGTAAGTGCAGAGCACCACAACTGACATGGAAAAATAATCAGACAGGTCTCACTTCCTTTCAAGGATGATCCTTTAGACCCCGGCATGTGAAGTCTAATATTTACTCTTCTATTTAGAAAATGTACATGACTGTAACACTGCAGCCTCTCTCTCCCTTTCTCCCACCTTCTCCCCATTTTGCTCTCCTCTTCCCCTCATTCCCCCTGCTTTCCTCAAGCGTATAACCCACTTGCCAATCCAGTCTGTCATCAATAGCCACAAGGGGACCACATTCAAAGCCACACTAGACAGAAGAGAGGAGATCAAGTCTGAAACAGGGGTAATTAGAGCAAGAACATGAACTTGAGGGAGGTCTTGAGGGGACAGTGACAAAGACAGCAACTTTTGTAGAGCCACACGCATGAACAAATAAGTCTTGAGGGTGCTGGTCGAGGGCTTCTCTTTCAGGAAAAAGGTAGAGTATGATAATGAGGGGCAATTTGGGGACCACAGAAAAAGTTATGCTGTGCTAAATTATCTTGAAATTCAGAAGAGTAGTTTTCAAAAGATAGCAGGATTATACATTCAAACAATCCATGACTAATTCTGCTGTGTTGACATGCTTCCTAACAGATAAGTAAGAAATTAATTTTGACTTTTTTAGATGGGACATTATGTGGAAATGATATCAAATGACTTCAGAATTACTGTTATACTTAGAGCATGAAGACTATAGCAAAAGAGAAAAAATAACTTATGTTTTAGCTAACATACTATAAAAATATAGGCATCCTTCAGATTCTGTGGGGGCTTGGTTTCAGAACCCCCAGGGAATACCAAAATCTTTATGTAAGGGATGCTCAAGCCCATTATATACAATCCTGTAGTGTACTATTTACATATAACTTACACATGTCCTTCCATATGTTTTAAGTAATCACTTCTAATACCTAATACAATGTAAATACTATGTAAATAGTTGCCAGAATGCAGCAATTCCAAGTTTTTCTCTTTAGAACCTTCTGGGATTTGGAGGGGGGTGGAATATTTTTGAATATTTGAATCCGTGGGTTCAGGAAACACAGATTTGGAGAGCCAGCTGTATTATTTTCCTTATGTTCTGTATACAACACTTTCAAACAAAGTGAAAAGAGAAGTCATCTTACAGTCAGGTAACTAGTTCTGGTGCCAGTTTGGTAAATGATAAAATTTATGGTCTTGGATGAGTCATTTAACTCTTGGAACCTTAGTTCTCTTGTCTTTAAAATTAGGTTGAATGACTAGGTTAAACACCAAGGTGTAATTCAGTGCTAAAATTTTGTGCAATGAAAGGGTGTAAAGTTGGAAACACATATGATCACTGCTACCTTCCATTTAGATATTTGTATGCATAATTGTGTCATTTAATCTTCATGGTACCATCCAGTAGCATTCATTCAGAAAGACTAATGATAAATCCTCTTCATATGTCCCTGTGATACCGCATCTAATAATTCAATCTCAAAAGTGTATCCTTTCATGCTAGCCATGTGATATGGCAATATTAAACTGTTATATTAGATTTTTTATGTGGATTACCCTGTTTACATTTAAATCATCATTGATTTGAAACAATATATGAAATATTTTTATTGTAGAACTACAGATGCAATAATTTCCCAAGTTTTAGAAAAATATATACACATGTTATGGTACATGCATTAAGGAGATGAACTCAGTCTCCTCAGATAACTTATTTACAAAAATTAGCCTACATGGAGGTAAAAAAATCTAGGACTGGTTGAATAGAAATATTTTAGCTTTAAAAATGCATTTACCATTCAAGCTAAAATATGTCAGTTTATAAAACTGCCTTAAATGGATTTAGAAATTCTGGGGGGGAAATAGATATCAGAAAAACAGGTGAATCATAGGTTTAAAATTCTCTTATCAAAACTTTAAAAGCATCTTTTTTGATTTATTAAAAATACTCATTTTGAATACTGCTTAATTTCAGTGAAGTTATTAATGGATAGTTATTATTTTGTTTGCTCATAATCATTTTTAGTATAGATTTCGTTATTTTTATTATGAAAATATGCTAATTTTGTAAGCTTTTTTTAACAGAAAGGAAAGATAAAACTTTATCCATTGACTATGATCGGTAGGAATGGAATACAAATAATAGGATCAATTAAATAAAATATTCTCTCTTTATAGATTCCTTTATTTCATTTCCTGATTTTCCCTATTATAACACTGTGTAGTTTTGAAACTTAATATCAAACAATCAAAGACATTTTTTTAAGACTGAATTTTCACTTTGCTATCTCTGTGCTTCAGTGATAAATATTTTTTCCTGGTTAGCTTTCAGAAGCATACACTTTTAGAAGTATAACTATAAAGAGACACTTTTTAACTTTTCACAACATATTCTTTCATGAAGAATGCCACTGTAACTTACCCTTGAACCTTATTATACAAGTATTTAATGTAGGATGAAGAAGCTTCCATTATATGGGTGGAGAAGAAAATACTTAAAGCATTATAAATATCATTTAAGTATTTCTGAATTGTGAACATTCAAGTGTATCCTACATTCTCATGTTTTGTTCCCATACTTCCCAAGCAATTGCATTGATTTGTTAAGGGGTAGAGGGTATACTTCCATTGATCAGAGGAATAGCCTGACTCAGCATAACCATCTGCCGGTGAAAACAGATCAATCCCACCTTTGTTTCCTTTTGGATACATTATGATTATTCATTCTGCATCACTTAAATTCTATAATACACATCTCAATCTAAGAAAGGAAAGGGATAAAGAATAATTGTGGTAAAAAAAAATGATACATTCCCCACACTGAATGACTATGACTCTGCTGTACATTATAACACCTGATCAAGTGCTTGGTCTCATTTTCAAGTTCACTTGAAAATTCTGTCCATTTACATTTTTTCCAAAACCTTTAGGAAAAAAAATTAGCTTGGAATATAATTAAGAATAATTCATACAAGCTTACATTATCTTGGAAGGATACTACTCTAATAAATCTCCAATAGTTACTAGCATTTTGACTTTTGATAACCTGAAAAATTTGTTGCTGTTGTTGTTGAGTCGCTCAGTCATGTTCCACTCTGTGCAACTCCGTGGATTCTAGCCCATCAGGCCCCTCTGTCCATGGGATTTCCCATGCAAGAATACTGGAATGGGTTACCATTTCCTTCTCCAGGGGATCTTCCTGCCCCAAAGATTGAACCTGTGTCTCCTGAATTGCAGGTAAATTGTTTACTGCTGAGCTACCAAGGAAGCCCAGAACCTGAAAAGTTATATGTTATTTAATATTCTTCCAACACTTACCTATAAAAATTTACTTAAATAACAACAAAAATAGTCACAGATTCAACCTCACAGACATGTCAATTTTTTGCAGTAATATGTGATTATATTTCTTTATTTAGTTAGTTTAATTTTATTTTGTGCTTCATGAGCCATAAGCCATTAAAGAAAAAGGTTAAATTAGGATTTAAGTTCAAATACTTTGCTATTATAAAGCTTTGAGTATAAGAGAAGCTACTTTAATTCATATGCCTATCGAAGACATGTTTTAAAGTACATGTTAAACAAAAGGAAATGGCTTTTCAATGACTAAATTCAGTGCTCAGTAGGACAGAAAACTTACTGCTTTTCTTAAAAGCTAGACCTTTAAAACATTTGCTGGAAGACAGCATTATATTAAAAAAAGTTTCTTTAGCAAAGAATTAAAGCTGAATATGCAACATTTCTTAGGAGCATTGAATAAGTCTATTTGTCCAGCTTACTTTGCAAAGACTGTGTAGAAAACAGCACCATAAACACTTTCAGCCCCCACACAAGGGCTAAACAAAGAGTCCTCTTTCTAGCCATCTAATCGGGTAATTTATTTTTTCAACCATCACATAAATCGAAACACAGCTGTAACCAATGACTTGCAGATCCAGTTCCCAGCCAGCTGGAATCAGTTGTGCTGAAACAGCAAGATTTTTACATTGTTCACTTCTGTACATCTGGAGAAATCATCGAGGTTCAAAGGTGACCAGAAAAGCTCTTGAAATAAATTCAACCAACAGTGAAGATTTGCCTACGGATCTAAAAGCTCCACATTCATTTTTACAAAATGTTCATTTCATGAGATTAATGCTTATAAAGGCTATTTGCATCCTCATCAGTAGATCTTATGAGTTACTAATTGAATTAAAAACTTAAATGCCTGTTTTTTGTTTTTTCTTCAACTTGCTTAGGGTTCTTCCAAACTTCTTCCTAGGAGTTGTAGCTACTAAAGATGGTCACATTAAAACATTATGTTACATGCAGAAACATCGACCATAAGAAACTGTAACAAAACCAGACACCAGCATGTGCCTACTCATATCTCAAATTTAATCATGTTTAGCTAATACAATCCTCTATTTAGATAAAATGAAGGAGAAATACTATCCGAAAGAAAGCAGAGCTGGAATACTTCCACCGAGCTAGGCAGCCAAATCCCTAAGGAGCCAGAGTCCTGGGAGAAACAAATGTGGGTTAGGAAAGTTCCCCATGCAGTACTGCAGGGGGGTGATTCTGCTACTAGAAGAAGAGAAACCCCAGAACAGCAGCCCCTTTGCTCTACCCTGGAAGCATATAACTGCACACAGGATAAAACTTAAGAGTTAGTCACTCAGTAGTGTTCAACACTTTGCGACCCCATGAACTGTAGCCCACCAGGCTCCTCTGTCCATGGGATTCTCCAGGCAAGAATGCTGCAGTGGGTAGCCATTCTCTTCTCCAGGGGATCTTCCCAACCCAGGGACTGAACCCAGGTCTCCTGCATTGGTAAGTGGATTCTTTACTGTTTGAACCACCAGAGAAGCCTTAAGATGTTTGTCCCCAAAATAAAATATAATGCAGCCAATCCTTAAGGTAAAGAGCCTTCATAAAAGTTAGATAAATTTAAGGCAAGTAAAAACCCAGAAGAATAAATGTATTCTTGGCATTTTAAACTATGCACAATAGATTGATTCAAATGTGTCATTTTCTTCACTAAAGCCATCAAAAAGATATTCTTGGGAAAATAAATGTAACTATCTTGCAAATTCTCAATCTAGCTTTTGTTGTGCTAAAACATACATATTTTAGTTCAGTTCAGACTCTTTGTGACCCCATGGACTGCAGCATTCCAAGCCTCCCTGTCCATCACCGACTCACGGAGTCTACTCAAACTCATGTCCATTGAGTCAGTGATGCCATCCAACCATCTCATTCTCTGTCGTCCCCTTCTCCTCCCATCTTCAATCTTTTCCAGCATCAGGGTATTTTCAACTGAGTCAGTTCTTCGCATCAGGTGGCCAAAATATTGGAGTTTCAGCTTCAACATGAGTCCTTTCAATGAACACTCAGGACTGATCTCCCTTAGGATGGACTGGTTGGATCTCCTTGCAGTTCTTAGGGACTCTCAAAAGTCTTCTCCACACATAAACAAGTCACAAATAAACTTTATTTTCCCTCCTTAGTTAAATCAATATGCAGGATATGTTATTTTCATTATTTAGCCTTCTTATTCAAATCTGTGACTATTTCAATTACACTGAATCAAAAATCAGTAACTTCCTCATGAGTTGTAGCTCTAAATAAAATGAGTGGGGTGGAAATAAACAGTTCTAAGGTGTACTTTCCCTGCACTGGATGACAGATGGTGCTCACATAGGGAGATGCATGTTCTATACCTGGGTTGGGAAAATCCCCTGGAGAAGGGAATGGCTACCCACTCCAGTTTTCTTGCCTGAAGAATTCCATGGACAGAGGAGCCTGGTGTGCTCCTGGTCCATGGGGTTGACTTTTTTTTTCACATTAAGGTGTTTAAGTTCATTCACATTGTAAACACGTGACTGATTTTTATGTGTCATTCACTGTGTACAGAAGCTATGGAAAAATACTCTGGAAGAGTTTGAAATGTGATTTAATAAATAATGAAATTTTCAGAGTCCTTAGGATTACCTCTAAGAAGTTCAGGGTAATATAAAATTGCACCTACAAAAGGTAGGCGATCTCCCCACTTTACTATCTTTGTTATTAACTGTCTGTGGGATATACAGGAAGCACTTCACCTTTTTAGATCTCCTGTAGAATTTAGATCTAAAGTCCTTTACAGCTCAAAGGTCCACGCTTTTGTAGATAATTCAAAAGTCCCTATATATATCTTCTTAGCCAACCTGAAATATAAAATCCCCAATTTTCTTTCACTTTGGGGGTTAACACCACTAAAAATTAATCTGTTTATCAGATAAGAACCAACCTCTTCAGAAATAATCAGAGTCTACTAAATAATATTCTTGGGGAGCAGAGGGAAAGTTAACTTGATTGGAAAAACTGTTGAATGGATATAGCTTAATTTTATGAATATGTCATTTAAAATTAAGCATCCAGTTAAATTTCCCATTGTTTTAAAATAGAACTGAAATTAGGCAACTCCCACACTGTTCTCTATTGAATATTAAAACATGCTTCATAAGGAAATCCACATGACTAAAGTTTTCAGTGCTATTTATAAATATTTTTCTTATTTGAATTCATATGTATTCCAGAGTCCTATGACCCTATGATGTCTATATATTTATTCACATGCAGTAAAGAATCTGCCTGCAATGCAGGAGATTCCTGGCTTGGGAAGATCCGCTGGAGAAGGGATAGGCTACCCACTCCAATATTCTTGCGCTTCCCTTGTAGCTCAGCTGGTAAAGAATCCACCTGCAATGCGGGAGACTTGGGTTCAATACCTGGGTGGGAAAGATCCCCTGGGAAAGGGAAAAGCTACCCACTCCAGTATTCTGGCCTGGAGAATTCCATGGACTATAGAAGTCCATGGGGTCTCAAAGAGCTGAACATGACTGAGTGACTTTCACTTTCATTATACTTTAAAGACACATGTAACATATGATGTATTTATATAAATACACATACCATAGAAAATCACCTGTGACAATAGCATCACAAATTGTTCCACAAATACTTTTCCATGGCAAACAAACAAAAATGACAGTTTCAGCTGAGATTAAAAAAGGAGGGGTGGGTCCTTATTAAAATTAATTTATCTTAGGTGTTCTCCAACTGATAATATCTTGAAACATGCCCAGCTAAACACTAAATTTCATAAATAATAAGTTATTTAAAAACATGAAGTTTACCTTTAAGTATTACAAAGTAATTGAAAGCAATTAGTTTCTTACTTAAACTAAGCATTATTGAAGTTCAAGTTTTTACCCTTTTTCTCATAATTTCTTTGGCATTTCAGTTATAAAATAAACTTTTAATATTTGATCTGTGCAACACAGGCTATGAAAACTTTATGGAAAAATACTATATCTGTGTTATTCTAAGTTGTTGAACTCTAAAAATGTGTGTCAGTCCTAATTCATCCTCAAGAACTAAGAATGGATTTCTCATCTAGTTTTGAGCTGGTAGACTGAGGAAAGTGTTCTTAAAAAGGCAAATATTTCACGTGTATTTGTGATTTTTGCTCTTAACTATATTAAAGGATTATTTAATTGTTAATATTAGCTTGATTCTTTTCAAATGCTAATAAGACATGATGTTTCACCAATATTCCAAATACTTTATTAGGCATATCCCATAAAACTTGTAAGATGATAAGAGTTTCAATTTCTTTGGGTTATGTATTGAGTAACAGCATAAATTTTAAAAGTATGTACTTAAATGTAATTGTCACTGAACTAGCTTAATAATTGCATTTTTGTTTAATAAAGGCTTCTGCTATGTTGCTATGTTGCTTCAGTCGTGTCCGACTCTGTGCGACCCATGGATGGCAGCCCACCAGGCTCCCCCTGTCCCTGGGATTCTCCAGGCAAGAACACTGGAGTGGTTTGCCATTTCCTTCTCCAATGCATGAAAGTGAAAAGTGAAAGTGAAGTCCCTCAGTCGTGTCCGTCCATGGGATTTTCCAGGCAAGAGTACTGGAGTGGGTTGCCATTGCCTTCTCCAATAAAGGCTTCTAGGTCCTATTAATTAATTTTGATCATCAAGGCAGCATTTATTTATACTAGTTGTCTGCTTATATGCTTTATGTATGTTTCATTTGTAGTGGTGGTACACAAGTATCATCCAGTCTCCACGGGGGAATAGTAGATTATTATATATTTAAAAGGGCTTCCCAGGTGGCACAGTGGGTAAAGAATCTACCTCTAATGTAGGTGACACAAGAGACACAGATTCAATCCCTGGGTCAGGAAGATCTCCCAGAGGAGGGCATGGCAACTCACTCTTGTAGTCGTGCCTAGAAATCTTATGGACAGAGGACCCTTGCAGGCTACAGTTCATGGAGTCATAAAGAGTTGGACATTACTGTAGAGACTGAGCATGCGTGCATCCATATATATTTAAAAATGGTTTGGAACTTGGCAATGTAGAAAGTAATAAAAATACATATTCAGGATGGAGCGAGAAGTCCTAATTTGTTGCATAAATATGAACATGAGGAGAATGCAGGGGTGGAGGGTGGGGGCTGGAGAAGCAACATGAAGTGAAACAGAGAAAGGACTCATAAAATAAGGTGAGATTCTTAACATATTCTAGACTCTTCCTAAATCAAATAACACTTCCAAGTTAGGGTTACATGTGAATCAGTTTGTCTTTTTTTCTACTTGAACAAAAATATGTACTTAAGGAGCTTCCCAGGTGGCTCGGTGGTAAAGAATCTTCCTGCCAACCCAGGAGATTCAGGTTTGATCCCTGGATTGGGAAGATCCCTTGGAGGAAGAAGTATCAATCAGCTCCAGTATTCTGGCCTGGAAAATCTCATGGACAGAGGAACCCTATAGGCCATAGACCATGTGGCTGCAAAGAGTTAAACATGACTGTGCACACAAATGTACATGTAATTACTTAAATGAGTCCTTCTCCAGTTCTGATAAAAGAGAACTGGAACTTGCAAAATACTAATGGATTTATCTTTAAAGTTTAAGTTCACTACTGCATATGATCAAGAATAAAGATTTTTGAAAGCTTACTCTGACCTTGATAGTTTTAAATTTTGATGGGTTTTCTCTGTTAAACTATGGCAAGCAGAGTCACTTCTTTAACCAGGGTTGGGTCATTCAGTATGAAACACCAAAAGAAAGTAATCAAGATATTTAAAAGTCATAAGCTTATGATTACATATTTTGATTCTTTGATTGGATTATCATATATATTGACTTTGTCAGAAAATGGATATCATGAACCATTTTAGTATGTTTTATCCAGAGATTAGCCAAACTGTGTAGATAAGGAAAGAATAGGCAGTTCATTAGAGTAAAATTCTTTGAAAAAAAGAACTACATGTGTCTATAATGTATACATACACATTTATATATTATATATATATCAGATTTTGCAGTTTAATTGATCTTTTCAATCACTCAGAGTAACGTCTTACAAAAATGGTTCCTAGATTAGTAAAGATATGAAGAATTCAAATACCTACAAGGGCAACTTTTATTTTTTTGAGGCTTAATGGATATTACGTATCAATGGGTGAAGATCAGGTTGCTAAAAAATATTTTAATTAGACTGAAGTTAAGAACACTTTTAAGATGAGCTGACATTCATGTTAGGATCAAGTTTTTCACTTTTTCTTTCCCTTAATATCACCGCAAATCAGTTTTAAAAACCTAAAATTTCTTTCTCTCCAAAGAAAGAATTATAAAGTATGTTTGAAATCACTAGTCTCTTTTCTTTCCAGAGGATTCACAAGTCTTCCAAATTGCCATATTAATGAATGCACTTATCTTTCCCTACTTTTAAGTAGTAAAAATTTCCCACAATATTATAGACACTGTTGAAAACAAGCCAGGGATAGAGCTTGAAGATTACATAAAGGTTATGTCCATGAATACACCTAAATAGAAAGAATATTATACACATTTAATTTGTACCTGTAAGTTTTATATACTCCTATACTTCTTATATCTGTATAATTTAATTAAAGTGAAATTAGAGTGGAAAAATTGATCTCGGGTCAAGTATTCCAATACATTTAGCCTTTATAGGACTGACCTCACAGAAATGAAATTTTGATACGTTAAAATTAGAAAAGTCACACTCCAATGGGCACTTCAAATGGCACTTACTCATCAATAAGTGTCACACAAGGTTTATTTCTGGAGCTTTCAGTCACCACAACTTCCCCCGTGGCTCAGACAGTAAGGAATCCACCGGCATTGTGAGAGTACTGGGTTCGATCCCTGGGTTGGGAAGATCCCCTAGAGAAGGCATGGCTACCTACTCCAGTATTCTTGCCTGGAAAGTTCCATGGACAGAGGAACCTGGCGGGCTACTGTCCATGGGGGTCACAAAGAGTCTGAGTGACTTTCACTTCACTTCAGTCACCTTTGAATTTAATTTGACACATAGTTTCTGCATCCACTGTGTACAAGTGATTAAGTTGCTGAAAGAATGAATAGCATGTGGGGAGATAAGATCTCTCTCCTAAAATAGGCTAATATGTAGTGGAAGTGTCTGACACAAAATTGTAATGCATGGAAAGTGGGAATCATGCTGTTTTAAATAGACTGTGCAAGAACACAGGGGAGAGAGACTACCCAACAAGTCCACTTGAATTGAGCCTTGAAGGACACAAAGGACTGTTTGAGAAGGCACAGTTAGAATGAAAAGACATCAGGTCTGAGGGCAGAGGGAAAGGTACGGCTTAAAGGTGGATTCATACAACATTTGGGAAATGACCAGGTCAGAGTGCTAGAAAGCTGCTTTTGCAAGGAGCTTTATTGAGAGAAATGGCCAAGCAATTGGATTAGGAAACAGTTACAGAGTGTCTTTAATGTTATACTGAAAATAAGCTATTTGATCAAAAATGAACAATTAAAATATTTTTCAATAGGATATTTTTTAATGAGTAAAATAACCCACCAAGATAATAGCAATAAATTACCATGTATTCAATACCTAAACCCTATGTAGTCTGATGTTGGTTCAAGTCATGCCATTTTATCATCACAATGTCTCCATAAGTGATATCCTTATTTGCAATTTATTGACAGGAATTCTGAAGTTCAAAGAAAGTAATGTATCCAATATCAAGCCACGAGAATCTGATCCTTGCCTTTTTAAGTCTGAGGTTCATCTCTCTTTTTCTGTGTATTATCACAGCACCAGACAAAATTAAATTGGCCTCTCTGAGAGCACACTTTTGAAAAACCAATAATTATATTTATTAATCTATTTCTGTTTATTTTTGGCTGTGTTGTGTCTTCATTGCTGCACAGGCTTTCCTTTAGTTGCTGCAAGCAGGGGCTACTCTTTGTTGCGATGTTCAGCCTTCTCTTTTCGGTGGCCTCTCATGTTGCAGAGCGTGGGCTCTAGGATGTGCAGGCTGCAGTAGGTGTAGCACATGGGCTCAATAGTTGTGGCTCCTGGACCCTAGAGGACAGTCTCAATAGATGTGTAAGGGTTTAGTTGTTCCATACATGGGATCTTCCCAGATCAGGGATCGAACGTTAGCAGGTGATTCTCTACCACTGAACCACCAGGGAAGCCTCAAAGGAAACTTACAAATTTGGATCCCACTACTCAACCACACAGGTGGTCTCCATCATGTCAGGAAGAATTTCTAAGAAGGCATAGAGATTCTAGAGATCCCTTCGTATTCTGAGGATTTTGGAAATGGCAGAAGGATTCAAACATAGGTCTGTTCAATCCCAAAGCTGATGCTCTTCCCTAATTGCATGTTACTATTCATCTAATTAATAATTTAAATAGCTGTATAAAATTACATTTGGGAAAGTCCCATAGTGTGTTTAACTGTTTCAGAATGCTGAGAATCTCTGGAGGTTCCAGTTTGTGGATGTTACAGATAGCGTTGAAATCAATACTTTTCTCCATGTGTCTTGTTCCCTATTGAATTTCTTCCCTTTGTGTAACATTGCAGAAGTGAGAAAGTTACAATGATTTTAAAAAACTGAGCAACTTAGGCATCACTAAATAATTTTGGTGGCCTAGAGATTTTTCCATTTTTGTTTAAATTTTTGCAACACATCAAGCATAGAATCATAATATCTAATATAATTTCCTTAAAGCCTTTGCTTATGTTTCATTTCACTCATTCAGTTATTTTTCCATTGGTTCATTACCCAACTATTTTGTCACTTATTTTTCTCTGATTTGACTACACATTAGTGAGCTAAAAAAATCAGCTAAATTTAAAGTTTTTCTTTATCTAGTAGATTTTGAGAATAGTCACTGAATGCTTTAATGTAAGAAGGAAATATCAACAAAATATTCTATTTTCTCCCATGTGGTGTTCTCAAGTTTCAAGATAAAAGAGTGTTTAGCAAAACACCATTATGTCTATTCCAAGGAATAAAGTCAGTTTGTCGAACATCAAAGTTTGTACCAAATCTCCCATGAGGATTTTATTAAAACAAGAAAATTATCAGTTTGGAGGATTTTATTTGTATTCCTATTTCATTCACATTTCTAGCATTTTTAACCTTTTGAAAGTAAGCACGTGAATCATAGAAAAGCTAAGTATATCACATGTTTTTGAGAGGCTAAATTAATTTTAAAAGCCCATATCATTTCTAATTTGAGAATTTAATATATAAAAGAAAAGCAGATGAAAAAAACACTGAAACTTAGAAAAGAAGTTCTAATTTTGTCTCTGCCATGTTCATGGTGCAACTACCAACAGGCTACTTAACACTTCAAAGTTTTGTTGCCCCACTTGAAAAAGCATCAAGCTATCACATTGGAATGGAATGTTAATTGTGCAACTTTAAACCCAATGAAAACAAAAAGTACCATATCAATACAAAACAACAGCCCGCGTAGCAGTTTGATTTGGGCTATTTTTCTTGCTACTTTTAAATCAAATTTTGTTAAATGAAACAAACAAAAAAATACCCCCAGTTCATTTCTATTTTTTTTTAAACTTGGCTTGTGGTGACAAAGTTGCTGGGTTTTAAAGATGTGAAACAGAACAAAGAATAAATGGGAAAAGTCTAAATATTTCCCTTTAGTTGAGGTATATAAGGTCTAGAGGGTAAAAAGAAATAGAGACAACTAGTGGATGGCAGCACCGACTCAATGGATGTGAGTTTGAGCAAACTCTGGGAAACGGTGAAGGACAGGGAAGCCTGGCATGCTGCAGTCCATGGAGTCACAAAGAGTCACACTCGACTTAGTGACTTAACAACATGTGGACTTTTCAGGGTCTGAGGGCACTTTTATTCTGAGAGAAAAAGTCAGATAATGAAAACTTCCAAATTGTAATAATGCCATCTCAATTCACAAGTCCCATCCAAAAAGGCGGTTTACAAAGGCAATGGAAAATATGAAAGGCATGTCAGACTCCTTGGAAGAGATAACCTTATAATAATTTTGAAAATAACAACTTGCACATAGACCCTAAAAACACATCTATTACTTTTAATGAGGAAAAGGAGGTAAGTGAATAAGTCAGGGGAATGCAATACACAGAGGTTCTTTCCCTGGTTTCTTTCAGGCACCCTGATCTTTCTATCTGAAAAGTGGTAGCCGTGAGGGACTTTCTCAATAGGGTAGGAGAGGATCGACTCAGCGGTTTCTCAAATAACGCCAACCAGGTTTAAAGGAAGTTGACTGGTGATTGCAATAAGGTATCCCAATTCCAGATAACCAACTTTTATAATTGTAAAGTGAGTAGTAGTGCATGCCCACATAACTTGAAATGTTTTTTTAATGTCTTTTCCCTTTTACTCATTATTTAGAAAAAAATCAATAGTGTGGGTAAAGAGGAGGTAATACTTCTATTCTGACTACTCTTCATCTCCTATTCAGATAGGCATGAGGGTACTTGGAAAATTTTTTATCAATATTCCAGACAATACTCCCAGATAGATCTCTGTTAACTAAAAGAAAATTAAAATATATATCATCTTTATATATATGTATAATTTCATATAATACATTAAATTTCATATATATATGAAATATATATATATATATATTGGAGTAGGAAGTAGCAATCCACTCCAATATTCATGCCTGGAGAATTCCAGGGATGTAGGAGCCTGATGGGTTACAATCCATGGGGTCCCAAAGAGTTGGACACAACCGAGTGGCTAACACACAAACACACACACACACACACACACACACACACATATATATATATATATATATATATATATATACATATTACTGTTTAGAAGTGAAAGTATTTCACTAAGGGTTATTTTTTAAAGAGAAGAAAAACATGCTGGGCATTGCATGAATTAGATGCATAAATTATAACAACAAAGGAACAGCAGCAATAAAACAAAGCTAAGCTTGTTTAATATAAAATGCTTATTCATTCATTCACTCTTTACAGTCAAAACTCTTTTCACAAAAAGGCTGTCCTGAACAAATCAGAGAGGTAGAATTTCTAACCGAAGACGTAATCTTTGACCTTCCTAATTTTCTCAGGATCCAGATTTTTTTTTTACACACTTCAAACCTCTCTGGAATTTTGTTTCTTTCTTCAGAATGGTTTGCTCTCTCTTTAAAAATACTGAGTTTAGGATTTAAAGAAACCCTGTAAAATTTTCCTTGAGGTTAAGTACAGAATGTGTTAGATACTATTTTTAAAAACATGAAGACAGGAAAGAAAAGTCACAGAACAGCCTGTTCTAGAGGAGGAATAACAATGATACATAATAAAAAAATGAAATTACTAAGGGTTTCAAAATTGAACAACATATGAGGTTCAAACATGCTCATTTACCTTCCTAGCTCTCTTGTTTCGCTAGTTTATATTTTGGGGGGATTTACCAGACATCTTCCATATCACCTGACACTCATTCACTGAGCAGATGCCTTGAGAGATAAGTGAAAACCCTGACTGCTGATGTGTCTTTCCAAGCTCCAGTGCAGTCACAAGATAACAGAAATCCTACTTTCGACTAGCTAAGTGTACTTATATTTCGACCTACTTGAAGGATGCTTTTGCTGCCATTTCTATAATTTTCACTGGCCTTTAACCAAACTTCCGAGTGGTTCATTCACAAGACCTGATTTTCTTAAAAAAAATTTTATTAGAGTATAGATGCTTTGGCAGCAGGGTGTGGGGGCCACTTCCCAGGTGGTGCTAGTGGTAAAGAACCTGCCTGAAAAAATATAGGAGACTTTTGATAAGAGTCAATCCCTGGGTTGGGAAAATCCCCTGGAGGAGGACATGGCAATTCACTCCAGTATTCTTGTCTAGAGAATTCCATGGACAGAGGAGGTTGGTGCCCTACAGTCCATGGGGTCAGACACAAAGAAGTCAGACACAATGGAAGAGACTTAGCATGTGCACATAATGGCTTTATAATGATGTGTTAATTTCTACTGTATGGCAAAGTGAACCATATATATATATATATATATATCCCCTTTTTTAAATTTCCTTCCCATTTAGGTCACCACAGAGCATTGAGTAGGGTTCCCTAAAATATACAGTAAGTTCTCATCAGTTATCTATTTTAGAGATAAATCCTTCTGTACATGGGATTTACCAAAAAAGAATATTGGAGTGGGTTTCCATTTCTCCTTCTCCAGGGGATCTTCCTGACCAAGGGATTGAACCCAGGCTTCCTGCATTGAAGGCAGATTCTTTCCTGTCTGAGCCACCAGGGAAGTCTACCTATTAGCTTTACCTATTATTTAAAATAATTTATTTTCAGAAAAATTATTAGGAAAGAACATACTGGCTTTAAAAATTTTATTGAAGAGTGGATATTATATGGTTTAGTAAAATGTACATATTGTTTATATAACATATAAGGGGATATTGTATATATAACACATAGGACTAATATCACAGTGTGTCTCTCAAAGAACTATTTAAACATTTGAACACCAGCATTCTATGTAGGCCTATGAAACTGAAGTCAGTATAAGCAAATAAAGAATAATTTGAGATATAGACACTGGAAAATAAGTATTCATGAATAAAGCCATTAATAAAACATGCAGGAAATATGCCCTTCAACTAAACCTAATCACCAAGCATTGGGGTCTGTATACTTGCTGATGTGATGTGAATTTTGGTTGTTCTAAGAAATATTAATACTTCTGACAAGACAGGGGCAAAACAATTTAAGCAATGCCAAAGATAAGTATTTCTTTTTTCTTCAGAACATGCATGCTGCTGCTGCTAAGTCGTGTCAGTTGTGTCCCGACTGTGCAACACCATAGACAGCAGCCCAACAGGCTCCTCTGTCCCTGGGATTCTCAAGGCACGAGTACTGGAGTGGGTTGCCACTGCCTTCTTCCAGAATATGTATAAATATATAATAAGTAGAACCATTAGAATTATTTGAACATTAGCCTTCTTGGAGAATAACACATAAAAGTTTTCATAGCTATTCAAAATTAAGGTGTTATATTTTATTACAAATATAAAACTAATAATAAACAATGAGCATTATTTTTAAAAAATAAGAGTAGTACAGACAAAATGAACAATGTGGGAGTAAACCTTTTTGGTAGCAAAAGGGAGAAATCAGGTAATAACACGGTCTATTTCACTTTTAAGACCTATTGTTGTTTAGTCCCTCAGTCTTATCCGACACTTTGCGACCCCATGCTCTGTAGCCCGCCAGGCTCCTCTGTTCATGGAACTGCCCATGGAAGAATACTGCAGTGAGTAGCCATTCCCTGCTCCAGGGGCTCTTCCCAATCCAGGGATCAAACCTGAGTCTCCTGCACTGGCAGGCAGATTCTTTACCATTGAGCCTCCGGGGAAGCCCTTTATTATGGCATTAGTTTCCTTGTAATCCTCTCTAACCTCTATTCATAGGACAGGAGTTAATTCATCTTAATTCCATCTCATATTCATTTTTTTTATTTGGCTTTTTTAGAGTCAAGAGGAAAATGTATCTGTGATCAGATCTTCCCTTTTACAAGACCACCAGAAGGAGAATGTACACAAGCAACAGTTTCTGAGGCATTAAAAGTAGCAGCCTCAGGATGGGTAAACACAGACTATGAACATTCACACTACATATTGTGCAGCGTTAATTGAAGAATGTTTATTTGGCACAAGAGCCACCCCTTTTTGTACATTCCATAAGATGGTGGTGTCATGTTTGCATGGCTGTGTCACCCTGAAGCAATGCATTCTGCAAAACAATATTTAAGTGTTTTTAAAATTACCTGTTCTGAAACGGGCTTTGTACACTTCATTGAGTTTATGTTTTAGAACCCTGTGCTGTGCTTAGTCACTCAGTCTTGTCTGGCTCTTTGCGATCCCATGGACTGTAGCCTGCCAGGCTCCTCTGTCCATGGGGGTTCTCCAGGCAAGAATCCTGGAATGGGTTGCCATGCCCTCCTCCAGGGGATCTTCCCAATCCAGGGATCGAACCCTGGTCTCCTACAATGCAGACAGATTCTTTGCCATCTGAGCCATCAGGAAAGCCCTTTGGAACTCTAGGTGCAGACAATGCATTATCAAATATTTAGATGCCTTTTTCAAGGTTGAAAGAGAGGCCTCACATATAAACTAATCAATTTCATTGCCATGCAACTACCTGTGTGAGTCAGTGGCACAAAAGAAATAAGGATAGTAAATGCCATATGTTCTTCTGTGGGATACTCACTTTCTCTTAGTTAACAAGAAATATATAACATTGTAGTCATTCTTTCATCTAGCTAAATGTGACAATTAGCAAAGAGATTACCCTAGACCAAATATGGGTTAAAAGTTGCCTATAAATATGTAGGGGAGGCTTTTGCTTGTAAGGAAATTATTAGTGAGCAATGTTGAGGATATAATTATTTTAAGGAAAATCTTCTGTTGTGGATGATGGCATGGTACTGATAGCCAGTGAGAAAATAAGAACACCAAAAACATTAAGGTTTGGTTAACTGTTCAGAGAGTGAACTCCTTAGAGTCTTGAATTTCTCCAAGTAAACCTCTTAGAGTCTTACAGATTTCAGGAAATCTAATATTTATCAGTGTACATTAAAATTGCTTCAAGGGGTAGGAATGAAATTTGCTGGGTTCAAGAAAAAGACCTTTTTAATTGACCACCGTGCAACATGGATCCATAATTTTCCATTCTTTAAATATTAATTTTATACGAAAGTTGTCAGTTACTAGGAAGGGAACAGGACAATGTGGATGCATTGAATTATTTTTAAAAACTTAATTCTCTCCTTAAAGATTTTGTTGAGAAACAGAATAATCAATTGGCTTTTTTTGACAAGTAATATTAAATATGCTAAACTCACTGTATTTAACATGGGCAAAAAGCTCAAAATCAACTAAAAAACCCTAGAAATGTGGTCATTTGTATTCTTTATAAGAACTTTTAAGTAAAAAGTTGCTGATAAGAACCAAAAACAATGGCTAAGCGGGATCCACACTCAAATTATTTGATGCAAGTAAGATTTTAAAAATATACATCTCATAAATTTAGGTTACAAAGTATTTAACCAGAAACATCATAGTCTAACAGTGCAGGATACAATTCACTATTGAATGTGTCTCTTTCCTGACTAATTATATTTAAGGTTTTATGAATTTTTCCATATGCATAACTTTAGAATTTTATTATACGAAAATTTATATTAATTTTAACTTTCAATTTTGAACATATACTGTAACTGGAGGTTATATTATGGTATTTAGAACACTTAAAAAAATGTTTGTCATTGTACTTACTCCCCAATTATCTCTTCTATCTACATTACTTTTCCAAAAAGCCATCATTTTACACACACACACACACACACACACACACACACACACACATGTGCACGCACACACACATGGGATCTGAAGGTAAAAAATCAAGTAAAAATGGGAAAAAAAGAATGGCAGGTATGAATAGTAACTAATAATCATTGGCTACAGTGTCACGAATGCATGTCCTTTATTGTGTCTGACTCTTTGTGACCCCATGGACTATAGCCCACCAGGCTCCTCTGTCCATGGGATTTCCCAGGCAAGAATACTGGAGTGGGTTGCCATTTCTTCCTCCAGGGCATCTTCCCAACCCTGGGATTGAACACACATTTCCTACATTGGCAGGCAAATTCCTACCACTGAGCCAGGAGGGAAAACCCTTCTAGAGTGTCACATAGGGGACGTATTAGACTAACAAACCTTGTTGGTTTCAACACCAAAATGATATTCACAGTTTTGCAGATCCATCCTCTCCAAATTATTGATGTCTCTCAAATGACCAACAGAAGTAAGTAAATTCTCACTGGAGGGCATGTGGTCTCTTTTATTATGTTTTCTGTAGGTAATTAGTGAAGGCATGACACTTAAGAACCAATTTATTCTACCTGAGAATGATAAAAATCTAGACGCCAGAATGTGAAATACACACTCAAAATCCAAGAACTAGTAGCTTTAGCATTAGGAAAATATCATGCAAGTAAAATCGAAGGTCATTTATTTTCTTAGATAAACACACACTTTCATTCTTCTACATCTATTATTTAGGAAAGAGGAATTATGGGGAGAAAAATCAGCGTTATAACGATCACCATGAAAAATAAATGTTAGGGTTCCACTAATACATGAAGTTAGAACATGAAAGTTGTTTTTTTTTTTTTTTTTTTAAGACAGAAGCATAATGCCTATCTGGTGAAAAAGAAATCCAATGTTTTATGACGTGTTATTATGTAAGACTATGTAAGAAAACAGATACAATTTATGGTGAAATAATACTTAACACAAATAATTACTAGATCTCACTACAACTACCTTGCTATACTACAGTAGAAATTTTAGTTATGTAGGGCTAATTTTTAAACTTCAGAATCTTGCTAAAGCTTTATGAGAACTTTACTGAGAACAATATTACTGATAGAAAGTACGAGAATTGGAAACAAGTAATCTCCACATAAGAGCTTCCCTTGTGGCTCAGCGGTATAGAATCTGCCCATGCAGGAGATGCGGGTTCAATCCCTGGGTCAGATAGATCCCCTGGAGTAGGAAATGGTAACCCACTCCAGTATTCTTGCCTGGGAAATCCTACGGACAGAGGAGCCTGGTGGCTACAGTCCATGGGGTAGCAGAAGAGTCAGACATGACTGAGTGACTAAGCAACAAGGCCAACTTCCACATATGGGATTCCAAGGTGGCACACTGGTAAAGAATCCACCTGTCAATGCAGGAGACACAGGAGATACAGGTTAGATCCCTGGGTCAGGATGATTCCGTGGAGTAGGAAATGCCAGCCCATTCCAGGATTCTTGCAGGAGAAATTCCATGAACAGAGGGGACTGGCAATCTACAGTCATGGGGGCCCAAAGACTAAAACGACTGAGTGACTGAGCACACATGTGCATGCGTGTGCATGCACACACACACACACAACTTCCACATATACCAAGTTCAGACGCTCCTTGAGGGGGATGCATAGGTGTCTACGTAGCAGTAAAAACCAGTGACATAGTACAATTAGTCCACTTTGCTGATTTATTGCTTCTGCTTAGCAAGAGTGGAATGAATTTCCTGACAGATTTGTTTAGTAAGCAGCAATTGGACAGTTTGTGAACACTGGTAAGGGCAGGATTTTCTGCCTGCTAAAGCCATTCACATGACTAAACCACTGTTGGTTGGCCTTAATCTACAGTGAAAATGGCAACCCACTCCAGTATTCGTTCCTGGACAAGTTCATGGATACAGGAGCCTGGCAGGCTACAGTCCATAGGGTTATCTTCCATTCTTACAGTGGGAAAACCCTAGCAGGCCGTGGAGGGTGGTCTGAAGGGGCTTCAACCAAAAAATTATAGTAACTCAAAGGCAAAAATAGTATCTAGCAAATTCTACGAGAGTTACTGTGTTTATCTCTGCAGACCTTTCCACTCCGTTCACCAGAACCTTTCGGACATACCCTTTTCCTCTTTTCACAATGGGTTTCTGACTGACTTACAGGGGAAAGGGTGACAGGGTGGAACATCTTGACAGTTCCAGAAAGGCATCTCTTTCTTCCCTATTAATTTTTGCACAATGCAGTTTGAAGTGGAGAGACACTGGGCTGAGCAAAGTCACCAGCGGGGGAGGTGTTCCTGGAATGTGTTGAATGCACATTCTTTAGATGCTTGGGAGGGGTGACTACCCCCTTATTGGCATCTACCCATCTTCACTGGTTTGGCTGCTTCAGTAGGAAACAGGTATTACTTTGAAACACTCAGTGAATTCTCTAGCTCTTAATCACTGACAGAAGACTGCTCTTAGGTTTCTGAAATTAGGCTTTTAATGCAAAGTGACATTTTCTGTACACTTTATTTGTTTTCTTCAATTTTTGTTTATTCTGTTTTAAAGAATGAAGTTGAAAGTGTCATCTTATCTTGGTAGAAGATTTTCAGTCATGAGTAAGACACCATACATAGCAAAGGAAATACGTAGATTAATAAGGCCAGGCCCCTTTCCTCCAGATTAGTAAGCATTGCAAATAGACTCATGCTATTTATTGACAATTTCCTATTTTTCATTCCTTCAGTAAGATATTTTGTCATTATTAAATGTCACCATTTTCCATGGTTGTTTCCTTTTTCTGAAAAATAATTTAAAATCTATGAAAGGAGAAATAAATATTTTTCTCCACTCAACTAGTTTTTCTTTAAAAGATTTTTTTTTAAAACAGCAGATGAACTTCTGATCAAAACTCAGGCACACAGCTGCCTTCTGGAACAGTCTTGCAAGTTCCTGACTCACGCTAAGCCATCGTCATGCCATACTGCACTCCTACCCCAGTTCTTCACTCATCTATTATTGTTAATGTGCTTGTGATAACTGTCTCTTGAGGATTATCTTAGGATTCCAAGTTACATAAATGACAGTGAAAGTGATTTTACTAAGCAAGCCGTTTAAAACTATCATGGGTGAGCCTTTATATAGACTTTTGTTTGATATTCAAATTCATGTGTAATATGAACAATAATGAAAACTAATTAGTTTAGAAATAGTATTGCAATATTTAAACTTCCATTAATTTGCATAGGCTTCTGCCTACCTTTTTCTGAAAGAGTGGTTATGTACTAAACATTTAAACATAAAAGGGTAATAAAAGAACATTAAAAATAAAATGAAATAGAGCAAATGAACATGCACGCTTTTTGTTCCTTCTTTGGAAATGCCACAGCACAAGAGCACATTGTTCTGTCAAAACCCTTATCACATTGTATTATAATTACTGTTTATAGTCTAGTTCTCTGACTAGGCAGAGAGCTTCAGGAGATCTTAACCTATTAATCTTTGGATCCCAGGTTCTGACATAATGTCTGGCAAGTAGAGGATGCTCAGCATAAATCCATTAAATGAAACGGAAGAGAAAATGTGTGAGATTTCCTCATTCTGCCATTAACGGTGCGCGACCACCTAGCTCTTAACCCCCGTGAATCTCACCCTCTTCATTTGTACTGTGGATGAAATAAGGAGTTGTGAAAGCCTCAGGAGAGATCCTGTGTAAATTCGAAAGAACGTCACAGGGCTTGGATAACTTTGGGATCTTTCAGCTCATTAGAACAGATCAACATACTACGTGTGAAACACTGAGCTAGTTAATGGGACATTTCAGTCATGGAGTTTGAAAGTCTAGCAGGACATATGTGTGTGTGTACATGTGTGTGAATGTCTTCATTCATGTCTGACTCTATGGACCCAACGACTGTAGCTGCTAGTGGGAGATAGTGCCAGGTAAATGGGCAACTGCAATAACACACTCTGATGAAGGCTGAGATGCTTTAAAAAAGCACACTGGAGAATCTTTGCTACTGCCTTGAAGCTTGGGAGGTAGATTCTTGGAGAATGTGATATCTGAGACTGGTGTATGATAGGTAAATATTTCAAGCAATGGAGAGGAGATGAAAAGACCAGGAGGGACGAGTAGGAGGAAGGACGCTGTGTGTGTAAGGGGGACACCTTCAGTTCCTCGTGTTCTAGTCTTGTTCCAAAGATCATGGCAGCAATGGTTTTGTAATCTTCTATGGTTCAACTATTTCCAAACTGTACAGAGAAATGCCTGTTAAATTATCTTTTTTCTTCCATCACATTGAAAGTTTTCTCTTTGGAACTACATTTCTAAGAATTTCCTAACTTATAAGCTTACTTTTGTGACTTGGTAATAGTTCTATCAAAAGAAATACAAAAATCTCATCTTCATAATGCAAAAAGGAAACCTTGTTCATAGTGTTCCTAAATAAATTGCATATAAGCAAATTAATTTTAAACACCTGAAAGCATTTTACCACGGAGTGGTTACACTTCTCATTGATTACTGTATTATTTAGCTTTTTTAAAATAAAAAGAATACTCTTCACAGAAACATTTATATTGACAGAATTAGCAATTTAATGAATTTTGTCACATTAGATTGCTATTTGTGATTTATTATCACATATTAGGTGTCATATCACCATTTATATTTTGTATGTTCCATGTAAACACAATACTATCGTGAGGTATACTTTGTGTTGACAAAGACAAAGCCAAGTATTCAAGTCAGTTGTGTAAAATAAAACACTGACTTCTTTAAAAGAGTAGTGAAAAAAATTTGAACAATTGAAAAAAAATCAAGATAGGATTCTTGGTGGAGTCATGAACTAATTCAGAGGCTTCAGGCATGTCACTTAACTTCTATTTTAGTTATTCATTATTTACTCATTTACATTTTAAACAATATGGGAACAATGTTTGCAAGAACTATCCATGGAGATTAGTTATAAATACTTAAAGTTTATTTGTGTTTGTGTGTGTGTGCGCTCAGTTGGGTCCAACTCTTTGCAACCCCTAGACTATAGCCTGCCAGGTTCCTCTGTCCATGGAATTTTCCAAGCCAGAATACTGGAGTGGGTTGCCATTTCCTTCTCCAGGGCATACTCCTGACTCATGGATTGAACCTACATCTCTTGCATCTCCTGCATTGGGAGGCGAATTCTTTACCACTAGCACCACCAGGGTATGGGTAAGTCCTACACATTAAAATTAAAAAAAAAAAAAAAAAACCTTCCACATTATCACCTTCTATTTCAGTACATGAATTCTAGACTAAGAATCAAATCTCCTGGAATAGTAATATAAAATGCAAATATAAAATTTAATATATATTTTGTTAAATCATTATTTATAATTATCATCAGATCTCAATGTTTGAAATAGATTATAGCAATATCAATAAAGGAAGACACTTAAAAATAATGTTAGTATATCCAGATATCCAACATATTAAATAAAACATAGATAGAAAGAATTATGAAGTTACTATAAGAGGAGATCCTTAGGTATTTTTCTAGAAATTTGGATTTTCTGTGTTTGGTGGTGTTAGTTGCTCAGTCGTGTCTGACTCTTTGCAACTTCATGGACTGTAGCCCACCAGGGTCCTTTGTCCATGAGATTTTCCAGGCAAGAATACTGGAGTGCGTTGCCATTTCCTTCTGCAGGGGATCTTTCCTACCCAGGGATCAAATTTGGCTCTCTATCACTGCAGGCAAACTCTTTACCATCTGGGTCACCCGAGAAGCCTATATGTTTAAAAAGTCTATATGCTTAAGAGAACATTTTATGGGCTGATACTTCTAATCATATTCACACCCTAATGCAACAGTTCACTTTGTTCATTTTGACTTATCAAGAATTATACCCACTGTTCTTCCTAAAAAGAGCACACAGTAGAAAAGTTTGGTGCCTCCCTGGTTCCTGAAGCAACTGAAATTGTTAATTATCTTGAAAGATGGACATGACTTCAAACCCTACAGTATTTATTACAAGTTATTATTTTTCCATCCCCAAATTTCTTAGTGATAAGAAACAGCCTATGTAATCAAATTGGCTTCCTTATGCTCCTTAAGTGCAAGGACACCCGTCTGGGCCTGGAGATAATGATGCCATGAGATGGCAATCTAAGTGTTAGGACACAGTCAGGGCAGTCTTCCTCCAAAAATAAGTGTCCATTTAAATGCTACCAAATCTTGTTTTGCAAACCTATCCTTACACAGCAAATAATTGCTTTTGGTGCAAAAGTTAGTCATAAAATTCTCCATTAGTGGTTGGTAATGGACCATAATGTTACATGTTTGTAAAAAGTGCATTTGGGAAATGAAATGCTGGAAGCAATGGTCATATAAGGAATATTAATATTTATATGAGATAACCTTGTGGGGACAGATTTCCCTTTCACTGACAATGGCCTGCATCAAGTATTTTCCACTTTCTTAGGAGAAGGAGCTCTGAAATTCTATCATTTGTCAAGCTATATTAATATCAGCTTTGTTGTGTTCTAGCTGATTTAATAGAAAAATGGGAGTGATTAATAATTGTTAGTTTTATGATAGATGTGATAAAATAAATCAGAAAAGAGTCTTGGAATGTTAAATATATTACAGCAAACACTATTAACCTATGTCTAAATCAAACCTGAATGCTTACAGCAAATTTCCACCCTTCATTATTAAAACATAACCCTAAAGGGATGAATTTCAAGCAAGTATCAAGACAGGATCTGGCACTTGTAATTGTACTTTCAACATAAGGTTATATACATTCCTGATGTGATGCCAATACGCTAGAGGGAATGTGTTCGATTTCCACCATGGTCAAAACTGACAAAGGTTTTACTGAAACTAGAGTGAACTGAAATCACTTCATGGTACACAAAAGTTAACTCCAAATCCCTTTATTTCTTGATTTAAAAAGAGCTTATTTACTTGCATAAAGAAAAATGTGATACTCATTTCAATGACCAACTCAGATTGGTATGAAATTGTTGCTTTTAACATCCACAAAGTAATGAATAACAATAGTGATTAGGAGTTAATAGTTACTGAGCTCTCCTTACAAGCCAACACTGTTCTTTATATTCATTTCAGTCAGCCTTCTCTGCAGTATTTGAGGATGGGCAACACTTTACAGAGGAAGCATCTGAGGCACAGAGAAGTTAAAAGATCATTTAAGACCATACATCTCACAAGCGAGTCCAAATCTGACAACCTGATACTGGAGCACACTCTGTCTCTGTTTCATGTTCTCTCTCTCCTTGAGCAGGGAAATAAAAGACTCATTGACATTTATTGCTCAGTTCAAGAGCTAATTACTAAATGCAGATTGTGCATCCCTAAACCACAATGTGAACTAGCCAGCTATTTATTTGGGGGAACTAAAGAAGCCTTTAGCATGAAAACTCACTGGGTGTATAGCCCACGGCTATTCTTAGAACTTTACTAGAATATACATAGGAGAATATTGGGTTTCTCTTACTAGCATAGAATAAGTAAGTAGGAAATATTCTACTAGTATAGAATAGCTCAGGCACAGGTCTACGGCAGCCCTAAGGAAGCAATGAGAGGCAAAATTGTGCAGTGTAAACAGCAGTATAGGAGAAAGGAAATCTGAATTCAAACTAGACCTTAGTTCCCTCATTTGCAACACACAGATCCTAATAACTTCTCTGTTTCTCTTTGGGTTATTATGGAGTAAAAATGAGGTAAGCATGGAAGTAGTCTGCAGACTACCCCAGTCAACACAAAATAGGCATTGTTATGAAGTCAAAACCGAAACAATCAAGTGTCAGAAAAAAGAAAGGACTCCTGGGTTTGAAGTCAAGGGGAGAAGATCCACATGACCAGATCAACTGTACTAGGAAAAATACTACTGCTTCAGCTTCATTTTTCCCTGGGCCTGCCTACAGAAGCATGCCTTGTCACAACACCAAAGTAAAGTAAATTGAGTGATTGCATAGGAGAACCAGGTTTCCTGTCCCTTATACACATCAGCCCTCTTTGGACCACTGTAGGATGATCAGCAAATTACAAGAGACGTTTTCAGTACTTGAATTTTTAAAATAAGATACAGTGTGAATGAGAAGAAATACAGTACAGCACAAAAGCACTAACTGCAAAATTGTATTCATTCTCCAAGATCTGTTTTTCCCCTATATTCACATTTATATGTAGTGAATAGTGTTTAAGTTGCATGTTCTGATCTTTTCACTCTCTTATTTGTTAATTGACATTGTATCCTTTACTTCCTTAGTTTGTAACTTAAAAAACAAACAGACAAAACAAAAATGTCGTAGGTAATAAGAGTGACAGGGAATTTGACAGTCATTCCTCCAATATCCTCATGAGGAAGAATGAATACAATTTTGCCAGAAATTAAAAAAAAAAAACAAAACTCTTTTGGACAAAAGGAACAAGATAAACAGAGACTTTCATGTTCATCTTTACCATATCACATCAGCTTCCACTTACTGCATTCCCAGTAGCAACTTATAACATAAGTTAAGTGATCCTATTTCAGTTAATCTTATAGGAGCTCTATACTGTATTATTACCCTTGCTTTAGATAAAACAAGTGAAGCTTATAGAGACAGATGCCACAGATATTTTTATAGGCCACATTTGTGTCCTGGCTGCCTCATTCCTAAGCTGATCTTACATACTTTCTGCCTTCCATTACAGAACACTTTTCCTGAGCTTCCTTTGGGTATGGAGCCCCAGCATGGCTGAATAAAAGGCAATGGTGAATGGGTATGAACTGGAAAGAGATGTTGCCAGGAGATAATGGAGAAACCTGACAGGTTGATATTGGTACATTGGTAACAGACTGTGAAGTTCCTCCTGTCTTGCAGAAAAATTTATTCTGCATATGAGAAAATAAAACTTTTGTGAATTACACACTACTCTTTGGGTAGGGACTTACGGAGAGAGGTAAGGGAGCTTCAGGAAGTGAAAGAGAGAAGCTTCAATAAAATACTGGGAAAACTGAGTAAATATATAAACTTAGATATAAGGGACACTTCTTAGAAATCCAATTACTTTAAAATATCCCATGGTTTACTTCAAAATACCATGGAAACCATATAATACCTATAGCTTTCCTTTTTTTAAGACTATTTTTTAATGTGGACCATTTAAAAACTTTTAGTGAGTTTGTTACAATATCGCTTTTGTTTTATGTTTTGGATTTTTGGCCATGAAGCACATGGAATCAGCTCTCTAATCAGGGATCAAATCTGCATCCCCTGCATTGAAAGGCAAAATCTTAATCACTAGACCACCAGGGAAGTCCCCTTATGTTATTTTCAAATATGTCAGTAAACAGCTAGCAAATAATAACAACACTACTGTATACTCATGTGCTTATTCCTTAGAAAATACTGATTGAGTTACAACTACAGGCTAATTAATTAGGAAAACTCTAAAATAGAAAAAAATGTAGAATCATATAATCACAAAACAGCACTGAATAACAGAGAATTATGTCCAGGAACAGAAAGATTAAACAAATTCATCAGTCTCAAAAAGCAAGCTAGGCAGAGACCTGGGAATGAATAGAATTCTTAGCCCCAACCAAAGCCGGGTCTTCTAATAAATGTATTCATAAATTCTAATAAAGTCTTTAGTGAAAATGGGAGGAAGAAATGTTTTCTGAAAGCCCATTATAAGCAATTCAGCTAGATACTTTAAGTTTTTGTTTAATTCTCACAAAGCATCACTCTTTGGCCATATGATCCCATATGCCAGAGGAAGAACTGAATTCTCTGAAAAGATTGATTTAATGAAAGGATCAGAGTTCCAGCCTTGACTTGTAAATGACTATGTGACTTTGAAAACAATCTCCTGATCTTTATGTGCTTGCATCCTTTTGTATAAAATAGAGAAAATGGGCCAAGTGGACAGGACAAATTGCCTCATTAAATGAAAAGATTCATTGTGTGTGAACACGTGGATAAGCAATATGTGTGTGCCTGGTGTGACCCGATGGGTAACACTATGAAAGTCTCCAGGTCCGTGATTCTCTGCCCATGATTGCCAGAATAGAAAAGAACTTCAATTCTGTCAAGTGTGGGGAGAAGACCTAGCTGGTGGGGTCTGAACAAACTGGAAAGGGTGGGAACCACGGAGCTGGGGACCCTCAGGATGGTCGGGAAGGAAGAAATCAGGCTGTGAGAAAGGATGACTATGGTGTGTACAAGCACAGCGCATGCGGCCATCAGCCTTATCCATTTCTAAGAGGCCCCAACTCTTAGAAATATCCTCCAACTCTAGTTCAAACCCATACACAGCGTAGGTTATGTATGGAAGATTTATCCTGTGATGGTAGCTGATGTTTGAAAAGCTAACAAAGATTCTAAAGTAACTAATAGCAGCAGCAGATGTGCCAAGTGAGTAATGCTTTACACTGCTTTCATGAGAATGTTCATTTTCCGGAAAACCTTCTCTCTGGAACTCTCAAAAAACACGTAAAAAGCAAATAATAATAATAATAATCGGTCATAACTAATGCAGAGATTGCTTAGAATATCACATAATGTGCCAGATAATGTGGCTTTGACATTATAACAGAAATTTAATTCCTTGATTTTATGCTGAAGTTATTAACTGACTTCCCTTAGTTAAACATCATTTGCTAAACTACTTTGTTTAATCTTGTAAAGTAATATGGCCTAATACTTATTTTACATAGCCCTAACATTTAGGAAAAAAAATATCTCAAACGTTCTATTATTTAATATAAATTATTATATTACTTTTGCATGCTTTCCTCTGCTATCTTATGACATAAATCATATTCTGGTTTCTTTATAAAGTTTTCAATTCCTTATTTAATGAGAGTGGAGACTATATGGGGAAATGAGATAAGACAGTTAATTATGGAAAATACTACCCTAAAAGAGTTGCCTAAATATAAATATAAAGGTGGCAAAGTCATATTTGAATTTCAGATATAAACAATAAAATCAACATGAACTACTGAACAGAGCAATACTAAAAATCATTCATTGTCTATCGAAAATTCAAATTTAACTGGATATTCTGTTTTTTTACTTGCCAAATCTAACAGTCCTATACCTAAACTCCATGCTGTGTAGTACAAGTGTTCGACTCTGTGCAACCCCATGGACTGTAGCCTGCCAAGTTTCTCTGTCCATGGAATTCTCCAGGCAAGAATACTAGAGTGGGTAGCCATTCCCTTCTCCAGGAGATCTTCCCGACCCAGGGATCCTGAAAGCATCTAAAGAAAGAAAAAAAAGTCTACCTTCCCTGTACTCCGACAATCATCCACCAAATCTGAAAACATCTACTCTGAAGGCATAGAGCTTTCAAAGCTATCAGTTAAACAGCATTTGAAAATCATCAAGGTCAGTGTATCAGCTCCTAAAATCCCTGACACGATCACGAATAGAATAATAGGTGCTTAGGACCAAATAGATAAAGATGCAATTTCCTGGAGAGTATTTAAGAACTCATCCAGGACCCAGCAAGGCAATGTGGACTTTCTGTAGGTTCGTGGGATGTAATCAGAGCAACAGTTAGCGGATATCAGACCCTACAGGCATGACGCCACTGAACTTTAGATGCCAATGCTGCTTCCTCCCTGGAAGTTTTCCTGCTTTGGGAACTCATTCAATACTCTGATATAGCACCGTATCTAGCCTGGGGGAAAGAGCCATGTTTAAAACCTCACAAATTCTGAACTTACTTTAAAACCCTCCTATTATCTAAAATCAAAAGTGGTTGTAATGAAATTACTGAATATGCTTTTACTGGACTAGCATGGCAAACTGAACTTAGCTTTTTACAGATGAACCAAATATTGACTTAATCATGAAACGTAGGGAGCCACCCAAATTTCAGTGAGAAATATGTAATGCAAATTAATCTTATCACACAGGCAAAGTGGGATACCCTCACTGATAATGAGATGATCAGCTTTATATGAAAATAAAACTGTTGGAAAGTAATTATAGAACTGACTTAGCTTCTTATGGCAACACCTGTCCAAGATAATCACCAAGATTGAGTGTGTGTGTGTGTGTGTGTGTGTGTGCACGTGCACGCACATGTGTTCAGTCATGTACAACTCTGTGATTTCATGGAAAGTAGTCTGCCAGGCTCCTTGTTCCATGAGATTTCATAGACAAGAATACCGGGGAGGGATGCCATTTCCTTCTTCAGGGGATCTTCCTGACTCAAGGATCTCTTGTGTCTGCTGTATCAGCAGGCAGATTCTTTTACTACTGAGCCACTTGGGAAACATCACCAAGATTAGCAAACTATATATTAATTGCGCTGTAGCTAAAACTTTCCAATTTCTTATGAAGTAAAGTCTACATTTCCGTAGTTGTTCTCATTAATTTAATTAATCAATAATTCATTCAGTTATCTAGTAAATATAGCATTCTTACTTTTAGCACTTGGCTGGAGCTTCCCTGGTGGCTCAGACGGGTAAAAGCATCTGCTTGCAAGGCGGGAGACACGGGTTTGATCCCTGCGTCAGGAAGATCCCCTGGAGAAGGAAATGGCAACCCACTCCAGTATTCTTGCCTGGAAAATTCTATGGATGGAGGAACCTTGTAGGCTACAGTCCATGGCGTCACAAACAGTCAGACACAACTGAGCGACTTTACTTTCACTTTCATGTTAGATCTGAGAAAGGAACTCTTGAGCAGTAAGGCAGACACAATACAAGAGAGAAAAGGAAAGAGAGGGAAGGAGTGAGAGAGAAAGACACAGACAGACAGGCAGAGACAGAGACAAAGAGATACTGGCAAGGAGAGGCACTGAGAGAGACATCTTCTCTTTGGGAAGGACTAGCTTAAGAAGACTTCGCTACTTCTCCTTCCCTAGAATTCCGTTTACAAAAATTCCTCTGTGCATATGTGTTAGTTGCTCAGTTGTGTCTGACTCTTTGTGACTCCATGGACTGTAGCCCGCCAGGCTCTTCTGTTCATGGAATTCTCCAGGAAAAAATACAGGAGTAGGTAACTGTTCCCTTCTCCAGGGGATCTAACTGACTCAGGAATTGAACCCAGGTCTCCCACATTGCAGGCAGATTCTTTACCATCTGAGCCAACAAGCAAGCCCTAACTTTCCTGTTCAGTTCAGTTCAGTCACTCAGTCGTGTCTGACTCTTTGCAACCCCATGAACCGCACGCAGCACACCAGGCCTCCCGGTCCATCACCATCTCCCGGAGTTCACTCAGTCTCACGTCCATCGAGTCCATGATGCCATCCAGCCATCTCATCCTCTGTTGTCCCCTTCTCCTCCTGCCCCCAATCCCTCCCAGCATCAGAGTCTTTTCCAATGAGTCAACTCTTTGCATGAGGTCGCCAAAATACTAGAGTTTCAGCTTTAGCATCATTCCTTCCAAAGAAATCCCAGGGCTGATCTCCTTCAGAATGGACTGGTTGGATCTCCTTGCAGTCCAAGGGACTCTCAAGAGTCGTCTCCAACACCACAGTTCAAAAGCATCAATCTTCGGCACTTAGCCTTCTTCACAAAGTTTAAATGGTTAATTTTCTATCTGTGGGAATGCTGCTGTTTGTTTGTTTGTTTGTTTTTCTTTTTTTTTTTCCATATTACATACTTTTAGTTTCTCAAGAGTCTGGAGAAGTACTATAGGATGGGATTGTTAGCCCTATTTTACAGATGGAAAAACTAAGGCACTTATGCAACTTTTTACAAACTGCCTGTATTCGAAGTAAGAAGACAAAAAGACAACTTCAGACATAGGAAGAGGGACTATTTCCTTTCTCAGAAGGAAAAGGTGAGGCTTCTTGTCTACTATGATCTGCCAGTGAGGAGACTATCTGAAATGCAACTTTTTCAAATCAGCAAAGCCATGATTAAATCAGCAAAGCCATGATACTCAGGAATCACGGGGGTGGGCCCAGAGAAAATCACTCCTCTCAATATGGCTGACTTTACAAAGATAAACCCCACAGCATTGAATCTGTGGGACATTTAATCAGTAAACTACTCTTCATTATTTAATATGTATAATGATGGCCATAATAATTATATCTCTTCTAATTCCTATTATCTACTAGGCACCACGCCTGCTTCATGCCGTATAGGTAAAGTCTTTTCATCTTCACAAAATCCTTGCAGGGCCAGTATCATAATTTTTACTTTACAGATGAAGGTCGTGAAGTACTGATGAAAAGATCAGCTTTTGAAGTGGTGCCTGACTCAGACTTGTTATAAATCCAGGCATGCCAGACTCCAGGATTAGAGTTCAAGCTCCTTATTCTGGAAAGTGGGGAACAGTCAAAAACCATGCTCTAGGTTTACTATGCAATGAAAGCCCAAGCTAGTCTGGAGCAGGGGTGATCTTTCTGAGGCCACTGAAATTCTATCACAAAATGGATGCCTTCTGGAATAGGTGATGATGCAGATGGGAAATGTGAATAACACTGAGGACTTTTTCAAACTACACCCACCTCTTGCCCCACTTGTCCATCCCCCTGCAGGTCTGTAAGCAATAGAGTTGAGAAAACACTGTTCTAAAAGATCTTAAAACTCAGAGCAAGGCAAGGTTAAATAAAGTGTCAAGCTAATAATATTAGAAAGGCAAGAAAGAAAAAGGAGGTTTTTCTGAGTTACCAGATGATGTAAGAAACAATGGTGTTGTTGTTGTTGCTGTGAAAGTCACTCAGTTTTGTCTGACTCTTTGAGACCTCATGGACTGTAGCTTGCCAGGCTCCTCTGTTCATGGAATTCTCCAGACAAGAATACTGGAATGGGTTGCCATTCCCTCTCCAGGGGATCTTCCTGACCCAGGGATTGAACCTGGGTCTCCTGGATTACAGCAGATTCTTTATCATCTGAACAACTGTAGATATTTCCCAAATATCAGTAAATTATTCTCACGTAGCTGTTGAGTAAGGTTTATTGTACGCCAATGTTTTGAAGGCTTTAAAACAGAAGTAATTGTTCATGGAATAGAAAGATACCATCCATGTTTCTCTTTACCATTAGATCAATTTTTTAGCACACTGAGTTGATAAATTCTCAGTTAAAGGTAAATTTATTGTTTTAATGTAGGTGTGGCAACCTTATACTATTCTGTATTTTACAAAATCAGAAGTGGAAAAGAGCCATTGAACTTTTGTTGTGTGGGTCTCTAGACTGAAAGAAACACTGGTCCAGGAAGTCTCTAGAAACACAAAAGAGGGCCGGTTGGGTCAAATAGTGAAGCTGCATTTACACTTTAAGGGGAGTAGAGCAAATCTTACTTTCAAACTTTTACTGTGGGTACTAACCACTTCTGAGTTGCTAAGCTTCAAGTCACTGGAGACATATAACCAAGTAGTTCAAATTAACTTCTCTGGTGCAAGATGCAATTCTTCCAGTCTTAGGATTTACCATTTATGTGATTGTAGGAAACTATATAAACCTGACTGTGGTTTTCTCACTTTTAAAAGAGGATTGATACTATTAGAGTAAAATTTCTATTTTTTTCCCCCATGTTTTCATGTGAGATAAGTCCTTTTATTGAGTACGGGACTGGCAATGGTATATTCAGTTTTTATAAATTGTACTCATAATATACTGCTTCAATGGACTCCACCCATTCAAAAGCAAGAATACATAAAGGCACTGATACAGGAAACAGAGATGGTTCAAATCTATATTTTTATAAGCTTTTGTAATAATTTACAGTTGAAAGTTCAAATTTAATATGACAGGGATTTCAGCTATTTAATTTGATTGAATCTTTCTAAGAAATTAAGCTATTTATTTTATCAACCATGTTCCATAGGTTTAGCTAATTAAATTATGCATTAATTAAATTACATATAAATTACATATTGCACGAAGTTGAACTAAAATCTTAACCTTAATTATATAAATAAACTTTATTTTTATTTTTTTAATTTTTATTTTTACTTTATTTTACTTTACATTACTGTATTGGTTTTGCCATACATCGACATGAATCCACCACGGGTGTACATGCGTTCCCAAACATGAACCCCTCTCCCACACCCCTCCCCACAACATCCCTCCAGAAATACGAAGGATCATAAGAGACTACTATCAGCAATTATATGCCAATAAAATGGACAACGTGGAAGAAATGGACAAATTCTTAGAAAGGTACAACTTTCCAAAACTGAACCAGGAAGAAATAGAAAATCTTAACAGACTCAGCACAAGCACGGAAATTGAAACTGTAATCAGAAATCTTCCAGCAAACAAAAGCTCAGGTCCAGACAGCTTCACAGCTGAATTCTACCAAAAAAATTTACAGAAGAGCTAACACCTATCCTACTCAACCTCTTCCAGAAAATTGCAGAGGAAGGTAAACTTCCAAACTCATTCTATGAGGCCACCATCACCCTAATACCAAAACTTGACAAAGATGCCACAAAAAAAGAAAACTACAGGCCAATATCACTGATGAACATAGATGCAAAAATCCTCAACAAAATTCTAGCAATCAGAATCCAACAACACATTAAAAAGATCATACACCATGACCAAGTGGGCTTTATCCCAGGGATGCAAGGATTCTTCAATATCCACAAATCAATCAATGTAATTCACCACATTAACAAATTGAAAGATAAAAGCCATATGATATCTCAATAGATGCAGAGAAGGCCTTTGACAAAATTCAACATCCATTTATGGTAAAAACTCTCCAGAAAGCAGGAATAGAAGGAACATACCTCAACATAATAAAAGCTATATATGACAAACCCACAGCAAACATTATCCTCAATGGTGAAAAATTGAAAGCATTTCCCCTAAAGTCAGGAACAAGACAAGGGTGGCCACTTTCACCGCTACTATTCAACATAGTGCTGGAAGTTTTGGCCACAGCAATCAGAGCAGAAAAAGAAATAAAAGGAATCCAAATTGGAAAACAAGAAGTATAAATAAACTTTATAATTTGAAATATATATGTGGATGGATACATTTACAATATTTGTAAGAGAAAGCTTACAATTCTAGCAGAATGTACTAATTAATTAACTTCTGGCACCTTAAAAAGTATTAAACAAATAACCAAAGTTATTCTTAACGTTTTCAGGAAGCCATGGAGTCCCATGATAATCTGACAAGAACTAGGACTTTTTCTTCAGTAAAATAAACACATCCGCATACCTCTAAAGAATTATAAATATTTTCAAAAGGCACAGAGACTCAACAAGTTTATTCTATGGCTCCTTATGGATTTCTGGTTCTTAAATCAACAATACTTTTTTTTTTTTTTTTTTTCCGCTAGTGTGAGACCTAAGGTATTTACTTTCTAATTAGATTTGTATTGATCAAATGCTTCAGGAAAAAAAAAAAAAAAACTGCAAACCTCTGTAGTTTCTAATTTTTTGGCTTCTTTTTTTTAAATAAAGTTTTAGAATTCCATCAAACTAAATCTATACTCAAAAAAGATCAAAGTAAACAAACAAATTAAAAACAAAAATGAACTCCTACCACTTCACATTTCCCTAGCCATTCTTCCCCTAAATCTTAATTCAACTACAGAGAAAATACCCATAGCTATTCACCACTTCACAGAGTATCTGACAGTTTAAACAAACGTCACCAGCATGCTAGAAGCAAGCAAAGTACTTTCTAAAACTGTGCTGTCCAATATACTAGCTACTATCCACATATAGCTATTTCAATGTTAGCTAACTGACATTAACTAAATTTAAAATTCAATTCTTTAGTCACAGTAGGCACATATGCCCAGTGGTTACTGTTTTGGACAGTTTAGGAAGCATTTTCATCATCTCAGAAAGTTATAGAACACCAAAGTATTTCTGTTCCCACCCTTACTATGAATGTTTGTTGGTAGTCACTTATGTTTATTGCCAAATCAGTTTATGCCAGTTGGCTTAATATAAAATTGTGTAATTTAATTAAATGTTATATAAGTAAATTTAAATATGAGTGTAAAAGAATAGGAGGTGTTCTAAACCTGAAAATTTTGGAAAGACAAAATTCAGTCACTTTAAAAAAATACTATAGCTTTAAATATACTCTTGCCTGGAAAATTCCATGGACGGAGGAGCCTAGTAGGCTACAGTCCATGGGGTCGCAAAGAGTTGGACACGACTGAGCAACTTCAATGTCAAATGTCAAGACATTAGAAAAAAGTCATAGAGAAAAATGAGAATTTGCTCTTTAATTTCTTTGTATTGGATTTCCAATTAAACATATTTATAAAGCAATCAAAATTAGAAATCAAAGAATTATGGAATTTACAGAAAGCAAAGATGACTAAAACTAACATCTATAATCAGCAACCTAAGCATCACGGACTCAATGGACGTGAGTCTGAGTGAACTCCGGGAGATGGTGATGGACAGGGAGGCCTGGCGAGCTGCGATTCATGGGGTTGCAAAGAGTCGGACACGACTGAGAGACTGAACTGAACTGAACTGAAACTCAGAAATAGTTATTGGCTAACTTAAAAACACTGTCAGGACTTCCTTGATGGTCCACTGTTTAAGAATCCCCCTGCCAATTCAGGGGACATAGATTTGATCCCAATACATGGGATCCAGAAGGATCCCACATGCCACGGGGTAACTAAGGCCCTGTGCTGCACCCACTGAGCCCATGCACAACAGCTATTGAAGCCCACACCCTAGAACCCTTGTTGCTCTGCAACACGAGAAACCACTGCAATGAGAAGCCCACAACTAGAGAGGAGCCCTCACTTGATGCAACTGGAGAAAGCCTGTGAGCAGCAGCAAAGAACCTGCATAGTAAAAAAACAAAAAAAATAAAACCTGCAAATAACTACATTATCAAATTTTAAAATTTAAACAAAATATGTATTTATGCATGTATTTAAGAACTGTTTCTTTAAAAGGCTTTGTGAATTTACTCATCAACTACTGATCCCAACTACATTAAACAGATATAGTAAAACTGCAAACACATGCCTTCTTTAGTACTATAAACTCAGCATTTTCATAATTGATTGTGTCATTCCTATTTGCCAGATTTAAGTTTTTTGAATTAAATCATATTGAAAAATTTATACACAGGGACTTGACCTAATTCCAGATTTATACATAACTTGTCTTTTAATTATAACACAAAATATAACTGACAGCAATATTATTACTTCACTCTTAAAGTCTACCCAGTAGCCTGAGTTTCTAAGACTTTACATGGTGACAAGAACACTCAACTTTAAATTTGTTCACTCTATTTAACCTTTTGATCTTTTTCTGACTTGAGATTTCTATCTCTCCATCAATCTATAATATTAATTACTTGAGAAATAAAAAGTATAAGAATCTCATTGTTTTGAACATCAAGATTTAGATGCAAATGAAAATCTACACACTAGGACTACTACAATTTATACTACCGCATTTTTTTCATTAAAATAGCATCAAAATAATCAGTAGTTTCTGCTTGACCAATGACTATTTTTCATAAGTCAATTACATTCAGAGAAATATTTAGACTGTCATGAATCATACATGTCTATTTGAAGTAACAGTATAAGCATGTAAGTGTGCACTAACGTACTATTTTTATATACCTTAGAATGACTTGAAAGTACCAAAGATACTCCAAATTATCTAGTTCAACCATAAGAAAACATGTGGTTAAATTCATAATAAAGAAACAAAGCAGATTTATTGCAATTTTGGTTTACTGTTTGATGCCTTCATACCAAAGATGAAGAACTGGTTGCCTCTGGGGGCCAAATTTAGATTGATGGATAAAATCATGTTGGAATATCTGGAAAGCAAGCATGCCTTCTTTAGTCTACCACAGTGCCCAATTTCTTCCTCTTGTCTTTAAGTCTGGCTTATTACACAGCCAAGACCCTGAAGTTATTTAAATTCATGACCCTTCATAAGGTGTTTTACATAATGATATATTGCATATATCATAGGGGCATAGGTAATTTAGTTCTGAAGCTGGACTTAGTTATGGCTACCATTTAATATTAACTTTCATTCTAAGCAACACAATGCTAAGAGGTTAACCAGTTCATGTGTGCACGTGTGTGTGTGTGCATGTGTGTGTGTGTGCGCGTGCATGTGCCTGTGCTCAGAGTTCTTCCCTTTTCACTTAAGATATACCACCAACTGCTAGGCCATACTCCTCTTCCTGGAAAATGATTCTGAAAAAAGGAGAAATATCACTGTGCAAATGGAGAGTAAAATCCTCTCTATGCTTAGAAGAATAAGAATGCACTGGTACTTGAAAAGAAACAATCAAATGGATACAGAGTTTATTTTAAATAATATTAAGTATATACCTATCATATTTGAATCTGAAGATAGGTCTACTCATGGTCTTTCAGAAATAAAGCCTTATTTAATTTCAATCAGTTAATCACAATTAATTATCCAAAAATGCTACTCAAGAGATACACTGCTTCTCAAGAACATGAGATACATTTTCTTGGATAGGTCACTAATCTGGATAGAAAAATGGCCTATGTCTGTAACTAGTGGATTGACCCTTTTCAAAATTATTAAAGATTCTGGGCTCTATTTTGGTCACTTGGAAATTAAGCCAGTTGATTTCTAAGGTTCTTGACATTTACAAATCTAGATTTTACTTTTAATTTCCATCAAGTACTCCTTAAGTGTCAACTACAAGTAAAAGTTTACATGAACTATATGGCCTAAAGTCTAACTTTATCACTTACTATTTAAACATATAAAAAGTAAGGGGAAATACAAGGCTGAATATGACTGGCATAAATAAAGTGCTCCAATAGTTCAGAGTGAAAAGAAGATTTAAGAGGAAAGAAACAGATGCAAGGAAGAAACATTGCTAGTTTATTTAACTCACACATTCCATATAGCTTAGAGTGAGAAATGTTAATAGACATTTCTCCAAAAAAGACAGCCAGGAGGCACATGAGAAGATGCTCATCACTAATTATTAGAGAAATGCAAACCAAAACTACAATGAGATATCCCTTCATACCAATTAGAATGGCCATCATCAAAAAATCTACAAAACATAAATGTTGGAGAGGGTTTGGAGAAAAGTGAATCCTCCTACACTACTGGTGGGGATGTAAATTGGTACAGCCGATATGGATAACAGTACGGGTTTCCTTAAAAAATAAAAATAGAGCTACCATATGATAATGGCAATCCCACTTCTGGGTATATGCCCTGGCAGAAACATGCTTCAAAGGATACTTGCACCCCGACCTTCACTGCAACACCATTTACAATAGCCAAGACAAGGAAGCAAGGTAAATGTCAACAGATGGATGGATGAAGATGTGGTGCATCAATGGAATGCTACGCAGCCATTAAAAGGAATGACGTAATGCCATTTGCAGCAACACGGACGGACCTGGAAAGTGCCACACTAAATGTAGCAAGTCAGACAGACAAAGTAAAATATCATATGATCTTGCTGATATGTGGAATCTAAAAAAATGAAACAAATAACTTATTTACAAACCAGAAACAGAGTCACAGAGAACGGTCTTATGGTTACCAGAGGGGAGGGATGACAGGGGAGGGCTAGATTGGGAGTTTGGGATTGACAGGACCACACTACTCTACTAAAAATAAGTAACTAGCAGAGATATACTGTATAGCACAGGGACTTCTGCCCAACATTCTCTAATAACCTAAATGGGAAAAAGAATTTGAAAAAGCATAGATACACGTATATGTATAACTGAATCACTGTGCTGTACACTAAAGCAACACTGTTAATCAACTATGCACCAGTATGAAAACAGAACAAGGCAACGCCAACTTAAACATTAGGAACCACCATCAAATTGATTTAATGAAAGTTAAAAGTGATAATCTTAATTTCTCTTAAATTCTAAACAAACATTTTGAAGAAGTCCACTTAAATATAAAATTACTTCACAGTATCACATAACATTTTTATTTCATTAAAAGTTCTATTTATTCACCAAAGGGTTCTACAATTCATCCTATAACTTGAGCACTATGGTAAGAGTTGTTATATTTGAAAGACATATTACTGCACTCAAGGGGCTTAGATGTATTATAAATAATAGAAATCAGTTAGTTTCATAAATAACTTTCAATGGCATATGATAGACTTAGTCCAGATAGATTATTAATCACAACAATGTTAAAAACAAACAAACCAAAAACTCCTCATCCCATAATGATATACTCTGGAGTCTGGAAATATATTGAATAACACAGGGCTTTACTGCTGAAGAGTAGTTTATTTTAAGATGAGTATAATTTCAATTGCCCATAAATGATTTTAAAGTTTAACTCAATGCAACAGCTTAAAAAATATATGTACACTGCAGGAGGTAACAAAGCAGTCACAGTGCCCTGGAACACTTGGATATACTAATAAAGGAAGTTAGAGATAAAGCCTGTGGGGAAAACAGGCTGCAGTGGCTACGGGAATTTATAAACTGAGAAACTCCCTTTTAGAGAAAGAATAAAAGCTTTGTGGATGAAGTGATACCTGTGGATCTTGAAGAACATGATGTCAATTAGTAGCAGGTTTGCTTGGAAGTAGTAGTGGGTGATAGGAATTGGTAAGCGAGTGAGAAATAAACGTTCTCTTGCTTCTGTCAGAATCTTCACTTAATGATTTTCATGGGTGTTTCCTGCGGGTCTTTTAGGGAGCTGGTGTGAGTAGAGATCAAGATCAGTGACCTCAAGAGTAACTCCTATAATCTGAGAAGAAAAACTAGAAATGCTCAGGGTGTCAGCAGCCTGAATCACATCATCTAGGGAATCACCTAGGTTCATGAGTCAGCATTTGGTAATAGGCAAAAGAGAAACAAAATGAGTATTTACAGAAAGTGACTCACTTATTCTAATAACATAGTTCATGAACCGTTGGCTCATGTTCAAGAAGACCCAGTCCAATTGCCAAGAGATTTATCTGATTCTCTCATAGTTACTTTGGCCAATTTAGTTCATCATATTATGAGCTAAATTAGACTTTTCTGGTAAGGTTCAGTCAATTACTTTGCAGTTGGTTTTCCTTTCCTTTGCTTCTTTCTTCTCTTCTTTTCTCCCTCTCCCCTTCTTTCTTTCCTCTCACTCCTTTCTACCTCATTCCACAAAGCATTTAAGGTCAGTCAGCCACTATGAACCTAAGCTTAGTGTCCCCAAACACCAAAAGAGATAATAGTTAAGTAACATAGGATTTGCTGATATTTGTTTCCTGAATTTTCACACTTCCTTTGTTACCAAATGTGAAAAGGTTAGAATGGAGTAAAACTTGACCACTTACAATTCAGAAAGAAATTATGTGAATCTGCAGAGTTGTCCTCCAGCTGAACGCTAAATTTCTAAATATACAGTGTTTCTCCATGGTTTCTTAGTTATAATTTAACTATTTCTAGATATGGACCCTGAAGATTAGTTTCTTCAAAAAATAATCTTTTTAATTTGTATATTTCTTTGCCATTTTTTTTTTCACAGAAATAAAGGATCTGGAAGAAAACGTTACTATTAAACACTAGTGAAAGCATAATTCTCTCAAGTAGCAGTCTCTTTGTTTTCTTCACTGAGGCTAATTACATCCTCTGCCCTGTAGACTTGGTATGATTTCTGCAAGACCAACACAATGGATCATAGCTACATCGTTATCATTTTTTCAGTTATTCTTTCATACTGTTCGCTTTAGATATTTAGATATTTAGATAGCACTTTTATAAGATTATCCTTACACTGCATATCATAGTTGACTTCTGCTGTCTACTTAACTATTGCCCTGCACAGAAACAGTATTGCATTTGGCTCTCAATGTGTACATGACTTTTCTCCAAATCTGTATACAGAGTATTGGGCTATACACACATATACTTATACACACACAAGGTCACAAAGAGTCGGACACAACTTAGCACCTGAACAACAACAAAGAGGAACTACATTCTCAAGAGTTAAACTTATAAAGATGTAATTGTTTACAACTCAGTTGTCTGTTTCTTCCAACCTCTCTTTCTTGCTCTGTGTATCCTGACCCTTGTTCATTATCTCTTCATTAGTCCTTGAAGACACTTTTCTTTCTTAGAGACTACTAGTTTTTGACTTCCGCATACCAGCCAAATAATTTTGCTTGAAATCACTGGTCTTCAACATTCTAAGTCTCACGTGTTCTTACCCTTGGGGATTAGAAAGTTCCTTCTTCATCTCCATTGTTCATAAACTCTAGATTCTGAGACATGGGCATGCCAGAGTGTTCTATAGAAAGCCCACCCCACTCCAGTACTCTTGCCTGGAAAATCCCATGGACAGAGGAGCCTGGTAGGCTGCAGTCCATGGGGTCGCGAAGAGTTAGACACGACTGAGCGACTTCATTTTGACTTTTCACTTTTGTGCATTGGAGAAGGATATGGCAACCCACTCCAGTATTCTTGCCTAGAGAATCCCAGGGATGGGGGAGCCTGGTGGGCTGCCTTCTATGGGGTCTCAGAGTCAGACACGACTGAAGCGACCTAGCAGCAGCAGCAGCATGGTTCTTAACAGATAATTGTATCCAAACCATTTTCTTAAGTATTCAATGTTTCAATCTGGGAGTTTAAATAAGTTATAATATCTACAGTTATTTAATCCTGTGGCTGAAAAATGATCTATACAAATTATAGCATTCACTGTCAGTAAAGTAGGCACACAGCTGATGGACTCCAAAAGAGACCAATTTGCTTTGTACAGAGAGAATATTGTGGGTGCCTTTCCTTCAAACAAAAATTTAATCCTCAAATTATACTTTATATACTTGTTATTAATTTCTTAATATATTTCTGGTTTAGTTGTTCCACAATGTACAGTTAAAGTTGTAAAAAAATAAAAGGTAAATGGTAAGGAAAGTATACAGAATACAAAAAGCTGATTTATAAGACTTATGCTAAAAGGAAAATTATTCATCTGGAAATCAAGGAATTTAAAAAGTCAAAAGAAATGTACATGAGAAAAATTTAGGATTATAAACTACAGTGAACTTATTAATAAAAATGAATGTGGCCCACTGTTTTTATTCTAGGGAAAAAGCAGTCCTAAATTAAATTGTATGTCTATGAGGAGTAGACATACTCAACACAGACCATAAACAAGTCAAGTATATTACTGATGCACAGCACTCTCTGAATTAAATTTAGGTATGCTTTAAGACAAAAAATAATTAAGAAAATCACTCAGATTTATGGCCGCTGTTGTAATTCATTCAAATGTTCAATAGAAATTCATCACAGAGAGATCTTCTACTCCATTCATTCATTCATCCAATAAACCAATAGATCTTATTGTGTGTAAGGCATTGCAGGGGATACAATGAAAAATATGGCATGGACTTTGCCCTCAAGGGGCTTACAGTCTAGTATGTAAAAAATAAACAACCACATAGATAGCTGTAACATAAGGGAGAAAGTGATGTGTCATAAGAAAGACTCAGACAATGTGCTGTGAAAGCCACTGACATTTGCAGACTGTTTTTTGATTACTACAGTGTTCAAGTAGCCAATAAAAACAGAAAGACCAATGACAAGCTTGCAAAATTAAATGCCAAATTTTGTGAATCTATGGATGATGAAAGCTGCAATATTTATGTAGTGTAAGTCACTACTCCCCAGTTCTTAAATATGTTTGACTATAGAGTAACAACCGATCAGAAATACCATCTTGCCAGTTTATAAGCAGATGCAAATACAATAATCTCATGCTTACAGATAAAAGATAATTTTAATTATCTAAAATACTCATGACACATAACCTTCTTGCACAGAAATTGGCTCAATCAGATTAAAATGATGAAGAATTCCTCGATGGCTCAAGTGTGCTCCAAGGAAAGCTAGAAGGTTGTACAGTTAACTCCCAGGGTGTAACTCTAAACCATACAACCTACTACCTCAACCCGGATGCACACAGCTTCCAGTGTTGCTTCAAACTCCTTATCATATCTTCAGTCAGCTCCTCCAAATATGGCAGCCATACACCTAAGGACTTGGCAAGGATGTAGATATAACTACATAATTATATATATAATCCTAACATTTTACTGATAAACTGAACTTGTGTGTACTAGGACTATCCTAACCTCTTCAGTTTCTAGCAAAGTTCATATAAAATGCCTTCTGACGTCTCTCATGGCATAATTCCACTAGCAATTAATAATATTAAAAGTCAATAGCAATTCAGCTTCATTTTTAAGGAGAAATAGGTTCAACAGTGACATATCTAGTTCACAGCCTTTAATTTTCTAATTGAAGTTAATGAAGTACACTGACGACTGGAATGTGAACAGAAGTTTCTGAACAGAATCTATGCAGATATTGGTTCAAACCTTGCTATAAAAAAATTCAAGTTTTTAAAATAATTTATTATACTTGAATTTAAACTTCAGTGGCTGTGCTGAGTCTTCTCAAGTGGTCAACAACTGAAGCCTGCCTCAAAAGACAGGTGAGGATTTATATATATATATATAAGTATAAACAGTAAACAACTGGCGTTTAACAGGAGTTTGATTGAAATATTATATAACATCAATGTATAGTGCATTTTGTCAGATTACCACACTGACACAGACCCATAGAAGCGAGCTTGTGCGGTACACTTCACCACAAGATCGGATCTACGGGTTTATGCCAATGGGCAACGTCTCACGTGGGCTCCCTAATAATGCAGAATTTGTTGTAAATATCTGATGAAATTAGGAGAGCAAAATAATAATATCAATACTTTAGCATAAATATTTAAATGCCAAAATGCTCTAAGGATGCATATTTCCAGTTAAAGGCCTTCATAAATACTCTACACTAAATACACGTTATATACATGAGAATTTTGAAAACAGTATATTGAAAGGTCTTTCACAGATTACTTTTGTTTTAAGAATGAATATTTTGGAATTAGACTATCCTAATTAATGATGAATTTTAAAAGAAAATAAAAAAGAATCCATATATGCATGCATGAATTATGTTATTGTGAGGCATGAATATAGTATTATGAGCCTATAATTAAGACCAAATTAACTATTAAGCTAATTGTGTTAGAGCTAGACAGCTTGTTTTAACTCATAAAACCTCAGTTAGTGGTTTCAAGGAACTGGTAATATTGTAACTTTCTCATAAAACAAGTAAGATTTTGTTGATTACACAAAGAGCACAGGAAGTTATTTAAATTCTTAAATATACATGTCTATAGTTAAATGAACAATATTTGGGTAAATTAATATCAGAAAACAAACATTAATGATACATTAATAGCATTATTACTACCACTATGCGCCAACATTTATACTCCAGATCAACTGCATGAAAGAGGATATCTTGTCCCTTAAACACAGTATATTGACATTTATTTTTCAAAAAATATGTACTTAAAACATCCGATATGGCTACATACTACTCTCATCTGGTCAACAGGTTGGGCAAAAATAAATTGTTATTAAAAATTTTTAAATCACAAAACAATAAGCAAATACACAAAGAGTAAACATAAAGCCACACACATACACATTTTTTAAAACTCCCAACTCAACAGCAACAAAATTATAAGTTGTACATGATTAATCATTTCACTTATATCCACAATATTTAGCATGTTCAATTATATCTTCATTGTGAAAACTAATAGTACTGCATAAAAATTAATTAGTGTTTTTGCATGTTTTGAAATAAAATAAAATGTTTTTTACAGATTATAGATAATGTGGTCTACATAATTTTTGCTATTTGTTTTCTAATTATTCCCATGTTTATTAAAAACTATAGTAAAAACATCAACACTCAGACATTCAAATGTAGTAAAAAATATTTCAACATATATTCATAAATTTAGACATGAAATCAAAGCAACATTTGTTTTGGGTTTTATCTTAACCATAAGAATGTATATTTTGGTTTCATTCTTTTAGTAGATCATAAAAAAAGAGCAGAACTTCATTCCCTTTCCCCAGATTTCACTTCCTTTTATATGGTGTGACAAATGACAAAATATATTGTCTTTTTCCTAAATTACTTTCTATTCAACTGTATTTCACCTATATTATAGGAATGGATATTTAGATCTATATTCAAAGGGACCCAAACTGTACATTGATCCCAGACTGAGACAAAAATTTTTCAAAAAGGTAGGTAATATTATAAACTCTCAAACCATCAATGACAATTCCAACAGCTAAATCCATAAAGAGTATGAAACATAGTCTTATAATTAAACAGTCAAAATTATTTTTTCTTTAAAAATATTAAATATTAATTGCTCTTTTGGTTTTTATTTTTACCTGAGATGATTTTCTCCTATGATCACTTTCTTCACTTCTCATATCCACTTTAAGTTTTTCCCTAAAACAACCACAAAAGGAGAAATGTCAGACAACTGCTGTCTAGAAGAAGCATCTGGGTGTATGGTGGGAATGAAGGTAGTCGATCGAGAAGAAAACACAATACCAAAATGGGCAAAACCTTTTAAAGTTTTTTTTTTTTTTTTAAAGGCTTGGAAGACTCATGGAGCCCCACCCAAGGCTACTCATATGACATATAATGTGGTTTCATAGTTTGCATTTATGCATTCATTTTGGTTGATGTTGTTTTCACAGTAACAGTTTTGAAAGTGAAAGGAGGCATGGCTGTTAAAGAAGCGACTAGGTTTTGCACAATGAACTAGTGAAAGCTGAAAAGAGATTTGGATTTGGCATGGAGCTTAATAAGATAATTAAGAGTGTAGAGATTAATGGCTCCTAAAAATAACATTTAAAATAATGTTTTTCAACTAAAGGATCTTGAAACATGAAAACAGGTTTATAAATGTTAATTAAGCCTGTGAAAGTTGATGTTTCATTAGCTGAGGCAGCATAAAGGAACAAGAGCTATTTTTTAAATAATTAGTGAACAATAACCAATAAACTTAATAAAACATTTTATTTGAATGTTATCAGTATATAGGGTACTTGTAATTTCCCACAATTCTTTGTATAATGACAAAACAGAAGATAGAATTCATCACTTCTGTAGTATTTTTCATTGTTTACCCTATATATTTCTATTTTAATAAAGTACGATTTTAAAAGAACAACAGTTTGCTTGAAGTTTATTCTTTTCACGGAAAATATTATAGCATCAACTCTTCACGTGCATATTTTAGTCTTTATATACATTCCATATTTCAAAAGCATTCTTTTTCTTTAACAATTTTAAAACATGTTTAGAAACAGTTTTAATAAAAATTAAAATAGGTGCAATACATCGGCTAATCCTTTCCCACTGAATTAGGGAAAACTAGGTTTTTGTTACAAAATGCTTAAATTGCTCAGCAATTTACTAATACAAACAGACGAAATAATTAGAATGCAATGCATTATATGCTGAGCCAATACATTGCTTTAAACGTGAAACAAGTTTGTGTATACTTTTTCCGCTAAAGTACCTAACTGATATTTCTAACAGCTCTAAGACAAATGCTTCTTTTAAATATATTTTAAAAGTCAGTATTATTGTAGAACAAGCTCTTTTTCTACTTAGCCACTGAGAACATGATCTTTTCATCCTTATTTTTGTCACATGAAATCCTGGTTAGAAAATTAAATGTAACTTCCCTCAAACTAAATTTCACTTATTAGAGAATTTTAATACACATTCTAATACAACTCTGTTTTAGGAGTTCAAGAAGTTTCTTCTTTCATATTTCAAATTATGTGGCACATCACCTGAAAGATTTAGTTTCTTTACCAACTAGGGCTAAATGTTCACTTTTCTTAGACAGCCAAAAGTAATACTGTACACAAAAAGCACAGATAACATATTAATGCTTTTCCAAAACTTCTATGTATAACAAAAATTAAAACAGGTACCATCTTTTTCATAGAGATTTCTCTAGTTTTGCTTAAGTTTCTATTCTACTCAGGATTAGAGCAAGAGAGCAAAAGGAAAAAGTTAATAAGAATAAAGTGGGAGATGAGTTATAAAAGAGTAAACTGAAAGTGCAAGGATCCCCTTTTATATAACAGTAGACTTAAAAAGAAACAACAAAAAAAAGTTATACCTGATACGAAAGGTGCGATTTCACCAAGTGCAATAAATTGCTTATTATGCCATATTTTTGCAATAATACAAATACAGAAGGCTCATTTGCTTATGCTGCCTTACAAAGCTGCTTTACAAAGCGCGATGTCTCTGTAGTTAAATACAAGCCAATGTTTGCTTTTTTTTTAGTTTGTTTTAGTTTGGATTTTTGTTTGTTTGTTTTGTTTTTGAGCAGGAGCATCTCTCTCTCTCTCTCTCTCTCTCTTTTCAGCACTGTTGTATGGAGTAGGACAAACTCAGATTTTTTCTTCATGCCTCCTGCCATTTCTTGGGAAAAAAAGAGGACCAGGGTGCTTGTCTTCTTTTTCTTCCTTCTCGGTATTGCAGGCACAAAGCACTGCGTAGAAGCTGCACCAATCCTTGCCGTCCCTGGCAGCAGAATGGTAGAAGGTGGGAGAGACCAGGAATCCTTCCAGGCTCTGCTGACTTTAGAAATGAGGATTGCACACGTTTGTCTCCTGAACCAAAAGGGTGAGAAGGCAGGGTGCCAGTTTGCTACACTGCTGCAATGATCTCACGCTCACTGCTGCTGCCGTCCTGTTTGCCCAGTTCAAATGCCTGTTCAGTACAAACCAAAAAAAAAAAAAAACACTACTTGGATTCTTCAGCAAGCAAAAAAGGTATTAACATTAAAAAAGAATCAGCAATAAGAAAAGGCAAAAAACAAAAAGCACATACAATTTTAGGTTTCACTTGTTATGCCTCAATATTCTGTTTATATGTTCTTTCTTTCTCCCCCCCACCCCCATTTAGAGATAAGCAGCAGAATTTATCAGGCGTGAAAGGGACAGCCTCCTGGTGGCCTGCCAAAAACCCAGAATAAAGGCGAAGTTGTGCTTCAAAGCTCAGTCGCTTGCTGAGTCTGGCTAAAGTCAAGTATTAAGATCCACCATTTTCTGAGCCATGCTAAAAAAGAAGAAAAAAGTCAGGACGGTTCCTGCTTTCCAAGTCTCCGTTGGCACCATCACAAAATCTCAGTCGTAAGGTCACATGATCCTCTGCCAAATGTAGAGTGCATTCCCATCAACCATTCTGCTGATACTGCGAAGGCAGCTATTGTCTCGTTTAGACCCAAAGTTCAGCCCACTCTTCATTGAATTAGCTGAAAAACGCATCACCTTTGGGGGCTGGGAGTCATGGAAACGTCTACCTGGCAAGCTGCCCACTTTTTCTGCCCATCAACCAGAGATGGAATTGTGCTGCCTAATGCAATGATGACTTGGAATGTGAAGAGTCGTCCAAAGTGAATCTGATTCTTGCAACGCCTGCTTCAGTTTGCACGGAAAACTCTGGCTTCTTGTAGTTAAGAGGGAGGGGGGAAATCTTTCCTACTAAATGTAGCAAATAAAGGTCTGAACATGCCTACTCTGCAACTTTATTTCACAACACACCCAAATGGTTCTCAAATGAAAAGACTGAAGTCTGTGCAAGTTTCCCGAGTTAAAGACATCCCTTCCTCAGGCTCCTTTTTCCTTATGAGTGCATGCAACAAGCCCAGGACATTCGTTTCAGTCCCTCACGTGAAGACTTAAAATCTCTGAGTTTCGTCTTGCTTTTTACTACGTTCTGATTTTATCTGGCACCAGTTTTGTACTACGTGGTCACAAAATCCACTAGCAAGAGTAGGAATGCATTATTGTCGAAGTCTCCATCCAGGTGGTCCCCTGAGGGAGCCAGTTGTCTCTTCGACCACACAGACCACTGCAACTGGGTCTTGTGATAATCCTTCACAGCACCTAGCACAGCTGCTGTGCAAGTTTGCCGAGTCTGACTCATGTAAGGAGTGCTCTTTCTGTTCCTTCACCAGCTACAGTTTTCCTGTGTGGTATGAAAGATGCCTTTGAAAGATGCAGGAAATATATCAACAGCTCTTAGGCAATAAAATGAAATGGTTCCCTCTCCCCAGTGAATTTCCAATCTAGCGCGCGATGAAAGTTCCCGTGGACAAACATTTCCATACTTTCTAACAAAAGTACAGTGAATTAAATCTTTCACCATTTCCTTAAGCAGAATCTAAAGCCAAACAAAGCAAGTCTTATTAGTATTTAAACCAAACATACTCAGTAGTACTGAAAAGAATCATGTTCTTCTACCCGCATTTAAGTGTTTCAATTTTTCAGTTAATGAGAGGATCTTTAGAACTCTGTGACCAAAATTTTTAAACTATATTCAGTGCCTTACAAAACTACTGACCAACGTTATGCCTCCTCCATGTAGGTACCCCACTCCCCCGCCGCCGCCCCACGCACACACACACTGCACAATACCTGAAAAATATTTTAAAAAATCATCAAACCATGACTTACCTAATAAAAGAAAATTAAAAAAAAAAAAAAAAACCCACACAGGGGATCTAGGGAATACCCTGAAAAAGGTATGCATTTTTTTGAGTCATGGTCTTTGGGTCACTTTCTTAAAGATCGTAGCAATGAATATGTACACACACATGCATGGGAAACATTCTGCTGTCCTCCTCATTTGTAATTCAGAACACAAACAATTGTAAACCATAAAACAAAAGCTTACACGTGCTGAATTTAAAAATGCTTTTTTTCTAGATTGCAAATTTCTGGACAAATTTTGCTAATGTCCTAAGCACATGCTTTAGAGTGCCCGATGGAAAATTGAGCACGGCAGACACAGTGTCCCATGCTTCAGCATAGCAAGAAGAAAGTAGACAAGACCCCATAGAAAGAAAATAGTTAAATTTTGAGTTTTCATTCATTTATTCAATATATATTATTAAGTAGTATTATATGGCCAGGAATTGTGGTAGACATAGGGGAACAATAATGAATCAAATGGGCATGCCCCCAAGTAGGAGTCTTTCGGTAAGAACTTTCACGTGCGAAAAGTTCACATCTGAACAGAAGTGTAGATCCTAAAGGAGCATTACTGCTAGTCAAGAAACAAAGTGATAGGACTAGGAAAGTGGAATGAAATGGATATAAAAAATAGCTTATAGATAGAGATACTTTGTCAACTGCTATTTAAAATTTACTCCTTTTAATGCAAAATACAATTAGAACTTTTTTTTACAATTCTGCCTGATTCCTTAAAGAACCTAATTTGAAAAGTATATACTGACATCTAAACTGAAGAAACAAACACAGAAGATGTGGCAGATATTCACTTCCAGGCAGATGGAGTAGTTTATCCCAAATTCTGCTGCTAGGTACAATGAAAAAACCTGGACATTGTCTGCAAAACAAAGGTAAAAAGACTCTGAAAGATGGAGACCAGTTAGGGACCCTAGGACCCAAGGGACAACTGGTGGTGAGTTCCCTGCATTTTAATTTTGCCTTATATCCAAAACTCGAAGCTAAGGAAGCCTGCAACCCAGAGACACCAATTGGTGCAATCCCGAAATTTCCCAACAAAAACTTGTCCTCTCTAGCCAAAATCAGGAAAGCAGCAGGCTGAAAAGACAGAAAGCAGAGGGACCTACCACTTTGCTCTCAAACGCCACACACCCACCCCATGCCTGCAAAGGCAGAGTTGAGGAGCGGGGGCTAGTGCCAAACTTGTGAAGCTAGAACAAAGTATCCCAAACAACTTCTCCCTGCTAACCCCAGGGCAGTGTAGGAATGTATGAATAGGAAATTTGGATTTTCATCCTTGTCAGGGAATAATGAGGACTCTTCCTCCCAAATACAGTCTCAATGGAGACTCATAGAAAGGCTGAACACTCACCCCAACCCAAAAGTAATGATTCAAGCTTCTTCCTCCTGCTAAGGTGATGTCAGACAAAGGATACCTAGTGGAGAGTCAGGACATCAGAAACTGCCCAGCAGTCACAAGGCAACCCCACCACCCCTCAACCTATAAGCCGGAAAAGGCCATAAATGGAGCAATTAAAAAAAAACACTCCAAATTTCCCTGGCCTGGAAGATATAATTGGAGGCCTGCTGGGGAAGAGGAATACTTAACTCCGTCCCTGAAGCAAAAAGTCAGGTGTCAGTGGTGGCCACAGGGTGCCTGTACCTATACCTGGCAGTGTACCCCCTTTTTCCTGTTGGATTAGTGTCAGAGGAAGCTGGCTTAAACAGAAGGTTTAAATAAGATCCAGAGACTCATAACATAACATCCAAATGTCCAGGCTTCAGCTGGAAAGATTTTGCACGCAGAGAAGCAGGACGATCTCAAGCTGAATGTAAAAAGACAATCAATGCACATGAATACCAAGATGACAGAGATACCACAATTACCATGCAAAGATTCTAAAGTAGCCATCTTAAAAATGCCTCAGTGAGCAATTATGAACATGGTTGAAATAAATTTTAAAAAAATCAAAGTCTTAGCAAATAAATGGAAGATATAAAAATAAACAGATGGACATTTTTGAACTGGAAAATACAATGTGTGTGTATTAAGTTGCCTCATTTGTGTCTGACCTTTTGCGACCCTGTGGACTATCACCTCCTCTGTTCATGGGATTCTCTGGGCAAGAATCCTGGAGTGGGTTGCTGTGCCCTCTTCCAGGGGATCTTTCTGACCCAGGGACAGAACCCACGTCTCTTATGTCTCCTGCATTGGCAAGTGGTTGGTGCATTAGCACCACCTGGGAAGCTCGGGACATAAAATAGCTGGAGTGAAAAACAAATGGAGGGGGCAGAGGAGAGAATCCGTGAGCTGGAAGCGAGAACAAAAGAAATCACCTAATCTGAACCACACAGAGAAAATACGCTTAAAAAAAATAAGTAATAGAGACTTATGCAACTATGGAACTATAAGAAAAGAAAAAAATATCTATGCCACTGAAATCCCAGAAAGAAAGGAGATAGAGGGCAATGTATAAAACATGCTCAAAGGATTAACGACTGGAAACTCCCCAAATTTAGCAGAAGTCACACAGATTCAAGAAGATTATCAAACCACAAGCAGGAAATACCCAAAGAAATCCACACCAAAACACATCTTATCAAATCTCTGAAAACTAAAGACAAAGAAAAAAATGTTGAAAACGGCAAGAGAAAAACATGACCTTATGTATAAAGGAAACAAAAATTCTGACAAGCAAGTTTCTCATCAGAAACCATGGTGGCCAGGATGAAGGGAACAACATTTTTAATGGCTGAAAGAAAGAACTGTTAACCCAGAATCCTGTATCTATGGAAAATATCCTCTAGGAATGAAGGGCAAATCAAACCAGTATCTGACAAAGGGACACTAAGATAATTTTCAACAGTAAATCTACCCTAAAAGAATGGTTAAGGAAGTTGTCTAAACAGAAAGGAAATGATAAAAGAAGAAACTTGGCACAACTTTAGAAAAGAAGAAAGAATCCAGTAACAAAAATATGAGTAAAAATAATAGACTTTCCTTCTTTGGAGTTCTCTAAGTTATGGTTGATGGTGAAAATAAAAATTTATCACTATCTGATGTGATTCTAAATGCAGGTAGAAGAAATATTCAAAATAATTATATTATAAATGGATAAGGATAAAGGTACCAAAATGCAAGTAAAATTTACATACTTCATCAGAATTGGCAAATGAAGACACTGGTGGACTGTGATAAGTTATGTATATATAATTTAATATATAAAACAACCACAAAAATGCACAAATAGATATACAGAAAAACACTAGGTAAGTAAAATTTTTAAATTGTTCAAGTAACCCACAGGAAGGTAGGAGAAATAAAACAGAAAATACAGAAAACAAAGGACGAAACATGAAGCTTAAAGCATAATATATCTATAAATAAATTAAATGTAAATGGTCTGAATATACCAATTAAAGTGCAGAGATCTACACGACGAAGTGGAAAAAAAAATCACAGCTTAGTTATATGCTGCTGCTGCTAAGTCGCTTCAGTCGTGTCCGACTCTGTGCGACCCCATAGACAGCAGCCCACTAGGCTCCCCTGTCCCAGGGATTCTCCAGGCAAGAACACTAGAGTGGGTTGCGTTTCCTTCTCCAATGCATGAAAGGAAAAGTGAAAGTGAAGTTGCTCAGTCATGTCCGACCCTTAGTGACCCTATGGATTGCAGCCTAGCAGGCTCCTCCGTCCATGGGATTTTCCAGGCAAGTACTGGAGTGGGTTGCCATTGCTTTCTCCCTGTCCACAAGGAACTCAATTCATATTGAATAACATACACAGATTGCAAGTATAATGATGGATACAATATATATCTCATTAATCAAAGAAAATAATATTAATATCAAAAACAAAAAACTTCAATAAAATTCCCAGAGACAAACATCACAAAATGCTTTTAAAAAAGACATAGCAACCCTGAGTGTGTATATACCAAACAAAAGAGATGCAAATTGTGTAGCATGAAAACTGGCAAAATAGAAGAGAAAAACAGACAAACCCATGATTAATGTTGTAGACTTCAACACACCTCTTTCAGCAATTGTTAGAACAACTAGATGGAAAATTAGCACAGATACCAAATTCATCATTATCAAACAACAGAGTCTAATTGACATTTTTAGAGCATATCATTATACAGTAGAAGAATACACATTATTTTCAAGTCCCTCAAAACATATATCAAGACAGACCATATCCTGGTCCATAAAGCAAATGCGAACAAATTAAGAATAAATGAAATCATACCTTGTATGTTTTCTGACTGCAATAGAATCAAACTAGAAACTAATAGGGAAAAGATAACAGAAGATAACTTGGCAAACCTCCAGCAAGACAAAAAAGAGAGAAGACACAAATTATAAGTTTCTGTAATGAAATAGGATATATCACTACAGAACCTTGTAGATATCTAAAAACAATAATGAAAAACTACAAACACAGAACCTAGACAAATTGGATAAAATGTACCAATTCTCCAAAAACATAAATTACAACTCACTCAATATAAATTAGATCATTTGAACCTTTATGGAAGAAAGTGAAGAGGAACTAAAAAGCCTTTTGATGAAAGTGAAAGAGGAACGTGAAAAAGTTGGCTTAAAGGTCAACATTCAGAAAATGAAGATCATAGCATCTGGTCCATCACTTCATGGGAAATAGATGGGGAAACAGTGGAGAAACAGTGTCAGACTTTACTTTTTTGGGGCTCCAAAATCACTGCAGATGGTGATTGCAGCCATGAAATTAAAAGATGCTTACTCCTTGGAAGGAAAGTTATGACCAACCTAGATAGCATATTCAAAAGCAGAGACATTACTTTGCCAACAAAGGTCCGTCTAGTAAAGGCTATGGCTTTTCCAATAGTCATGTATGGCTGTGAGAGTTGGACTGTGAAGAAAGCTGAGCGCCGAAGAATTGATGCTTTTGAACTGTGGTGTTGGAGAAGACTCTTGAGAGTCCCTTGGACTGCAAGGAGATCCAGCCAGTCCATTCTAAAGGAGATCAGTCCTGGGATTTCTTTGGAGGGAATGATGCTGAAGCTGAAACTCCAGTACTTTGGGCACCTCATGTGAAGAGTTGACTCATTGGAAAAGACTCTGATGCTGGGAGGGACTGGGGACAGGAGGAGAACGGGATGACAGAGGATGAGATGGCTGGATGGCATCACCAACTCAATGGATGTGAATTTGAGTGAACTCTGGGAGTTGGTGATGGACAGGGAGGCCTGGTGTGCTGCAATTCATGGGGTCCCAGAGTCGGACATGAATGAGTGACTGAACTGATCAGCTATATTTAAAAATTACCTTTATAATTAAAAATTCCCTAAAAAAAAATCTACGGGCTTAGACAGTTATATTGAATAATTCTAACAAATATTTAAAGCAGATTTAGTGCAAATTCTACACATTTTTTTTGAGAAAATAAAAAAGGGAACAATTTCCAATTTATTTTTTGAAACTAATATCATCTTGTAACAAAACCAGACAAAGACAGTAGGAAAAAAGTATAGACCAATATCCCATCAGAAAATATACTTCAAAATTCTTAATAAAATATTAACAAATAGAATTCAGCAACATGTAAAAGGACTTATCTACTACAACATCAGAGGGTTATTCCAGGGATACAAGGCTAGTTCAATATTATAAAATGAATAGAACGTATCATATTAACAGGCAAAATAATCACATGAATATATGAATGGGTGTTTTATAAGCGTTTGAAAAAATCAGCCACCATTCATGATTGACAATGCTCTTACAGCTAGGAATAAAGGGAATTAGCTCATTTTCATGAAGATCTACCAAAAAACCCTACAGTCAACATTATGCTTAAAGGAAAAGACTAAATGCTGTTCCCTAAAATCAGCAACAAGGTAAGAATGTTCACTCTCACTATTCTTATTCAACTTAATATGCAAGTTCTATTCTAGCTAGGGTAACAAAATATTAAAAAAAAAGAAAATGAAAGATAAATATACAATGCTAACGGAAATCACTCAAAATGATATACTTAGGTATAGATCTAAAAATAAATGTAAAAAACTTGCCAATGAAGATTATACACATGCTGAGGAGAGAAACTGAAGAGACTGGAAGAAACACATGTTCACAGATTGCAAGTCTCAATATAGTTGAGATGTCAGGTCTTCCCAAATTGATATATAGGTTTAATGTAATCCTTTATCAAAATCCCAGTAAGAGTTTCTTTGTAGAAACAGATAAAATTATTTCAGACTTTATGTGGACTTGCAAAGGAACTAGAATACTTAAAACAATGTTGGAAAAATATATTGCAAAGAATTATCCAATTTCAAAACTCATTCTATAATAGTATATTTCTAAAAATCATGTATAAAATTATATATATATATTAATATATTAATAAATACAATATTAGATTACTATTTGATGACAATTAAGACTGTGTGGCATTGGTGAAGGAACAGACACATCAATCAATGAAACAGAACAAGGAATATTAAAAAAAGACCCACACATGTGTGCGTAATTGATTTTTGACAAAGATAAAATAACTCCATGGAGAAAAAATAATATTTTCAACAAATGATACTGGAGTAATTAAACATCTACCAACCAAGAAAAAAAAGAATACTTTAATATATATCCTATATTAACTCAAACTTTAAAAAATTAACTTATATATTTAAAATTTTAGTTCATTATTTTATTTTTTATTATTTATATTATATTATTTTAATTAATTAAAATTACTTCAAAAACTTAAAAATTAACTTAAACATAAATATAACACTACAAAACTTCTAGAAAACAACATAGAACAAATTATATGGGATCTGAGGCTAGGCAAAATGTTCCTAAAATTGACACCAGAATCACAAACCATAAAGAAAAATGGTAAATTAGTCTTCATCAAAGTTAAAATCTTTTGCTCCATAAAAATTTCCATTAAGAGGATGAAAAGACAAGCTACAGATTAAAAGAAAATATTTTCAAACCTCATATCTGAAAATTCATTTCAGTTCAGTTCAGTTCAGTTCAGTTCAGTTGCTCAGCCTTGTCCAACTCTTTGCGACCCCATGAATCACAGCAGGCCAGTCCCTGTCCATCACCAGCTCCCGGAGTTAACTCAGACTCACGTCCATCGAGTCGGTGATGCCATCCAGCCATCTTATCCTCTGTCGTCTCCTTTTCCTCCCGCCCCCAATCCCTCCCAGCATCCAAATCTTTTCCAGTGAGTCAACTTTTCACATGAGGTGGCCAAAGTACTGGGTTTCAGCTTTAACATCACTCCTTCCAATGAACACACAGGACTGATCTCCTTTAGAATGGACTGGTTGGCTCTCCTTGCAGTCCAAGGGAATCTCAAGAGTCTTCTCCAACACCACAGTTCAAAAGCATCAATTCTTCGGTGCTCAGCCTTCTTCACAGTCCAACTCTCACAGCCATATATGACTACTGGAAAAACCATAGCCTTGACTAGACGGACCTTTGGTGACAAAGTAATGTCTCTGCTTTTGAATATGCTATCTAGGTTGGTCATAACTTTCTTTCCAAAGAGTAAGCATCTTTTAATTTCATGGCTGCAATTACCATCTGCAGTGGTTTTGGAGCCCAAAAAAGTAAAGTCTGACACTGTTTCTCCACTGTTTCTCCATCTATTTCCCTTGAAGTGATGGGACCAGATGCCATGATCTTCGTTTTCTGAATGTTGAGCTTTAAGCCAACTTTTTCATTCTCCTCTTTCCCTTTCATCAAGAGGCTTTTTAATTCCTCTTCACTTTCTGCCATAAGGGTGGTGTCATCTGCATATCTGAGGTTATTGATATTTCTCTCGGCAATCTTGATTATAGCTTGTGCTTCTTCTAGCCCTGAGTTTCTCATAATGGACGCTGCATATAAGTTAAATAAGCAGGGTGACAATATACAAACTTGACGTACTCCTTTTCTTATTTGGAACCAGTCTGTTGTTCCATGTCCAGTTGTAACTGTTGCTTCCTGACCTGCATACAGATTTCTCAAGAGGCAGGTCAGGTGGTCTGGTATTCCCATCTCTTTCAGAATTTTCCACAGTTTATTGTGATCCATGCAGTCAAAGGCTTTGTTAGAGTCAATAAAGCAGAAATAGATGTTTTTCTGGAACTCTCTTGCTTTTTCCATGATCCAGAGGATACTGGCAACTTGATCTGGTTCCTCTGCCTTTTCTAAAACCAGCTTGAACATCTGGAAGTTCACGGTTCACGTATTGCTGAAGCCTGGCTTGGAAAATTTTGAGCATTACTTTACTAGCATGTGAGATGAGTGCAATTGTGCAGTAGTTTGAGCATTTTTGACATTGCCTTTCTTTGGGATTGGAATGAAAACTCACCTTTTCCAGTCCTGTATCTGACAATTAGTATCTAGTAAATATGGTGCTAGTGGTAAAGAACCTTCCTGCCAGTGCCAGAGACATGAAAGATGCTGGTTCAGTGGATCTCTGGGTCAGGAAGATCCCCTGGAGGAGGAAATGGCAGTCCACTCCAATATTCTTTCCTGGAGAATCCCACTGCCAGAGGAGCCTGGCAGGCTTCAGTCTTTAGGGTCACACAGAGTTGAACAATACTGAAGCAACTTAGTCCACACACATGCAAATATGAAGAGCCCTCACAACTCAACAGGAAAAAAAGCAAACAATCCAAATGGAAATGGGTGAAACAATGAAGAGACATTTCATCCAAGAGGATACACAGATGGCAAATAAGCACATTAAAGATGATGAACATTATTAGTCATTAGGAAATGCAAATTAAAACCACGATGAAATATTACTACACTTCTATTAGAAGAGCTAAAACTAAAAAACATTAGTGAGTACATTAAATATTGGTGAGGATAGTGGATCATTACTATTATTGCTGATGAGAATTTAAAATGGTGCAATTAGTCTGGAATTTGGCACATTCTTTTAAAACTAAACATATGTTTACCACACGACCCAGCAATTTTCCTCTTGGGCATTTATCCCAAAGAAATGAAAATTTATACTCACGCAGAAACCTGTACATGAATGTTTATAGCCTTTTTTCCCCCATAATGACCCAAAGCTAGAAACAACCCAGGTGTTCTTCAATTGATAAGGTGTCAAACATATAAACCCATACCATGGGTTACTCCTCAGCAATCGACAGGAACTAACTATTCACACACAACAACATGGATGATTTCTTGAGACTCATGCTGAATGAAAAAAGTCCCTCCCCAAAGGTTCTGTTCTTTATGATTCCGTCTCTAAAATTTTGGAATGATAAAATCATAGAAATGGGAAACAGAAGGGTTTAAGGTGGGAGAAAATGCAAGGCAACCAGGAGAGGGTATAAAAGGGCAACAAGAAGAATCCTTTAAGATGATGGGAATATTCTGTATTAACTGTATTCAGGTTACTATCTAGATTGTGATTTCATATTATTATTTTCATGTGGTAACTGAGTAAGTTATACATGGTATTCCTTTGTTTTATGTCTTAGGGCTGCATGTAAGTTATCTCAAAATGAACAGTTTATTTATTTTTTTAAATTAACAAATACATCAAGGAAACTGCTTTTACGGTAGTTTGTATTTTGTGTTATTGTAAAGAAAGTGCTCATGGAAAAATCTGAACAAACTGACTGCTTATTGGTTTATTTAGACTTGAAATACCTAAGTGTTATTCAGTAAACAATGATTTGCTTAGCTAGGAAAATAAGCTTGGGAAATGCTCTGAATCAGAGGTCAGCAGAGTTAGATAATAAACACCTTAAGTATTGCATGCCATATGGTCTTTGTTATAACTGCTTGATTCTGCTATTGCAGTATGATAATAGTCCAGACAACACATAAATTAAAGAAAGGGGCAGTGTTCCAATAAAATTTTATCATGGAAAACACAATTTTAACTCATCAATTTTCACATATAAAATATATTTGTTTTTTCAAACATGTACAAATGTAAAAACTATTCTTAGCAAGTACACTGTACAGAAACAGGTCCTGGATTTGAGCTGCCAGCTACAGCTTGCTGACCTCTGATTAATTACAATTTTTGAAATTTTCTCTTGTCTCATTTCCATTTTGTTTCCTTTTTATTTCCTTCTTGAACATTTTCTAAATTTCAAAAGATACTAACTGCTCCCACTTAGGAATTTCGGTTCACTGTCCCTTCATCTACGTTTTTCTTTCTTGTGTTATCAAAGGATACAAACAGAAGTTTTGGGTATGCTGCATTGCAAGCAGATTCTTTACCATCTGAGCCACCAGGGAAGCCCGTTAAAATGTGGAACTTGGGACAAAGTAGAACATTGAATACATTTTTCTTCCCTATATTTTTTGCTTACTTTTTTTCATAAATTTAGTGAGAAACATTGTATTTACTTGCACTGAGCACCTTCAGCTCATGCAACAAATTCTGATAAATTCTCTTTTCATTTTTATTCTGTTACAAGTATTTTCTAATTTTCCTTGTTATGGCTTCTTAGATACACCCATCATTTAAAAGAGGATGTTTAATTTCCAAATACATGGGGTTTAAAGTTATCTTTGATATTAACTTCTCATTTTGTTATTAACGTCTCATTTAAATGCTTTCTTCTCTGCAATTACCCTCCATGTTCTTTCAGACTTTAAACTTTGTTAGGGTTTTCAACAGCTAAGTTGAAGTTCTGTCTTGGTAAATACCACCTTGCACTTGAAAATAAGTGGGTTATTTTCAAATATCTTTTGATATTGATTTCTAACATAATTCCACAGTGATAAGAGAACAGACTCTGTATGATTTCAATACCTTAGACCATGAAATTGTGGCACCTTGTTTTATGTCTCTGGATATGTTCCAGTGTCTCCTCTTTTATAGTCTATGGGAACTTGAATAGAATTTGTTTCCTGCTATTGTGTGAAAATTGTATAAATCTTAATTATGTTGAATTAATTCATAGTGCTTCCATGGAATTCTCCAGACAAGAGTATTCTCCAGACATTTCCTTCTACAGGGTATCTTCCCAACCCAAGGATTGAACCCTTGTCTCATATCTCCTGCATTGGCAAGTCGGTTCTTTACCACTAGCACCACCTGGGAAGCCCACAAAACCATCCACATATTAAAGTGGTACATCTTTGGGCAAATCTGGTCTGAACTCCTGCACAAATAATACCTGTGGCACCACATACAACACTACTTCTTATAGTCTTTTTCTTTATGCTTTTTTTTTTTAAACTTCTAGTCTACATAAATTTGAATCTTCTAAATAATTTTTTAATATAATTTCCTAAAACAGTTCTCAAGGCCATTTCAGCAAAGACTATCTGTAAAAGGAAGTATTTTTCTCACTAAATTTATTATTTTTATTTTCTTTTTTAGTTTTTTTTTCAATTATGAATGTATAATAACACATCTACAGGAGACTTGGAAATATGGAACAAAGTTACATATAGTTCTATAATGTATTACAATTATTATTTAAGTAGACATAAACATTTTTAGTTGGAGGTTAGATATAATACTCTCAGAATTATAGAATGAATAGACAGAAGAGTAGAAGGATATAGTAGACCTGAAAACTAATGGCAACTGGGGACCTACATCTCAAGAGAAACTATTGCCCCTCTCTTAACTACCTTGAAGAATTTAAATTAGTGATTTTTCCCAGAAAATAGAGATTTTTAAAGGAGAAAAATTTCGTCTTAGTGGCCCCACCTTATATGGCGGACTAAACATCAAATTGAAAGTGTAAGTGAAGTCGTGTCTGACTCTTTGCGACCCTGTGGACTGTAGCCTATCAGGCTCCTCCGTCCATGTAATTTTCCAGGCAAGAATACAGGAGTGGGCTGCCATTTCCTTCTCCACGGGATCTTCCCAACCCAGAGATTGAACCCTCGTCTCAAACTCCGGTCTCCCTCATTGCAGCCAGACGCTTACCGTCTGAGCCACCAGGGAAGCTCAAATTACTGAACATCTGTTCTTCTTATTGTCTTGTGGATGGTCTATCCTGGGAACCCCAGACCCCTGCCCATTTCTCAGCTTACAATGGAATATATACCTCATTTTACCTTTCTGTCTGAACCTCATGTATGTTAGGCTCTTATATATACAAAATCAATTTTTATTTTACCCTGTTAACCTGTCTCACATTTATTCTTAGATCAGCAGAAGAAACTAGAAGGGCAGAAGAAAGTTTTATTTTCCTCCTTGAAACTTCCATGGTGGTGGTTGGCAAGGTGGGAGGAGTGACAAGGAACAGAAATGGTATGAAAATGCAGAAAAAATAAGTAGCTTATGAAAATAAAAAGCAGATTGAAATCACTAAATGAATTACACGAGGAGGGCATTAGATGAGGTGGCTTTGGTGCCTTTGTAAGTGAACGGAAACCTAAGCCTGAAATGCCTCAAGGATAAGAAATTGAAACCTAAAGATAACCAATCACAAACAGCCAACAAGCCTTTCCTAAATTAGGCAACTGATTAAGCTATAGCCATCAAATTTCCCGGCTTTGCTTCACTGTCTTCTCTGTTAAAAAGTCTATCCTATAGCTCCTATCAGTAAAGCCCTTCTGAGAGCTTCTAAACACTTTCAGTTGGTGCTGCCAGATTCAAATCATTTTTTATCCTCAAATAAATGCTTAAGGTGTTAATACGCCTCAGTCTACCTTTTAACAAAATTAAACTTAAGTCACAGAAATATAAAACTATGTCAAGCACAGGCTTCCCTCATAGCTCAGTTGGGAAAGAATCTGTTTGCAATGCAGGAGACACGAGTTTGATTTCTGGGTTGGGAAAATCCCCTGGAGAAGGAAATGGCAACCCATTCCAGTATTCTTGCCTGGATTATCCCATGGACAGAGGAGCCTGGCAGGCTATAGTCCATGGGGTCACAAGAGTTGGACATGACTTGACAACTTAACTATGTCAAGCACAATGTGAAATTTAAAAGCAAAGCCTAGACTAGAGTAATGATAGTACGTAAATAATAACTTGAATAATCTTGAAGTCAAAATATTCCACCGTGTCCATGTAAGGACAAAGGAGAAGGAGAAGGCTCCTAATGGAATTATTATTTATTTTCATTAAAAATAAGACTTTTTCCAGAAAAATATGCTTAAAGACACCATAAAACATAGTAAATTACACAAATGAAAAACATTCTGGAGTCTTCAGAAAATACTGCCCAAATTTCTTTAGAAGATCAAAATGAGGAGTGGAAAATAAAACCTTTTTTAATTAACTGACTTCAAACAATTAATATAAATAATTAAATTGCTTATTATTTTTGCCCTTATGATCATCAAGACTCATTAAGAAATTATGACCATTCATTATCTTTGTATCAGATGGGAGGTGATGAAAACATTTTAATTGAAGTGAGAAGTTTTAAATAAACATGATTTCTCAAAATATTGGCCATGTAAAATGAGGTTTCATCATTACTTATATTAGTTCATACATGCATTTAAAAGTCAAGTTAAAAGTCCTTTAATAGATATAGAAAAGGATTAATATTTAGTGAACATTCTCAAATTATAGGTCTGGTGCTAAGCAATTTATGTCAATTGATATAGTTGATGATTCAGACTAATTTCTCTAATCCAACTTTGATGAGCATGAAGTTCATCCATGTATGGTTATATTTGCTTGTATAACATTTTCACATTGGAGAAAAAAGTGTTTTTAAGTGTGTGGTAACATCGGTGTTTTAAGTGGCTTAGAATTTTTTAACCATTACTCTTGCAGTAACTACGGAATTATACAATTCAGTTTTCATTTTTCCAAAACAGAGAAACTAAATAATATGCAATTTTCAGTATATGTCTTTAACTAATTAAAAAAAAAAATGCCTCTTTTGCTGCTTTTGGATATGTGGGCCTTCTCAAGTCTAAAGATTTGGCTCACAAGTAATTAGCAGATCCTTTCAGGCTTTGGCTGATTAAAAAATTTGGGGTACCAAGATCATCGCCCTGAAAGCTTACAAACCAGATTAAAAGGCCTTTAAATAAACTGATTTGAGAGTAAGAAAAAAAAAATCAAGACCGTAAATTTAGTGTATGTCATAAATGCTCTTTCTTTGGGACTTTCAATCAGTCCTAGTACTGTATTAAAAGTTGGAGAAGATAAATCATATCAAGTTTAAAATTAATGAAGTTGGGTAGTTAAACATGTTTCAAACAGGTAGAGCTGCTAGTTGTATTAATTGGACTGTTTAAAACAAGCATTCATCTTAAATATGCATATTTTATTTCCTGGTTCACATACAAATGAGGCTCACTTACTAAGTGCAGCAATCTTAGAGGTCTGGCATCTTTCTTACCCACTTAGTAGCTATGCCTTACACAATAACTAATTTCATATTTCATGGGAGTGAAAGGCTATAAACATTTCTGGTTATTAAAATATAAATTTTTATTAGAAGAGTTAAGGAACAAAGTTAAAAATATCCGACTTGACTTTCTACCTAACGAAAGACACCACAAAGGCTCCTTTGACTTAGTATCAAATGTTCACATGACTTCACAATTTGCATCCCCAGAAGTAAGTGGTAAAACCTTTAGAAACAAGAGGAGCATGAGCCAAAGGTGTGCAGACAGGACCTGATTGATCCTAGGATTGAGGCAATATGGAAAGTACGCTGGGAAGGGCATGCACTCAAAACTGGGAACACCTATTTGTTATTTCCTTTTAGCAATTGAATTATTTAATAGGAGTGTTTTTCTGCAGTGAAATGAATATACTCAAATGATATCCAAGTACAATAAAGTGTTTAAAGACTTAAAAATAGAATAAATGTTAATTAATGCCATCCCAGAAAGGTAGAGGGAATTCATTCTACAAACATACTTAAGGACCTAACTGCACATAAGGAACCGCACCTTGGTTTTCTGTTCACCACATCCTCTTCCACTGTCTGCTCTCAATCACGGAGAGCACATTCTACTTTTCAAAAGTCACATATGACCTGATGCTCCCCTCACGTGTGTACTGTCAATTACCGATACTTGAAAATAATTTTCATTTCAGATAAAATTGCCCTCATCCTCCCCACTAACTTGTGGTGTGCTGGTGTAATGTCACCCTCCTGCATGTGATGACAGAGTCTCCTTAAAAGGACTGTGGTTGAACAAGAGTGGGCCAAATTAGCAAAACATGGATTATTCATATGTTGCCATCTGTAGTCAACTGTATTAAATTTATTCCAGATTTATAATGTGAATGCTTCAGATTAGTCCCATATTGATGGCCATTGGTCCAACTGCATCAGTTTTTACATCTTTATCTTTCTAGAACCAAACGAAAATTCTTTGGGGTTGCTTACATTTAGAATCATCTCATGGTCTACACAAGGAACTTACTGTTCATATTTTACATGCAAAATCATCTCTGTTAGCATACTATTATGACTGACAACATGGGTTTTTGTTTATCAACAATGTTAATTTTGTGATTAATGCAAAGATACTGTTATTAATGTTACTTTCATAAATTAAGAGCAGTTTTTATTTCACAAACACCATGTGTAACTAAAAAAAAAGGAATGATTTGTGCATGAACTGAATCCACTTTAATCAATTCTTTCTTTTATTGTTACTAACTCTTTAACTATAGAAACATATTACAGGTGTATATAGTCTATACTATAAGAGAATGGAATACCCCACAAATTATTTTTAAATAATGGAATGTTATTCTATTAACATGGAAATAACCTTAAACACACTGAATATATTTTCTAAATATATTTTCTGTATATTTTCTAAATATACAATATTTAGAAAACATTGTATAGTGTACTTACTAAACAGAATATATTGCCATGATTTTAATTTTCTATATATATTTAATTTGATTGGTGCAATTATTGGACTTCCCAAGCAGCACCAGTGATAAAGAATCTGCCTGCCCATACAGGAGACTTAAGAGACACAGGTTTGATTACTGGGTAGAGAAGATACCCTGGAGGAGAGCATGGCAAGCCACTTCAATATTGCTGCCAGGAAAATCCCATGGACAGAGGAGCCTGGAGGGCTATATAGTTCATAGGGTTGAACAGTGCAAATGTTGCATGACTGAAGCAACTTAGCATGAACACACAGTGTCATTATTAATGGCCTTGGTTATTAAATTTTGGTTGACTATAGAGTCCCAGTTCTGTAATAGGCCAAGATAGTCTTTCAGAAAATAATAATAATAATAATATGCAAGAGAATGAGTAGACAAGCAACAAACTGGGATAAAATATTTACAAAAATTCTGATAAGGGATTGATCCAAATATAGAAAGAACTCTTAAAACTCAACAAAAAGGAACAAACAACCTCATTAAACAATGAGCCGAAGACCTTGGTTCAGGGGATACAAAAATCTGCCTGCTATGCAGGAGATGCAGGTTCAGTCTCTGGGTTGGGAAGACACTCTGGAGGAGAGCATGGCAACCCACTCCAGTATTCTTGCCTAAAGAAGCCCATGGACAGAGGAGCCTGGGGGGCTACAGTCCAGAGGGTCTCAAAGCATCAGGCATGACTGAAATGACTGAGTACACACAAAGACCTTAACCGGTGCCTCACTAAAGAAGACACTTTGGGATTGACATACACATACTACTATATATAAAATAGATAATTAATAAAAAACCTTGCTGTATAACACAGGAAACTCTACTTAATACTCTGCAATGGGCTATATGGGAAAAAATAAAACAAACAAACAGAGTGGATATATGTATATGTACAACTGACACATTTTGTTCTACACCTGAAACTAAAACAACATTGTACTATGCTCCAACAATTTAAAAATAAAATATACATATGGAAAATAAATGTAAGAAAAAACTTTATATATCATATGTTTTCAGGGAAATGCAGATTGAAATAACACACGGATTAAAATGGCCAAAATATGAAACACTGACACCACCAAGGGTATGGAATGACAGGCATTCTCATTCATTACTGGTGGGAATGTGAAATGGTCCAGCCGCTTTGGAAGACATTTTATCAATTTCTCACAAGAATAATATTCTTATCACAATTTCCAGGAATCATGCTCCTTGGTATTTACTCAAAGGAGTTGAAAACATTTCAGTTCAGTTCAGTCGCTCAGTCCTGTCTGACTCTTTGCGACCCCATGAATCACAGCATGCCAGGCCTCCCTGTCCATTACCAACTCCCAGAGTTCACTCAGACTCACGTCCATTGAGTCCGTGATGCCATCCAGCCATCTCATCCTCTGTCGTCCCCTTCTCCTCCTGTCCCCAGTCCCTCCCAGCATCAGAGTCTTTTCCAGTGAGTCAACTCTTCGCATGAGGTGGCCAAAGTACTGGAGTTTCAGCTTTAGCATCATTCCCTCCAAAGAAATCCCAGGGTTGATCTCCTTCAGAATGGACTGGTTGGGTTTCCTTGCAGTCCAAGGGGCTCTCAAGAGTCTTCTCCAACACCACAGTTCAAAAGCATCAATTCTTTGGCACTCAGCTTTCTTCACAGTCCAATTCTCACATCCATACATGACCACAGGAAAAACCATAGCCTTGACTAGACGGACTTTAGTCAGCAAACTAATGTCTCTGCTTTTGAATATGTTATCTAGATTGGTCATAACTTTCCTTCCAAGGAGTAAGCCTCTTTTAATTTCATGGCTGCAGTCACCATCTGCAGTGATTTTCGAGCCCCCCAAAATAAAGTCTGACACTATTTCCACTGTTTCCCCATCTATTTCCCATGAAGTGATGGGACCAGATACACAAAACCCTTCACACTTTTGTTCACAGTAGCATGTTAGGGAAAGGAAGGGGTGATTAGGCAGAGTACAGAGGATTTTAGGCCAGTGAAGTTACTCTGAATACTACAATGGTGATAGATTTGTCCAAACCCATATAAGGAACAACATCAAGAGTGTGTCCTAGGGGACTTCTCTGGTGGGCCAGTGGTTTAAAATTCTCCTGCTAATGCAGGGGATATGGGTTTGATTTCTGGTCAGCGAAGATTGCAAAGACATGCAGCAACTAGGCTCATGTGTCACAACTACTGAAGTCCACGTGCTGAGTGCCGTGACTCCACAATAACAGAAGATATGGCAATGGAATCCCTTGCACTCCAATGAAGTGGGGTTCCCAGTGAAGATCCAATGCAGTCAAAAATCAAGAATTTTTTTTTTTAAGCAGTGAATCCAAATGTAAACTTCATGGACTTTGGTGATAATGATGTATTACAGAACATTCATTATTTGCAACAAATGTGCCCCTCTCATGGAGGGTGGCTGTGATAATGGGGAAGGCTATGCATATGTGGGGAATAGGGGTCATGTGGGAAATCTCCATATATTTCTTCCTCTTCATTTTTCTATAAACCTAAAACTGCTTTAAAAAAATTAAATCTTTTAGAAGAAATAATGTGCTCCCTTAACTTGCCTTAACATTCAATGCCTAGTTAGTCTATCGCACTGAGTGTAAGGTCAGTATAGTTTTTAGAAGATATAATTTGGTTATTCATCCTTAAACTACATGCTCTTTATATTTTTATACATGTATGTTTTGTATTACATTCTATACACACATATAGATGCATATTTTATCATCTGAGTTTCAGTGACTTCACATACTTTTGTTTTCTTGTAGGGATATCAATCATCGATTGGTCAGTCCGTGTCTATGCCAGTTCTTTATTTACTGAATTCAATCTGCTGTAGCCAAAATAAAAACAGACAAGGCGCTACAACAGTGTCAATATTGCCATTACTCTTCTAATATTTAGTACATAATGAACAGTGCGCATGTAAGCTGCTATGCAGGAGATAGTCTTATGTCTTCAAAAAGCTTAAAATCTTGGAGAAATAATAAAACATGTCAAGGTCATATGTACCTTTGAAAGTGGGCTATGACTGAGAACAGGTGTAAACAGAGGTTGCGTGTGAAGATATGAAAAGAAACTCTAGAAAAGCTCTATGTGTACTTGAGCATTGATGGTTAAGTACAAATCTGGACATTAAAAACAATTCTATGACATATTTCAAAATTCATTCTGTTTTAAATATGATAAAAACCAAATACTTGATGGGATGTATATTGGAAACATTGTCTGGCATTCAGTGTGGTAGTACCTAGAAAGCACAAAAAGAAGCTAGTGTTTGGTACAGAATACATTTTAGTCCACAGGCAAAAACATATCCAACTCCACATCAAAGATAGAAAAGGAAAAGATAAAGTTCAGGTGTAATGCATGGTCCTTGAATAAAATCATTGTTTAGTTGAATATTTTCTTTAATCAAAAAGGTTCAAATATACTACAAGATAGATTATATACCTTGATTATTTTCAAAATAATTTCCTATTGATTTCTAACAAACAAACTCCATGTATTGCTTGTCCAAATGTGTGTTTTCTTATTTGAAAATAGGGTGTTATAGGAAAAGAGAACATATGTGTATGCATGTGTAATGTTATTTACTCACAGTTCAGTAATTAAAACTGTTTCTATATGACACTGTCTTCAATTTTAAAGAAAAGGAGCATCTATTTGTTATTGTAAGGCAGAAAAGAGAAAAGCCAAGATGATTGAAAATATAAACAACATTTAGATATGCTAAATACATACTTTGGTTAAAAAATAATCTAACAACTTGAAGTAAGACTTGCTTTATATAACTTATACTGTAGTCAGAGTTGGAATTAACTATTTAATTTCAGTTGCTTTATTCACTTCACAAATAATGCCTCAGTAGTCACTGTGTTTCTTGTAATTATTTGATTTTGATAACGATGGTCCCTGGGAGACACATTTCCAGGGTGTGGAGAATGGATCTATTTAACTATTTAGTCTGAACTTCTGAAACGTTAACATGTGCATGTGTATATGCAAGAATTTCCTACATATGTTGAGCAAGCATGGACAATATGTTTCATTTCAAAAGGTTTATTGCTTAGATTATACTACAAAATGTTTCTCCTCGTATACAGAATAACAAACATCTAAGAATGCATTTGTAAGGTCCCATCAGGATATTTCTAGGGCTTCCCTGGTGGCTCAAATGGTAAAGAATCTGCCTGCAGTGCAGGAGACCTGGGTTCAGTTCCTGGGTCAGGAAGATCCGCTGGAGGAGGGAATGGCTATCCCCAAAAAAAGAAATTCAAAAAGGCAAAATGTTGCCTGAGGATGCCTGACAAATACCTGAGAAAAGAAGAGAAGCTAAAGGCAAAGGAGAAAAGGATAAGATATACCCATTTGAATGCAGAGTTCCAAAGAATAGCAAGGAGAGATAAGAAAGCCTTCCTCAGTGATCAGTGCAAAGAAATAGAGGAAAACAATAGAATGGGAAAGACTAGAGATCTCTTCAAGAAAACTAGAGATACCAAGAGAACATTTCATGCAAAGATGGGCACAATAAAGGACAGAAATGGTATGGACCTAATAGAAGCAGAAGATATTAAGAAGAGGTGGCAAGAATACACAGAAGAACTATACAAAAAAGATTTAATGACCCAGATACCCACAATGGTGTGATTACTCACATAGAGCCAGACATCCTGGAATGTGAAGTCAAGGAAAAAAAAAAAAAAAAAAACAACTTTGGAAGGCACTACAAAAAAAAAAATTAGGAAGCATCACTACAAACAAAGCTAGTGGAGGTGATGGATTTCCAGTTGAGCTATTTCAAATCCTAAAAGACGGTGCTGTGAAGTGCTGGACTCAACATGCCAGCAAATCTGGAAAACAGCAGTGTCCACAGGACTGGAAAAGGTCAATTTTCATTCCAATCCCAAAGAGAGGCAATGCCAAAGAATGTTCAAACTACCACACAATTGCACTCGTCTCACACGCTAGTAAAGTAATGCTCAAAATCTTCCAAGCCAGGCCTCAACAGTATGTGAACCGTGAACTGAACTTCCAGATGTTCAAGCTGGTTTATATGAACCAAATATCAAATTGACAACATCTGCTTCATCACCAAAAAAGCTAGTGAGTTCCATAAAAACATCTACTTTTGCTTTCTTGACTATGCCAAAGCCTTTGACAGTGTGGATCACAAGAAACTGGAAAATTCTTAAAGAGATGGGAATACCAAGCCACTTTACCTGCCTTCTGACAAATCTGTGTACAGGTCAAGAAGCAACAGTTAGAACTGGACATGGAACAATAGACTGGTTCCAGATTGGGAAAGCAGTATGTCAAGGCTGTATATCATTACCCTACTTATTTAACATATATGCTGATTACATCATGTGAAATGCTGGGTTGGATGAAATCAAAATTTCCAGGAAACATATCAATAACCTCAGATATACAGATGACACCACCCTTGTGGAATAAAGTGAAGAACCAAAGAGCCTCATGAAGAAAATGAAAGAGGAGAGTGAAAAAGTTGGCTTAAACCTCAGCATGGCATCTGGTCCCATCACTTCATGGCAAATAGATGGAAAAACAATGGAAAGAGTGACATGCTTCATTTTCTTGGGCTCTAAAATCACTGCAGATGGTGATTGCAGCCATGAAATTAAAAAATGTTTGTTCCTTGGAAGGAAATTATGACCAACCTAGACAGCATATTAAAAAACAGAGACATTAGTTTACCAAAAAAGGTCCATCTAGTCAAAGTTATGGTTTTTCCAGTGGTCATGTATGGATGTGAGAGTTGGACCTTAAAGAAAGGTGAGTGCCAGAGAATTGATGCTTTTGAACTGAGAAGACTCTTGAGAGTCCCTTTGACTGCAATAAGATCCAACCAGTCCATCCTAAAGGAAATCATTCCTGAATACTCATTGGAAGGACTGATGCTGAAGCTGAAATTCCAATACTTTGGCCACCTGATGCGAAGAACTGACTCATTGGAAAAGACCTTGATGCTGGGCAAGATTGAAGACGGGAGGAGAAGGGGATGACAGAGGATGAGATGGTTGGATGGCATCACCAACACAATGGACATGAGTTTGAGTAGGCTCCGGGAGCTGATGATGGACAGGAAAGCCTGGCGTGCTGCAGTCCATGGGGTTGCAAAGAGTCGGACACGACTGGGCGACTGAGTTGAACTGAACTGATCCCCTCCAGTATTTTTGCCTGGAGAATTCCATGGACCGAGGGGCCTGGCAGGCTATAGTCTATGGGGTTGTAAAGAGTCAGACACGACTGAGTGACTAACACTTTCACTGTTTCACATCATGATATTTCAGAACATACTTTAGAACTTGACCCTTTCTAATCGCTCACTGTCATCTGTCCAAATTATTATTGAAATTTATTTCTTATAATAGCAATAGTGAATTATTGAAGGTATTTTCTTTCAAGAGTTCTGGATATTTATGTTTGCTGTGATAGAGAAATAAGCATCAACTTAATTCATGGATATGCTTTTTAAAGACTTGGGAGTTACCATGGGAGGAAGTCCACTCACAACAGTGAACCCATCCAGACATCTCATTGACTCAGATATGTTTCAACAGAGGCTGGAAAAGTGTGTAGATGAATCCTACAGTAGATATTGCCCTGTCTAGACAGTGAGACCATATCATCTGAGCCCCTTCTGGCACTGTGACCCTGGGTAAACTTATTTGATCAGGCTATGCTCACTTTTCCTCTCCTTTTTGATAGGAATAAAGATAATAATTACTCTGTTAGGTTGTTGAAAGGATTAAATACATAAATTCACCTAAAGATGTTAGAACATGTCTATACAGAATAAATATTAAATAATGTCAACTATCACAGTGATTTTTAAGCCTCAAAACTTTATGCTCAGTTGAAAATAACTATGGAAAGCTAGCTAGCAATATTTCCCAGTAACATTTCTTATAAACATCATGCGGTAACAACTATTGTGCATTTATTTGACACTATATTTTACATCCATTGTTTGACAACCGTCATTTCTTTAAAAACAAAGTAGGGCAGGTGTTATTCTCTACAAGCCAAGAAACTAAAAATAAAAGTGATTAGCTTATCTGCTTAAAGTAACATATCCAGGACTTAAGACCCAGGAACCCAAGTCATCTGATTCTTCTCCAAGACCAGTTTTGTTTTGTTTTGTTTCCCCCACTAACTTCTTCTTCTTTTTTTTTTTTTGAATCTTTTAGCTTGTTGTATTTTGTTTTACTGTTTATTCCTCTCTATCTCTGTCTGTTTCTGTCTCTGCCTCTATCTCTCCCCTTTTTTCTCCCTTCTCCCCATCCACCAGGTGGTAGTGGGGACTGGCAGAGGCATACAGTATAAAATTATTTTTCCTTAAAATTGTATTGAATGTTTTTGAATATTGTTTAGACCAGTAGATATTATTTGTTTGTTTGTTTTTCTTGAGGATGGGATATAACTCATCAAAAATAAGTAAAAGCAAATAGTTTGGAGTTTAGTGAATCCTGATTATCTGAACTTCTCACTTTATGCAAAAGAACATGAAGAATGTGAAAAACCTTTGGAGCTCTGTTTTGTGAGAACTTCTGAAAAAACAAATCAGGAAGAATTCAAGTTGAATTAGACTTTCTTCCAGTTTTATTAACATAATAAATAAACATACCAAGATATTTTTAATAATTATTTTCATCAACAAAAGGTATAGCTTAAAAAAGTATTTTATTCTCGATTTTTCCTATACAATTTTAATCTTCACATTTAAAATGTATTCATTTCACCTATAGTTGAATTGACTTGTTAATAACTTCTCCAAAGACCAAATTAAATCTTTAAAGAATAGTAGGACTGAATGTTGTATCAAAGAGCATGTCATTAAGTTGAGCTAAGACACAGTCTTAAATCTAAGAGTGAATCTTAGATTTCACAAACTCCATATATCCACCTTCTATGAAAACTTGAGACAGAGACTTTAATTAATATTTGCTTATAAACTCAGGTTAAGCTGTTTTTGTAAACCACAAGTATGCAGGACTATTACAGATTTTTCAAACAATACATTCACTTTATCATAATTAAACAAAATTGTATTTACTTAAACAGTGTTGTCTAATAGTTCATTTTTGAAATATTCATTAATCTGTAGTACAGATTCATTTAAGGCAAATTAGAAATCTAGGAAATTGCATGTATTTGAAGATTCATTGTAACTTACAATTGTGATGGAAAATTATGAATTTAGGTTTATTATCAGACTTTTTCTTTACTAAAGGAATAACATTTTTATGTGTCAATCTATATTATTTCAGGATAGTTGAAAAAGTATAGAGTTTAGAGAGAAAGTGGAAGTTCACAATGGTTACCATACAACAAGCTATCTGTCACTTGTATTAAAAGTATTATGACAAGCATAGAAGTTACAGAGTTTGAATTGTGAAATTAATATAATTAATTTAGTCTGTTGTTTTAGTGACTGAAAATTCAGTTACATTCAGTCATACAATGCAGATAAATTAAGTAGGGAAAGTGACAAAAATGCAGGGATTTTTAGAATCAAGAAAGAAAAGAGAAGAGAAAAATGTTGCAACAGGGATCAAAAAAGTAATACTGAGTCACTTGTTTCATAAAAGCTTTCTACAGGTTTGAAAATACACCGGAGGTTTTGTACTGCTATAATCTTATAATCTTCTGCCCTTTGAAAAAAGAGTAAACAAATTCTCCTACTTCTTTATTATTTACTGGGCTTACTAACCCATTGAGGGGGGCTTTTAATCCTATAATGACAGACATTTTTATTTATTTAAATTTGGAGAAGTATTTACCTCAAAATATTTGAGAGGTGGTAGAGGGTTAGCCTCTTGCCATAGGAATTAAACTCTGTGAGGTCAGGAATATTTGTCTATTCCATTGATTGTTGTATCAGTGGTGTTTTAAAGTGCCAGGCACTAAAGAAGTACTCGAAATATTTGTCAAATTAATGAATATTGAGCTGTTTTCACTTGTATAATCAAGTTAATTTTCTAAGGTGGCTCTTCTTGGAAAAATATTGCAGTTTTAAAATGAAAAATTTCACTGACCAAAGTAATATTCTGAAAAAAAAAAGAACAAATGCAAAGCTTGCTTTGTGAAAATAGTATATCTACAGTCATCCACGCTAAAGATAACAGTTACAATGCCATCCTACTCCTGAAGTTTTTATAGATGGCAATTGAGTATAAATGTGAAATGGCTTACTAGTTCTACAACATGAAAAATGTTCTTTCCACTTGGCATGCCATACATTTTTCTTTTTTCTTTCTTTTGTTTTCCTTCTTTTTTTTCCTGGCTGTTAGAGTCTTAGTTGTGGTGCATGAGCTCCGTAGTTGTGGGGCATGTGCTTAGCTGCCCTGAGGCATGTGGGATCCTATCTCCTTGACCAGCGATCAAACCTGCAACCCCATTCTTAGCTACTGGACCACCAGGGAAGTCCCTGAATTTTCTTTTAACAACATAATTTGAAGATAAATTCCATCTGCATTCTTAGTTATATACTAGGCACTCACAGACTAAATGGACAGGAGTTTGTCAGGAGTTTGTTGTACTTTTAATACAAGTGACAGATAGGTGGTTGTATGGTAACCATTGTGAACTTCCACTTTCTCTCTAAACTCTGTACTTTTTCAACTATCCTGAAATAATATAGATTGACACATAAAAATGTTATTCCTTTAGTAAAGAAAAAGTCTGATAATAAACCTAAATTCATAATTTTCCATCACAATAGTAAGTTATAATGAATCTTCAAATACATGCAATTTCCTAGATTTCTAATTTGCCTTAAATGAATCTGTACTACAGATTAATGAATATTTTAAAAATGAACTATTAGACAACACTGTTTAAGTAAATACAAACTCAGAGATAGTGAAGGATAGGGAAGCCTGGCCTACTGCAGTCCATGGGGTCACAAGGAGTTGAATACAACAAAAGAGACTGAACAACAACAGCAAAGAATTTTGTAGATGGGAAATTTATACCGTAATTTTAATAAGTGTATCCCCATCTCAAATTTAGCAAAGCCCAATTACAATGGTGTTCCTTACCAAAAGTACTGGAAAAACCACAACAGAGGCAAACATTAAAGATCTGAAACACACTGTGTTATTGTGAATACCCAAAAGGGAACATGCTGCACAGTATTTAAAAGATATACTTTCAGACAAATAATGTATGATTTCACTTATATGTGGAATATAACAAAACAAAATAAGTGAACAAAACAAAAAAGGGAAGTAGATTGAGAGGTATTGATTCAAACTTTCAGTTGCAAAATAAGTGAGTCACAGGTATAAAATGTACGGTGTGGGGAATAAAGTCCATAATAATATAGTATCTTGCATAATGACATACTGTGACTAGACTTATGGTGATCACTTGAAATGCACTGAAATACCACATCACTAATGCTGTATAACAGTAACTAACATGTTATAGGTCAATTATGCTTCAAATAAATAAACAAAATCATAGAAAAAGAGATCAAGATTTGTGATTATCAGAGGCAAGGGGTTGGGTGAAGGTAGAACTGGATGAAGGTGGTCAAAAGGTACAAACTTCCAGGTATAAGATAAATAAGTACTAGGGACATAATGGAATTAGCACTCCTATATAACATACATGAAAAGCGTAAGTCCTAAGTGTTCTCATCACACACAAGATTTTTTTTCTATATCTTTAATTTTGTATCTATATGAGATGATGGCTGTTCACTAAACTTATTGTGGTACTAATTTCATGATATATGTAAGTTAAACCATTATGTTGTACACCTTAAACTTTTACAGGGTAATGTGTCAATTATATCTCAATAAATCTGGAAGAAGAAACAAACTAAATAAAAAATAGTAAAATGAAAAAAAATGAAAGATTTATTTTTCATGGGCCATCTCATTTAGAATAAAGCTACACTGAGTTTATCATTAATGATAATGAGTCAATAAAATGAACTATTTGACCAAAATATTTCCTTTTAATATGATTTTTTCCATCACAGTAGGCAGTGCTAATTTTTCCAATCAAGGCATTTCTCTACAATCATTTTTATGATCACAGTATGGCAGATATCACATGATCCGTCCACCCTCAGAAATTTGGGAGACCATCAGCAGCAACCACCATCTACACAGCTACCTTGATTCTCAAAAAGCTTACAAGCATTTTCTACCACAACGTACACATGGTGTTAGTTGCTGTTTATGGCATTCCCCTTGCTGTTTTTTTATGCTGGCCATTTATTTAATTAAAAAGATTTTGCGTAGGTGAGGTAGGGGGTGGCAGGAATTCTTTTCCATTCCTGATTTTTTTTTCCCCTATAAAACAATCCAGGCCTCTCTCTTTTTAGTCAATCTTTCCAGTGACCTAATCTGATTGATAGGTTTGCAAGAAAAAAAATTCCACACATAAATTAATCCCCTTTGCTACTCTATTTTTTTGAAGATGATCTTCCTACAAAAAGAGGTTTCTACAGTAAAACGGGCCCATTACAGAGGAGACCTAGATTTTCTAGTCCAAATGGGTGAATAAGTTTCTCTGATTCTGAGTTTACTATGAAAAAGTCTGTGTAGCTATTGATATAAGCTAAATCCTCCAAGCTAGTCTTTAACCACAACAAATGTGATTTTTTAGCCTGCCATCTGCCTCCTATTTCCCTTCCTTTGCCTTATTTCACAGTTGGCTCAGAACTCAAAGTAGCCTGTAGGGTGTGTGCATTTCTATCAGATCTCTTAAGGACCCCTCAGATCTACTGAAGAAAAGTCAGCCTGTGGAATTTTGCTTCACTTGCAAGTTGAAATAGATTCAATATTCGGTTATGAATTGTTCATTTTCCATGGTTTCTTTAGACAATTTTTAGTATTATTTACATTACTTTGCCAACAAAGGTCCATCTAGTCAAGGCTATGGTTTTTCTTGTGGTCATGTATGGATGCGAGAGTTGGACTGTGAAGAAAGCTGAGCACCAAAGAATTGATGCTTTTGAACTGTGGTGTTGGAGAAGACTCTTGAGAGTCCCTTGGACTGCAAGGAGATCCAACCAGTCCATTCTGAAGATCAGCCCTGGGATTTCTTTGGAAGGAATGATGCTAAAGCTGAAACTCCAGTACTTTGGCCACCTCATACGAAGAGTTGACTCATTGGAAAAGACTCTGATGCTGGGAGGGATTGGGGGCAGGAGGAGAAGGGGATGACAGAGGATGAGATGGCTGGATGGCATCACTGACTTGATGGACGTGAGTCTGGGTGAACTCCGGGAGTTGGTGATGGACAGGGAGGCCTGGCGTGCTGCGACCCGTGGGATCGCAAAGAGTCAGACACGACTGAGTGACTGAACTGAACTGATTCTGTCATATGTCATTTGAGGCCACAGTTTCCTTTGTAACTGTTTATTGCAGTACTGAGGGGATAACTGATGCTTTTCTTCACACATGAACACTACTGATAAATAATGACAAGCAGATACTGTGTATAGTTGTGGATCTTTTCTACCCATATTGCTGGATTTACTTTCTCTTCCCAGTTTCCTTACTGTCAGTGGCAAGCAGCTATGAGATACTTGGCCTGGATTTGAACTGTAGTCTGTGAGTCAAGAAGAGCAAACCTCACCAGACCACATGAAGGTCAGACACAGGCTTTGGCCTCGTTAGTGCCATGAGTCAACTAACTGAGCTAATTAACCACAGATGCACAATTATTGTCAACTGATTCCAATTCTTGAAGAATTATAGGTTGACAAATAGTAGGACAAACTTGAATGTGTTATATTAAATATATTTAATATATTTAACTTAAGGAAGTTAAAAAATAACTTTCTTTTTTTCTGGAACTCTTAACACCATTTTAGTAACTGCATCCAAATAGAAAATGAATTCAGAATAGAAAGGACACAGGTGCCTCCCTCCTCCTTACCCACCTATCTCTCTTTCTTTCTCTCACACACACGCACTCTCCCTCACATACACATACCATCACACATTTACAAATGTCCAGTGGCATATATAAGCTCTCCATTGATAATCAGTATTCTATTGTTACTTCTGCAACATGGTTTTGATCAGTGCTCTTGGTTTGGACTACCAATTTCTCTTATTTATAGAGCAGTTCTCTAATTTATTCCCAAAGATCCTCATATCCCACTTTTTCTCCACTCACTGTTCTTTTATTTCTCTTCTCTGCATTCTCTCTTTCTACTCTACACAGACTGATGGGCACAATTCTTTCCTGACAGCAGATACAATTTCTTAATACAAAAAAAGCAGTAAGCAAAATAAATCTAGTAAAATCATTTTTAGTGAAACATCATTACTGATCGAGTCCTGAGAATATACAACTTGTGACTAGCAACTATATTTTATTATTAATTATATTGTTAAAATATATCTGTATATAAATAAATAAATAAAAAATAATTGGCTTCTCCACAATGATTAAGATGCTTGCAAGACCTACACTACATTGTAAGTTGTTAGCAAGAGGCAGAATTGCCATGGACTTCCAGAAATTCCTTTTTCCTATTTTGTTCTCCACTTAAAGACAATGAGGACATCTGTGTCATTTAATTTTTAAAAGTACATATTCTTTTTTCTCACTTATTCTCTGAATGAAAATTGAAACATAATACAAAAAATATATATAACATGAAATTTGGGTATAGTTTCTCACAATGACTTTTAAAAAAAATTTTATATGAACTTTCCCCATGGAAATAAATTATTTACATGAGCAATTTTCAGATAAACTTCAAGGTCATATTTTAGAGTCAGAATTTCAAGTTCCTGATTTGAATCTACCCCAACTTGACTTGCATTAATTCAGCATAGTTCGACTTTTTTTAAAAAACAGATGTATTTTAAGGCTTTACATTTATTTATTTTTTCTTTCAGCATGGTGCAATCTGGTGCAACCAATTCTTGATCTTTACATTTTGATTTGATATCTTAAATATGTTTTATACTTGTCTACTTTATAGTATTCATTTCCTGAAGTAGTCATTAAAAATATCAAAACACATTAAACATTGCTATATGTTTTCTTCATCATTTGCTATTTTTGGTGTTACAAGAAGCTTGTGTTCCTTCTCCCTCCATGATTTGGCATAACTTCACGTCTATCATCTTGATGTTCCCATCTAAACTATTTACAACTCCTCTTCATCATTAAGAAGAAAAGATATTTTTCTTTTCTTTTTAAGTAAGCAGTCCCGATGTTGATGTTGTTGGTGCTATTTAGTTGCTCAGTCATGTCCAACTCTTTTGAAATCTCATGGACTGTAGCCCAACAGGCTCCTCTGTCCATGGAATTCTCCAGGTAAGAATATAGTAGTAGGTTGCCAGCTTCTTTTTCAAGGGATCTTCCCAGTCCAGCAATTGAACCTGTGTCTCTTACATTGTAGGCAGATTGTTTACTACTGAGCTAACAAGAAGCCTGTCATACTATTGATGAGTAAGTTTTAATTATCACTATGTCTGTGGGCAAAGAACAGATAAATTGGCTCCAAGCAGTGAACTCTCTATATAGTTTAAATCAACTTCCCACTTCTCTCAAGCTCTCTTATGCATTTTAGACTGAAGGGGAATTAGGCTACCTGTGAGGATCATCAGTTCAGTTCAGTTCAGTCGCTCAGTCGTGTCCGACTCTTTGCGAGCCCACGAATCACAGCATGCCAGGCCTCCCTGTCCATCACCAATTCCTGGAGTTCACTCAGATTCACGTCCATCGAGTCAGTGATGCCATCCAGCCATCTCATCCTCTGTCGTTCCCTTCTCCTCCTGCCCCCAATCCCTCTCAGCATCAGAGTCTTTTCCAATGAGTCAACTCTTCACATGAGGTGGCCAAAGTACTGGAGTTTCAGCTTTAGCATCATTCCTTCCAAAGAAATCCCAAGGCTGATCTTCAGAATGGACTGGTTGGATCTCCTTGCAGTCCAAGGCACTCTCAAAAGTCTTCTCCAACACCACAGTTCAAAACCATCAATTCTTTGGCGCTCAGCCTTCTTCACAGTCCAACTCTCACATCCATACATGACCACAGGAAAGACCATAGCCTTAACTAGATGGACCTTAGTCGGCAAAGTAATGTCTCTGCTTTTGAATATACTATCTAGGTTGGTCATTACTTTTCTTCCAAGGAATAAGAGTCTTTTAATTTCATGGCTGCAGTCACCATCTGCAGTGATTTTGGAGCTCAAAAAAATAAAGTCTGACACTGTTTCCACTGTTTCCCCATCTATTTCCCATGAAGTGATGGGACACCAGAGCTCTAATACAGTTTTTATTCAGACAAATATGACTCAGAAAGTGAAGTCTTAAACATCTCTTTAAAAAGTGAAAGGCTTACACTGCCCACCGAAAATTCTTAGAGATTTTCAAATATGGTTCACTAATTAATTTTAAGATAGAAGTTGTAATCACAAGATTCAAGAAGCCCTAAAAATACTTGCTATATAATATAAAAGTCAGACAATCATTTACTTATATCTCTATAATTCTTCCATGACTGAGATGTAGAAATAATATACAGTAGTACACTCGAATCATGGATTATGGGTTGCAGCAATATAACTGATTGAATATCTGTTATGTAAATAACATTCCTATTAGAGAGGTAGAGAGGGCAAAAATAGACAAATAGATACACAGAGATTTGGTATAAAGTTGTATAAGTGTCCAAGAGGATAATCCATATTAAAAGCACTCTCTTGAGCTAGCAAAACAACTTACTTGGATCACTTAATTGTCAATTTACTGATATAAGGAAATTAGTTGCTAAAGCAGCAGGACAAATGGAATTGACAAGATGCAGATACAATGTATATAACATTTATCATGTCAAAACCATCCTGTATTGACCCTCTTAGTCAAGGTAAAGGACATTTTAAGTAAAGCTGGTATAGGATGGTTTCAATTTTAAAATCAAACAATACAGAAAGTAGGCATAGAGGGAACATGCCTCAACATAATTAATGACATATATGACAAACCCACAGCTAACATCATCTTCAGTGGTGCAAATCTGAAAGCATTCCCTCCAATATCATAAACAAGACAAGGATACCCACTCTGACCATTTTACTCAACATAGTTTGGGAAGTCCTAGTCATAGCAGTCAGAGAAGAAAAGGGATCTAAATTGGAAAGGAAAAAGAAAAACTGCCAGTGTCTGCAGATGACATGATACTATACATAGAAAACCCTAAAGCTGCCACAAGAAAACTACTAGAGCTCATCAATGAATGAGAAAAAGTTGCAGGATTCAAAATGAATATCTATTGCATTTCTATACACTGAGTGAGGTATCAGAAAGAGAAATTAAGAAAACAATCTCACTTCTATCAAATCAAAAAGAATAAAATACTCAGGAATAAACCTACCTAAGGGGGCAAAAGGTCTGTACTCTAAAATCTGTCAGATGTAGATAAAAAAAAAACTGAAGACTACACAAACAGATGGAAGAAATATATTGTATTTTTGGATTAGAAGAATAAATATTGTTAAAATGGCTACACTGCCCAAAGCAACCTACAGATTCAATGCAATCCCTGACAAATCGCCAATGGCATTTTTTCACAGAACTGAAACAAACATTTTTAAAATATTTACAGAAACACAAAAGACCCTGAATAGCCAAAATATCTTGAGAAAGAAGAATGAAGCAGGAAAAATCATGTTCCTTGACTTCAGACTCATTTTATAGCTACATTAGTCAACACCATATGGTACTAGCACAAAATAGACACATAGATCAATGGGACAGAATAGAAAGCCCAGAAAAAATCCAAACACTTGTGATCAATTAATCTACAGCAAAGGAGATAAGTATATACAATGAAAAAAAGACAATGTCTTCAATAAGTGACTCTGGAAAAATTGGGCAGTACGTGTAAAAGAATGAAAATAGAACACTGTCTAACACCATATACAGAAATAAACTCAACATGGATTAAAGATTTAAATGTAAGACTGAATACCATAAACTCCTAGAGAAAAACATAGATAGGACAGTCTTTGACATAAAATACAGCAATAATGTTTTGAATTTGTCTCCTAGAGTAATGAAAACAAAAACAAAGTTAAACAAATGGGATCTAATTAAACTTAAAAGCTTCTGCTTAGCAAAGGAAACTATACACAAAAGAAAAAGACATCTATGGAATGGGAGAAAATATGTGCAAAGTGACAAAGAATTAATTTTGAAAGACACAAACAGCTCTTACAACTCAACAACAACAACAACAAGAAACCAAACAACCCATTTCAAAAATAGGTAGACAACCAAAATAGGCATTTCTCCAGAGAAGACATACAGATGGCCAACAGGCACATGAAGAGACGCTCAGCATCACTAATTATTAAAGAAATGCACATTAAAACTAAAATCAGTTATTAGGTATTACCTCACACCAGTCAGAATGTCCATCATCAAAATGTTCACAGATATATGCTGGTGAAGGTGTGGAGAAAAGGGAATCCTTGTACACTTCTAGTGGGAATGAGAATTGGTACAGCCACTATGGAAAACAGTAGGGAGATTCCTTAAAAAAAACTAAAAGTATAACTACCATATGATCCAGCAACCGCACTCCTATACATATATCCAGAGAAAACTGTAACTTGAAAATATATATGAATCCATTGTTCATAGCAGTGCTACTTACAGTAGCCAATATAAGGAAGGGACCTAAATGTCTATCAGCAAATAAATAGAGAAAGAAGATTGTATATACTTACAATGGAATATTACTCAGTTAAAAAAGAATGAAATATTGCCATTTGCAGCAACGTGGACAGACCTAGAGATTATCATACTAAGTGAAGTAAGTCAGACAAAGACCAATATATGATAAAACTTAAATGTAGAGTCTAAAAATGGTACAAATGAACTTATATACAAAACAGATATAGATTCACAGACATAAAAACAAACTTACAGTTAACAAAGGGAAATGGGATGTGACTGATAAATTTGAAATTTGGGATTAACATATACTGACCAAGGAAAAAAACAGAATGGGAAAGACTAGAGATCTCTTCAAGAAAATTAGAGATACCAAGGGAACATTTCATACAAAGATGGGCTCGATAAAGCACAGAAATGGTCTGGACCTAACAGAAGCAGAAGATATTAAGAAGAGGTGGCCTAAATACACAGAAGAACTGTACAAAAAGATCTTCACAACCAAGATAATCATGATAGTGTCATCACTCACCTAGAGCCACACATCCTGGAATGTGAAATCAAGTGGGCCTTAGAAAACATCACTACGAACAAAGCTAGTGGAGGAGATGGAATTCCAGTTGAGCTGTTTCAAATCCTGAAAGATGATGCTGTGAAAGTGCTGCATTCAATATGCCAACAAATTTAGAAACTCAGCAGTGGCCACAGGACTGGAAAAGGTCAGTTTTCATTCCAATCTCAAAGAAAGACAATGCCAAAGAATGCTCAAACTACCACACAATTGCCCTCATCTCACACGCTAGTAAAGTAATGCTCAAAATTCTCCAAGCCAGGCTTCAGCAATACGTGAACCGTGAACTTCCAGATGTTCAAGTTGGTTTTAGAAAAGGCAGAGGAACCAGAGATCAAATTGCCAACATCTGCTGGATCATCAAAAAAGCAAGAGAGTTCCAGAAAAATATCTATTTCTGCTTTACTGACAATGCCAAAGACTTTGACTGTGTGGATCACAATAAACTGTGGAAAATTCTGAAAGAGATGGGAATACCAGGGCACCTGACCTGCCTCTTGAGAAACCTACATGCAGGTCAGGAAGCAACAATTAGAACTGGACATGGAACAACAGACTGGTTCCAAATAGGAAAAGGAGTACGTCAAGTTTGTATATTGTCACCCTGCTTATTTAACTTACATGCAGTACATCATGAGAAATGCTGGGCTGGAAGAAGCACAAGCTGGAATCAAGATTGCCAGGAGAAATTTCAATAACCTCAGATATGCAGATGACACCACCCTTATGGCAGAAAGTGAAGAGGAACTAAAAAGCCTCTTGATGAAAGGGAAAGAGGAGAATGAAAAAGTTGGCTTAAAGCTCAACATTCAGAAAACGAAGATCATGGCATCTGGTCCCATCACTTCATGGCAAATAGATGGGAAACACTGGAAACAGTGTCAGACTTTATTTTTTGGGGCTCCCCAATCACTGCAGATGGTGACTGCAGCCATGAAATTAAAAGATGCTTACTCCTTGGAAGAAAAGTTATGACCAACCTATATAGCATACTGAAAAGCAGAGACATTACTTTGCCAACAAAGGTCCATCTAGTCAAGGCTATGGTTTTTCCAGTGGTCATGTATGGATGTGAGAGTTGGACTGTGAAGAAGGCTGAGGGCCGAAGAATTGATGCTTTTGAACTGTGGTGTTGGAGAAGACTCTTGCAAGTCCCTTGGACTGCAAGAAGATCCAACCAGTCCATTCTGAAGGAGATCAGCCCTGGAATTTCTTCAGAGGGAATGATGCTGAAGCTGAAGCTCCTGTACTTTGGCCACCTCATGCAAAGAATTGACTCATTGGAAAAGACTCTGATGCTGGTAGGGATTGGGGGCAGGAGGAGAAGGGGACGACAGAGGATGAGATGGCTGGATGGCATCACTGACTCGATGGCTGAGTGAACTCCGGGAGTTGGTGATGGACTAGGAGGCCTGGCGTGCTGCAATTCATGGGGTCGCAAAGAGTCGGACACGACTGAGAGACTGAACTGAACTGACCATTATGCACAGAGTTGGACACGACTGAAGCGACCTGGCAGCAGCAGCAGCAGCATGCATAGAACAGAGAAGCAACAAGGACCTACTTGATCTGTATTCAGTACTTCCAATATCTTTTAGTAACCTATAAAGGAAAATAATCTGATAGAGATAAGTATATACGTATCTGAATCACTTTGTTATGCACTTGAAACATTATAAATCATCTATATTGCAATTAAAGATAAAATCAAATAAAACAAAAACAGCAGCAATAACAACAGTAAAACACTGTTTTTCTAATATTCACCTTCTAATTACAAGATGAGTCCTATCCTTCGAATGGGCAGGAAAGAAAATTTCCCATTTTATGTAAAGAATCATCATGCTTGTATTGCTGAACTCCATCACATAAATGAACTCTAAATAGCATTCTAATTAATGAGCACAGTATGAATTACTATTTTAAGAGTGAAAATATACTCCTTTGTTTTTCATAAGATTCATATAAGCATCAATCTCATATCTTCATTAAATATGCTATTAGTCTAATTTGGAGCCTGGATTCTGACTACAGAATTAGTGAAAAGGCCTTCTTAGACATAGAGCTCAAAAAGAAATTCTGTCAGCTTAACTTTTTTCCATCTTTCTGATAGCTAGCTTATCCTCCATATTACACAGATGGATTGGTTCAGCTGCTCAGTAAATGGTATTTATTATACTGTTGGGGGATAGTATGCATTATATACCTTCTGCCTTCTATTTCATAGCTACAGATTTCAGTCCTAAGCCATCACTGGGTCACTAACCCTTGCCAACAATCACAAAATACTTGCTGTTGCATTTTTGAGATAGTTAAAAGCATGCTAAAGCTGAAATTCCAGTACTTTGGCCACCTCATGTGAAGAGTTGACTCATTGGAAAAGACTCTGATGCTGGGAGGGATTAGGGGCAGGAGGAGAAGGAGATGACCGAGGATGAGATGGCTGGACGGCATCACTGACTCGATGAATGTGAGTCTGAGTGAACTCCGGGAGTTGGTGATGGACAGGGAGGCCTGGCGTGCTGTGATTCATGGGGTCGCAAAGAGTCGGACATGACTGAGCGACTGAACTGAACTGAAAAGCATGTTTGGTTAAGCAAATTATACTGCCACTGTTGGAAAATAATTCAAAGTACATGTCCTTCGTGGAGACGAGGAGGTTGTACTACCTTCTGTATAGACAGGGCAATGTGGATTTTTAATAATGCCTTTAAGAGATAAGGAATGCATTAATGAAAACATATTTTGCTCAAAGCACTAAACCAACAACCTTCAGACCAAACATATGAGGGTATTTATAAGATTAAAATATTGATATTTAATGTTATCATAAACTAAATGCCTCAGGTATCCTCTGTTTTCATGCCATTCTAATTCCCACCACCTGAAGCTAAATGCTTATCACTCATTTCACACCTGCAACATTGCAACTCTTTCCAATGGACTTTCATGGCTCCAGGCTGCCTCTCGCCTTTCCTTCCACACTCCAACAGTCACCGACATATTGCATACCATTTCCAGACTAATCCATGCTAAATGCTGCTTTCATCATGCTTTGCTTAAAAATCACTTACAGAGTTCTCTTTCAAATGACACCAAAGACAAACTTTTCTATCTAGATGTCACAACCATATATAAATTGTTTCCATCATTCTCAACTAAATTTATTTGTTGAGATTCATCGACAAATACCTCAGGATCACCTTCACACTGTCTCATTAAAAGTCACGACTTTTGGAAACTGCATTCTTTTGTTCATGATATTCACTTCACATAAAATGCCTTCCACTTTTACTCTTGTCTCATTAACAAAGTTCTACATAGTCCGCATTATAATCCTGAGGCTTTAGGAAGAACTCTCTTATTATTGCCACTATCATTAGGCCCCATCTCCTCCCAACTCTTCTATCCCTAATAACACTTCCTGGTGATAAAGATTTTTATCATTCAAAGTTCTCTCATGTGTTTCAGATACATTTCCATAATTATAATACAGTTAGAGAGAGGTACTGTGTTAATTATTTTGCATTCTTTTACTTTGGGCTTAGAAGGAAAGCTAAAACAAACCTAGTGAAGTTAAAAGTCGCTCAGTCATGTCCGACTCTTTGCGACCGCATGGACTATACAGTTTATGGAATTCTCCAGGACAGAATACTGAAGTGGGTTGCTATTCCCCTCTCCAGGGGATCTTCCCATCCCAGGGATCAAACCCAGGTCTCCCACATTGCAGGTGGATTCCTTCCCAGCTAAGCCACCAGGGAAGCCCAAGAACATTGGAGTGGGTAGTCTATTCCTTCTCCAGGGGGTGTTCCCGACCTAGGAATTGAACTGGGATCTCTTGCATTGCAGCTGAGCTACCACTAACTTAACAGCGTATTAAAAAGCAGAGATATCACTTTGCTGGCAAAAGGTCCGTATAGTCAAAGCTATGGTTTTTCCAGTAGTCATTCCATATTTGAGAGTTGGACTACAAAGAAGGCTCAAGAATTCTTGCTTTTGAATTGTGTTGCTGGAGAAGATTCTTGAGAGTCCCTTGGACTTCAAGGAGATCAAATCAGTCAATCCTAAAGGAAATTAAACCTGAATAGTCATTGGAAGGACTGATGCTGAAGCTGAAGCCCAGTACCTTGGCCACCTACTGTGAGGAGCTGACTCATTGGAGAAGACCCTTACGCTGGGAAAGATGGACAGCAAAAGGAGAAGGGAGTGGCAGAGAATGAGATGGTTAAGCTCTGCGAGATAGTAGAAGACAAGGAGCCCAGTGTGCTCCAGTCCATAAGGTCACAAAGAGTCAGACATGATTTAGTGAGTGATCAATAACAAAATCTTTTACTTTATGATGAAAAGTGTACTAAAATATAGCAAGCACTTAGAAATTACTGATGAATTGTAGTGGATATTCTTAGAGCAGTAAAAAAATTAGAGCATTATATTCCTGCTTAGGTCAGAATTCATAAAACATTTTCTTCATGATTTTCCAGTAATTGAAATGGTTTTTAAGACATAATAAAATTTTTTTCTTTGCTATAAAAGCTAAAATTTGCCACATGGTACTAACTTTTAAAAAGTAAAACTCTCATGTATAAAACTTGAATTTCCATAGATATGCAGCACAATATTTTAGAACCATGAGAAAACAGGTAAATAAAAATTGTTGCCGACTCAAACTGCTGCTGTTGTTACTTAGGCACTCAGTCATGTCTGACTCTTTGGGACACATGGATAGTAGCACGTCAGGTTTCTCTGTCCATGTGGTTTCCCAGGCATGAATACTGGAGTAGATTGCCATTTCCTTCTCCAGGGAATCTTTCAGTCCCAGGGATCAAATTTGCATCTTGCACTGCAGACAGATTCTGTAACACTGAGCCACAGAGAAGCCCCAACTCAAAGTGTATACCTGCACAAAAATGTCAAAACTACATGAACTCCCAAATACTAGACATCGTTTAAGGGTTTTCCTATTTACTCAAAACTTTAGCATATTTGTATTAAAAGGGAACTTGGCAAAAAATGCACCTTTAATAACTCTTTATTAAAGCAGATTTTGAATTTCTGAAGGAATTCTATTTTCTTTCTGATTCTTTTCACTGTCCTAAATGGAATAATCCAGCAATTAAATTATTTTTAAAGCACTGTGATGGAAAGATCAATTCTTATTAAATTGCACTGATGAGTATTGGATAAATTCAAGCATTTTGAAAGCTTTTTATCTTTTTGTAAAAAAAAAAAATGTTTATTATTTTGCCTATTTCTTTAAATGCTGTTTGTAATTCTAGAAATCAGCTCCCATTAGAATTATTATAGAATTTTTATATACTTACAAAGAAATTGCATTCTAAATTCAAAAGGTATAACAATTGTATTTTGCCATTAATACTTTTAAAAGGGGATCACTGGTAAATTATCCTTACCAATCAAAAAAACAACAGGTAGCCCAGGAGAAGCTCTCCTACATGAGATTTCTAATTCCTCTGGATCTTGTTACTTTGTTCACACAGCTCTGTCCTACCCCTTCTAGTTTGAGGGTCTGATCTGCCTAATCTAGCACCTTTGTATGTATGATGTTTGAAGAGGGAGTCATTGAATACTGGTAACACATTGACAATATTAACATTAATAACATTTTATCAAATGGATAATAATAATTTATTAATATTTCTAATAGTAATATTGAGATGTCTAGGGCACTGGAAAGAAATGCAGCTTAGGGGATTGCTAAGAACACATAGGGATAGGAATTGAGAAATCTGAAAGCTTCTAGGAAATAGACTGGGAAAGGTCTAAGTCATGGGATGGTATGGGGAAACTAGTGGGATGTGTTTTTCTGCCGTGTGTAATATAAATGTGAAAAGTAAAGAGGAGAGCTGTGATAACCAATTTATTTCTATGCATGTGTTTATTTTAGCACTGTAGGATTATTCCCAGAAATATGGTATTTTTCTCACTTCAAATTCAAATAAAGAATTTTCAAGGAACAACTACAACCAGAAAAGAAGGTGTGTTGTCTGTTCTCTTTGTAGAATACAGGGTTACTATTTATCTTTTATAAGATTCTATTGCATAGGAAAAATTCAGCAAACACAGAAATAAATCTGGAAAACTCCACAATCTAAAATATGTCTTTGTTTTACTTCTTCAAATTACTTTAGTGTTAAATTTAAAATTCTAATTTTAAAACCAAATCACTTTCCCATGCAGCAGAAATTAACATAGTACATCAACTATACTTCAATTAAAAAATCGAAAATCTATTTTCCTGCTCTAAGTTTTCTAAAATAACTTGTTTCCAAATCATCATCAAAGAGTGTAGAATTTATACACAGTATTTCTTTAATTCCATCTGCCTTGAGAAAAATCTCAACAAACAATGGTCCCCTTTCTTAACTTACATCCAGCTCAACAGCCTTTTAATGAAAGCCCAAGTTCAGTAATTGAAAGCATCCATTTTGCTGGAACTGAGCACACCCAAATCATCCCTTTAATAAATTAAACTTACCAGTACCCGACACTCAAATAATTGACTTAATATAGCTATGAGTCTGCTTTTTTTTCCCAGTAATATTGCAACATAATTATATTCATGAATTCTAGTTTATGAGCTCTATTTCATACTCCCCTAACAGTAAGATGGGCAATGTTTAGTTTTGTCTTATGAACTCAGTTACCATGTCCAAGTGTCAAAGCAGAAGAGGAGGGTAGCTTTGGCCGAAAGACACTGTCCTTTAGATGAGTAAGTGCCAGCCTCTTTGCCACAGTGTTTGCATGAATGCCCTGATCATCTTAAGAATTTTTTTATTTGGTTTGCTCTAGTTAGTTGACATACTCTCTTCCACTATAAGAAATGCATTTCTATGATTAAAGCTTACATGCTTGATGCCAAAACTACCAACCAAAAAGTTAAAAATTAAAATATTTTTGGCAGGGTAGGTTTTCTTTTGTTTTTGACTATAGGGTAAAAAAACAAAACAAAAAAGGCTAGTTTAACTAAAGTGTTGATGAAGTACATTGTGTGGTCTGAAATACTGTGGTTTGGTGCCATCTAGCCAGAGAACTAGCTGGAGATCCAGCCAGAGAAAGATATAGATGAACAACATTTCAAATTGGTACTGAGAATTACAAGAGATGGAAGTTATACGTTGAGAATATTTTCTCAAAGTTCACCTACTATCGCTTCATAGATTATAAAAATAGTGGAAGTGGGACAAAAGTACTAACAAAATGTCACAGTGTTGTCTATGTATGCTAATTTCAAGCAGACAAAAGGATTCTATTGCTATAAGGTCTAATCATTATATTCAAGTATGAAGATTTAGAGGAGGATGAAGAAAAAGGGAGATAAAGAAGGACTATGTAGAAAAAAAAGAGGAAAATTAAAAGAGAACAGAGATCAAAGAAAATAATAAAAGCAAGAGACAGGCTGATTAAAAAGAAGAAAATGCTGTTAACAAAGAAACCATAAAAGCTAGCAACACATAACACTTAGGTTTATTTCAAACAGGAGCAAAAGCAAAAAAATTGAGGTTTGGACCATTGAAAAGCCAACCTATGAGGCTTAAGATTTAATTTGAAACTCAGCTTTTCCCCATTTTTCTACCATGGAGGTTTTCTTTTTTTTCTTTTTAAAAAGAGTCTTTGATCTTTTGCCTTAACGAGTCCAGTCAATATGTAAAGAATCAAAATTGTGAGTGCTAATGCCTCTATTTTGTTAAACCAAGTATTAAACATTGTACTATTTGTGTGGTCTGAAGACCACTGGAATTGTACTTTGTGTGTCTGAGGTGTTTGAAGATTCTGGAAACAAAATGCCTAAACAGGAAGTCAAAGTAAATTTTTTTTTTCTTTTGCCAGAAGAACATTCTATTCATTTTAGATGAGATAAACTATAAATACTATAAAAACATCAATTCTTTCCAACAGAGAGTTAATTGGCAATTACATTTAAGTCAAAGTCATTAATAAATTTGGATCTTGATAACTCAGTATATGACCTGAGAATATTATCTATGTTACTTTTCACTCTAATTTCACCTAAAGCAATAACTATGCTTTCTTTGAGTCCATGATCATAAATTAATAACACCTCAGAAAATTCAAATTCCAGCTAGACTAGAGAAATAGCAAGTGTGTATTTCAGATAAATATTTAAAAAGAAAAACCTAAACACTTTAAAAATTACTGATTTCCTACATATAGTTTTATAAGTTGAGAAATGGCAACCCACTCCAGTATTCTTGCCTGGAGAATCCCATGGATGGAGGAGCCTGGTGGGCTACAGTCCACGGGGTCGCAAAGAGTCGGACACGATTGAGCGACTTCACTTTCACTTACCACTGTTTATTAAAAGGACCACAATTACTTTCTGATTACTGTGTTCAACTACTATGCTAAGTAAGATACAAATATACATAGAAATGCAAGTGTAAATATAAATATATATCCAAATGAGGCAGGTGATATTAGCAGATGGAAGAAAAAATCTTTGATTTATGAATTTGAAGTTGCAGCTCTAAATATTGTACAAGCCAACTGAACTGATTATCAAATCAATTGGTCTATTTTTCCGTGAATAATTAATCTGTAAGCCAAATGCATAGCTTGATTATTATGTTCTTACTTTTTCTTTGGGAAAAAAACATGCATTTGTCTGAATGGAAGGAAGATTATTGAAAATGAAACTCATGTATCCCAAGAACACTATAATATAAATAGGATTTAATGACTACAATTTGGGAACAATTAAAGTTAGTTTGCATAATTTTTGAATTAAACTTAAATGTATACTTATATAGAACATAACCACCATATGTAAATTGTTTTAAATTATCTTAATTGGTCAAATACTTATTATTTACATTTCTTTAAGCTATTTTTCAAAGACTCAGCAACCAAAATTTGACAAACATTTCTGGGGGATTCTAAATATGTTAGTGTTGTTGTCTAGTCACTAAGTCATGTCCGACACCTAGCATCACCATGGACTTCAACCCACTGGCTCCTCTGCCCATAGGATTTCCCTGGCAAGAATATTGGAATGGTTACTGCTTGGGGCTGGTACACTGGGATGACCCAGAGGGATGGTACGGGGAGGGAGGTGGGAGGGGGGTTCAGGATGGGGAACACATGTATACCCGTGGCGGATTCATGTTGATGTATGGCAAAACCAACACAATATTGTAAAATAATTAGCCTCCAACAAAAATAAATAAATTTGTAATAAAAAAAAATTAAAAAAAAAAAAGAATACTGGAATAGGTTCCTATTTCCTTCTCCAGAGGATCTTCCTGACCCCAGAGTTTGAACACGAGTCTCCTGCATTGGTAGGCAGATTCTGTACTGCTGAGCCACTAGGGAAGCCTGCTAGATATTCAGACCTTAAGTTATTTTAAAACACAAAATTGAAGGAAGAAGATGGCAGAGCAATAGGAGGACAGAGAGTTCGTCTTTCTCCACAAATGCATTAGAATACATCTACATATAGAACAGTTCGCTTAGAGCCCCAGCTGAATACTAGCAGAAGACCCTGGACGCCAGAAAGGACAAGAAAGATCCCCACATAACCAAGCAGGATGAAATAAAGAAGAAAGGAAAAAGAGGAATTGGGATGGGACACACACCCTTTGAAGGGGAGCTGGAGGAACAGAGAGGTTCCCACATCTGGAGAAACTCCTGCACTGATGGGGAGATTAGTTGGGACAGAAGGAACTATCTGAGCTGTCAAAAGAGAGTGAAACAGCTGGTCTGTGGCAAAATAGGACAGAGTTAGATCTACACAGGCAGCCCATGCCACAGCCCTGCACGCTCATGCTCAAGCCTGGGATGCATATGTCTGCCAGTGTACATGAGGGCCGGGTGCTGGAATGTGGGGACTGAGGAGCTAACCTGGGGAGGGGACTGCTTTTGGGTGGGAGGAGAGTGCCTGAGGGGATGGGAGGGAGGAACCCTGCAACTAGGAATGCTTGTGGGCAAAATCAGACTGCCACAGAAGCAAGGCACCGTGACTAAACGGCATACATGGAGCAGAGCCACCATTGCAGTCCCTCTCCCCGCATGCTAGTTTCTGTCCCCTCGGGTACTAGGGAAAGCCTCTGTCAGGGCTGGCCATCTCTTGCCAGTAACTGGAAGCTAGAAAAGGCCCTACCAAAACTGGATCTCTCACACTCATGGCCACTGGCTGCCTTCCATGCCTCATCAAAGACTGGACTAGATCTGTCACATTTGCCAAGTCCCCCACACACCTGTTGCCACTAGGGCTTCCATGACCCTGGCAGATTGCCACCTCCATGCCCTGTACTCAAAAGGGCAGAACTTGGTGCTCCAAGGCAGCCTTGGTCCCAGGACCACCCTGTGGTTGGCCCACATGCAGAGGTAGGGCTAAAACCACAGCTGAGCCCTAGGGGCCATGCAACTAAGGAAGAAAAAGCTGAAATCTCTCCTTGAAGCTAGTTGTTTAATGATCAATTGTTACCACTGCAATTTTCTTGGTAAAAACTCAAGGCCTACAAAATATCTGAATGTATAAAGGCTCCCTCAGCCAAGACAGACATAGCTTTAGCAGCTGTAGACTCTGTGAGCTGATCCTATAACACCAACAACAGGTCTATATCTATGACCCATGACTACAAACTTGGGACCTGACTTCAGTGAATCTATTCTGCTGGCCTGGTGAAAGCAATGTCTGAGAGACAACAGGGGCAATTTCCAACAAATCCGCAGTTAAGATGGGGCTGAGAATAGTGCCAACATCAGCGTAGTCTGGAAGCTTGCACAACAGGTGAAAGGTGACACAACAGAGTACACCCAAATGTGAGCAGCTCCAGAGGGAGAATACCCAGCAGCTTCACTCCCAGCGGGAGTATTCCAACTCCACCTACCTCACTCTGCAGATAAGAGATACAGCTAATAAACAGATCTGTGGGCCTCCGCTGATCATGGAGGAGGCCCCACCCCTGACAAGGCACCATCAACCATAGAGCTAAAGGGAGGCCCTGCTCAATACCTAGGTCAGGATCTGATCAACACAACACCAATCAAACCCCATATCAAGAGGATAATAGCACAAGTCTCTGGACCACCCTCACTCACCAGCAAGAAGGAACTAGGATCCTGCAGCCTGAAGAAAGGAGATCACAAACACAGTAAGTCTGACAAAATGACATGACACAGAAATATGTTGCAGATGAAGGAGTAAGATAGAAATCTACAAAAACAGATAAAAGAAGAGGAGAAAGCAACCTATCTGAAAAAGAATTCAGAGTAATGATAGTAAAGGTGACCAAAGAGCTTGGAAAAAAAGAATGGAGGTACAGATCAAGAAGATACAGGAAAAGTTAAACAAAAATCTAGACAAACTAAAGAACAAGCATAGATGAACGAGACAATAACTGAAATGAAGAATCCACTAGAAGGAATCAATAACAGCATGAATGACTAAGGCAGAAAAACAGATAAGTGACCTGAGATACAAAATGAGGGAAATCTCTGCTGTGGGATAGAATGAAGGAAAAAGAATGAAAAGAAAAGAGAACTGTCTCAGAGACCCATTGGACAACATGAAACATCTCAGTGTTTGAATTATAAGTGGGTTGGAGGGGGTGCGGGTGGTGATAGAAGAGGGAGAAAAAAGGAAAGGGACTGAGAAAATATTTGAAAAGGTCATAGTTGAAAACCTAACTAACATGGGAAGGAAGTAGTCACCCAAGTCAAAGAAGTGAAAAGTTCCATACAGGATAAACCCATGGAGGAACATGCCAAGACATTAATCAAACTAACAAAAAATAAATAAAAAATATTAAAAACAGTAAGAGAAAAGCAACAAGTAACATACAAGGGAAACCCCATAAGGTTATTAGCTGGTTTTTCAGCAGAAATTCTGAAGTCCAGAAGTGAGTGGCAGAATATATTTAAAGTGATAAAGGGAAAGAAACCTAATCTACCCAGTAGGGCTATCTTTCAGAATCAACAGAGAAATTAAAAGATTTGTAGAAAACAAAAGCTAAGAGAAGTAAACACCACCAAATCAGCTTTACAATTGATAAAGGAACTTCTCTGGGCAAAAGCACAAAAGAAAAGAATAATAGAGGAAGAGAAAAAAAATAAAAAGACTTACAAAAACAAATTGAAAACAGTTAAGAAAAGAGCAATAGGAAATTAGTTCAGACATGGTATGGACCTAACAGAAGCAGAAGATATTAAGAAGAGGTGGCAAGAATATACAGAAGAACTGTACAAAAAAGATCTTCATGACTCAGATAACAACAATGGTGTGATCACTCACTTAGAGCCAGACATCCTGGAATGTGAAGGCAAGTAGGCCTCAGGAAGCATCACTACCAACAAAGCTAGTGGAGGTGATGGAATTCCACTTGAGCTATTTAAAATCCTAAAAGATAATGCTGTGAAAGTGCAGCACTCAATATGCCAGCAAATTTGGAAAACTCAGCAGTGGCCACAGGACTGGAAAAGGTCAGTTTCATTCCAATCTCAAAGAAAGGCAATGACAAAGAATGTTCAAACTGCCTCACAACTGTGCTCATCTCACACACTAGCTAAGTAATGTTCAAAATTATTGGAAAATGAAGATACATATTGATAATTGCCTTAAACGTTGTTATTGTCCTTGCTGTGGTTCAGTCACTAAGTCATATCTGACTCTGTGCAGTCCCATGGATTGCAGCACACTAGGCTTCCCTGTCCTTCACTATCTCCTGGAGTTTTATCAAGCTCAAGTCCATTGATTAAGTTAGTGATGCCATCCAAAATCTCATTCTCTCTCATCCACTTCTCCTGTCCTCAATCTTTCCTAGCATCAGGGTCTTTTTCAATGAGTTGGCTCTTCACATCAGGTGGCCAAAATATTGGAGCTCCAGCATCAGTCCTTCTAATGAGTATTCAGTGTTGATTTCCTTTAGGATTGACTGGCTTGATCTCCTTGCACCCAAGAGACTCTCAGGAGCCTTCTCCAGCACCACAATTCAAAGGCATGAATTCTTCAGCATTCAGCCTTCTTTATGGCTCAACTATCACATCTGTACATGACTACTGGAAAAATCATAGCTTTGACTATATGGACTTTTGTCAGCCAAGTGATGCCACTGCTTTTTAATATGCTGTCTTGGTTGGTTATAAATTTTCTTCCAAGAAGCAAGAGTCTTTTAATTTCTTGGATTCAGTCACCATCTGCAGTGAGCTTGGAGCCCAAGAATATAAAATCTGTCACCACTTCAAGTTTTTCCCCATCTATTCACCATGAAGTGATGGGACCAGATGCCATAATCTTAGTTTTTTAAATACTGAGTTTTAAGCCATCTTTTTCACTCTTCTCTTTCACCTTCACCAAGAGGCTTTTTAGTTCTCTTCACTTTCTGCCATTGGAGCAGTATCATCTGCATATCTGAGGTTGTAGATATTTCTCCCAGAAATCTTGATTCCAGCTTGTAATTAATCCAGCCTGGCATTTCACATGATGTACTCTGCATATCTATAAGTTAAATAAGTAGGGCAACAATATACAGTCTTAATGTACTCTTTTCCCAGTTGTGAACCAGGCCATTGTTCTGTGTCCAGTTCTAACTATTGCTTCTGAACCTGGAAATAGGTTTCTCAGGAGGAAGATAAAGTGGCCTGTTATTCTCATTTCTCTTTTTTTTAAATTTTGTGTCTTACTTTATTTACTTTTTTTGGGGGGGGGCCACATGCCATTTTATTTATTTATTTATTTATTTATTTTTAATTTAAATTTATTTATTTTAATTGGAGGCTAATTACTTTACAATATTGTATTGGTTTTGCCATACATCAACATGAATCTGCCAAGGGTGTACACGTGTTCCCTATCCTGAACCCCCTGCTTCCTCCCTCCCCATACTATCCCTCTGGGTCATCTCAGTGCACCAGCCCCAAGCATCCTGTATCCTGCATCAAACCTGGACTGGTGATTTGTTTCTTATATGATATTATACATGTTTCAACTCCATTCTCCCAAATCATCCCACCCTCTCCCTCTCCCACAGAGTCCAAAAGACTGTTCTATACATCTGTGTCTCTTTTGCTGTCTCACATACAGGGTTATCGTTACCCTCTTTCTAAATTCCATAAATATGCATTAGTATACTGTATTGGTGTTTTTCTTTCTGGCTTACTTCACTCTGTATAAACTCCAGTTTCATCCACTTCATTAGAACTAATTCAAATGTATTCTTTTTAATGGCTGAGTAATACTCCATTGTGTATATGTACCACAGCTTTCTTATCCATTCGTCTGCTGATGGACATCTAGGTTGGTTCCATGTCCTGGCTATTATAAACAGTGCTGCGATAAACATTGGGGTACATGTGTCTCTTTCAATTCCGGTTTAAGAATTTTCCAGTTTGTTTTGATCCACATTGTCAAAGGCTTTAGCATAGTCAACAAAGCAGTGGTAGATATTTTTCTGGAATTTTCTTGTTTTTTTTAATGGTCCAATGGATGGTGGTAATTTGATCTCTTGTTCCTCTGCCTTTTCTAAATCCAGCTTGTACATCTGGAAGTTCTTGGTTCACATACTGTTGAAGCTTAGCTTGAAAGATTTTGAGCATTACTTTCCTAGCATGTGAAATAAGCACTCTTCAAATGTGAATGGATTAAATACTCCAACCAAAAGACACAGACTGGCTAAATAGATTAAAAAACAAAACCCTTATATATGGTGTCTACAAGAGACTCACTTCAGAACCAGGAATACATACAGACTGAAAGTGAAGGAATGAAATAGATTCTTTACAAAAGGAAATCAAAAGGAAGCTGGAGTAGCAATATTTGTATTGGACAAAATAGATTTTAAATAACGACTGTTACAAGAGACAAGAATGGACACTACATAATGATCAAAGGATCAATCCAAGAAGATATAACAATTGTACACACCCAACATAGGAGCATCTTCATGCAAAAAGCAAATGCTAATAGCCATAAAAAGAGAAATCAACAGTAACACAATAATTGTGAGGGATTTTACCATCCCACATACACCAATGGAACAATCACCCAGGCAGAAAATTAATAAGGAAACATATGCTTCAAATGATGAATAAGGCCAGAGAGCTTTAATTACTTTTAATAGGACCTTCCATCTGAAAGCAAAGAATACACTTTCTTCTCAAATGCACATGGAACATTCTCAAGGATAGATCACTTAGATTACAAATCAAGTCTTGATAAATTTAAGATAATTGGGTCACAAATCAAGTCTTGGCAAACTTACGATAATTGAAATTGTGTCAAGCATCTTTTTGGACCACAATATAATGAGATTAAAAATAAATTACAGTGGAAAAAACCCTTTAAAATCACAAGCACATGAAGGTTAAACAATACACTACTAAATCAAAGAGGTAATAAAAATTACCTAGAAATGAATGATAATGAAAACACAATGACCCAAAACCTATGAGATGCAGCAAAAACGGTTCTAAACAAGAAAAATCTCAAATTAACACTCTAACTTTACACAAAAAGCAACTAGAAAAAGAAACAAAAACCTAAGTTAGTGGAAGGAAAGAAATCATAAAAATCAGAGTAGAAATAAATGAAATAGAAATAAGAAACAATAGCAAAGATGAATGAGACTAAAAGCTGATTCTTTGAGAAAGAATTGAAAGTGAAAGTCACTCAATCATGGGACTCTATGCAACCCCTGTACTGTATAGTCCAAGGAATTCTCCAGGCTAGACTCCTTGAGTGGGTAGCTTTTCCCTTCTCCAGGGGATCTTCCCAACCCAGTGATTGAACCCAGGTCTCCCGCATTGTAGGTGGATTCTTTACCAGCTGACTCACCAGGGAAACCTGGTTCTTTGAGAAGATAATCAAAATTGAAAGTTTTAGCCAGACTCAACAAGAAGAATAGAGAGAGGACTCAATGAAATTTGAAATGAAAAAGGAGTTACAACAGACACTGCAGAAATACAAATGATCATAAGAGACTACCAAAAGCAGCTTCATGACAAAAAACTGGACAACCTAGAAAGAACGGACAAATTCTTAGAAAGTACAACCTTTCAAGATTTAATCAGGAAGAAATAGAAAGTATAAAAGGACCAATTACAAGTAATTAAGTTGAGACTGTCAAATCCTGAAAGATGATGCTGTGAAAGTGCTGCACTCAATATGCCAGCAAATTTGGAAAACTCAGCAGTGGCCACAGGACTGGAAAAGGTCAGTTTTCATTCCAATCCTAAAGGAAGGCAATGCCAAAGAAAGCTCAAACTACCACACAATTGCACTCATCTCACATGCTAGTAAAGTAATGCTCAAAATTCTGCAAGCCAGGCTTCAACAATATGTGAACTGTGAACTTCCAGATGTTCAAGCTGGTTTTAGAAAAGGCAGAGGAACCAGAGATCAAATTGCCAACATCCGTTGGATCACTGAAAAAGCAAGAGAGTTCCAGAAAAACATCTATTTCTGCTTTATTGACTATGACAGATCCTTTGACTGTGTGGATCACAATAAACAGTGGAAAATTCTGAAAGAGATGGGAATACCAGACCACCTGACCTGCCTCTTGAGAAACCTGTATGCAGGTCAGGAAGCAACAGTTAGAACCAGACAGGAACAACAGACTGGTTCCAAATAGGAAAAGGAATACATCAAGGCTATATATTGTCACCCTACTTATTTAACTTATAGGCAGAGTACATCATGAGAAATGCTGGGCTGGATGAAGCACAGCTAGAATCAAGATTGCCAGGAGAAATATCAATAACCTCAGATATGCAGATGATACAACTCTTATGGCAGAAAGTGAAGAAGAACTAAAGAGCCTCTTGATGAAAGTGAAAGAGGAGAGTGAAAAAGTTGGCTTAAAGGTCAACATTCAGAAAACTAAGATCATGGCATCTGGTCCTATCACTTCATGACAAATAGATGGGGAAACAATGAAAACAGTGAGATACTTTATTTTGGGGGGCTCCAAAATCACTGCAGATGGTGACTGCAGCCATGAAATTAAAAGACACTAACTCCTTAGAAAGAAAGTTATGACCAACCTGGACAGCATATTAAAAAGCAGAGACATTATTTTGTCAACAAAGTTCCATCTAGTCAAGGTTATTGTTTTTCCAGCAGTCATGTATGGATGTGAGAGTTGGATTATAAAGAAAGCTGAGCGCTGAAGAGTTGATGCTTTTGAACTGTGGTATTGGAGAAGACTCTTGGGAGCCCCTTGGACTGCAAGGAGATCCAACCAGTCCATCCTAAAGGAAATCAGTCCTGAGTGTTCATTGTAAGGACTGACGTTGAAGCTGAAACTCCAATACTTTGGCCACCTGATGCGAAGAACTGACTCATTGGAAAAGACCCTGCTGCTGGTTAAGATTGAAGGCAGAAGGAAAAGGGATGACAGAGGATGAGATGGTTGGATGGCATCACCGACTCAATGGACATGAACATGATTTAGGGTCAACTCCAGGAGTTGGTGATGGACAAGGAAGCCTGGCGTGCTGCAGTCCATGGGGTGGCAAAGAGTCAGACATGACTGAGCCCCTGAACTGAACTGAAGTTGAAACTGTGATAAAAAATCTTCCAACAAACAGTCGAAGGTAAGATGGCATATAAGGTGAATTCTATCACACATTTTAGAAGAGCTAACACTCTTCTCAAAACAATCCGAAAAACTTCAGAGGCAGGAAAACTCCCAAGTTAATTCTACTAGTTCATCTTCACCCTGATAGCAAAGCCAAACAAAGGTATCACAAAAAAAGAGAAAATTATAGGCCAATATCACTGATATACTTAAATGCAAAAATCTTCAATAAAATACTTGCAAACCAAAACCAACAACACATTAAAAACGTTATACACCTTGTTCAAGTGGGATTTATGTCACAGATGCAGAATTCTTCAATATATGTAAGTCAATGAATGTTATATATCATATTAACAAATTGACGAATAAAAATGATAGGGTCATCTCAATAGATGTATAAAAAGCTTCTGACAAAATTGAATACTTATTTATGATAAAAACTCTCCAGAAACTGGGCATAGAGGGAATCTACCTCAACATAATAAAGGCCATATGCAACAAACATACAGAAAACATTCTTTTCAATATTGAAAACCTGAAAGCATTTAGTCTAAGATTAGGAATAAGACAAAGATGTTCACTCTCACCACTATTTTTCAACAGTTTTGGAAATCCTAGCCATGGTAATCAGAGAAGAAAAAGAAATAAAAGGAATCCAATTTGGAAAAAAGAAGTAAAACTGTCACTGTTTGCAGATGACATGACACCACATATAGAAAATCCTAAAGAGGTCACCAGAAAACTACTAGAGCTTATCAATTAATTTGGTAAAGTTTCAAGATACAAAATTAATACACATAAATCTCTTGCATTTCTATACACTAACAATGAACGATTGAAAAGAGAGATTGAGGAAACACTCTCATTCACTATTGCAACAAAAAGAATACAGCATATAGGAATAAATTTACCTGAGTAGACAAAAAATACCTGTGACCTGTACTCAGAAGCTGTAGAATACTGATGAAAGGAAAGAAAGATGACACAAACATATGGAGAGACATCACATGCTCTTGGATTGGAAGAATCAATATTGTGACGATGAATACTACCTGAAGCAATGCACAGGTTCAGTGCAATCTCTATCAAACTACCAATGGTATTTTTCACAGACATAGAACAAAAAAAAAAAAAAATTTACAATTTTTATGGAAACACCAAAGACCCGGAATGGACAAAGCAGTTTTGAGAATGAAAACAGAGCTGGAGGAATTAGGCTTCTTGACTTCAGACTATACTGAAAATGAAAGTCACTTAGTCATGCCGACTCTTTGTGACCCCGTGGACTGTGGAATTCTCCAGGACAGAGTACTGGAGTGGATAGCTGGTCCCTTCTCCAGGGGATCTTGCCAATGCAAGGATTGAACCCAGGTCTCCTGCATTGCAGGAAGATTCTTTACCAGCTAAGCCACCAGGGAAGCCCAGGAATACTGGAGTAGTTAGCCTATCCCTTCTCCAGTGGATCTTCCTGACCCAGAAATCGAACCAGGGTCTCCTGCACTGCAGGCGGATTCTTTACCAACTGAGCTATCAGGGAAGCCCCAGACTATACTACAAACCTACAATAATCAGGATGGTATGGTCCTGGCACAAACACAGAAATAAAGATCAATAGAACCAGATAGAAAGTCCAGAGATAAATCCAGGAACATATGGCCACCTCATCTAGGACAAAGGACTCAACAATACCCAATGGAGAAAAGACAGTGTCTTTGATAGTGGTGCTGGGAAAATTAGACAGCTACCTGTGAAAAAATGAGGTCAGAATACTCCCTAACACCATTACACACTGTACACAAAAATAAATTCAAAACGGATTAAAAACCTGAATGTAAGGTCAGACACTATGGAACTCTTAGAGGGAAACACAGGCAGAATACTATTTGACATAGATCACAGCAAGATCTTTTTTGACCCATCTGTTAGAGTAATGAAAATAAAAATAAGCAAATGAGACCAAATTAAGCTTAAAAACTTTTGCACAGCAAAGGAACCAATAAACAAGACAAAAAGACATCCCTCAGAATGGGAGAAAATATTTGCTAATGAACCAACGAACAAAGGATTAGTTTCTAAAATATGCAGAGTATGCAACTCAGTATCAAAACAAAAAACAAACAACAAAATAAAAAGACTGGGCAGAAGAACTAAATAGACATTTCTCCAAAGAAGACATACAAAAAGTACATGCAAAGATGCTTAACATCACTAATTATTAGACAAATGCAAATCAAATCTACAATGAGTTATCACCTCATACTAGTCAGAATGGCTATCATTAAAATTAACCTACAAACAATAAATGTAGGAGAGGATTTGGAGAAAAGAAAATACTCCAACCCTGTTGGTGGGAATGTAAATTGGTATAGCCACTATGGGGAACTGTATGTAGATTCTGCAAAAAACTAACCACATAACTACCATATGACCTAGCAATTACACTCCTTGGCACTTATCTGGAGAAAATCATAATTCAAAAGGATACATGCAACTCAATGTCCATTGCAACACTGTTTACAAGAGCCAGGACATGGAAGTAACCTAGATTTTCATCAGCAGAGGAATGGATAAAGAAGATGTGATACATATATATGATGGAATATTATTCAGCCACACAAAGGAAAGAAACAGTGCCATTTCCAGGAACAAGGATAGACCGAGAGACTGTCACACAGAGTAAGTTATGTCAGATAGAGAAAAACAAATATCATAATATCATTTAAATGTGGAATCTAGAAAAATGGAACAGAAGAACTTATTTGCAAAGCATAAATAAAGACATAGATGTAGAGAAAAAACTTATGGATACTGAAGGGTAAAGGGAAGGTGAAACGAATTGGGCAATTCGAATTGACACATATACATTACTATGTATAAAACAGATAACTGAACCTACCTATAATAGCACAGAGAATTCTACTCATTGTTCTGTGGTGATCTGAATGGGAAGAAAATCTAAAAAAGAAGGGGTGTATGTATACATATAACTGATTTACTCTGATGTACAGCAGAAATTACACAACATTATAAAGCTATTATAATCCAATAAAATTTAAAAATATACACAAGATTTTAAAAAGGTCTACTTACTCCTTGGAAGAAAAGTTATGACCTCCTAGATAGTATATTCAAAAGCAGAGACATTACTTTGCCGACTAAGGTCCGTCTAGTCAAGGCTATGGTCTTTCCAGTGGTCATGTATGGATGTGAGAGTTGGACTGTGAAGAAGGCTGAGTGCCAAAGAATTGATGCTTTTGAACTGTGGTGTTGGAGAAGACTCTTGAGAGTCCCTTGGACTGCAAGGAGATCCAACCAGTCCGTTCTGAAGGAGATCAGCCCTGGGATTTCTTTGGAAGGAATGATGCTAAAGCTGAAACTCCGGTACTTTGGCCACCTCATGCGAAGAGTTGACTCATTGGAAAAGAGTCTGATGCTGGGAGGGATTGGGGGCAGGAGGAGAAGGGGACGACAGAGGATGAGATGGCTGGATGGCATCACTGACTCGATGGACGTGAGCCTGAGTGAACTCCGGGAGTTGGTAATGGACAGGGAGGCCTGGTGTCCTGCGATTCATGGGGTCGCAAAGAGTTGGACATGACTGAGCAATGGAAATGAACTGAAGTGTCTTGTAATTAAATTTTAAAATGTAGGACATGTTCTCAAATGTCTTGATATGTCAGTATTGGGACTTTTCAGTAAAACTGAACACTCAGGACAGGGAAATGAAAAACTAAATGCAATAGGAGATAAACAGATATTTCATTAAAACTGTTGGGCACATTTACCAAATATTAAACAATAAGTGGGCTTCCCTGATAGCTCAGCTTAACAAACAATCCACCTGCAATGCAGGAGACACCAGTTTGGTTCCTGGGTCAGAAACATCCCCTAGAGAAGGGTTACGCTACCCACTCCAGTATTCATGGGCTTCTCTGGTGGCTTGGAGGGTAAAGAATCTACCTGCAATGTGGGAGACCTGGGTTTGATCCCTGGTTTGGGAAGATTGCTTAGAGAAGGGAATGGCTACCCCACTCCATTATTCTGTCCTGGAGAATTCCATGGGCTGTATATAGTCCACGGGGTCACAAAGAGTCAGACACAACTGCATGGCTTTCACTTTCATTTTAAATAATAGATAGGATTTCAAGTGGTAGATATGGAAAGATAAAATTTATAGAAAAGGGGGCATTAGAAAGTACATCTATCAGCTGAACATAACTATAGGTTATATAAGGGAAAAGTAAAAATTTTATGAAGAGAAAGGAGGTTGGGAGTAGGCTCTAAAGAGGATAGTAATCTGGACCATCAATTTGGAAGCTATTTTGTGAGTAACTTGGAATCATTGATATTCTCTGTTCAATGTGTGCAGGACTGTGCTATAAGGTAATAGTGAATTAGAGGTCAGTAGGAAGACTGGAAGCCTAAAGACTCTTATGGAAATTGTGCTAAACATTTTAAAACATTATCCTCTAATTAGAATAAATGAAAGAAATGTAGTTTAAAATGACAAATTACAATTTTTTATGTTTATCTAATTAGCAAACTTTAAACACCACAAGACTTCTCAATAATGGCAAGAGAGAAGTGAATCTGGAAGTCTCATAAATTTTTATCTTTCTGGAAAGCAGTTTCTCATAAACTAAAATTTAGATTATAACAATTTTATTTAGAGAAAAGTATCCAAATGAAAAGTTAAAATTCAGTTAAATATGTCTATAAAATGATGCACATGTGAAATAAAATATTAAGCTATGCTAAAAGTTTTACATACAAAGAAATTTTACTTTCATATGAACATATTTATTAATATTGAAACAGTGATAAAACCAGGAAGAGTGTGTTTAGGCATTAGCTAAAAATAATATTGCAAAAAACTAAATAATATCTGAAGGAATTAATTTAAAATACAAAATAACTGTTTTTTGGATGATGTTTATATAATAAACAACAATTGAGCACCTAGAACTATCTGTAATCAAACATTAGGGTTCTGGGAATACAAAAACAAATTGTTTATAAAATATTAGGGAGTGTTTGATAACTGATAAATGAAATTCATTGCTCTGCTTGATGTTTATTCAGAGTGTGGGTCCATAGATGAGAGGAGAGGGTGGATATGCCTAAGAGGAGCCTTCACCAGACATTAACTGAGGCAAGGTTAGGGGCATGCAGGGTGGGGAGAGTACAGGGAAGGTAGGAAGAAGATGAAAGAAAGAGGGCTATGTTGGAGAAGGTGGTGAGGTCAAACTTTGCAAGCTATAAAGAGAAGAAAAATATCAGGGGTAAAATCCAAAAGTTACCTTTTCATTAAAATAACGGAAATCTCAAAGGAGTAAGTAAGGAGGAGCTAGCCACAAATCTGGAAGAGAGTGAGTTAGATCAAGTTGAATGGAAAGAAACTGTCAAGGAATAAAGATGTGCATATAAGTTGATAAAAGAGAAAATAAGCATCTCAAAAATGCTTACTTTGAAAATGTCAAAATCTGATTCATTTGGTTATAAGAGAAAACATGTTACAAGAACATGTATCTTTCTTACTGTGACTTACTGATGAAGGTGTTCTTATTTTTATCTCTGTGAATATAATAATTTCTTATTTTAAGGCCAAAATAACAAAAACTTTTAAATTCCAATGGGGTACTGATGTTAAAAATACAAATTTTTAGCATCATGAAATTGTAAGTTGGAAATATGTTCGTAAGTTAAACAGTTCAGTTCAGTCACTCAGTCATGTCAGACTTTCTGACCCCAGGGACTGCAGCACACCAGGCTTCCCTGTCCATTACCAACTCCTGAAGTTTACTCAAATTCATGTTGTTTACTCATGTCATTTGAATCAGTGATGCCATCCAACCATCTCATCCTCTGTCATCCCCTTCTCCTCCTGCCTTCAATCTTTCCCATCATCAGGGTCTTTTCAAATAAGTCTGCTCTTAAAATCAGGGACAAAAGTATTGGAGTTTCAGTTTCAACATCAGTCCTTTCCAATAAATATTCAGGACTGATTTCCTTTAGGATGGACTGGTTGGATCTCCTTGCTCTCCAAGGTATGCTCAAGAGTCTTCTTCAACACCACAGTTCAAAAACATCAATTCTTTGGCACTAGGCTTTCTTCACAGTCCAACTCTCAAATCCATACATGACTACTGGAAAAATAATAACCTTGACTAGACAGATCTTTGTTGGCAAAGTAATGTCTCTGCTTTTTAATATGCTGTCTAGGTTGATCATAACTATTCTTCCAAGAAGCAAGCATCTTTTAATTAATTTCATGGCTGCAGTCACCATCTGTAGTGATTTTGGAGCCACCCAAAATAAAGTATCTTACTGTTTTTGTTGTTTCTCATCTATTTGTAATGAAGTGATAGGACCAGATGCCATGATCTTAGTTTTCTTAATGTTGATCTTTAAGCCAACTTTTTCACTCCCTTCTTTCACTTTCATCAAGAGTCTCTTTAGTTATTCTTTGCTTTCTGCCATAAGGGTGGTGTCATCTGCATATCTGAGGTTATTGATATTTCTCTTGGCAATCTTGATTTCAGCTTATGCTTCATCCAGTCCAGCATTTTTCAAGATGTACTCTACATATAAGTTAAATAAGCAGGGTGACAATGTTTTCCAAATTTGCTGGTGTATTGAATGCAGCACTTTCACAGCATCATCTTTTTTGATTTGAAAAGCTCAACTGGAATTCCATCACCTCCACTAGCTATGTTAGTAGCGATGGTTCCAAAGGCCAATGCGATTTTGCATTGCAGGATGTCTGGCTCTAGGTGAGTGATCACACCATTATGGTTATCTGGGTCGTGAAGATGTTTTTTAAAATAGTTCTCTGTGTATTCTTGCCACCTCTTCTTAATATCTCTTGCTTTGTGTAGGTCCCCAACAAAGATCTGTCTAGTCAAGGCTATGGTTTTTCCAGTGGTCATATATGGATGTGGGAGTTGAATGGTGAAGAAAGCTGAGCACTAAAGAATTGATGCTTTTGAACTGTGGAGTTGGAGAAGACTCTTGAGAGTCCCTTGGACTACAAGGAGATCCAACCAGTCCATTCTGAAGGAGATCAGTCCTGGGTGTTCTTTGGAAGGAATGATGCTAAAGCTGAAACTCCAGTACTTTGGCCACCTCATGCGAAGAGTTGACTCATTGGAAAAGACTCTGATGCTGGGAGGGATTAGGGGCAGGAGGCAGAGGGGACGACAGAGAATGAGATGGCTGGATGGCATCACCGACTTGATGGACATGAGTTTGAGTGTACTCCGGGAGATGGTGATGGAAAGGGAGGCCTGGCGTGCTGTGATTCATGGGGTCGCAAAGAGTTGGACACAACTGAGTGACTGAACTGAACTGAACTGATACCATTTCTGTCCTTTATTGTGCCCATCTTTGCATGAAATGTTCCCTTGGTATCTCTGACTTTCTTGAAGAGATCTCTAGTCTTTCCCATTCTATTGTTTTCCTCTATATCTTTGCATTGATCACTGAGGAAGGCTTTCTTATCTCTCCTTGCTATTCTTTGGAACTCTGCATTCAAACGGGTGTATCTTTCCTTTTCTCCTTTGCCTTTAGGTTCTCTTCTTTTCTTAGCTGATTTGTAAGGCTTCCTCAGACAGCCATTTTGCCTTTTTTGCATTTCTTTTTCTTGGGGATGGTCATGATTACTGCCTCCTGTACAATGTTATGAACCTCCACCAATAGTTCTTCAGGCACTCTGTCAGATCTAATCCCTTGAATCTATTTGTCATTTCCACTGTATAATTGTAAGTTATTTGATTTAGGTCATACCCAAATGGTCTAGTGGTTTCCCCACTCTTCAATTTAATTCTGAATTTGGCAGTAAGGAGTTCATGATCTGAGCCACAGTCAGCTCCTGGTCTTGTTTTTGCTGACTGTATAGAGCTTCTCCATCTTTGGCTGCAAAGAATATAATCAATCTGATTTCAGTTTTGGCCATCTGGTGATGTTCATGTGTAGAGTCTTCTCTTGTGTTGTTGCAAAAGGGTGTTTGCAGTGATCACTGCATTCTCTTGGCAAAATTCTATTAGTCTTTGCTCTGCTTCATTCTGTACTCCAAGGCCAAATTTGCCTGTTACCCCAGGTGTTTCTTGACATCCTACTTTTGCATTCCAGTCCCCTATAATGAAAAGGACATCTTTTGGGGGTGTTAGTTCTAAAAGGTCTCGTAGGTTTTCATAAAAGCACGCAATTTCAGTTTCTTCAGCATTACTGGTAGGAGCATAGACTAGGATTACTGTGATATTGAATGGTTTGCCTTGGAAACGAACAGAGATCATTCTGTTGTTTTTGAGATTGCATCCAAGTACTGTATTTTGGACACTTTTATTGCCAATGATGGCTACTCCATTTCTTCTAAGGGATTCTTTCCCAAAGTAGTATATATAATGGTCATCTGAGTCAAATTCACCCATTCCAGTTCATTTTAGTTCCTGATTCCTAAAATGTCAATGTTTACTCTTGCCATCTCCTGTTTGACCACTTCCAATTTGCCTTGATTCATGGACCTAACATTCCAGGTTCCTATGCAATATTGCTCTTTATAGCATCAGACTTTTCTTCCATCACCAGTCACATCCACAGCTGGGTGTTGTTTTTACTTTGGCTCCATCTCTTCATTCTTTCTGGAGTTATTTTCCCACTGATCTCCAGCAGAATATTGGGCATTTACTGACCTGGGGAGTTCATCTTTCATTGTCCAATCTTTTTGCCTTTTAATACTGTTCATGGGGTTCTCAAGTGGTTTGTCATTCCCTTCTCCAGTGGATCACATTTTGTCAGAACTCTCCACTCTGACCTGTCTATCTTGGGTGACCCTACACTGCATGGCTTATAGTTTCATTGAGTTAGACAAAGTTAAACTTAAGGAAGGATTTATTTTTAGACACTAGATTAAAGATATATTCCATAAAATTGGATACAAGCTTCATCCTAAAAGTAGATCTGAGCAATAATAAAATAAGCAAACACTTATTTTAATTATATATTACATCAAGAAACTCATGAAAATACCAATCTTGGATGGTATCATTTTTCAACAGTCCTTCAAATAAGCAAATTTGCACAACTTCCCCTCACCCTGCTCTGTTCTCCTGCAACCCTTAAAGTCGTACTCTTAAAAACAATATATGATAATTTAGAAATGGGGAAGGGTATTTTTTGTGTTTCCTCTCTAGAGATCTTTTTTAAAAATTCTTTTTTGGGGAAGGATTCCAAGTTCTCTTGGTATTTATTGAACACACACAGGTCAGAGCTATATGTGTCTCTGTCTGATCAAGAAAATAGTACACCCAAGAGAGAAGAGGGATGAAGTAGGAAAGGGAACAAGAGGTTAGAAGTGGGTTAACAAAGAACCAATCAATCCAATATGTTCATGAGCAGTGACAGATATTCAAATTGTCTTAAATGGTAATATATTATTTTTGTTTGTGAAATTATTTTCTAAAAAAAAAACCCCAGTTTTTAGCATGAATACTAATGATTGTTATAAAAGACAGAGACTTTATCTGTTTATTATGACTTGGACATGCACGGTCCAATATTTATATTTTAAAATGACAATTATGATAATATAGTGAAAATGATGAAATTTTCTGACCATACAAAATTAGAAGAAAATTATTGTCAAATTAAGTAACTAGGTCCTATATATTTGTATCTGGTTTTGATAAAAGTTAACCGGTTTGTTTGAAAGATATCTTACTGATGATAATAGAATATAGTAAAATCTAACTAATAATGAATCCAGTAAGAATAGCTATGACAAACGCAGAGAGTGTATTAAAAAGCAGAGACATCACTTCACTGACAAAGTTTATTTAGTCAAAGCTATGCATATTCAAAAGCAGAGACATTACTTTGCCGACTAAGGTCAGTCTAGTCAAGGCCATGGTTTTTCCAGTAGTCATGTATGGATGTGAGAGTTGAACTGTGAAGAAGACTGAGTGCCGAAGAATTGATGCTTTTGAACTGTGGTGTTGGAGAAGACTCTTGAGAGTCCCTTGGACTGCAAGGAGATCCAACCAGTCCATTCTGAAGGAGATCAGCCCTGGGATTTCTTTGGAAGGAATGATGCTAAAGCTGAAACTCCAGTACTTTGGCCACCTCATGCGAAGAGTTGACTCATTGGAAAAGACTCTGATGCTGGGAGGGATTAGGGGCAGGAGGAAGAGGGGACAACAGAGGATGAGATGGCTGGATGGCATCACTGACTCGATGGACTTGAGTCTAGGTGAACTTCAGGAGTTGGTGATGGACAGGGAGGCCTGGTGTGCTGCGATTCAAGGGGTTGCAAAGAGTTGGACATGACTGAGCGACTGAACTGAACTGAACTGATGGACCAACCTAGATACCATATTGAAAAGTAGAGACATTACTTTGGCAACAAAGGTCCGTCTAGTCAAGGTTTTGGTTTTTCCAGTGGTCATGTATGGATGCGAGAGTTGGACTGTGAAGAAAGCTGAGTGCCGAAGAATTGACGCTTTTGAACTGTGGTGCTGGAGAAGACTCTTGAGAGTCCCTTGGACTGCAAGGAGATCCAACCAGTCCATTCTAAAGGAGATCAGCCCTGGGTGTTCTTTGGAAGGAATGATGCTGAAGCTGAAACTCCAATACTTTGGCCACCTCATGCAAAGAGCTGACTCATTGGAAAAGACTCTGATGCTGGGAGGGATTGGAGGCAGGAGGAAAAGGGGACAACAGAAGATGAGATGGCTGGATGGCATCACCAACTTGATCAACATAAGTTTGAGTGAACTCTGGGAAATGGTGAAGGACAGGGAGGCCTGGTGTGCTGAGATTCATGGGGTCACAAAGAGTCGGACATGACTGAGTGACTGAATTGAATTGAATGGTTTTTCCATTAGTCATGTACGGATGTGAGAGTTGGACTCTAAAGAAGACTGGGTGCCAAAGAATTGGTGCTTTGAATTGTAGTTCTAGAGAAGATTCTTGAGAATCCTTTAGATGCAAGGAGATCAAATCGGTCAATCCTAAAGCAAATCAACCTGAATATTCATTGGAAGGACTGATGCTGAAGCTCCAATAATTTGGCCACCTGATGAGAAGGGCTAGCTCATCAGAAAGGAACCTGATGCTGGGAAGGATTGAGGGCAGGAGGAGGAGGTGACAGAGGAAGAGACTGAAGTGGTTGGATGGCTCAATGGACATGAGTTATAGCGAACTCAGGGAGACAGTGAAGGACAGGAAAGCCTAGTGTTCTGCAGTTCATGGGTTTGCAAACAGTAGGACATGATTTAGCAACTGAACAACAACAATAAACCTTAGGACTATGGAATTGATTCATCTTTATGGCATTCAGCCCCATAGTCTTTTAATAATATTGATCCCACAGAGATACCACTAAGGTGCCCAGGAATAATTAAAAGTCAAAAATTAAATTGACTAAAATATTGTCTAAAATATATTTTATGTAGCATCTATCTAAAGCCTATTTAATTCTCAAAGGGAAAAAAAAAGAAGCCATCCTAGACTGTATTTCTTTCTGCAGCCTTTTAATCTTCTCCAACTTTGTTTTACAGTGTAGAAAATGAACTCTTTCTATTAGATTTTGTGAATTCATATGAAGGTTACTTTAAATGAAATAGTTAAGCAATATGTTATTAAGGTCAAATATTTAAGCTATTTTTACTCCCATTTATTTTTATGCCATTGGCATTCTTTCTGATGAGCTAATGTAGGAAAATATTGCTATGACCGAGTGAGTTAGATCACTGAAAACTTCACACTTCTAAAAGGTTGTTCTTTAAGTGAATTGGGTGGTATAAAACTAAAAAACAAAACAAAAAAAATCTGATAGGAGAAAGTGGGATTCTGAGTGCTGAATAATCCCTGGTCATACTTTTGTGCTCGTATGTGAACAGGATGAGTTTAACCACTTCTGAGTTGAAACATAAAGTGGATTGTTGAAAAATAAGATTTGAAGAATAGGAACATATTTCAAGATCTGGGCACTCTTCCTTTTATTTTGGAAAGATTATTCCCAGAAATTGGATCTTTTTTTTGTTTTAATATAAGGCATCTTTCAAGTGAAATCATTCCTCATCAATATCCAAAGACATTAAGATTCTGGGGACTTTTCTCACATCAGTCCTGCATTTATAATTCCATGTACTCTACTGGCTTATCATGGTCTGAAGCTATATTCACTTCTTTCCAGAGATATACCATTGGACTATTTTATTCACATCAATTAATTGCCTTCCACCTCTCAATACTGATTATAACTATCTCTAGTTTACCTCTGGTCTAATTTTCTCTATCTGTTCAACAGTCAACTTGCATAATTAGCTGAATGTACCTTAAACACACCAACCTCTCAACATGTTCATAATTGAATTCATTGTCTCATTAGCACACATGCACAATTGCACTTTTATCTCCTCAACCTTTCTTGTAAACCTTGACAGTTATCCAAGGTTTTCAGCTTGTGTTAACCTCCCTCTATGAGTGGTGAAGTCTTGTCAATTTGATATTTAAAACAGCTCTTGAATAACCTGTGCGGTTATTTTCTTCGTATTCTTCTATACATTGATCATTCTACTGACTTTTCTTTGCTGATCAATTTATTTAGCTTTCATAGTTGCAAAAACCTCCAGAGATCACTCTAAAAAGTCAGTCTGGTAAACTCATGTCCATTCTTATGTTTATTCAATTGTTCTTTATCATCTTTAGAATTTAATTCAAAATCATTAACATGCCCAGTTTGGCAAATGCCTACTTCTCCTGCTCCTCACCCACTTACCCTCAGCATTCCTAACATCACATTCTTCATTTCTCAAGTGTGCTTTTCCTGTCATCAACATTTGTTTCAGGTAGCTGAACTCCCTGATCCATCTTGTCAGGCTGCCTGAGAAGACCGGGAATCCATTCCAGAGGATTTCAGGACAGGTTATGGCCAAAAGCTGTTGTCTGTGCTCTTGCATTGTGTGCACCCATCTGAGGACAGACAGTTTAATTTATACCTGTGAGTCTGCAAAGCCCAGTACAGTGCTGGTATAGAGCCTGTGCTCAATACTCACTGACAAAAATCCACAAATGGACAGACACTTGAATGGATGAAAATAAATGGTGCGGGGCTGTATGAACTGCGACTGTGAAACTGTGAAATATTTCTGAGTTTTAAAACTTTCAACTTACATTTGTATATTTTGTATTCTATATATTTAAAGTGGTTACAATTGATTACTAAAAGCTTAACACACATTCTCACAGACAGTGTCCAGGGGAAAAAGGAGTGGCATTACATAAATTTTGTCTACCTCTTTCATAAAAGATAATCCAAAAAGGTAATTTGAGAGAATCATAATTTATTCATGCATGACATTACCATTCTGGCTTTTCCATTAACTGGTTGAAAAAATTACTGAGTAGGTATTATGAGTGAAATATTAGGGATATAATGACGTCTGTGCTTTTAATGTCTCCATTTAGTTGAAGTTCTTAGGTTTTGGACTGCTATATGGAAAAGTTGAATTTGTGGTTGAGAGACTGAAGAGTAAGCATTCTTTTCCTGTTGACTAATCCATTCGGAGTTTCCCGGCAGGTGCATGAATTGACTGGAGACCTAACCTTTACAACACAGATTCAAACATATGCAGAGTTCAAGAATCTATTTGGGCTTTGGATATCTTAAGTTGGGAGATGCTCAAAGGTCACTATTGATAGAACTGAGTTACTGAGGTTGGTTGTAAAAAAAAAAAAAAAGTGTAAGAGGTAACTCAACTGTCACATGAGGACAATGAGGTGACTCCGGGTCATCTCTTTCCCCCTTGCTCAGTATATTACTCTCTAGCTACAGAGGCTGATAAAATGTTAATTCTCTGAACACTAAAGTATATTTTAATCTTTCTTTTTTCTGGAGTTACTAAAAAAGGAAGTGAATTTTTCTTCCTAATAATAGTAGGACATGGAATTATACCCCCAAGAAGGGCAAAGCAGAGAACTAAGGCAATTATAAGGGTCAATTAAGCACAAAGGTTGTTTCTGCTTCAGTAATCCACGTAATTAAACTGAAACAGGTTCAGGCATGTAATTGGCACAGTTCTCTTGGCTTTGGTAGCAGAGACACATGATGTTTTCATGTCAGGAACCAGGTTCAAGTTACAGTATTTATTCTATGATACATTTTGAAATAGAGAGTGAAGTACTAGAGTTTCCAATTATATATTCAAGCAATACATTAATTTGACAGCCATAAATTAATGAGAAAATAAAGTTTTAGATGATCCTGCGCAGAAAGGATTGATACACCAAACTTTGTTATATATGCATACCTTTAAGATGATATAACATATGTGCATATATGCATGTGTGCATGCTAAGCCACTTCAGTTCAGTTCAGTAGCTCAGTCGTGTCTGACTCTTTGAGATCCCATGAATTGCACATGCCAGGCCTCCCTGTCCATCACCAACTCCCAGAGTTTACTCAAACTCATGTCCATCGAGTCGGTGATGCCATCCAGCCATCTCATCCTCTGTCGTCCCCTTCTCCTCCTGCCCTCAATCCCTCCCAGCATCAGTGTCTTTCCCAATGAATCAACTCTTCGCATGAGGTGCCCAAATTATTGTAGTTTCAGCTTTAGCATCAGTCCTTCCAATGAACACCCAGGACTGATCTCCTTTAGGATGGACTGGTTGGATCTCCTTGCAGTCCAAGGGACTCTCAAGAGTCTTCTCCAAAACCACAGTTCAAAAGCATCAATTCTTCAGTGCTCAGCCTTCTTCACAGTCCAACTCTCACATCCACACATGACCACAGGAAAAACAATAGCCTTGACTAGATGGACCGTTGTTGGCAAAGTAATGTCTCTGCTTTTAAATGTGCTATCTAGGTTCGTCATAACTTTCCTTCCAAGGAGCAAACGTCTTTTAATTTCATGGCTGCAATCACCATCTGCAGTGATTTTGGAGCTCACAAAAATAAAGTCTGACACTGTTTCCACTGTTTCCCCATCTCTTTGCCATGAAGTGATGGGACCGGATGCCATGATCTTTGTTTTCTGAATGTTGAGCTTTAAGCCAACTTTTTCACACTCCTCTTTCCCTTTCATCAAGAGGCTTTTTAGTTCCTCTTCACTTTCTGCCATACGGGTGGTGTCATCTGCGTATCTGAGGTTATGTCCAAGTCTTTGTGACCCTATGGACTATAGCCCACTAGGCTCCTCTGCCCATAGCTTTCTCCAGGCAAGAACACTGGAGTGGGCTGCCATGCCCTCCTCCAGGCGTCTTCCTGACCCAGGGATTGAACCTGCATCTCCTACAGCGCCCCCTGGAAAGCCCATATGTTCATATATATACACACATGAAAATATGTACATGCATTTCTTCAGTTCTGATCTCTCTTCCTCAACAGGCATCTCAATTAAATGGCTAAAACTAGATTCCTTTTGGTGCCTCTCCATTTTTTCCAAATATTTATCTGTCTTCCCATATTCCTTGGCTCAATTTAGGATATCTTCATTCATGCAGGGACTAAAGTCAAATATAGAAAGTGTTCAAGCTTTTACCCGTTTCTTTCAGACTGTGATTTACCCCTCCCTCACCACACTACCCACCATGTAAGTGAAACATTCCACTGATTCTATTTCTCAAGTAACTCATGAATCTGTGTGCCTGCCCCTTCCCCATTCACCATCTCTTCTTCATAGCCATATGTTAGACCTTCACCTTTTCTTGTCAAGACCAGTGAGCTAGCCTCCTACCTGGTAGGCCACTGTATCTGTCTTGTCTCTCCCACACTTACTCATCTATAATCAAACTACATACAAATATCCCATGTCACTCCCATTACTGATAGACATTTAGAATCTATGGGGCCTTAGTACTGCAGAGAAATGTCTCCATTACCTGACTTCTACTTATGTCTTCATTTTCAACTCACGTGTCTCTGTCATGCAATTTTTACCCTACCGTGGAGGACTGATGATGTCTCCCTCATCTTAATTCACCACTGCTATGTTACACTTCCATGTCCTGCCTAGTTCCTCTTCCTGGAGTTGCATTTACCTCTAGTATGTCAATTCATTCTAATTAAGTAAATCATTCATTCATTCAACCACTGTTTATTAAGCACCAACGATGTATCAATAACCTTTTACACGCAGATTGAAAGGAAAGGGAGAAGAGGGTAACAGAGGACAGGATGGTTGGATGTCATCACCAACACAGTGGCCATGTATTGGAGCAAACTCCAGGAGATAGTGAAGGACAGGGCAGCCTGGTGTGCTGCAGTTCATGGGATCACAAAGGGTCAGACAAGACTGAGTGACTGAACAACTACAACAACAATGTACCAGCTCCTAAACTGAGTACTGATGATCAAATTGTGCTTCTTCTCCATCCCACTTATTTCAGTTTGGTTTAGTTTTCATCAGGACCTTTTATGGGCATAATCTCCTCAGAGAATCCTGGGAAGTTGGACAATCACCTACCCTCTGTACCTGCAAATTCCCCAATGAAAGTCCCAACCAGTACACTGAAGTTGTATTTACTTATCTGTCTTACCCAAACCACTGAATTCATTTTATGGAAAGTTCTGTCTTATTCTTCTTTGCATTCCCTGATTTCAGTGTCTGCTCCATGACAGTTTCTTAGTAAATAGGTTTTGACCTGAAGTAAATGCTACTGCCCTTTAAGGCTACCAGAGTAAGTTAAACTTGATGCAATAATATATCCTTCCTTTTAGGTTCTTCTTTCCCTAACAGCATTTCTTAAGTTCACTCTATTCTTTCTCCCATTGTTTTCCCTCTTTTCTAACTACAGCTCTCCTCTTTTCATTTAAATATTTGTAAATGGTAAAGAATCTGCTAGCAATGCAGGAGATCCAGGTTCAATCCCTGGGTCAGGAAGATCCCTTGGAGAGGGGAATGGCAACCCACTCCAGTATTCCTGCCTGGAGAATTCCATGGACAGAGGAGCCTGCAGGGCTACAGTCCATGGAGTCACCGAGTCAGACATGACTGAGTGACTGATACACAAGCTGTGACTAGTCTCCGTTATCTACAAGTGGTAATAGTAGCACTGTCTACTTTCTTGGTCACAGGAGCTTATTGGTTTTTTGTCAGCAGTGGGAATTATAAGTTTCTGGTGGTCAAAGGAAAGAATGTTTTCGAAAGGAAAGGGAGAACACAAGAATGTCTGTAAGGGCAATGCTACTAGGATCAATGTTTTGGAATTCAGTGCAATCAAATATGGGAAGGGTTGCTCTCGGCTCCTTTTAGAATCATGAGGTCTTACTATCTCTTGAAGTTTCTGTCTTCTAATACCCATCCAACACATACAAGCACACAAATAAGTGCACACTTGCAACCACATAATGCAAATAGACACATGCTTCCTCTCATACTTCGTTATGCCTGAATTGCTCGTTTCTCTAATTTATAAACTAGTAAGACCTTTACCTATTTTACAACAAGGAGATCAAACCAATTAATCCTAAAGTAATTCAAACCTGAATATTCATGGGAAGGATTATTGATGAAGCTGAAGCTCCAGTATTTTGGCCATAAATGCGAAGAGTTGGCCCATTGGAAAAGATCCCAATGTTTGAAAAAAATTGAGGGCAGGAGGAGAAGGGTGTAAGAGAGGATGAGATGGTTGGATGGCATCGCTGACTCAATGGACATGAGTCTGAGCAAACTCCAGGAAATCATGAAGGACAGGGGAGCCTTGAGCGTGGCATTCCATGGGGTCAAAAAGAGTCAGACATGACTGAATAACTGAAGAAAACTACAAGATTTTACCCACTCTTTAGGTGCAAGGTCAAATTCCACCAAGTTCCCATCCACTTTAATCACACTTTACTCTGATGGGAATAACCACAAACTGTGATAAATGAGCCATTCTTAACTTCTAATCCATTATGGATCGATAATATGGCAAGTACAATGCAAATTAATTACTAGATAAATGGAATAAAAAAGAAAATCAGATAAAATAAATCCAATATGTCACTTCAGAATTAATAGATTCAGCAGAAATAGAACCACTTTGTCAAAATTCTAAAAAGGTTTTCTAAATACGTAACCCCAGTGTCATCATGAACCAGAAATAGGATGAAAACTGGAAGCAATCCACAGACCACACTTTGAGAAGCACTGATGTAAAGAAACTGTTATTAACTTACACAATAGCCAATGTACGCATGTTCAATAAATAAAGAACAGATCTCAATAATACCAAGAGAAGACATCAGAGTTTGTGTGTGTGTGTTTTCTTTATTTCTTATTTTGAACCTGCTTTACAATTTTCTCTTTAAAGTTTTGAAATTGTTGCTAACAGCATTATGCAAGTGATTCAGTCAAAGTTTTCAATAACTAATTCATTCCTCAACAAGTGTTTATTGAACATCATCTATATGCCAGACACAGTCCTAGACACTAGGATCCAAATTTGCATAAACTATGGTCCTTAATTCAAACAAATCTAAATTAAAGGCTGTGCTACAAAGCAACTGGAGTGTAATCTTTAAAAGTATCAGGGTCGTGATAGTCAAGGAAAGTCTGTAGAATTTCTACACTCATGAAGACAAATAAAATGAAACTAAAAAACAAAGCACATAATTTGGAAACAAATTCTTACACACTAAAGACCAATAGTTGGAATTTATCTGGACAACTGATGAAACTTGAATGGGATCTGGGGATTAGATAGTAGTGAACTAAGGATGTTAATTTTCTGATGTATTAGTTAGCTGCAGCTGTGTTAACAACATATGATCAACTGGGTGGCTCAAGCAACAGGAATTTATGTTTCATAGATTTGGAGTCTGGCAAGTCATGATCAAGGAACTCACCAATTCCTTCTTTCTTGCTTTTTTTCACACATAACAGTGAGAAAATAAATAAACTCTCTGGCCTCTCTTCTTATAAGAGCACTAACCCATTATGAGAGCACCATGCTCATCACCTCATCTAAACCTATTTAGCTACCAAAGGCCTCTCCTCCAAATACCATCACACTTAGTGCAGGCTATTCTCCAAATACCATTACAGGGGGTTGGGGGAGGGGTTAGGTCTTTGACATATGAGTGGGACTGAATGTGCTTAGTTGCTCAGTTGTGTCTGACTCTTTGTGACCCCATGGACCGTAGCCCTCCAAGCTCCTCTGTCCATGGGGATTCTCTAGGGAAGAATACTGGAGTGGGTTGTCATGCTATTCTCCAGGGGATCTTCCCAACACAGGGATTGAACCCAGGCTTCCCACATTGCAGGTGGATTCTTTATCATCTAAGTCACCAGGGAAGCTATATGAATATAAGGTGGGACACAATTTAGTCCTTAGTACCTGATATTGGTGATTTTATTGTGGTTATGCAGAAAATGTCTTTGTTTGTAGGGAGACACATCCTAAAGCACTCTGGGTAATGTGGCATTATGCTGGCAATTTATTTTCAAATAGTTCAGTGGAAAAGTTCTCTGTGATGTATGTACAAATTTTCTGTAAGTTTATGATTGTTGAAAGATATTGTTTCTGGCCTTGAGATTCTCAAGTCTACTTGGGAAGAGAAATGTGTGAGCAACTGTAATTAGGTGCCATTAAATGCAGTGAAATGTGGTGATATAATAAAGGACTGAAATGAAAGAAGGAAGGTGAGTTTGTCCAGAAGTTTGTGCAGGAGAGATCTCAAAAAGAAAGTAAATCTTGAAGGTCAAAATGTAAAATGAACCAGAGTCCATTGAACCCATATTTATTCATTAATGATTATGTGACAAAATTGGCATACTTGATTTTTATTTTTCCCTCGTGTTTGACTTCCTATAGAGTCATTATCTTAACTCACCATTTTCTTTTAAAATTAACAAAATTACAAAATATTTGAGGTATTAAAGAAAAGAGTAATTAATTAAGAGCATAAGGTAAGTTGGGGATCAGATAAAAGTGTGTTCAAAAAGTGATATCTCTTAAACATCATTCTTTGCATATCATAATATATCTTAACAAAACCTTAGGTCATTCTTGCTTTCTCTTTTCCAGAATCCAGATATAGACTGAAAAAGCTTACCTGAGGTCTCCATCTTTGTTGCTAATGGCTATTATCCTCCTTTAAGTATTATATGAAATTTCCAATGAACATGGGAGAACAAGGGCTAGAGTGCTCATTTATTTCCCTGTATCTTAAAGATATCTATAATTCACTCATTGATTGAGCAAGTATTTGCAGGGTGTCTATGCAAAGGTAGCAAATTGCTTACCTAAAGGCATGCTATGATTCCTTTACATGGTTTTCTTTTTTTCCCCAATGTTTAAAATTGAGCCCATATTTAGAAACTCTGAGATTTCACATAGAAATTTCAATATTCAATTCCTTTTACCTTTAGAAGTTATGGCTACTGGAACATACTGTTAGATAGAAAGCATGACTGGAATGAGGAGAAACAGCCCCTGTTTGTTGAGCATGTGATTGTCTTTTCCTCAGTCCGCACCACTCCCAAATGTACAGTGTTGGTCTGTTACACTCCCTTTGGCTATACTCATGGGTTCCAAAAGTACCTGCATTTGTAACCCTAGCCAAATATTAGATAACTTTATTTAGAAGACTGAGCAAGATCCTTTCCTCCTTCCTGATTTGTCCAATAAGATGTTTGTAGAATCGAGTTTGGGGCTGGTGACTTCTGCAAGTCAGATGAGGAGAAAAACTATTATGCAGTAGGCATAACAGTTACTACTTTCAGTTTCAAAAGAGATCTCATACCCACTTATTTTTCATTTTTCTGTTAAAAAAAAAGAATTTGGTACATATGTTCAAGATGTTTCAAATTAATGCTACCATTGAATTCAGACTAATGTGAAATCAGAGATTCTTTTAGACACAATTCAAGCCATTAATAAGTCTACTTTTGCTGGCTGAGATAATGTCAAAGATTCATTTAAACAGCATGAGTAGCAAGTTGCATTACATACAAGTACTAACATTACTCTGTTTCTTCTAACAGAATTCATGCAGAGAATTGCTTCTTTTATATGTAATTTCTACTTTGCAAATAACTATCCGTACTTTTAACCCACAGAGACAAATTTGTTACTGTCTTATCAATAAAAATAATGTCTTACATGTGTATAATACTTTAAGGCTGGCAAAGTGTTTTTAGATCCATATGAGGTAATGTATAATTTCAGTACCATACAGATTTTTTATAAATTTATAAATAATTTTCTGAAACAACCAATATCGGATTTTAAGCATGAATGCAACTAAGAATCATTAAAGTTCAATTTAAAAGAACTTTTACTGTGCATCAAAAATCACGTGTTTATATCTTTTGTATCTCGTTCATCAGAACAATTATTAACAATTACTGCTGTGTTACTCCAAAGATAATAGGTAGGTAGTGGTACTTTATAAACATTTGGTAAGACTAAATATTTCTACCTGATCTCTCCCCTTTGTCACACTTCAATCCAATTTAGCTGACTGCTGTTTATTCAGCACCTACTAAGTTCAAATAGGAGTAACACACAGTCATTACCCTCTAAGGGTTAACATCCTATAGGGAAAAATACAAGGTGAAATTTTGTATGTGACATAATATGTACGATGAGATCTATTTTTCCAAAAGCTTTATGGAGATGTAAGATGACTGGTGAGAATGAAGATGAAGGGAGACATCTTTTTGAAAGCTATGAAAGAAGGTGTCATCTGGGGTGAATCTTGAAAAACAATCAGAACGTTACTCTTACATACCTAGAACGCAGTTGCATAAACATCTACATTATGAGCTTTTCTTTCCCCTGACCATTTATGTGCACTTACCTAACACTTTTTATGACTCTTTACTGTAACACTTTTTCTTTACTCCTTAATTTCCTAATTCAAAGTACAAGTGAGAATTATTCTTTTGTATGCCTGCCAAAAATGTAATTAAGGAAGGGCTGCTTTCATTCTATTTTAAAGTTCTATTTAAGAAAAGATTTAAAGGGCCTATTAAATAAATCATGGCACATCAAAAAAAATTGTCTAATATGCAGCCATTAGAAAGGATGAAATAGATAACATATATTGACATAGAAGAAACTTCATAATTAAACTGTTAAAAAAAAACACAGACATGAATATGGTGTGAAAACATCGTGTGCACAGATTAATATTGATATTTGTGTATATAAAGAAGGAACCATGAAAGGAAAACATCAAAACTTTAGCAGTACTAACTTTGAGGGAAACATATTTTTCTATTTAGTATAATTCTTTATTTTTAATATGAAATACTTCCTAACAACAAAAGTATTGATATTGAAAGAAATACAAAGCATACAGCATCGAATTTTTTCCCATTCTAAGACTGGAAAAAACACAGATGTTATTTAAGTCAGTAACCTAATTCAATAATTCTTCAAGAATGAAAAATTTAACTCAAAACAAATTTCAGAAAAGTTGAAATATCATAAACTGCATGAAAATACAAATTCAAATTCTCAAATCAAATTCCACTGAAGAATGATAATGTTAAAAATTATGTTTATAGTAAGGCAGATTTCTAATTTTATTAGAATTAAGGCTAATTTTTTTTTTGTCCGTAACCAGCAAGTCTCATTATTTTCTGTCAAAATACCAAAAATATTGGTGATAATCTCCTAGAGATAAAAGACAACACATAAAAAACACATGAATTTGCTGTATCATTATTTGGTGCTTTAGAAACTGGAAATAAATTATTTTCTTTCATAGCAGATGACATATAAAGTTTAAACAGAATTCATAAAATCTCAGTTGTTCATTAGAAAGTGATATAATGACCCACCGCAAAGGCAATTACAGATTAGAACTAGAATGTAGTAGCTAGGAAAATAAAGGATTTCCAGACCTTCTACAACAGCAATATATCACAGTTGGTCACTTTCAGAGCTACCCAAGGTATTCTTGTCCATCTGTGAGGTCCGCTTGTATCACTCAGCCAGAATACCGAAAATGAGTACAGGTGAGGAGACTTGGCAACTTAGGGGCACCATGATTTGCCAAATACCAGTCTCATGAGCAGTGAGCAAATGATCATGTACCCAGCACACATCAAGCACAAAAGATCATCAGCTCAGGTGAAATAAATGCAACCTGCCTTGCTTGCCGCCTTTATGACTTCTAGATCATTGTTGTTTTTATGTTATTATCATTTTGCTTTTGCCATATGTTTTAAATCTGTACGATTCTGCCTCTTTCAGGCATTGAGCAGTTTGTCCTGAATTAGAAAAGAGGTGCTAGAATGTGGAAGTGGGAGGTTGACCTACATCTGAACAATCTGCATATGATTCACCACAATTAAACAATTTGGTTTGAAATAGCTGCAATTAAGCTATTATCAGAGAAGTATCTACTAGAGTAGAAATTCTAAATTTATCGTCACATACATTCTAGCCAAGAAAAGGGACACATTTTCTGGCACTCATTAAGAAAAGCTAATACAGAATTAAATTCTTCCAAATTAAAATTTATTTTAATAAATCACTGATAGCTAATTATACTTATGGCAACTTTGGTTGTTTCTTTAAAAATTATAGTTTTAAAATAAGAAGAAAACTATGAAATTATGGTAGGTTGGAGAAGGCAATGGCACCCCACTCCAGCACTCTTGCCTGGAAAATTCCATGGATGGAGGAACCTGGTGGGCTGCAGTCCACGGGGTCTCTGAGAGTTAGACACAACTTAGTGACTTCACTTTCACTTTTCACTTTCATGCATTGGAGAAGGAAACGGCAACCCACTCCAGTGTTCTTGCCTGGAGAATCCCAGGGACGGCGGAGTCTGATAGGCTGCCGTCTGTGGTTGCACAGAGTCGGACATGACTGAAGCGACTTAGCAGCAGCAGCAGCAGAGAATCTTAGTTTCTAACAATATATTCTATACGTTAATATATAAAAGTGTGCGTGTGTGTGTGTGTGTGTGCCCAGTCGAGTTGACTCTGCAGCCCCATGGACTGTAACTCGCCAGGCTTCTCTGCCCATGGAATTTTCCAGGCAAGAATACTGGATAGAATAAGTTGCCATTTCCTCCTCCAGGGGATCTTCGAGAGACAGGGATTGAACTCACATCTCCTGTGTCTCCTGCATTGGCAGGTGGATTCTTTACCATTGAGCCACCTCGGAAGCTCATACATAAGTGTATATATTATGCAATTATCTTCTTGATATATGGAAGTCATACATGGTAATGTCAAACTATGCTAAAATTATGAAGGTAATACAAAATGTAAAATAATGAATAAATTCTGCCCACAGGGGGAAAAAAAAAAACTCTAAATAATATTATAAACTGAAGTAATATGTAATAGTAAGGGGTTTCCAGGTGGCTCAGATAATAAAGATTCAACCTGCATGAAGGAGACCTGCATTCAATACCTGTGTCTGGACAATCCCATGCAAAGCGACTACCCGTTTTTATTTTTGCCTGGAGAATTCTTGCCAGGGACAGAGGAATCTGGTGGGGATATTCACGGGGTCACAAAGAGTCAGACATGATTGAGTGACTAACATTTTCACTTTAACCTCACAGTATGTAATAATATGAACGCAAAATGCAAACTGACAATTAAACACTATGCATTGGGTGATTTCAAGTTGACAGGTGAGTAGAGATAACACATTTTTCGGATTTTCCAAATAAGCAACATTAACTATGTCTATGTCTAAAAAGAGGCGTAAAGTATTAAAACATAGCTAAAACAAAAGCATTCTATTTGCCATAGAATTACAAATATATTCTATAACCAGAAATAAGGGTTCTTTTTCCTACCTTTAGAGGCACATAAGAGGCTCTCTGACTAATCTTCAAGGATATCCTAAAAAATAAATAGAAAATGGATGACATAAAGAGCAATAAAATAGAGGGATTGTTTTAGCATTACTATTAACACTGAGTTTTAGTGGTCTATTTGCTGGGGGTTAGTCTATTTACTGTGTCAAGGAATTGTTTTTTCCATCCACCAATGAGTTTGGCAGCACTGAAGGGCACATAAGCATTACAATAAAATATATGTTTACTGACATTTTTGCTTTCTGTTGGATATGGACATAGTGATTAAGATTCTTCTTATTTACAACTATTAGCCAATTTAGCAATTTTACTGTTGACAGTAGAGGTAAAAAGGAAAAAATAATTATGCCTTATTGCCAAAATGAAGCAAAAAAACCCTATAAAATTGCAAACACTTCTAGATTTAATAACATCTTTTTTATCATTAGGTGTCACACTGAGTGAAGTAAGACAGAGAAGAAGAAATATCATATGACATCCCTTACATGTGGAATCTAAAAAGAAATGATACAAATGAACTTACTTAGAAAACAGAAAGAGACTCAGGGACTTAGTAAAGGAACTCATGGCTGCCAGGGGAAGGGACAGTTACAGACTTTGGGAAGATCATGTACACACTGCTATATTTAAAATGGATAACCAACAAAAACTGATTGTGTAGCACATGGAACTCTGCTCAATGTTATGTGCCAGCCTGGAGGGAAGGGGGGATTTGGAGGAGAATGGATACATATATATGTATAGCTGAGTCCCTTCACTGTTCACCTGAAACTATCACAACATTGCTGACTACCATACCACAATATAAAATGTTTTTGGTGTTAAAAAATAAAAATTAAGTTAAAAAATACAGGTACTAACTTGTAGTCCATTTTGTGGATACAATCACAAGATTTCAACCTGGAGTGAGATCAAGTCCCATGTTCCAGAGTTTTAAGAGAGATATTACCTCAAAGAGGGGAGGAGGGAATTACTGTAAGGAAATTCTGGTGATTGTCATTAGAAAAGAACTGATCTTAGAACTAGGAGGTAACTTAAAAATCAACTGGTCCAACATCCTCGCTTTACAAAATAAAGCAGTATCCCATAGCTAGCTTATGGCAGAACTAAGGGTAGAATATCCATCTCCCAGCCTCATCCCACTGCATTAAGTTACTTAATTCTTTGTAATTTCCAAGATAAGAAAGGAATAGAGAAGAGTGGAATTCTGTATTTTGCTTTGGAAAAGTTCCATCTTCTTGGTGAAGCTTCATACTCCTAATTGCATAAATGACCTATTGAATCTATTTATTTTATCTACATCATTCAAAACTCCTTTCCTTGTTAAAGAGAGATATAGTCCTCCCTTGGTATGTGAAAGGGATCGGTTCTAGGACCTTCTCTTCTCCATGGATACCCAAATCCCTGGATGCTCAAGTTCTTTTATAAAATAGCACAGAATTTGCATGTAACCTATGCACATCCTCCTATATACTTTAACTTCTTTCTTTCCTCTTTTGAGATATAATTGACATATAGCATGAAATAAGTTTAAGGTATACAGCATGATTATTTGATTCACATGCATCATCATTTACACAATATATTTAGTGAACAGCCATCATTTCATATAGACACAAAAATGAATAGAAAAAAATTTTTCCTTCCGATAAGAACTCTTAGGATCACTGTTTTAACAACTCTCGTATCTAACATACAACAGTGTTAATTATATTTCTCATGTACCTTACACCCCCAGTACTTATTTACCTTATTGTCATATACATTGCATCCAAAGTACTTATTTATCTTATAACTAGAAGTTTGACCTTTTGACTGCCTTCATCTAACTCACCCTCCTTATACCAGTACCTCTGGTAACCACGAATATGATCTCTTTTTCTGTGAGATTGCTTGTTTGCTTTGAAGTGTAATTGACCTGCAACACTATGCTCTTTGCACACAACAAAATGATTCGATATTTCTATTTCAAAATGATCATCATGATAATTCTTGTTATTGTCTGTCACCTTACAAAGATACTACATAATTATTGACTATATTTCCCACTGCAGATGGTGACTATAGCCATGAGATTAAAAGAGGTTTGCTCTTGGAAGAAAAGCTGTGACAAACCTAGACAGCATATCGAAAAGAAGAGACATTACTTTGCTGACAAATGTCCATATAATCAAAGCTATGGTTCTTCCAGTAGTTATGTATGGATGTGAGAGTTGGACCATAAAGAAGGCTGAGCGCTGAAGAACTGAGGCTTTTGAACTGTGTTGCTTGAGAAGACTCTTGAGAGTCCCTTGGACTGCAAAGAGATCAAACCAGTCAATCCTAAAGGAAATAGACTCTAAATATTCATTGGAAGGACTGATGCTAAAGCTAAAACTCCAATACTTTGATCACCTGATGTGAAGAACTGACTCATTTGAAAAAGACCCTGATGCTGGGAAAGATTGAAGGTAGGAAGAGAAACGGGGTGACAGAGGATGAGATGGTTGGATGGCATCACTGACTCAATGGACATGAGTTTGAGCAAGGTATGGGAGATAGTGAAGGACAGGGAAGACTGTGTGTGCTGCAGTCCATGGGGTCAGAAAGCACTGGACACAACTTAGTGACTAAACAACAACAACAGTATTTCCAACACTCTCCATTTTATACCTCTGATTCATTTATTTTGTATCTGGAAGTCTGTACATCTTATTAATCTCCCTCTTCTATTTCTCTCCTTCCATATACCTTAAATCATCTCTAGATCAGTAAAACACCTTATACAATGTAAATCCTATGTAAAGAGTTATCTGAATAGAAAATTCAAGTTTTGCTTTGTGAAACTTTCTAGAATACTTTGTTAATACTTTCCAAACAGTGGTAGATTGAATCCATGGATGCAGAACCCCTGGATATGGAGGGCCAATTAAACTAAAGAGTTAAATGACAGGATTCTAGTCATAAACTTCTTATAATCAGTGACAGAAGTCAGGGGGGAAAAAAAGGGGGAAAAACAAGAGCTACAAAGCTGACAAAAACTGTCATGAACACTAGAAGCAGGGTATGAGAGAACCAACACAGTATCCCTTTGCATAAAATCTTTTTACTGGGCAGTCTTCAAGGGAAGTCTAACAGTGCTCTTTAACAAATGGCTCCTCTCTCTCAACTGATCTACATAACTATAGGCAGTAATGAAATCATCTGCAATCCAACTAGACTTCATTAAAAATACATATCTATTATATGTACAATCATTTGGGATTCTTAATAAAATGTAAATTTTGTAACAATAACAATGGCTTATTAAACCATTCCTTATGAATCCCTCTATAAGGTGGGCAGTAACCCCTGGGCCCCCGTTTGCGTTGCTGTTAACCGTAACCTCTACATTTTCAGAAAATGCAATATCAGAGTCAACATTACAAAAGAATAGAATCTACCCCGTACTGACAAGATCTAGAATTTTGAGAGCCTGGAAGTTGAGCATGCAGCAATGTCACCACTATGGGGATGTTTTCTTGTGCTGTAAACTCAGGTACAGCTTGTGTTTGCCCTGCTGGAAGCTCAAGATGTCACTCTGCTTGCTGGACAAACTCAATGATTAATTCATGTTTCCACTGCAGAATGTCAAAGGATGAGAGTCACAGTTTAAAAGTTACATCAGATATCAAAAAGACATGGAATAAAAGAAATTTAAACATTTGGAGTGTAGCTAGTCAAAGTACTAGTGTCTCTAAGAAGATAGAGCATTATTTAGTAATAAGAGATATTTGTTGGATTTTATTGCTATAATTTTTCAATTATATCTAAATCATGAGGAAAGAATTCTGAAAAATAAAATTGTTTCTGTGAGCCAAAGTTTAAGCAAATTAACTCAACCATATTTAAGAGAAATAAAGTCATAGAGTGAATTACAAGGAAATATGTTTTTTGAAATTTTGGTAAGCAATAAAGTAAAAATGTTTTTATATTTTTCTATTTAGAGGTCAGCCCTCTTACAAATATTTAAATATAAACATGCCGAATTACAAGGAAGTATGTTCTTTGAAATTTCGGTAAAAATAAAGTAAAAATGTTTCTACATTTTTCTATTTAGAGGTCAGCCCTCTTACAAATATATAAATACAAACATAGACATACTATTGTGGGTGAACACATTTAGATTGTACACAAACAAGTATGGTTAAACACTGAAATATATGTTTTAATCCATTATGTATTTTATGTTCTCAAATATCTTTGGCTAGAGACTAGAGTTTTGGCTTTATAAACAACTCTAATATCAGGGTTATGATAAATAAACATGTCTACACGTTTCAAAGTGACATACACAGGATAAATCACTGCCACTTTAGGGCAAGATTACTAGAGTGTGAGATACAAGATTTTGTAGACAGTTGGAGAAGGAAGAAGTGAATGTCGAATTACTATTTTTAATACAAAATTAATTAGAAGCTCTCTTGTTTTCTGCTTTCCTCTTCCACTGAGGAGACTACTGTTTATTAAAGATGCTGCCAAAAAACACTTAAAAGATATCCTGTTTTAGAAAAATGCAGTTTAAACAATCCAAAGACTTTAAAATGTTGTATATACCTAGTTATGCACTAGGGCTTCCCAGGTAGCTCAGGGGCAAGAATCTACCTGCCAATGCGGGAGACACAAGAGAGTTGGGTGCCCTAGAGTAGGAAATGGCAACCTACTATAGTATCCTTGCCTGGGATATTCCACCGACAGAAGAACCTGGTGGTCTACAACCCCTGGTGTCACAGAGTCAGACAGAGCTGAGTGACTGAGAACACACACACAACTATGCTTTCATTCCTAAAGTCTTTTCTTCTTTCATCAGAATAAGAGGACTCAACAAGTGTATATTCCACAGAGAAAGTTGCTTACTGCATTTAAGAAAAGCAGAATTAGACTGTAGCATTTCAGTCTCAGCAAACAGGAACAACCACCCTTATGTCTTCATGTTACACCTCTAACAAACTATGCATCCTTTATCCTCGACCCAGGGATTGAACCTGGGTCTCCTGCATTGCAGGCAGATTCTTTAACATCTGAGTGACCAGGGAAGCCCATAGAGAATTATATTTCAAGTATTGATTAAAATAGAATTTGAACTTATAGTTAACAGGGGGAATGGTGGGAGTTGGTAGATAGGGTGTTTGGAATTGAAATGTAGACTCTGTTATATCTAAAATGGATAACCAGCAAGGACCCACTATATAATGCAAGGAACTCTGTTCAGTATTCTGTAACAACTTAATTGGAAAAAGAATTTGAAAAGGGGTGAAAAGTGAAAGTGTTAGTTGCTCAGTCATATCTGAGAGGGGGTAGATACATGTATATATATATATGGCTGAGTCACTTTGTTGTATACCTGAAACTAACACTGTATTGTTAATCAACTATACTCCAAAATAAAACAAAAAGTTTAAACAATTTTTAAAAATTGAATTTAAATGTTTTGCATTACTTGTGGGCCAACTGAGTTAAAACCTTTTTAATGTCTAGATAAGTTTTCTTATTTTACATATAAATAGATGAATACAAATGTATAATATTTAAAGTAAAGCCTAATTTTATTATCACAGCATATGTTTCCCATTGATTTTGCTGAGTATTGCCATTTTAAGAATAATGGGCATGAAAACTTCCACATGTTTAGCTTTGAGATTCACGTCTAGCCTGTCTTCATATTGCATGATGTCTCCTGGTACTATATTTTTACTTGAAAACCCATATGCTTCTATGTAGATCAACACAGAAGTTTAAGGTTAAAAAATAAAGTTCCATTTAAGAACAGCAAATTTCTGACTTTATTAATGAAGTATAAATTTTTCATTTCAGTTCAGTTCGGTTCAGTCACTCAGTCATGTCCGACTCTTTGCGATCCCATGAAATGCAGCATGACAGGTCTCCCTGTCCATCAATAATTCCCGGAGTTCACCCAAACCCATGTACACTGAGTCAATGATGCCATCTAACCATCTCATCCTCTGTCATCCCCTTCTCTTCCTGCCCTCAATTTTTCCCAGCATCAGGGTCTTTTCCAGTGAATCAGCTCTTCACATCAGGTGGCCAAAGTTTTGGAGTGGCAGCTTCAACATCAGTCCTTCCCATGAACACCCAGGATTGATTTCCTTTAAGATGGACTGGATGGATCTCCTTGCAGTCCAAGGGACTAGAAAGGGTCTTCTCCAACACCAAAGTTCAAAGTATCAATTCTTCGATGCTCAGCTTTTTTATAGCCCAACTCTCACATCCATACATGACTACTGGAAAAACTATAGCTATGACTAGACAGACCTTTGTTGACAAACTAACGTCTCTGCTTTATAATATGCTGTTTAGGTTTGTCAGAACTTTTCTTGCAAGGAGCAAGCGTCTTTTAATTTCATGGCTGCAGTCAACATCTGCTGTGATTTTGGAGCCCCCCAAAATAAAGTATCTCAGTGTTTCCTCTGTTTCCCCATCTATTTGCCATGAAGTGATGGGACCAGATGCCATGATCTTAGTTCTCTGAATGTTGAGCTTTAAGCCAACTTTTTCACTCTCCTCTTTCACTTTCATCAAGAGGCTTTTTAGTTCCTCTTCACTTTCTGCCATGAGGGTGGTGTCATCTGCATAAGTGAGTTTATTGATATTTCTCCCAGAATCTGGATTCCAGCTTGTGATTCTCCCAGCCCAGCCTTTCTGATGATGTACTGTGCATATACGTTAAATAAGCAGGGTGACAATATACAGCCTTGAAGTACTCCTTTTCCTTTTTGGAACCAGTCCGTTGTTCCATGTCCAGATCTAACTGTTGCTTCCTGACCTGCATACAGGTTTCTCAAGAGGCAGGACAGGTGGTCTGGTATTCTCATCTCTTGAAGAATTTTCCACAGTTTATTTTGATCCACACAGTCAAAGGCTTTGGCATAGTCAATAAAGCAGAAATAGATGTTTTTTGGAACTCTGTTGTTTTCTCGATGATCCAGGCAATTTGATCTCTGGTTTCTCTGCCTTTTCTAAGACCAGCTTGAATATCTGGAACTTCACGGCTCACATATTGCTGAAGCCTGACTTGGAGAATTTTGAGCATTACTTTATAGTGTGTTCAGTTCAGTTCAGTACAGTTGCTCAGTCATGTCTGACACTTTGCGACCCCATGAATCGCAGCACGCCAGGCCTCCCTGTCCATCACCAACTCCCGGAGTTCACCCAGACTCACGTCCATCGAGTTGGTGATGCCATCCAGCCATCTCATCCTCTGTCGTCCCCTCTTCCTCCTGCCCCCAATCTCTCCCCACATCAGGGCCTTTTCCAATGAGTCAACTCTTCACATGAGGTGGCCAGTACTGGAGTTAGAGCCTCAGCATCAATCCTTCCATTGAACACCAGGAATGGTCTCCTTTAGGATGGACTGGTTTGATCTCCTTGCAGTCCAAGGGACTCGCAAGAGTCTTCTCCAGCACCACAGTTCAAAAGCATCAATTCTTCGGCACTCAGCTTTCTTCACAGTCCAACTCTCACATCCATACATGTTAGATGAGTGCAATTGTGCAGTAGAATGAGCATTTTTGGCATTGCCTTTCTTAGGGATTGGAATGAAAACTGAACTTTTCCAGTCCTGTGGCCACTACTGAGTTTTTCAAATTCGCTGGCATATTGACTGCAGCACTTTCACAGTATCAACTTTTAGGATTTGAAATAGCTCAACTGGAATTCCATCACCTCCACTAGCTTTGTTCCTAGTGATGCTTCCTAAGGCCCACTTGACTTCACATTCCAGGATGTCTGGCTCTAGGTAAGTGATCACACCATTATGATTATCTGGGTTGTGAAGATCTTTTTTTGTATAGTTCTTCTATGTATTCTTGCCACTTCTTAAGATCTTCTGCTTCTGTTAGGTCCATACCATTTCTGTCTTTTACTGTGCCCATTTTTGCATGAAATTTTCCCTTGATATCTCTAATTTCCTTGAAGATACCTAGTCTTTCCCATTCAATCGTTTTCCTCTATTACTTTGCCTTGATCGCTGAGGAAGGCTTTCTTATCTGTTCTTGCTATTCTTTGGAACTCTGCATTCACATGATTATATATTTCCTTTTCTCCTTTGCTTTTCACTTCTCTTCTTTTCACAGCTATTTGTAAGGCCTGCTCAGAGAGCCGTTTTGCTTTTTTGCATTTCTTTTCCATGGGGATGGTCTTAATCCCTGTCTCGTGTACAATGTCACGATCCTCTGTCCATAGTTCATCAGGCAATCTGTCTATCATATCTAGGCTCTTAAATATATTTCTCACTTCCACTATATAATAAGGAATTTAATTTAGGTCATATGAATGGTCTAGTGGTTTTCCCTACTTTCTTCAATTTAAGTCTGAATTTGGCAATAAGGAGTTCATGATCTGAGCCACAATCAGCTTCTGGTCTTGTTTTTGCTGACTGTGTAGAGCTTCTCCATCCTTGGCTAAAAAGAATATAATCAATCTGATTTTGGTGTTGGCCACCTGGTGATGTCCATGTGTAGAGTCTTCTCTTGTGTTGTTGGAAAAGGGTGTTTGCTATGACCAGTGTGTTCTTTTGGCAAAACTCTATTAGCATTTGCCCTGCTTCATTGTGTACTCCAAGGCCAAATTTTCCTGTTACTCCAGGTGTTTCTTGACTTCCTACTTTTGCATTCCAGTCCCCTATAATGAAAAGGACATCTTTGTTGGGTGTTAGTTCTAAAAGGTCTTGTAGTTCTTCATAGAACCATTCAACTTCAGTTTCTTTAGCTTTACTGGTTGGGGCATAGGCTTGGATTACCGTGATATTGAATGGTTTGCCTTGGAAACGAACAGAGATCATTCTGTCGTTTTTGAGATTGCATCTAAGTGCTGCATTTCGGGCTCTTTTGTTGCCAATGATGGCTGCTCCATTTCTTCTAAGGGATTTCTGCCCCCAGAAGTAGATATAATGGTCATCTGAGTTAAATTCACCCATTCCAGTCCATTTTAGTTCGCTGATTCCTAGAATGTTGATGTTCACTCTTGCCATCTCCTGTTTGACCACTTCCGATTTGTCTTGATTCACGGACCTAACATTTCAGGATCCTATGCAAGATTGTTCTTTACAGCATAGGACCTTGCTTCTATCATCAGTTGTAGCCACAACTGGGTGGTGTTTTTGCTTTGGCTCCATCCTTTCATTCTTTCTGAAGTTATTTCTCCACTGACATCCAATAGCATATTGGGCACCTACCGACCTGGGGAATTCCTCTTTCAGTGTCTTACCTTTTTGCCTTTTCATAGTGTGATTTTTTTTTTTTTCCATAAAATTTTGTTCAGGAGAAATAGTTGTGTTCTTCCTAGCTTTTACACACCTTATTTTCTGTTCTAAACCCTACATTTTCAATAACCTAATTCTATACTTTGAATTCATGTCCACAGAAGGGTAAGGATTATCATTAGTCTTTTTGGCTTTGTCTCTTTAATAATACCAAGAAATTGTGGTTAAGTTAATGGCACACATATTCTTCTCACAAAAGGTTATAAGACCTAATGCTTTTATAGTATTTTAACAATCTTCATTCTCTAACAATATTAAGATGGCCTAACTCACTCTAAGCCCATTTCTGACCTTTCAAATGCTGCAGCTTCCTTGCCTGGTGATTACATGGCTTAAGAATTGTTCCAACAGTAACTTCATGTCCAAGGAATTTGATAAGGCCTTTTTCCCTACAAAGGCTCTTTGGAAATGATGATATGACTGGTTTTCTGCCAAAAGACATGGTATAGAGATTTATCTCTAGTGATTCCCACCCCCCCCTCCAAGTGACAGTTGGAACATATCCAGGAGGATAGCTGTAAAAGTATTCTTAAGTAATTTTAAGGACCCAGCTGAGGTCTTGTCAGTTGATCTGGAAAAAGCAGTGATAGCACCCCAGTGACAGATTGTCAGATTATCCTGTTTAATACCTTTCTGGAGTAAAAATCACCATGCAGGTAAAATCTGCTGTATTTTAAAAATCACACAGATCTAGTATGTGTGATTAACTATGTTCATACATACTTGATAGAGTAAGTTTCATACTTATTAAAAGGGCATACACACTCTTTTTAAATGTATTTTATCTTGCATAAACTAAATGCTCAGTATTTTATTCCCAAAATATCCCAACTTTCATTTTGGAAGATACCAAATAATTAGTAACTTTAATTAAGGAAAGAAGAAATTCTTGTTCAGAGTTTAAATACTATCCCAAATAATAAGCAAATTAATAAATAAACATGTAACAAGCCAGATAGTGCTAAGTGCTATGAAGATGGATAAAGCATGGAAATGGGGACGTGTGGAGCCAGTGTTAAGATTTTAGAAAAGGTTGGAAGATTAGGATGATGAAAGAGAAGAAAAAATGTTACATTGATTCCTTGAGGTTCTAAGCTATCACCTTGGTTATGTTATTATGGCATTGGAAACATTTGAGCCTGAGTTTTTCTTCATGTCACCATGTGATTTTTCTATAAAATGGGATAACAGCATGCTTTTTTCAAATTTTTGCCATATGTAATTGAATGTAAAAATATTATAGGTAAATATCTGAAAAGAACAATCATTAAAGATAATGCACTAGAAAGGATATTAATGAGCTTCATTTAGCTTTGGACACCATCCTAGGTCATTTACATATATTAGTTAAGATTCATAATGATTATTTCCACTTGTGGATCAATAAATGTATATGTTAGAAGTGACTTCTTAACATCAGAAAGACTGTAGGGAGAATGCAGGGTTTTGATCTGAGTGCCTATTGTTCCAAAGCCCAATTCCTACAGCCCCACCTTACTGACTCTCTGAAAAAGACTCTTTCATCATCGAATCAATTCTCACAATCCTTAAACCAAACCTGTATACAGGTTTCTCATAGGCAGGTCAAGTGGTCTGGTATTCCCATCTTTTTAAGAATTTCCCACAGTTTATTGTGATCCACACAGTCAAAGACTTTGGCATAATCAATAAAGCAGAAATAGATGTTTTTCTGGAACTCTCTTGCTTTTTCTATGATCCAGCAGATGTTGACAATTTGATCTCTGGTTCCTCTGCTTTTTCTAAAACCAGCTTGAACATCTGGAAGTTCACAGTTCACATATTGCTGAAGCCTGGCCTGCAGAATTTTGAGCATTACTTTACTAGCGTGTGAGATGAGTGCAATTGTGTGGTAGTTTGAGCATTCTTTGGCATTGCTTTTCTTTCAGATTGGAATGAAAACTGACCTTTTCCAGTCCTGTGGCCACTGCTGAGTTTTCCAAATTTGCTGGCATATTGAGTGCAGCACTTTCACAGCATCATCTTTTAGAATTTGAAATAGCTCAACTGGAATTCCATCGCCTCTACTAGCTTTGTTCGTAGTGATGCTTCCTAAGGCAAAGTTTCTCCAAATCAGAAGCACACTTCTGTTTTCTTGTTTTGGCTTTTTTTTTTTCTCCTCTTTGGGGTTGAAACTGGGTAGTAGCAACAAATACAAAAGAATTGAAAATCAAGTTCCCTCATTTTCTGATTTTATCATTCCCATTCTCTGTCTTTTATAAATAACGTTATTTTACTCTTCATTTTGTTCCTTGACCACACTCAAGCAATCAATTTATTCAATTCTAAATGTATGAACATAAAATGCTTTACTTTATCAAACTTGATTTTTTGCAAAAGGAGCTCATGATCTGAGCCACAGTTAGCTCCTGGTCTTGTTTTTGCTGACTATATAGAGCATCTCCATCTTTGGTTGCAAAGAATATAATCAATCTGATTTCTGTATTGATCATCTGGTGATGTCCATGGGTAGAGCTGTCTTTTGTGTTGTTGGAAGAGGGTGTCTGCTATGACTAGTGCATTCTCTTGGCAAAACTCTGTTAGCCTTTCCCCTGTTTCATTTTGTACTCCAAGGCCAAACTTGCCTGTTACTTCAGGTATCTCTTGACTTCCTACTTTTGCATTGTAGTCCTCTGCATCCTTTTCTGGAGAAGACGCTTAAGAATTCTTCGGACTACAAGGAGATCAAACTGGTAGATCTTAAAGGAAAACAATCCTGGATATTCATTGGAAGGACTGATGCTGAAGCTGAAACTCCAATACACTGGTCCACCTGATGAGAAGAACTGACTCATTGGAAAAGACCCTGATACTGGGAAAGAATGACGACATGGGGAGAAGGTGGTGACAGAGAATGAGAAGGTTGGATAGCATTATTGATTCAATGGACATGAGTTTGAGCAAATACTGAGAGATAGTCAAAGACAAGGAAGTCTGGCATGCTATAGTCCATGGGGTCACAAAGAGTCAGGCTTGACTGAGCAACTGAACAACAACAACAAAATCAGGCTTGATACAATTCCACTCTTTTGGTATTTGCATAAAAAATTATTATTCAGTTAATTTTTTCTGTCTATAAATAAAGCTAAGCACCGAAGAATTGATGTTTTTGAACTGTGGAATTGGAGAAGACTCTTGAGAGTCCCTTGGACTGCAAGGAGATCCAACCAGTCAATCCTGAAGGAAATCAGTCCTGAATAGTCATTGGAAGGACCGATGCTGAAGCTGAAGCTTCAATACGTTGGCCTACTTCTCACCTACTGAGAAGAAATGACTCATTTGAAAAGGACGCTGATGCTGGGAAAGTTTGAAGGCAGAGGCAGAAGGGTACGACTGAGGATGAGATGGTTGGATGGCATCACCAACTCAATGCACATGAGTTTGAGCAAGGTCATGGAGTTGATGATGGACAGGGAAGCCTGGTATACTTCAGTCCATGGGGTTGCAAAGAGGCAGACATGACTGAGCAGCTGAACTGAAATGAACTGAACTGAACTGACCCATGATTATCTGAAAAGCAAACGTCATTATTAGGTATACATTTTTTCCTTCCTCAGAATCATCTATAGATGCTATAGTCTGGGCAAAATTACTTTTTTTATAATATAATAATTGAGTTTTAGATGTTCATAAGATTTACTAGTCTACCAAGTTCTGGAAAGAAACTGCTCTCATATTATGATGAATATAAGATGACTTATTTCATGTGGTGTCAATTTAAGTTATTTAGATAAAATCTAAGTTGCTCTGAAATTTGTGCTTAGGTCAATAAATCACTTGAGATAATGAAGGAGCTTGGTACTGTTTTCTACTCAACTAAAGAGAATAGATCAAGGACCAAGTTTGACTAAAAACAACATTCCCACCATGGCAAACAATGAATCTCATTAGTTAACTTTTGTGGGAAAAGATAAAACACCAGAAGAATAATGTCAATCATTGGAAATTCCCAAATCAGAGGGAAGTTCTCAAAAGATCTTAATCTATTCTTTAGAGTTGTTTGGCATCCTTCCATATATTCATATATTCTCATCAAGAGTTCATCTTTATCACTTCTTTTAGGTTTTCAATAGTAATGAATCACTTAGAATATGTTCCTTGGACAGATTACACATACTACTTCCAAAATATTAAAAGTCCTTTTTATCACTGATACTTGAATTTTAAATGTCCTTTTTGACAAAAAGTTTAAAGTTCCAATCTTCAAATAACACTCTAAAGGGGTGACTTTTGTTTTGTTTTTACAGAAAACAAGCCCCTCACATGATTCTTCTTTCACCCAGAACTTCTTGGCCTTATCATATTAGAAGTCTCAAATTTGGAAAAAAATCATAAATATTGTACAAATACAATACAAAACTGGCAAAATGGCATATAAGTAGTTACTCAATGACATAAAAACAAAATTTTCTCCCCAACAAATGAACCAGTGAGTTACCAAAATTCTCAAAGCAATTAAAATCAAGGCAATTGCCCATCATTTATCAAAGATTATAACATGCAGATTGTTAAAGGCATAGAACAAAAAACTTACTAGGAGATTTCAATGTGCCCCCCCAGTGAGTTTATCTACAGATGACCACAAAATTTTTACCCATCTCTTAGACTTCAAGTTCTTTAAGTACAAAGACCTATCACTACTATGTCTCCCTGAATCCTCGTGGCTCAGTGGTAGAGAGCCCGCTTGCTAATGCATGAGATGTGAGTTTGATCTCTGGATTGGGAAGATCCCCTGAGAATAAAATGGCAACCCACTTCAGTTTTCTTGCCTGGGAAACCTATGGACAGAGGAGCCTCATGGGTGACCATTCATGGGGTTGCAAATGGGTCAGACTTGACTCATCAACTAAACAACAACAACAAACATCAAGCACAGAGCCTGGCAAATTGCAAATGCTATTTTAAAATTGCTTGACTAAATGGAAATTCTTAAATTACTCGAAACCCAGATCCAATCTTATTACTCCTACTCACACTTAAAGTCCTTCAATGCCTTCCCATCGCTCTGAGAATAAAGACTGACATTCACCACAGAGTTTGCAAGGATGTGCTGGTTTAGCACCCACCTACTTCTCCAGGCATGTCTCATATGAAACTCCTACCGTACTGTTGGTGCTAATCTAGATTCTTTTAGTACCTTGTAGACACCAGTATCCTTCCCCCAGACTAAAAACATATACATTATCTAATGATTTCTAACATACTTCAAATACACATGTATGCAGTATCAAGAATTATAGAACAGGCTCTAATTCTCCAACCCAGATTAAATAGGTATTACCATGTTTCCAGAGTCATCTTTTTCTCTAGCTCTTAAAAGAAAAAAAAAAAAAAAAAGACATAGTTAATGATTTCTCTTCATTCAGGGGTCTGCCTAGAAGGGTCTTCCCTTATCCCTTAAACTGAAATGGCATCCTTCCCTAACCTTTCCATTTCTTGTTTGCTTTATTTTTCATAGCAGTTATTACTACCTTGGAGAAGGAAATGGCAACCCACTCCAGTACTCTTGCCTGGAAAATTCCATGGACTGAGGAGCCTGGTAGGCTACAGTCCATGGGGTTGCAAAGAATTGGACACAACTTAGCGACCTCACTTTCACTTTATTACTACCTAACACACATGATATGGGTTTCCATGGTGGCTCAGTGATAACGAACCCACCTGTCGATGCAGGAGATGCAAGTACGATCCACGGGCCAGGAAGATCTCCTGAAGAAGGGAATGCCAACCCACTCCAGTATCCTTGCCTGGGAAATCCCATGGATAGCGGAGCCTGGTAGGCTACAGTCCATGGGGCCACAAAGAGTCATACACAACTTAGTGAATAAACAATAACAACAAGCATATTTATTTACTAAAATGTTTATTATCTTCTTCTTAGGATGTGAGCTAAATACTTATTGTAGCCAAAGTTTTATTCAACATATTTCATCTCCCCTCCTTGCCACCTCAGATATCAGTAACAGTCTGAAGTCAGCGTGTGTGTTTTATAAAAATGTATATGTTCATAACAAAGATACTGTATAGCTCTCTTGTCTTTCTTTTTGCCTGTGTAACCTCTGTCCTCCAAATAATTGATGTGTTGCTTCCTCAGACAGGCTTCCCCCACCACCCTGTTCATCCCTTTGCACTACATCATCTCAGCAGTGTGGACAGTGGACATTTCACTTTTATTTCTGTGTATTCGAATCACCTGCCTCTCTCTGCCACTAACTGGCAAACTCTATGAGGTGGGATCAAGTCTTTGTTTTTATTTATCATCCCTGGCATGTAGTAAGTGTTCAGAAAACACGAGGAATGAACTGGGCTATACCATCACTCAGAGGAAGTGATTCCCATCTGTACTCTCACACATGAAAACACAGCTTGTTAAGGCCAGGAATCCGTCTGTTTCTGTGGGCACATTTTCCTTCTCCATTGTCCCTACACGTGAGGTTGGTGTGCCTGGCTAACTCAAAACAAGGATAAAAAGGGAACTATTCCTATTCATCTTACAGATATCTTTCCCTGCCATTTTATGACACTTCTGGAGAGCCTCCCATTCATTTCTGCGAATTGGCTACTGCACATATTGTTTTATATTTTAAGACAATTATATTTCAACACATTCCAAATCTAGGAGTTACCAGATTATATTCAGACACCAAAGAGAAAACTACTTTGTGCTATTTACTGATTTTCAGTGAATCAAGTGGAAATATTTCATATTGCTGTCTCATCATTTTCAAATCATTCCATGTAAAATATGAGATCCAATTCACCTAAGTTCCAGTTCAAAAGTTCATGTAATATTGGGACAAATTACACATCTTTTGTATTCTGAACTGAACCCTTTTCCCTCTTCCTCTTTCTTCTCACATTTTTTTCAAACAACATACACACACACACATATCTTGACCAAAAATTCAGACTCAGATAATATAGAAATACCTATGATAACATATAATCACTTATGTTTAGTTTTACAAAAAACATACAAGTAAAAATTCAAGAAAACTTAATTCTTTTAACTGAGGGCTCTAAAAATACATTGCTACAACCAAGTATCTTTTAATTGAAAAACTTTCCAGGCTATGCAGAGCACATATATCTACGTTCATGGAAGGTAAAGTTGTGCCTTCAGTTTATGAGTAAGAAGACTAGAAAAGCAGTGTGAATTATGTTATAAAAGTCTTATATCAAAACACTTATTAGATGTTCTGCAGACATATGAAGGCAAAGCATATGTCTGTGATGAATAAATAGTACTCACACTGCACCAATGATCCAGTCAAGATGTATTCTTTTAAATACGGGTGAAGACAAATACTATATATATATAAAACTCTGATGGATGATATGTGATAATAATTCATAACTAAAAACTATAGAATTTAGTTATTTATAAGCAATTTCAGAAAAAATTTGTCTTCTCTGAAGTCATTAACTCAGTCATCATTTAAATATATACATTTATGTAAAATGTGTCTAGCATGTCTGGCATTTAGACAAATGTCTAAAACTTTAATTCCTATAGCAACCTGACAACATGAATTAATTAGGTGAACTGGACTGGACTATATCAGGCTGGAGAGAATATGTCAAAAGTTGATGGATTTTGCTTTAAAGAAAGATGAAAACCTCTATTACATGTATCTACTTTTGCTCCATTTACAGTAATACTTTTAAAATTAGTTCAGCTTATATAGGGCTTGGCTATGTGTTAGTTACTGTTGTAGTTGTCCCCAGGTTGCAAAAAATAATAAAACTGTGTTTTTGTTTCAAGATACCTACCATCTAGTAAGTTAGACAAACACATAACTGGAAAATACGATAATCAAGAAAAATAAGAGTAATGACAGACCTTAATAGAAAAATGCACAGGTTATTACAGGACAATGTATTAGAGTCGTCATCTCTCATTGGAGTCAGGATGAGGGTATGGACTAGGTTGGTTCTATAAAGACAGGTAAGAATGAACCGGAATTGGAATTGGCAAAAAGTTGGGAGTGAAGAGTAAGCCTCCAGACAAAGAGGTCAGCGTAAGCGAAAGCCTGGAGAGACGGAGCTGCATGCTGTAAAAGAAAAAAAAATAAAAAAAGGCTGTCACTGAAGTGTTATTGATATATAATGTACAAGTCAGTGAGTGGCTGGAAACGAAACTGCAGAATTTGACAGAGGCCAGGTTATGGATGAACTTATGTTGTACTGGGGACAGGGGGGTTATTCTAATCTACATGGCAAGTGAATTTACTCTTAATGCAAAAGCTTTTATGATGTAACTTGTTGGCTTGGTTTTTTTCTGTTTTGAGAAAGATTCTGAACAAATATTAGGATTTTTTAATTTCAGATATTTTAGTTACTAAAATTTCCAGAGTTGCAAGGGAGTCATGGATTTGGCGATATATTTGCTATTCCTGTTATACACAGCTGATATCTTTCAGTGTACATGCAGGGTAATATATTAATTTTTATTTAATTGTTATTGCTCAGGCAAGGATTGGAATGGAGAAACAAATTAAGAGGGTTTTGTAACAGTTCAAAAGAGAGACGATGCGAGTCTTAAAATGAGAGCAATGGGAATAAACAGGGAGAGGAAGAAAAGTTTCCATAAATATTTACAAAGCTATACTAGGAAGAGTCAGATATGGGTGATGGTGTTTCAGGAGGAATGACAGATGACTTATTAAAATTCAGCTGGAAAACTGGTTCATTCTAATGCCATCACCCAGGATAGAAAGTGTAAGAGTAACAACAAATTTGAAGAGTAAATGCTGAGATAAGCCTTTAAAAAATTTAAGACACGGTTAGAGCCACCTAGAGGGCAATGAATATGTGACTCAATGAAGAAGTCATTTTATTGGTGATAAAAAATGGGGAAACTCCCACTAGTAAGAGCTGAAGCTAGGGGAATCAACTTGCTCACCTAGGAACACTGCATAGACTGTAGGGAGAAGGGATTCCAGAATGATAGATGATAGTGTTCCTGGAGACAGAGAGGAGGAATGATGAGAGATTAGAAGGAAAAGAACATGAAGAATCACATGAGTCAACAAAACTTCAAACAGGATGGTTGTTCAAGTCAAATGCATTGAGAAGTCCAACAAGATAAGACTGAACTTGCAACTAAGACCTCATTAGCAGCATTATAAAGGCAGCAATTATATTTTTAAATCACTGATAAACTTTTTATTATGTCTACTGAAAGAATAAGAACAAGGATATGATTTCTTCTTTGTGCATATAACATACAATTGAAGTATTAATTTGAAAATAAGCCATTTCTATATTATTTTAAATATATAAAGGATGAATGACATTTTAATTAAAATATGTGTGAGCTTCAAGGTGCCTATATTCTAATGTTAGGCAATAAAGGCATTGTGCATTAATTTATTATTTATACCTTTTATTCCCTTCATTTTCATTGCCTCTGTAAATATTATTCTAAATTATATTTCTCAAAAAAGCATACAGGATCTATTAATCCATATTACTTAGAAAAGGAATCTTTTAGACTAAATTACTAGTTGGCAATACTATATTTTACACTATAAGAAATGCTATTTGAAACATTATTTAAACATGGGCAAAAATATGTAGGGCTTTGTTTTTGTAAAATCCATGAATCATAAGCAAAACATGGGAAGAAACATAGGACAAGTTAAATTAATCTACACCCAAAACTCACAGGGTAGCATGTCACTGGCCTAAAGAATGGAATCTCTTCATATTTTGTTCAGTGAGGAACTCTCCAAATACTAGGGACCCTCACAGTATGAATATGAGAAGAAAATTCAAGATCAGTGATTTCTAATTCAGAAAGTACACAGGGCTTACTCAGGAGTCTTTCCTGCTAAGGCTCCACTGCAGACCTATAGATGCAGAACATCTAGGAATGGGTACAGGGCACGTGCATTCTGAGAGACCCCCAGGGTGATGCTAATGGTCACATGGGGATAGGAACCACTATCTTACATGGGAGTGAGGATTGCTAGGCTCACAGATTATGGCTCCATTCTTGGTTCAGTCAAGTTCAATAAATGTCACGATGGAGACACAATTACTCCTGAAGTTCCTTCATCCACCAGAAAATGAAACGTCACCTGTACTAGAAAATCTTCACAGTGGGCAACAGATTGACATGGGTTTTCCACTTCTCCCATCAGGATTTGAAAGGAATGCCAGGAGTGGCCTCTGCTAGGTTTTAGCTACTTTTTCTAAAATGTCAGTTTATGACTCTCTAAGAATTTCAGTTAAATCAATGTTAAAGGCCTGGTTGTTGTTGTTTAGTCACTAAGTCATGTCAGGTTCATTTGAGACCCCATGAGCTATAGCCCAGCATGCTCCTCTGTCCATGGTATTTCCCAGGCAAGAATACTGGAGTGGGTAGCCATTCCCTTCTCCAGGGGATCTTCCTGACCCAGGGATGGAACTCACATCTCCTGCATCTGCAAGTAGTTTCTTTACCATTGAGCTACCAGGGGAGCCCTAAAGGGGTGGTGGATTAACACAAACACACACACAGTTTTACAAATTGAACTTTAAGTGATTGAATTTTGTTAATTATTTGTTAATATTTGTTAATCAGCTGTTTAGATACATAATACAATTGTACAAACTATACAAAAGTATACAGTAACACAATTTCAAAAAGAAGAATATTAAATACCCCATGAATGATTTCACGTAAAATGGCTAAAATATGTAAATGATGCGTTAATTATGCCTATTTCTTAGCTACACTCTCCCTTCAAATGGAATGGAACACGGAATGAGCAGAGATAAACACAGTCAGCTGCATGCCCCTCGCCTCTCCCTTCCTTCCTCATTTACTCTCCCCAAGTATTTCCCAGGCACCCTTCTGCCTTCAAATGTGGAAAGCTACTACTACACCCTTAGGAGTAGTGACTGGAAAAAATGGGTGTGAATGCCCAGAGTGGGGCATATTTTCCTTTTTGATGAAGGAAAGCTATAGTTCTGGTCATCATAAGTGAGGTAAACTGTTTAGAGTATATTATTACAGACAGAGAGCAATTTTCTAATATTTTGATGCTTTCAATGATACGTTCTAAGATTTTCACAAATGTAATCACTATCACTATCATTTTTACCAAGTTTGATTCACAAACTGTTTAACCCTTTTTCCCACTGGTAAAGGAGAATGGAAAATATTTATAATGTAGGCATGATTCAGAAATTACAGACAGGGTGCTTGGAGAGTTAGTAAAGGGTAGATACTGCCTCTTCCAGGGTGTCACAGCACATCACTGGAGAAAGTAATGTTCCACTTTTTTGCTGTTGTTTTTTAGGAGCCAAATCATGTCCGACTCTTGTGACCTCATGGACCATAGCCTGCCAGGCTTTGCTTTTTTTGGTTGTATGCAAATGGAAGAAATAGACAGTTGTGCAGCTTTTTCGAAATATCCATCCGATTTCTGTTCCAGCATCCCACCCACACCCTCAAGAACTGTTACTCTCAGGAACCCAGTGCCTTGACCTTCCTTATCTGTCCTTACACCTAAAAATAATCTAAGTCATTAAATGATTCCTGTCTGGTGCTCTTGAACTAGACAACAATTCTGAGGACTCGGAAAACAGAAATCAGCAAAGACAAAAAATGATAGGCTGAGGATATTTTATATTTCTTTGACCATAAAAGAGTTGGATGTACTTAAACGTGTATAATGTGTTCTCCGATGAAAGCAGAACAAAAAGAAGCTATGACATTTCAGGAGGAAGAATTTAGATTTTACATACTTGATCAAGATCAAGTGATCAAGTCTGAAAATAGGTTTTTAACATCTATAAGCCCATTCTCAATGGTTTTAGCAATGGAACCATCCTTCTGTTTGCTTTGATTCCAGACTCTCTAGCTGTCTTTCAGCTTCTTAACATAACTTACTTACTTTCAGAGCAAACTTTTGAAAATTCAATTCACTCAGGTAGTCACTCACAACTAATTCATTTACCCTACAGATATTTACTAAACTTTGTTGTCCTCTGTATCCACAGATTCTACATCCATGGATTCAAGCAACTGCAGATTTCATAGGATGCTTATGACTGTTGGTTGCTTAAATCTACAAATGCCAAATCCTGCCAGGCAGAACATGCAGATATAGGAGTGAAAGACCTAAACATTCTTGGATTTTTATGCAGAACTCGCAGATACAGGGGTGACTAAGGGACCTAAATTTTCATGGATTTTGGTATCTGGTGACTCTTGGAACCAACCCCCCTATGTGTACTAAGGGACACCTGTACCTATTATATGACAGGCATATTTCTAGGCATATTTTTATATCAGTATAAAAAAGAAGAGCACCCCTGCCATTATGGGCTTTTATTCTATGAAGAATGGTGGAATTACTCCAGGATTTCTCAACCTTGGCACAATGGCATTTTGATTTAGATAATTCTTTATTATGGGGCCTATACTTTGTGTTGTAGGATGTTAGAACCCATGGCTTCTACCAATTGGAAGAGAGAAAAATCCCCCAGTTGGGACAAGTCAAAAACATCTCCAGACATTGGCAATGGTCTCCTAGGAGGGGCAAAATCACTTTCAGTTGAGAAACACTGGGTTGCTTATTAGCAACTCTTACAGCTGTAATTTTATATTTATTGTAGTAATTATTAGAATACTATCTCTTCCCACAAGATGACACCTGGCCCATAAAACATACAGTATCTGTTTTTCTTCTCAACATATTTCTAGCATTTGGGTTAATGACTAGTAAATGCATGCATGCATGCTCAGTCACTTCAATCACGTCTGACTCTTTGTGCCTTTATGGTCTGTAGCCCACCAGATTCCTCTGTCCATGGAATTCTCCAGGCAAGAATACCGGAGTGGGTTGCCATGCCCTTCTCCAGTAGACTTTCCTGACCCAGAGATCGAACCTGCGTCTCCTGCGGCTCCTACATGGCAGGCAGATTCTTTATCGCTGAGCCACCAGGGAAGCCCCAGCTAGTTGATAGTAGGCACTAAATAAATAGCTGTTAAGGAACTGAATGATTATGTGAATTCTCAAAGAGCTCTCTTTTCTTAAATCTAAGTTAAACACCATTAGTTCTTTCTGCTCACCCTTCAGCATACTTATTACTCTGTACTATAACTGCCTACCATTTGGTATATATATATAACTGTCCCATCTCTCTAGGGCTTCTAGGTAAGAGCCTTAGAGTTTAAATAACTGGCTCTAGGCATGATGCAGTGGGGCTTCCCAGGTGGCTCAGTGGTAAAGAATCCAGCTGTTGAGCAGGAGACACAAGAGATGTGGGTTCGATCCCTGGATCAGGAAGATCCTCTGGAGGAGGAAATAGCAACCCACTCTAGTATTCTTGCCTGGGAAATTCCATGGAGAGAGAAGCCCGTGGCTACAGTCCATGGGATTGCAGAGTCGGGCACGATTTAGCGAATAAACAGCCTCAGCAGGCATGATGTGGTGCATGTAGAAAATAAATTTTCTAGGCCTTATTTGCAAACCCAAAGCATTACCCTGACTACTCAGGGAAAAATTTCTTGGCTTTGTCTATGATAACTAGTGAGTGAGTTAGGACAGGGAAATTAAGAACAACCCAATATTTTTCAACTCAGAGATGAATAACATTTCAAATCACTGTCTGGACCCAAATAGTTTAAGAAGATGTAAACCAATCACTTTTGTAGATGAGATGATGTCCTGGTACCTAGGTTTTCTTGGGTGGCCAAAATTTCATTTGAAACTTAATCTACAGTGCATGATAACAGAATGCCAGTTTGGTCAAAATTAAATTTTTTTAGTCAAATTTATGTTTGTTTAGCTAATAATATTCCTCATGTAGCAATTTATTGAGGAATCAATAGTAAGTTTTAAATATAACAAGTTTTATTTTTATTTGTTTTTTCAATCTCTTCAGTCTTAGATTTTAAGAAATAACATGGTTTTGGAATCCATTGCTCAATAAACCATTAAAAAGCTTATGCATTACACTCTAATCATTAATTTATAAGTAACTTTATCATTATTTTGTCCACAATTAAATGATAGTTTTTCTAGTGAAAGACTATAATTACTTTTAACTTGCCTTTACTTCTCTTCCAGCTACTGATTAAAATGATAAATGCGTATATCAGACAAAATTTTTTTATCAGTTCTATGAGAGAAAAAAAGACTTAAGAAATAACACAATATCTGTCGACAAAAATGTGTTAAAAGGTAGAATTTTAAAACATAATTGATTTTTTGAACATTAGAAGAAAATTATCAGAGAACAAAGAAAATAATATAAGAACAATGACAATGTCTCAAATTGTGGGCTTCACTATTTTTAAAGCTTACTCATTTACTTGTTACAGAACCCTCACAATTCTGGAAGGTAGATTTGGGAACAATTATTTTTTTACATGTTGTTGCTGAGAAATCTGAGATTTATATGATTTGAAACAGATTTCCAAGTTCACTGGGAGGGTAAGTGGGCTAACTTGAAGCAATTCACATCTGAAAATGTTGATTTCAACATAACATTTTATTAGACCTGCTGCTCACTCAACTAGATGATTATATAGATGGTAACAAAGAAAAATGGGAGGGCTTAAGGGTTGTTAGATTCACATTCTATCCAAGTTTCAGCCTTAAGATGTTGTATTTTTTTGGTATTTAGTCATATTCTTTCTTCCTGAAATATAGCATTTAATGCCATTACTGGTTTTGAAATTACTTAATAATGTTTGTTCTTAACTATTACAAAATTTGACAAAAATCAATGATTCTATTCAAAAGTAACTCAAGTTTTGCACCAGAAATGCCTTTATAAAACTAAAATTCTTCTAACTGAAGGTCATACGTACAGGATAGTATTTGCATCATCTGAAGGAAGGGTGTTTTCATGTTATAATATTAAAATTTACTGTAATCTATCCATTGCTCCAGTTTCATCCATTTTTTATTAAATAATTATCTGCACAAATTGTTTCAACTTCTTTCATTGCCTGGGTCAGTGGTTTTCAACTTGAATATCCTCAGAATGCAACAAACGCAAGTTTATCTTGAGAGTTTTCTCCCATTAGAAAGAACTGCCTAGTTGCCTAGAAAAGACCCTCATGCTGGGAAAGATTGAAGGCAGGTGAAGGCGATGGCAGAGGATGAGATGGTGGGATGGCAGAGGATGAGATGGTTGGATGGCATCATCAACTCAATGGACATCAGTTTGAGCAAGCTCCAGGAGATGATGAAGGACAGGGAAGCCCGGCACACTGGGTCACAAACAGTCAGACATGACTGAGCAACCAAACAATTGCCTGGTAACAAAGCCAGGACTTATGTAAGTTCCTGGTCTCTGAACTTCCAAAGGACTTTGTATCCCCAATCACACATTTAACATTCATGTACATAAGACTTTGTATTGGTTAACTTTTCAAGGATTTAATTATTTCTCAACATAAAATATAAACCTCAAGTTCAGAAACCTTGTTATATTTCCTTTCATCATAAAAAGACAGTGCTAGTGAATACAGTTGGTGCTCAGTAAATATTTGTTAAGAAGATTGGCCAATTTAACCATAAACTGATTTAACCAAAAGGAGCTTAAACTATCCACACTTAAGATCAGAACCAGGATGAAAATGACCAAAGCATTGCATTGTTTGCTCTGAGTGGGGTACAGTTTAGTTCAAATCACTAAAACAAACCTAATACATTCAGCTTAGTTTCAAATGGGTTGAAATCCAAGTAAGTATTTACCAAAACCTACTCCTTTAAGACATAGGAGGAACTCTGAGATGGAAAATGAGAGTTTGGGACTCTCACAACATTGAGTTCCCCCTGAATGTGCCTGGTAGCAACAATGGCAGGATGGAATTCCATCCCGGAAAATTCTATTCAAGGAAGAGCTCCCCACTAATAGCCTTTGCAAAAATTATGAGAAAAATGATGTTTGATTTTCTTCTCACACTAAATTCAAGCAAATCACTTCTCTCTTTTTTCTCTTTTATTTTTTGGGAAAGAAAATTAGGAGAAAATGCTGACAGAAAAAAAGAAAAACAAATATTGGAAGTCAGGAAAAAATAAGTATTATATCATTCTTTCAATTTCTCATGTAACTGATTTACATACATGCATGCATGTGCACACACAAAACATATTCATTCAGTAGATACATATATATACCATTTATACATATTCAATAAACATTGTGATAACACTGCTTTGAATATTGTCTGAGTTATAGGTTAGAAAAGTAGAAACATATGAATTACTTAAAAGCATTTGAAGACTACAAAAGACTTTTTCATGATCTAATATCTAATATTCCAATATCTATACTTCTCTAATAGTTGCAACACAGAAACATATTATGAAGAGTGTAAAATCCCCAAATTTTGTATTTATCACACACTTAATATATGGTTATTTTCTATGTATTGGTTAAATTTTTACAAGAATTAGTTTTCATTCCAACACTAAAGGAAAGCAAACTGGGAAAATATATGACCAAATACAAGGTTCTCTTGAAATTCAATATAGAGCCTAAATTAACCAGTTAAGGGCAAATGCATATTTGTTGTGTGTGAGTGCTCAGTCGCTTTAGTCAGGTCTGACTCTCTGTGATCCCATAGGCCCTCTGGCCACGGGATTTCACAGGCAAGAATATTGGAGTGGGTTGCCATTTCCTCCTCCAAGGGATCTTCCTGACCAAGGATTGAATCCACGTCTCCTATCCCCTGTGGCTCCTGCAGGCAGATTGTTTACTACTGAGTCACCAGGAAAGTCCAATATATATATGTATCTGTGTGTGTGTATAAATACATATCTAATATAGACAGACATATAATATAGATATTTAAATATCTAGATGTGTTTTGCATTCTTAGAATAATTACACAATTTATAGAACTAGTATACATTGAATCTGCTACTTCTGGCTTTTTTTTTTCTTTGTATTCTAAAAAAAATGAAAATAAAAGCGTTACAAAACAGACCTCCCTAGAGGAGCCGTCATTGGTTATTTTGTTCATTCCCTTACTTTAGAAATGAAAAAAAAAAAGATTCAAACAATTTAACTGACTTCTTTTTGAAATCTGAAGCATAAATCACTTGTGGATTCCATTTCTAATGAGTGAGAAGTTCAGTTAGCAATTCTTTAAATAATGGTATTATTTACAGAATCCATTTCACAGAAAGGGATGTTCTTTGTCTATCTGGCAACTTGTTTTCCAGAGTCATAGGGTTTCACCTACGCTCATCCCTGTCTGCTGTTTCTGCTTTGTTGCTATGCCTATTTTTCAAAGACTTGCTCAAATGCTACTCTTTCTTAAGGATGTCTCCTTTGGTTATCCCAGCTGGAAGTGATCTTTGCTTCCTCTGATCCACTAGAGCAATTATCATGTTCTGTCTTGTAATTCAACATGGCTTAGTGGACTCTGGAGCTAAGCAGATAGGGGTTCAAATTTTGGTTTTGCTGCTTGCTTCTGCTGCTGCTAAGTCGCTTCAGTCGTGTCCGACTCTGTGTGACCCCATAGACGGCAGCCCACCAGGCTCCCCCATCCCTGGGATTCTCCAGGCAAGAACACTGGAGTGGGTTGCCATTTCCTTCTCCAGTGCATGAAAGTGAAAGTGAAGTCGCTCAGTACCAGCAAACAATGTGTGCGCTCCGTCAGCTTCTCTGAGTCATAGTTTTGGACAGTTTTACCTACTTTAACTGTACCCCTACTTTACCCCTCCTGTAATGTGGTAACCAAACATATTAATCAGCTAGATAACTTTAAGTCAACATGCCACATACACTTATTACATATTTACTAATTATTTTGAACATGCCAAATCCCAACTAGATTTCTTCAAAATTTGAATGTGACATGGTCATCTGTATAACGGTATTTATTATCTCCCTAACAAGATTATTTAAATTTTAAAAACAATGACTATAGATATTATCATATATTATTTTATGCTGCATAGTGTTATAGTAAGTATTTGACAAATAGCTGAAAAATGAATGAGAAATCTAATTGATTGTTACTCTTATTGGTAAGTTGATGGGCAAGTTGTCAGAAAGTGTTATAAACTGATTAATAGCTAATTATTCATTCTACATAGGAATGAACTATTTTTTTGCCAATGTAATCTATCTAAAAATGAAAAATAGATTTTTTTCTCTAGATGTAATGAATGAATATATATCTTTTCACCAAGAAATATACATTTGGTTCATTAATGTATCACACAGGAAATTTTATTAAATGAAATTAAGCTTTTATTAAAACTTCTACATGGATTGAATGGTTGACAATATAAATATAGCTGAGCCCTCTGCAAAAAAATTTCAATTGGAGAAAACATGATTTCTACTTATTAAATACATCTATGATTTATTTTTCTCATATCAGCATATTATAACTCCTTCAATACCCCAAGCAATCAAATAACTATGGATAAATTACAAATGTCTGCCAAAGCATGGCAAAATGCTTTGCATATCTAAATGCTTTAACACTCAAACCCTACAACTGTAAAGCAGTATACATAAGCAGATTCATCTTTATTTTATTCTCTAAAAGGGTTAATGCTCAAAGAATCCTTTGTTTTATGGCAAGTGTAATGTGAGGACCCTCCAGTCCTGATTTATCATTGCTCCTTTTTTTCTCTCTCTCTTTCTTTCCTTGTGTTATTTTTTAAGTGCTTGCGATCCACATTGGATAAAAAAGACATTTGAGGCTGAGAGCTGTGAAGGCTAAGGGTGGGAGGGAGAAGGCTATTTTGAATCTTGTGACAGTGAGGTCTCGTTCACTAAGGAGCTCTCTGTGGGTTTCTGGCATTGTAAGTGTTTTGTCTGCTTGCAAGCAAGCAGCTGATGGATGGGGAAAATGTTCATTGATTTGTAGTGCCTGCACTGCAGCCAACCAGCACTAGAATGAGGTGGCACCATCATGAATCTCTCAACTATGCATATTTATATGCAGCTGCTGGGCTTCTAAACCTCCAGTGAATACAAAGTACTTGTGTGGCCACCAGTTCACACAATGCTGTACTGCCGCATGCTCTGATTTAACTACTGTATGGAAGAATAGACTTGGTGGGGAGGGCGGGCTCGGTGGGATATAGAAAGGAGAGGTAAGCGTGGAGAGAGAAAAGACTTCTGCACAATTCCTTTCTCTTAGATAGCCAAGAGAATGAAATGAATGTGGGAACAAGTAAAGAACATTCTAATAGATGCTTTGCGTACTTGAATCTCCAGTTTTAAAATTGATTAATGGAAATGAAATCCTTTTAAAGATGGTGTTTTCAGTGAGCAAGGCTTTGGGACTAGATGATAATGATGTGGTTAAAATATGCTGGCACTACTGAAATCATCATAGCACTGAGCGGCATGCATGAGAAAGTCCCTCCCTTGGGTGAACCACAGCTTCGTATAGAGAAATAGATGAGATGCTATACTTGGGTGGGGATAAGAGGGGTGAGGAACGAAGGAGGAATAAATATTCTTTAATAGCACTGCAAAGCAAACTTAAGTGAGGTGAAAATATGGGGTTATTAAAAAACACAGATGAAAGAGAATTCACTTTAGAATAGAAAATGGAGCAGGAGGGATGGTTTAGAAGCATGAAAGCTACAGGGCGAGGTCTGAGAGCTGAAGGCTTAGAAGGAAAGAAGCAGTATAATGTGAGCAGGAAAATAAAATTTAAGGGATCAAAGAAACAGAGAAAGGAATTGTCAAAGTGAGAATCCTCTCCTACAAAGAATGTATGACATGTATTTGAAAAATGCACCCATAAATTAAGAATTGTAGGTTCCAAATGGTTTTATAAAAATGTTGTTATTTTATTGGACTGCAAAAGTCGAAGCACAGTAAAATTGTAAGGTTGAAGATTTTTAGTCTTTATCAGTAAATTTCAATTTCTCAGCATTGGAAAGAAAGAATTAGAGAGACAAGAGAGAAATGGGGGAAATTGAAAAGCATACAGAACTGACACCTACCATGAAATCATTCTCATTCTTAAAGTTCTGAAGGCTGAATTCAGGTAAATGCTATTGACAACAGTAGTCCCACAGAGCATCAGACAGTTCATTTTATTATAAGATTAGAGCTCAGCTCCAATATAAGCTGTATCAAAGCAACATCAAATGAAAAGTCAAATTCAATATCTGGATACAGTTTGATTCCATTATCAAAAATAAGCTTCCTGCTTTTCCATGTAGAGTTAAAGCACTAATTCTGCCCAAATTGCAGCTGCTCTTTTGACGAGAACATAAAATGGCCTTCGTCCAAATAATTCTTTCCGAGTTTTTTAGGCAGGGTGTCAAACCTTATCTCCCATGGGCCTAGAGATAATGGATTGAATATTGAAACTTACAGTGCCAGGGCATATTAAATGTTGGTATTATATTCTAGTATTTAGCCTTTATTAAACATGTCCAGCTTCTTAAAACAATATACAAAACCTCAACTTTGATTAGAAGTTTCTCTCATCTGGCAAAAAAACACCCTACAATGCAGTAATATTAGATTCTGGGCTAGCAATGTACTCCACCCAGTGGTGTGTCAGAGTAAAAATGTCTTTTATAAAGGCTAAATCTGACCTAATTTCCTTCTATTTTTCACTCCCAAGATTGGTAAAATGTTACATAAATATATGAAATGTAACATGAACTTTACTCTTCATAATGACAAAATAGAAAGACACATTACCTTTTTTTGAAAAGATGATTTTTCCCAATTTTAAACTGAAAGCAAATAAAAGCTTTAATGCAGCTCTCATAGAAGGATTATATATAATCAATATATGTTTGCATATTATAGTATTTACATATTATAGTGATAAAAGTCACAGTAAAATTAAAAAAATAACACACAATATGAGGTCATATAAGAGAGCATTCAATTGCTCTGATTTACACTGACAAATGATAAACGAGAAATTATATCACCATTTTCATGATAGTGAAACCAAATTTGAATGCTAAGCAAATAAACAAAAAAGACAAGGCAAACCACTGATGACCACTAGGATGCATGGAGAATGGACTCCGCAGACTCACTCCACTACTGGTTCACTTGTCTAACTAGAATATCTTACTCAATGATGTTGAAATATCTAAAATCTTGTTCATTTGTGCCTTGTCCTAGTTGGCCAGAAAATAGAGGAAGTAAATGGAATCTTTCCTTTCTGATGCATCGCTATGATGAACAAAGATTTAGACATCAAAGATGTTATGGCTTGGATAAACAATGTTCTCAGATTAGGTCTCCTCCAGGAAATTATATTGAAAAAATTCTGGTGGTCATTCACTTCTTACAAAAATTGAGCAGAAATATTAAAAACTGAATTAGAATTTGGATGTCTAAATCTGAGTTGAAATTTTCCCCTATGAGAAATGCAGGCATATGAAAGCCCATGTTTTCATTTAACAGATGAAGAGAATGTAGGAAAAAATGCTTCAGCCTATATGGCTAGCCAACATTTTAGAGCCTGAACAAAAATTCAGATAATATTAATGAAATAAATATATGGTGGGAAGCAACTCTGGATTATGCCAAAAGACAATTCTCATTTTAAATCTGTCATTAAAAAGAAATGTTGGGTTAGATGAGCACAAGCTGGAATCAAGATTGCTGGGAGAAATATCAGTAACCTCAGATATGCAGATGACACCACTCTTATGGCAGAAAGCAAAAAGGACCTAAAGAGCCTCTTGATAAAGGTGAAAGCAGAGGCTGAAAAAGCTGGCTTAAAACTCAACATTCAAAAAACAAAGATCATGGCATCTGGGCCCATCATTTCATGGCAAATAGATGGGGAAACAGTGACAGACTTTATTTTCTTGGGCTCCAAAATCACTGCAGATGGTGACTGCAGCCATGAAATTAAAAGACGTTTGCTCCTTGGAAGAAAAGTTATGACCAACCTAGACAGCATATTAAAAAGCAGAGACATCACCTTACTGACAAAGGTCCATCTAGTCAAAACTATGATTTTTCCAGAAGTCATGTATGGATGTGAGAGTCAGACCATAAAGAAAGCTGAGCACCCAAGAATTAATGCTTTTGAGCTGTGGCATTGGAGAAGACTCTTGAGAATCCCTTGGACTACGAGGAAATCAAACCAGTCAATCCTAAAGGAAATCAGTCCTGAATATTCATTGGAAGGACTGATGCTGAAGCTGAAATTTCAATACTTTGGCCACCTGATGCAAAGAACTGATTCACTGGAAAAGATCTTAATACTTGGAAAGACTGAAGGCAGGAAGAGAAGGGGACGACAGAGGATGAGATGATTGGATGGCATCACCAACACAATGGACGTCAGTTTGACCAAGTTCTGGGAGTTGATGACGGACAGGGAAGCCTGGCGTGGTGTAGTCCATGGAGTCGCAAAGAGTCAGGCACACCTGAGTGATTGACATTAGGCAAATCATAATACTTTTGAATCAAAATTTCTTTACATATTTACATATTAGAATGAAAGAAAGTCACTCAGTCATTTCTGACTCTTTGCAGCCCCATGGACTGCAGCCCACCAGGCTTCTCAGTCCTTGGAGTTCTCCAGGCAAGAATGCTGGAGTGGCTTGCCATTCCCTTCCCCAGGGGATCTTCCTGACCCAGGGATTGAACCCAGGTAGCACCGTGGGCAGATTTTTTTTACTGTCTGAGCCACCAAGGAAGGCTAAAGTACAAATTAAAAGTTCATATTAAAAACTCTCCCACTGAAATTAGCTCACCTTGCCTAGGGAGAAGAGGATTAATAATTCCTAAATCTGTTTACATTATGAAGCTTCAGAGAACATAATGAAATCCATGAACATCTCCTTATCAAAATGTTCATATTCATAGGCTCATGATAATTTGCATATAATTTTAATATTTCAAGAATCTCAAGATATTCATACACTTAGATGGAGACTGTGAACTTCATGTATAAAAGTTATGAATAATGTTAATTTGTATATCTCAAATAATAGAAAAAAATCATTTATATTTGTCCTTATATCTCAAGCAAAGTATTTGCCCTAGAATCGATACTCAATATATTTGGGGCATATAACTATTTTCTCAAATATTTTTTAATTAAAGCTCTGATCTAAGGAATTTAAAATCACATTGTGTCTGAACAACTTGAGTTAAAATGAAAAGCAGAAACCAGGAGCCACATCTAATTTACTTGGTTCAATGAATGTTCAGACTTCCCTGTAGTGCAATTAGACAAAAGGAGAACATTGGAGAAAGTAGTCATGTGTATGGAAATGTGGAGTCGGTGGCATCTTGACTGAATTTTATATTGTCATCTCTTCAGTTTTTATATAATGAAAGTTTCATAATCTCCTTGTTGGGAAAATACTATATAATTACTCTATCATCAGCTCATGGAATACAAAAGAGTTTCTCTTATGAAACTTACAATAAAAGGCAATGTAGAATGCGTACAGTCATTGTTCGTTACTTTTCTTGTGTGTTGCTTATGAAATCATGTATAGTATCACGTTTACAGCTATACCAATGTGACTCTCCTAAAACATGTGGTGTTTACTGCAGCAAAGTAGAAAACCAGATATAATTAAAGAAGCTTAATTGGACCTATTTTATACCCAAGGTCAAATGATGTGCCCAAATGGAGTATAGTATACTTACCACTATCTGAAAAGGCCAAAGATTTGGCACTACTCTTATAGCATTATATCATGATTATATTGTGTGATCAAGGCAGTTTTTCAAAGATTTAGAACCAAGGAAAGAAGATATTTGTAGAAATCAGTATAAATTACAGGTAAGTCTAAACCTTAGATAAGTCGCCTAGTTTTTTGTTGAGAGTGGCTCTTGCTTACACAAAGGGTTCAAGATAATGGTAGCTGTGCAACTGTAAAGTGTACAGCAACAAGGCTGGTACAAAGCAAACAGTGAAAACATGGTAAGTGCTACATTTCTATTTTTAACATCATTATTACAATTGTACAACTAATTAAGTATTATCACAGCAGAACTTTGACTCACTAAAATTTTGCTTTCCTCTTTTGGCAAAATGAAAAACTTTAAAATAATCTCTAATACACATTACTTATTGTAAATGTGGAATATGTATTAACCAAACTAGTGTCTCAAGGGGGCTTCCCTAATGGGAAATCCACTCCAGTATTCCTGCCCAGAGAATTCTATGGACAGAGCAGCTTGGAGGGCTACAGTCCATGGGGTTGCAAAGAGTCAGATGCGACTGAGCAATGCGCACACACACACACACACACACAGTGTCTCATGAATAAGTCCTATATGACCAAATTTTGTTCCAGAGTTGCTTAAAATCTTATTTATTATCTTCTTGCCTACAATGTTTGTTTCTAAAAGAACTGTGGGGATAAAAGTCACTGTTGGGGGGTGTCTTTGCACCAAGAACATTGTTTAAAACAATCGATCCCTCAAGTACTACTTTAAAATATACTTAAATAGTGTGTAATATTATTATAGCTACAGTGTCTGCTTTCTCTGAACAAGGATCTGATGACAATGATCTTATCTCAAATCAACAATTGTGTTAACTGCTTTTAACTACTAAGCAATGTACCAGAGCATTTTTGGACACATTCAGAACTCTGAAATCAATGCAATTTTGTTTGCCTATACCACTGAAAGTACTACATATACTGTGGAAGGCATCTGTTGAATAGCAGAACATCTGCACCTCAATTGACATTTAAATAATCAAGGGGATGCATGATTACCTCTTAAGTAAAATAATTGTATTGATTCTAGCTTAGTCTTATTTATGTAAAGAACTGTAATATAACGGTGGTTGGATATTTCAGTTTCTTTCAAAAGATGGAAAGATTTCGTAGTGGTTTTTTTGGCCAATATTAACATCTGCTACCTAGGACTCTTATCATTTGAACTGGAGTAAAACCCGATACAATTTTCTTTACCTTCAAAGAATTAAGGTGCATCCATCACAAGAAAATAAAATTTTTGCTGATAATTCCTCCCATAGACTTGCTTTGGAAGATACAGGAATATTAGCAGAAGATAAATTCAGGAGCTAGAAGCCTTATCAGAGGCTATAAAATGACTCCCTGTAAACTCAAACTGTGACCTGCTCCAGGGCAATCATAATTTGGTCATTTTTCAAATTAGTCAAATTCTCCTGACTTGCTTTGCCTCTAAGAGCAGAAAGTGAAGAACCTTGGAATAAAGACAAAGGTGACTCTATGTGTTTACACACATTATGAAGGGAAATCAAAGGCTACTTCTATATCTAAATTGAAAATTGGTTTTTCAAGGAATCTTGACCTGGAAGATGAAGGCAGTTTTGAAATTCTTTCCCAGTCACCTCAAAGATTCACAGTAACAGCCTAAAGCAGATCATTTCTAACTCTGTCTCTATTTCACCACTGGAAATCTAAGACCAGGGCTTTCAGACTTCCACCCCTGTCACACCAGAATAATTTTATAAAAATGAATGTCAGTGTGCAATGTGTAAACACACAGTATCAATTTTAGAGGGTATATGAATAACCTCTGAGTTACTACACTGTATCTATTTTGCAGTCGGAGGAGATAATAAATAATTCAACTACCAGCAGCTTAACAGAGAAACTACCAGACAAATGAATGTAGTCAGTAATATAACCTATTCTTTTCCTTTGTATTTTGTAGATAATCATAGAGATTCGCTGCTTATTTCATCAGTTTGGATGAGACGTCAATCTAACAATTCCATCATCTAGAGCTCAGTTGAAATTGAGCCTGGGGCTTTAGCAAGACAACGAAAATCTCAGAATAAAGACTTAGCCCTAGCTGAATTTATGAAGTGATGTTTTGACATCCAGGAAAATCCCAAACAATTAGAGCTTGGCTTCTAACTTACATTTCTGCTGCTCGAATGAGCTCACTGGTCATAGTTTTATTGCACTCTTTTCCAAATACTCCATTTTCATGTTCCTTCTTTGTATTTTTCTAACCACTCATGGGTCTTTTCTAAGTGCCCAGATGCTTACAGTGTACAAAGTTTTTTTCTCTATTTTTATAGTGAACAAATTTGTTAAATAATCATATCCTTCAGCTTCATTTAAAGCTTTTAGTATGGTTCTGTTTCTTTTTCTTTCTGGTCTGGGAAGATGAGTAAAAGCTTTAAAGAAAATTTTATATACTTTATTCAGGAGAAAAACTTAATATTGCCTATTGTCAGCCTAAGTACATTTTAAATGGTTGAATGCATGTCATGATGCCAAAGGTCCATAGTGGGGACATTTACTATAAAGCAACATAATAGATTTGAGTGCATCTGACTATCAAAGTGAGTTGTTGTTGTGTTAGTGGTTCAGTCATGTCTGACTGTTTGTGACCCCACGGTCTGTCCATGGAATTCTCTAGACAAGAATACTGGAGTGGGTTGTCATTCCCTTTTGCAGGGGATTTTCCCAACCCAGGGATCGAACCTGGATCTCCTGCATTGCAGGCAGATTCTTTATCATCTGAGCCACCAGGGAAACTCAAAAGGGGTCCAGAGGGGGGACATCTACTAGCAAAGCACCATAATAGATTTGAATACATCTGAATATCAAAGTGAGGGAGCCAGGAATTAAACACTGCTTAAGAGGAACACTTGCAAAATGAGAGGACTACACCAGTGGTTTCCCTGCATAGTCCCACATTTTCCATTTCTGGGTCTCAGGTACATACAGACATGTTGAACCAAAGTTACACTGGTAGGACCTATGCGCCTGTGTGACACGCTCTTAACATGATGCACAGCCAAGTTTGGGAACCACAGGTCTAACTTTCATGAAATGTCAATAGTTTAATCATCTAAAGTACTCAGTGGTAAATATTGCAAATTTTAATAATCTATTTTTGAGACAAAATGTTTCATACGATACACCCAAACAATTCTCATAGCTATGTGACATCAAATTGCTATAAAATTCACTTTGTGGTAGGATGAATGTGTTCTGAATTCCATCAAGGGGATTTATACATTAAAGAATCAATGGAATCTTATTTTTAAGCAGTGCAATAAGGTAATTTCAGGGCATCCTCCCATTTCATTGAGTGAGAAAAGTTCACGAGTCATCCATGAATTCAAGCAGCTGGAAAGGGCTAAAGAAATCACAACATTGTATTTATGAGGCTAAATCTACAAGAGATACAAGAAGAGAAAAATACTTATAATGCAAGGCTTTATTATGACACTACTAGTATAATACAGAAGAGGACAAAAATGTAAGAGAGGAGACAGAAGATGTAACTACCATAACCAACGTCTTCAGTCAGTGATCAGTGACAGTCACTCAGTTGTGTCCAACTCTTTACAACCCATGGACTATACAGTCTATGGAATTCTCCAGGCCAGAATACTGGAGTGGGTAGCCTTTCCCTTCTCCAGGGAACAAGCCCAGGTCTCCCACACTGCAGGCCAATTTTTTACCAGCTGAGGCACAAGAGAAGCCCAAGAATACTGGAGTGGGTAGCCTATCCCTTCTCCAATAGATCTTTCCAACCCAGGAATTGAACCAGGGTCTCTTGCATTACAGGCAGATTCTTTACAAACTGAGCTATCAAGGAAGCCCCAGAGAATACTAAAGAGTAGATCTAATTAAGAAACTTTAAAAATTGTTAATTAATAAGAGACAAAGTACTAGGTAATCTGATCAAGAAAAAGCAGTAAGAAAGCATAGTAAAGAAGTTATGTAAAGTAAGAGATGGAAAAAGGAAGTAACTATTGAAACCAAAGAAATTATAACATATTGACATGCATACATATCACACATGTCAACAGACACACACACTGAACTGCTTTGAAGAGCTTTATTCAAATAAACTTGAAAAATTAGATAACTATATATTACCAAATCTATTTCACTTGTGTACAAATCTTAGACCAATTTCTGCAGGAAAAATACACTGAAACTATTCTAGACATTATTCCACAAAAAGCATCAGGCCCTGATGTTTTGACAGGGGATTATTTTTATCTATTTTCTATGGCTATATAAACTAAAGACTGCAAAAATTATTTCAGTGCATTAAGAATAAATTAAATACTCATAATTACTCTTATGAAATAAGTATAGCAATGATACCTAAAAACAAATACATCACAAAAAAAAGAAAAGACTAACATCACTCACAATGTAAGAAAGATAAATAAAATATTAACAAACTGAATACAATACCATATGAAGAAAATAATGTCCCAGGACAAAATGGCTTTATTCTAGAAATGGAAAGTCACTTCAATATTTAGAAATTTACTATCACATTATTATGTCATAGATCTAAGGGGAAACATGATCTCTATGGAAGCTAAAAACAGCTTTGACAAGATTAAACACTCATTCATGATTAAATAAAATGCAAAACAATATAGGAATTGAGGGTTACTTTATCTAAAATCCATTATTTTATTTAATGAAGAAAACTAGAAACATCTTCACTAACATTGAGAACCAGTTAACCATGCCCACTATTGATGCTGCTATTCAGTAATGCAATCAAGATATTAACTTGTACAATTAGATGACACACATTAATTACTGGCACAAAAACAGTTAGAGAAGCAGCAAAACTATCTCTATTTGCAGGTAATATAAATAGAATACAAGGAAAGCTTCAGAGAATGAATGATAAAGCTAATTCAAATAGAGAATCCAATAGGTATCTTGATATAATATTAATAAACAAAAGTACATAGCTTTAATATACCAACAAATAAAGGAAATAATGACAGAGGGAAACCATTTACAATAACAATAAAGAAGATTAAATACTTAGGAATTAATTTAACAAGCAATGTGGAAAATTTACCATTTTTTATAATACTCCTCAAAGACATAAAAGTAGACATGAACAAATTAAAAAATAACACCCTGTTCCTGACTAAGACAACTCGACATTAAAAAGATGTGAGCTCTCCCTAAATTAGTTTAGAAACTCAATAAAATTTCAACAAAAGCATCAGCAAGCTATTTTATAGCTTGACAAGCCAGACAAGTTGATTCTAAAGTCTATTTTAAAATCAAATATGAAAGAAGAGCCAGGGAAACACTAAATAACAATAATTACAAGGGGGACCAGCACTACTAGATTAAAATATACTATAAATCCTCTATAACTAAAACATGTAGTACTGTACAAAGGTAGACAGATAATTCAAAAGAGTGGACTACAAAAACCAGAACTAGTCTAAAATTTAAGACATGTTAAAAATGGTATCTCTAATGACTAAAGCAAAGGTAAACTTTTAATAATAGGTGCTGGCATAAGTGGGTAGCCACTTGGAAACAGGTTAAAATTAGGTTCATAGCTCATAGCACATACCAAAATAAATTCTAAATGAATTAGGGATCAAGATTTTAAAATGAAACCATATAAGTACCAGAAGAAAGCATTAATAATTCTCTTTTTCCATGTATTAGGAAAAGTCTTTCTAGATTTCATTTAGTGACTTCAATTGCAGAATAAATAAAAGAAAATATTCTAACATTTCTCATCACAAGGAAAAAAATGATTTTTTAAACTATATAAGGCAATAAATGTTAATTAGACTTATCATGGTAAATATTGTGCAATATATATATATGTATATATGTCCAGTCATTATGCTGTAAATCTTAAACTTATATAGTGCTGTATGTCAATTATATCTACTGGAAAACAGAAAAGTAAAAGATTGACAACTTTGAATAAATGAAAAAAAACTAAAAATATGCAATAGAAAGTTTGAAAAGACAATTGAATAACTGAGAAAATACATTCACAACACATACCACAGACAAAGGGCCACAATATACATCCAAATATATCAAAAACTGTTAGAAACGGAGGAACAAATACTAAAATATAAAAATTAGAAAATATTTGAATCAGCAATTTTCACATAAAAGATAAAAATAATCTCCTCTATATAGAAATATTTTAATTCAGTCATAATCAATGAATGTGAATTAAAACCCTGAGATAGCATTTCTTAATTCATACTGGAAAAAATTAAGGATATCACATTCTGTTTAATAAGGTGTAGGGGGAAACAGGCACACTCTCTTGTACTTGTAGAAATAAAAATTGGTCCAATGCTTCTGGAGATGAACTGGACAATACCTAACAAAACATGAAAGAATGGACTGGTTCAAAATTGGGAAAGGAGTACATCAAGGCTGTATATGGTTACTTTGCTTATTTATGATGTACTTATATGCAAAGCACATCATACAAAATGCCAGGCTGGATGAATCATAAACTGGGATCAAGACTGTGGGAGAAATATCAAGAACCTCACATATGCAGATGACACCACTCTTAGGGCACAAAGCAAAAAGAATGAAAGAGCATCTTGATGAAGGTAAAAGAAGAGAGTGAAAAAGCTGGCTTAAAACTCAACATTCAAAAGATTAAGATCATGACATCCGGTCCCATCTCTTCATGGCAAATAGTTTGGGAAAGAATAGACAGTGACAGACTTTATCTTCTTGGGCTCTAAAATCACTGCAGATGGCGACTGAATGAAAAGATGTTTGCTCCTTAGAAGAAAATCTATGACAAACCTAGACAGTGTATTAAAAAGCAGAGACATTATTTCCAAAAGTCCATATAGTGAAACCTATGGTTTTTCCAGTAGTTATGTAAGGATATGAGAGTTGGAACATAAAGAAGGCTGAGTGCTCAAGAATTGATGATTTTGAACTGTGGCACTGAAAAAGACTTTTGAGAGTCCCTTGGACTGCCAGGAGATCAAACCAGTCAATCCTAAAGGAAATCAGTCCTGAATATTCATTGGAAGGAATGATGCTGAAGCTGAAGCATCAATTCTTAGGCCATCTGATGTGAAGAGACAACTTATTAGGAAAGACTCTGATACTTGGAAAGGTTGAAGGCATGAGGAGAAGGGGATGACAGAGGATGAGATGGTTAGATGGCATTACTGATTCAATGGACGTGAATTTGAGCAAGCTCCAGGAGATGGTGAAGGACAAGGAAGCCTGGCCTGCTGCAGTCAATGGGGTCACAGTGAGGCAGACATGACTGAGTGGCTGAACAATAACAAATAACAAAACTACATATGCAATCATCAATTGACTTAGCAATTCAGCTTCTAGGCATCTACCTTCATGACATCTCTGACAATTTGAAAATATGTGTGCACTAATTAATTCATTTCAGCATTATATTAGATGCAAAATATTGGAGACAACCTAATGCTTGTGTACAGAAAAGTCATTTACTACATTACGTTAGAGCCGCACAGCACAAGGGCATACCACGCAGCTGAACTGAGTTGGATTTGTTTTCAGAAAAAAAATTGACAAAGAAGCAAATTATGAAAGAATATCAATAGTAGCTACCTGTCTTATAAGAAAAACAGATACAAGTAAATAAACATGTATCTGCTTGTTTACATATCTTCAAAAGAAATATAGAAAAGGGGAAACCAGAAACCAGAAAAAATGGTTATCTACATGGAATGGGGGGAAAAATGGGGGTAAAAAAAAAAGGAGAATGGGAATCTGGCAGTAAGGATGGAGTGGGAGCAACATTTCCCCAAGTTTAGCTGTTTTTTATAGTTTCCTCTTTTAGAATCATGGTAAATTTCACAACTCCTGCAAACTTAATAAAAAAGTAAAATTTACAAAATTAATTAAGAAATTAAATAACCAGGATATGAAGTGAGACATATGAGTAACAAATGAATCTAGTTATATTATAAAGGGATAACACAACCACACTGAATGGAAAGTAAAAGATAATAACGAACCAAAGTAGCTCTGGAGAAAAATATTTTGAGATGCTGTGAGGCAAAAATACTTGTACACAATTACTTTACTCTCATTATTAAGTCAGTTTCTCACAGGGGTAAGGGTTATCAACTTTGTAACTACTTGTGTGTCCCAGGACTGAACAAATCAGTATATTATAGCCAAAGAGAGCCAAGTTTTTCACTGTTTGAGAAAAATTTACAAACATGGAAAGGCAGGTGGTTAGAATGAACCCTGTTTATTAAATTAAAATCAGAGATTAATATTAATTCATAATTGTTCAAATATTTATAGACAGATTAATGTAGAAATAAATATGAATGTCTCTGCACAGATTAGCATATATGCATATATTCCCTAAAATTGTCCATTAAAAGGGACTAGAAATAAAAATACCCTTTAGCAACAAGCATACCTGGCACCTAGATCTTGGTTTCTAAATCCATTCTCCAATGAAAGGAACCATAACTCTTTGGACAAGTGGCTTATTTCTGGCCTGAGTGGGAAAAACACCAAGGTGAGTCTGGAATATTTTGTATTGCCAAAAAATAAGAAAATCCTCAGGGGGAAAAAAAAAAAAAAGTATCATATCAAGTAGACAGTAAGCCAGCCTGAAAAAAAATTCCCCAATAATCAATGCTGGAATAATTTGAACAAACTACATAATGATGTGCTGCTGTGCTTAGTTGCTTAGTCATATCCGACTCTTTGTGACCCCATGAACTATAGCCCCCCAGGCTCCTCTGTCCATGGGGATTCTCCAAGCAAGAATACTGGAGTGGGTTGCCATGCTCTCCCAGGAGATCTTCCCAACCCAGAGACTGAATTCAGGTCTTCTGCACTTGCAGGCGGATTCTTTAGCGTCTGAGCAACCGGGGCTTCCTCTAATGCAGAATGATAGTATTGAGCTATAACTCCTAAAATAAATAAATACATGTTTTCACACTAATATAAATGTATAATGGAATAAACAACAAATGTAGGACAAGGAACATCTCTTCTGTTGAAGAATTACAATTAATAAATGTAGAAGGAATGTGGGACATACAGAATCACATTAGGCAAATGTAACTAATATTTGTTATGGACAAGGTCTACCAATAAATGTTGTAATCAGTGGGAAAGAGATTGAAGGAAAACAAGATATATGCTTAGTCTAAAAGATTTCTTCTAAGATATATACATATACATATAAGGAAGAGAAAAATAGCAATCTTACTTTGGAAAAATCTAGCCAACATCCCTTTCCTCAAGAGACAGTAGTTAACATCATCAGCAATAAGACCTATTGACATCATGTACCCCTAATATGATCAACTGTATAGGGCATATGCCCAAAATGCATGTCCCCGATATACTCATGAGAAAGCACCGGACAAATCCAAATTGAAAGTCATTCTACAAAACAACTGGTGAGTCCCTTTCAAGGTCTTAAATAAGCTAAGACAGAGAAACTATAAAATATTGAGGAGACTCGACAAAAAAGGTAATGCAGGAACCTGAGTTTAATTTAATTTCCCAGTTTTTATAACTACACTGTAGTTACATAAGCTGTTAACATTAAAAGAAATGAAGGAAAGAGTTTATACATGTACTTTATTAAGTTATGACCAACCTAGATAGCATATTGAAAAGCAGAGACATTACTTTGCCGACTAAGATCCGTCTAGTCAAGGCTATGGTTTTTCCAGTGGTCATGTATGGATGTGAGAGTTGGACTGTGAAGAAGGCTGAGTGCCAAAGAATTGATGCTTTTGAACTGTGGTGTTGGAGAAGACTCTTGAGAGTCCCTTGGACTGCAAGGAGATCCAACCAGTCCATTCTGAAGGAGATCAGCCCTGGGATTTCTTTGGAAGGAATGATGCTAAAGCTGAAACTCCAGTACTTTGGCCACCTCATGTGAAGAGTTGACTCATTGGAAAAGAGTCTGATGCTGGGAGGGATTGGGGGCAGGAGGAGAAGGGGATGACAGAGGATGAGATGGCTGGATGGCGTCACGGACTCGATGGACGTGGGTCTGAGTGAACTCCGGGAGATGGTGATGGACAGGGAGGCCTGGCGTGCTACGATTCATGGGGTCGCAAAGAGTCGGACACGACTGAGCGACTGAACTGAACTGACTGAAAATTATCTGAAAATAAACTCTTTAAAAAATCACAGCATTTTAAGTCAGAATTTTACTTTTTACTTGACATTGTGATCTGGGCTTCAGTTCTAGCATCAATACTAAAAGACATGACTTGAGTGTGTCAGTCAACATCTCTGGGCTTCATTCATTTATATATTCAATATATCCTCTAATGATTTTCCTATTTTAATAGTCTTTTGTCTAGAAAAAACTGAGAAGCAGTATGGAAAAATTATTTATAGTCTCAATTTATCTTCAGATGATAGTCATACTACTTTAGATATTTCACTCCAGTTACTCAAATTAGCATTTTTCAAACAAACCTTGTTTCTAAATTTAGTGTTTGTTTGTTTTTTCATGATTATGTAGTTTCATGGGGAAAAACAAGACAGCAGAGAGCATAAACTATTATTTGGGATCCTATAACATCTCACTGAAAATATATTATTGTTCTAAAGGGCTCGTTTAAAGCTTACAAAGATCAATCAGCCTTTCATAGATGGCCAACTATGAAAGGCATAATAGAAGGTTGGAAGAACAGATAAATGAATAAGAAATATTTTTGGCTATAAGGAGCTGACGGTATAGCTTGAGAGCAGATATGTATGTAAATGAATATTTGTAAGGCACCATGTAAAGCATTGTGATAAAGATATATACCATCCCAGAAAAAAACAATCAAACTCTCCCTGAAGGACTAAGTAGAGATTTTTCAAATGAGATGTCAGAACAGTGGAGTACCAGCAGACAATTTTTCAAATAGAAAAGAAGGGAAGAATCTTTTATAACGTGTCCATACTATTCTACAATATGAAAAATTCTTCCCTTCTTTTCTATCTAAAAATTTTTAGCTGGTTCTCCAATATTCTGACAAACACAGGCTTCCCTAGTGGCTCAGATGGTAAAGAATCCACCTGCAATGTGAGAGACCTGGGTTCAATCCCTGGGTTGGCAAGATCCCCTGGAGGAAGGCATGGCAACCCACTCCAGTATTCTTGCTTGGAGAATCTCCAGGGAGAGAGGAGCCTGGCGGGCTACAGTTCATGGCATCTGAAAGAGTCGGACATGGCTGCGTGACTAAGCACAGCACATAGAAAAACATTTAATGTTATGAAAACTGTGAAAACCTGGTTGAGTTCCACATCTACTGAAGCACATACTAAAGAGAAGTGACAAAGACATTTCACATGAAACTGACGTGCAAAGGGCAGACAAACTTATCAGCTTTTCTCTATTTCCCATCCTCTTTATCACTGCTCTCTTGCTTGCTGGCTAGTTTTCTATTACACAACAGTTCATCAAAAACGAAAACAAAAGAGAGCAAACAGTACAAAACAACCTCCCATAACAAACACATACGGTTTCAGATCTAAAATATAACTAACAAAATCTTCTATATGCGTATATTACACAGCACATTCACACAGAAAAAGCCTTCAATAGACAAAATCAGATGGAACAACTTAGTTTTCAAAAATCACTGCAGTAATCATGAATGAGATAATGGAATTATTTTGATCATGATATGGAATTTCTCATTATAGTTAATTTTTACTGAAGTTATTTTTTTTGGCTTGTAGCAAGTATTATTTCTGAAGAAAATCATGTTCAAATAGTTCAGTGATTTTTACAGATGTTTAATACAACAGACCTGTATTTCTGTTTTCTTTATTTTACTTTTTTACTGACAATTTTTTAAAAAAAATTTATCTTCCTACATCTTTTGAAAGTCTGACTTCTATTACTAACTAGAATGGGGCTCCCCTTATAGCTCATTTGTTAAAGAACCCACCTGCAATGCAGGAAACCCAGGTCCAATTCCTGGGTCTGGGAAGATCCACTGGAAAGGGATAGGCTACCACACCAATACTCTTAGGCTTCCCTTGTGGCTCAGCTGGTAAAGAATCAGCCTGCAAAATGGCAGACATGGGTTCAATCCCTGGATTGGAAGGATCCCCTGGAGAAGGGAAAGGATACCCACTCCAGTATTCTGGCCTGGAGAGTTTCAATTATTTTAAAGTCACTATTGTCAAAACTTTACCATGGCTACCAATAAAATAGTTTTTTAAAAACTCAATTGATATTTTAAAATATATTTTAATATATTCTGGATGTTATTTGTACAGTGAGTTCAAATATCTTATTAAGTTACAGTGCTATTGATGCTAAAACAATTTCGTAATAATAATAGCTTCATGGAGTAGTTAATGACTATAAAACAGTTACTAGAATACTGAGAATTTTATCTCTTAAACTCTTCTTCAAACAAATAAAATTAAAATTAAAACCACATATAATTTTTATGTTTTGGTAACTAAACAAAATCACTTTCTTATTCTTTTCAATCTTTAAACAAATATCACCAAAGTTATAGAAACAGACTCTGAAAAGAATTTATTGAACACTAAAAGCTATGTTTTTAGTCAAGCAATGACCTTGGAGGCCTAATACATGGCTTATACATAGAGCTATGGTCTTTACTATTAATTGTAATGGTCATATTTTAAAATATGGAATTTCTGAGAAAGTTCAATTTATTCAATAAGGCAAGTTAAACATAAAATTCAGCATCATGTTTCTTGCCCTGAAGAATGCCATCACTTTTCTCTTTCAACTCTATTCTTCATTTATTTCCATATACCATTTAAGAGCCTTCAGAATCTTTATATTATACACCTGTAACTTATATGAAATTGCATATCAACTATACCTCAATTAAAAAATGGGGGTGAAAGGTCTTTCAGAATCTTTCTGCAAGCTTTCTATTGAGCCATCTAAAGTGCATATGTATTGTAACTTATAAAACAATATCAAGAAATGTTTCATCACAGAAACTTTCTCCATGATCAATTTAGTATAATAATCAGTTGATGATACTCAATATGCAAGTTTGGAAGGAGGAAACAAACTTCAGAATCATAAAAGACTCAGAAAAGCAGAATTGCGATCTTAACTTTTTGAAGGAAATTAGGCAAAAGAAATGGAGTACATTATCGAAGAAATAAAACCTTGAAGATCAGTTGGAAAATGGCTGCAAAAATGTAATAATTCAACTGTAATATGCAGGATGAATGGCATGGTGGAAATCTGTTTTATAAATAACCTTTAACCTGTGCTAAGAGAAATTTAATTTCCTGATGAGACAGAGTTAGAGGGTAGTTAAGAAAATGAAGTGGCAGTAGGTAGACAGATGATTTCAATTCCTTATTACCTTGGATGGACAGCATACATATGTTCTTAGAAATCGCTGAGCTACTGAAGGATATTCTTCATCTTTTTTTAAAGTTTTCATCAAGCAACATATAGACTCTGCAAGAAGACCCTCTTGCTATACGTTTGTTTTACTGCACGCAAGAATTTGGGCATCTTTTGTTGAACTGCAACACTTTAGTTTCTGAAACTTGGTTGCTTTAATCTAATCTACCACCCTACCACCATATCATTTCCTTTCCCAAAATATCCATTCATTTTCTTTTTTAAAACTTTTATTTCAGTTAGTTTTTTTCTGATTTATGTTTCTAGTTAAATCTTGAAGTAAAAAAGAAAACAAAATCACCCATCAGGTCTGATATTTTTGTGAAAAAATGAAAGAATAGAAGCATTGATGTTTTCAATATCTACATATACAAGAGATCGGAGATAGGGACAATTCCTGAGATTTAGATCAGCATAGATTAGGTACTGTGCTGCCCTCTAACTAGTCTTCCATAGAAGTTCAAGTTTGCTCTTAAAATGGATTCATAGACTTTACATAAAGAGATTGGATTAGAGACTATCAGATTTTCCACACTGAAAGGTAATTAAAGTTTAAAAAAAATAGTTCAAAACGGAGAGTATAAAAAGGTATTTTTAAGCAGGGCAGGATACACTGATATTAATACATCTTAATAAAAAATTCGCTAGCTTGACTTGGAACTATATTTCATATCTAAATAGATGAATTAAGCTCAAGGTCTAGTCCAAATATATATATTCAAATCTGTATATAAAAGACAATTAGGCAATATACTGATTTCTTTTCCAAAACTTAAAAGTCCAGATTTCATTTCTTCTAGCATTCCTTTCCCTTAGTTTATTAAACAATAGAATTAGCATCAGAAGGAGAAAAAAGATAGCTGCAAACACCATTTAGCCTTTGGCAGTAATCAAAATAACCAGTTACTTTAGAAAAAAAGGCCAAGAGAAGGTTACAATTGATTCCAGAAAGAAATAAGAGAGTTGAGAATATATATTTCATCACCTCCCAATGTAAACCTGGGGCATATAAAACTGTTCAACTTATTTGCATTTTCTTATGTGAATCTATACTATGAGAAGTAAAGTGGATCCTTTGAAGTTTTATTCTGGTTTACTTAACATGCTTACAGTTCCTTGAAACGTTTCAAAAGAAAAAAAAACAAAAATAAATGGAAGCTAAGGCTGGCATACCTTCCAGTTAATGATGATATAAAAACTGGAGGCAATATTTAATATTAATATTTTCCCATATTCTTAGAAACTTGCCACACTGTTCTGTGTTTTGACTTCTGTGATGGCAATACATTGGATACTATCATGCTTTTTCACTGGCATTAGATTAACAAAGAACAACATTTCGGAAAAACACCCTCCTTTTCCAATTCATTCATATTCACTCCCACATCTGAATTACGTTCTATGCATCTTCATTTAATTGGAAGAGATGTTATTATTTTTGAAGTTGACAAATATTTCAAAAATCAATTGTGTTATCACCCATTAACAAATAAGAAAAATAAGGTAGGGAAGGCCTTTTACAAGCTTTGATAACTAGCTATTGGCAGACATGGACTTGAACTTGGACAGCCTGAGTCCAAGAGTGAACAATTTGGCTTAAAACTCAACATTCAAAACACTAAGATCATGGCATCCGGTCCTATCACTTCATGGCAAATAGATGGGAAAACAACGGAAACAGTGAGAGACTTTATTTTCTTGGGCTCCAAAATCACTTCAGAGGGTGACTGCAGCCATGAAATCAAAAGACACTTGCTCCTTGGAAGAAAAGTTATGACCAATTTAGATAGCATATTAAAATACAGAGACATTACTTTGCCAACAAAGGTCCATCTAGTCAAAGCTATGCTTTTTCCAGTAGTCATGTATGGATGTGAGATTTGGACTACAAAGAAAGCTGAATGCTGAATAATTGATGCTTTTGAACTGTGGTGTTGGAGAAGACTCTTGAGAGTCCCTTGGACTACAAGGAAATCCAACCAGAAAATCCTAAAGAAAATCACTCCTGAATATTCATTGGAAGGACTGATGTTGAAGATGAAACTCCAATACTTTTGCCACTTGATGCAAAGACCTGACTCGTTGGAAAAGACCCTGATGCTGGGAAAGATTGAAGGTGAGAGGAGAAGAAGACAACAGAGGATTAGATGCTTGGATGGCATCACCAACTTGATGGAAATGAGTTTGAGTAAGCTCCAGGAGTTGGTCATGAACAGGGAAACCTGGCGTGCTGCAGTCCATAGTGTCGCAAAGAGTCAGACACGACTGAGTGGCTGAACTGAACTGAACTGAACTGAGCCTGACTCTAGCATCCATTATTCTAACAATACTATTCTAGGAGAAGACCAGTACAGATTCCAACATAGTAGTAGTAGTTGCAGCTGCTGGAATTATTTTCTGAAAAGATTTTTGCTGTAAAAAATTATTTGCTCCCAAATATCTTTGTGTTTTTTTTTTTTTTTTTTTTTTTTGTGGGCGGAGGAAGAGGAAAGGAAAGATCATGGGTTTTATATCTGTGTTAGTAATATATCATAAAATAATTCAATAATTATAAACTTGGCTTCCCCCATACTCCTAAATGTACATTTGTTGTTAACTAAGTGAATTGATTTTGATTAAACATCCTGATGATTAGTTAAGAAATTTCCTGTTGATGACACACAGAGAGGCAAAGGCAGCACCATGAACAGGAGAATCAAAATCCATATGAACAGTAGGACTTACAAGTTATCACCAAGAAGAAAAAATACTGCTCCATGTACTACATCAGTTAAAAGGTGTTTAACAGAGGCACTATAACTGTTTAGCATAATACTCTGTATGCTGCTGCTAAATACTCTGTATGTATCCTCATTAAACATAAAAATGTATTAGTAATTGAAAATAAAACTATCTACTAAACCTTTGGTGACAGTCTTTATTCTTTCATGGACTAGATATAGCCACAATGATTACACGTTAGCACACTTAAAGATCTTCTGAAATTATCAATTTAATTGGCTGATAATATTACAAAATGGGAATCAGAGTGACTTCTCTGAATATGTAAATTTTATCTAGATGCTATTCTGTTGCAAAGAAACTGAACCATTGGATAAGCACTCCAGAAACAGCATTAAGAATCTTCTGTCTTTAAGGAAATGAGCCATGTTGAGAAGGGGAAACTGAGTTAGAGAAACAAACACTTATTTTATTAGGATTGTTCACTCATTAATTCAACATGTATTTGTTGAACAACTATTATATGCCACTTCCTTTTCTACAACAGACATTTAAGTAGGGTGCCAAATATATTTTCAGGGTAGTTTTCACACGTAATATCAACTAATGGCTTTGTAAAATTCAGTTACTTTTCTAGGAGGCTCATATGGAATTTCAAAGTCGATTTTTCATATGAAGTGTTAGGCACTCAGTTGTGTCCAACTCTTTGCAATCCCCGGCCCCGACCCCACCCCCGCAGCCAACACCAGGTTGCTCTGTCCATGGGATTCTCCAGGCAAGAAAACTGGAGTGGGTAGCCATTTTCTATTCCAGGAGATCTTCCCAACCCAGGAATTGAACCTGGGTCTCCTGCACTGCAGTCAGATTGTTTACCATATGAGCCACCAGGGAAGTCCAACTTTTTTTTGTTTTTGTTTTTCACTGAAAGTTGTTCAAAGTGATTGTCATTGACTTTGACTTGATTACTTTTTCTTTTAAGTAGAGCAAATGATTTTTTTTTTAAATCCACTAGTTCAGTCATGTTAGCCTATTTTTCATTTTTCTCATGTGGCTCATTTCTATTTAATATTTTCAATCAATTTGTAATCTTCATGGGGACAGAAATACCTACAGATGTCTCTTTAATAAGGGCAGATATTACTTTGGTTGATACATATACCATGTCCTTCGTTCATCTTTTCATTCCTTGAATCATTTACCTAATATTAGCAGCCATCAGAAATAGGAAGAACAACATAGGGTGAAAGGTTAGCAGTTAATTTTGCAACACTTCCTTTACAAAGCCTTTTAAAAAACAGTAATGAAACAAATGCAAAAGAATGAGATAATCTATACCTCTTTAATCCTTTGTGGCTTGATTTTTTTTTTAACAAACTCAAATGACAAATTAGTCATACGTCAGAATGGGGTGTTATTTCTGATCAATTATATTAGACCCTAAAATGAATAAGGAATAAAGTTAAAGATATTCTATCTAATTTGGATAGGGCAGGAGAAAGTCTTCCACATATGACAATTTTCTAATTAAGTGTGGATACCATTGTGGTCTATATTGACCTGAACTGCAATTTAATTTTCTAAAACCTAGAATTTCTTAAAAACAAGACAAGAAAAAAAAAATCAAAGAAATATCAGCTATATCCCCTCCTTTCAAAATAAAACTTATTGATAAATTATATTTAAAACTATGATTATATCAAAGCAGTTATTATAGACAGTAAGCTCTGTATATTTAAAACATGTTATAATTGACTAGAAATTTTTTACTTTATTATTTCACAATAAGTCTGAACAAAATAAAACAAATATTGAGTTCTTTGTTCCTTGTAGTTAAATGTAAATTCAGTTTCTCTCAACAAAAATAAATATAATACTGGCAGAATGATAATGTTCATGCTCTATATCAGACTAAAAGCACTTTCAGAATATAAATACTATAGCTTCAAAGTAAATCACTATTAATAAAAAAAGTCATATGCCTTGATTTTTTCTCCTGGAAACCTTTTATACCTACCAAAAATAACCTGAGATGCAGACTATTTCAGTTAAAAGTTTCAAAACCTAAAATAATTTTCATGAATTAAATTCATCTCAGTAAAGAAATGGGGCTTCCCAGGTGGTGCAGTGGTAAAGAGACATGGGTTCAATCCCTGTGTCAGGAATATCCTCTGGAGTAGAAAATGGCTACACACTCCAGTATTCTTTTCTGGAAAATTCCATGGATAGAGGAGCCTGGTGGGTTGCATTCCATGGAGTTGCAAAGCGTTGGACATAACTGAGCACTTAGGCATATACACAGTAAATAAATACGCATGTATAAATAGATACACATGCATATATATTCTATATATTTATCCATAAAATTATATACAATACAAATGTATTTATGGTATATATTTATAATAAAATGTATATGTATACATATATGTTTACTGGCAAAAGGCAAACGAGAAAAGGAAAGATATACCCATCTGAATGCAGAGTGCAGAGTTCCAGAGAATAGCAAGGAGAGATAAGAAAGCCTTCCTCAGTGATCAGTGCAAAGAAATAAAGGAAAATAACAGATTGAGAAAGTCTAGAGATCTCTTCAAGAAAATTAGAGATACCAAGGAAATATTTTATGCAAAGATAGGCACCATAAAGGACAGAAATGGTATGGACCTAACAGAAGCAGAAGATATTAAGAAGAGGTGGCAAGAATACACAGAAGAAATATAAAAAGGTTCTCATGATCCAGATAACCACGACGGTGTGATCACTCACTAGAGCCAGACATCCAGGAATGTGAAGTCAAGTGGGCCTTAGGAAGCATCATTACCAACAAAGCTAGTGGAAGTGATGGAATTCCAGTTGAGCTATTTCAAATCCAAAAATGATGCTGCTAAACTGCTGCACTCATTATGCCAGCAAATTTGGAAAACTTAGCAGTGGCCTCAGGACTGGAAAAGATGTTTTCATTCCAATCCCAAAGAAAGGCAATGCCAAAGAATGCTCAAACTACCGCACAATTGCACTCTTCTCACACGCTAGTAAAGTAATGCTTAAAATTCTCCAAGTGGTCTTCAACAGTACATGAACTGAAAAATTCCAGATGTTCAAGCTGGATTTAGAAAAGGCATAGGAACCGAAAATCAAATTGCCAACATCCGCTGGATCATAGAAAAGGCAAGAGAGTTTCAGGAAAACATCTAAAAGCCCCTACAATGGTCAGTACCTTTTGCATATTTTTGCAAAGCCAAAGACACATAGCACAGTAGTAAGGCAAGCTCATATTTTTAAAATGTTCATATTACTTGATTTATTTGGAGGCCTTCAGACATTTGCACACATTTGAAAATGTATTTAATATCTAAAATAAAATTATGGAGAGAAAAAAGCATTGCAAGAATTTGGCCTTCTCTTTCTATTAGACAAAATTACAGCTAATTAAGCAGAATCGAAGCAGTGGAGTTTTGCAGTGTCCATTACATGTTTGCACGGTGAACAGGCCATCTATGAATTCATCTGAGAGGGAAACTTATTGCCAGTTGGTGTCAAAAACAGAATCATTATTGGGCATTGTATAATTTTCAAAAATAATAAAAGCCAACACTGACCTCAGCCAATGGATTGGCTGTATAAAGAAATAGTGAAAAATGGTACTACCAATTTTGCAGTCCAAATATTTTAAAAATATCCCAATAGATCTGTAAAAACAAATTATTTATTGATGAGAAATTCCCAGATTACAAGGGAATTTTGTAGTGTGATAACTATAAATAAAACCCAGTATTAAAAAACATTCTGCAAAAATGTAGCAAACTATTTGTTCAGCCTGGGCCCCTTAAATGGCATCCCGTTTTTTATAGAGATGTAGTTTCTTATAATAAGAGATGATAAATCAGAGTGGGAAAAATCCCATTACAGGTTATAAATCAGACTTTACTAAATATGTGTGTGTGCTCAGTTGTGCCTGACTCTTTATGATCCTATGAACTGTAGCTGGCCAGACTCCTCTGTCCATAGTATTCCTCAGGCAAGAATACTGGAATAGGTTGCCATTTCCTTCTCCAAGGGATTTTCCTGACCCAGAGATCAAATCCATGTCTCTTGCATTGCAGGTGTATTTTTTATCACTGAGCGACTTGGGAAGTCCTTACTAGCTATAGGATACTTGTTATTTCACTGTTTAGGGTTGGTGGGAAATGTGATATCTTCTCCCCCCTAGTTAATGTGTGTATTATGTGAAATGGCTTTGTAAACTACATTTTAATGTACTACATTAATGTTATTTATTATATTGAAAGCAGTTGCTGTAGTGTGTAAATATTACCAAATGGCACTCCTATATTGTTTACCAAAATAGCCAAATATAGTCAGTGTTGTGTGATGTACTCAACAGAAACTAGTAAATAACTCAATAGATAAGTGGGATAATAACATCTAAACAAAAATGTAATCTTATTTCATTCTTCAATGAAGAACTTTTCAATTTTTTAATGTGACGTTTGTGTTTTCAAGTAGAGTAAATCCTCTTAATTTGAATATAGAATCACAGGTATGAAGGAAAAACAGTAACAAAAATAACAGAAAATGATACCAAAAATGTCTGTGAAACTATTCCCATTACTTTCAAACAAATATTTATTCATCATGTCAAAATACTGAATTTTATTTTGTTCATATATGAAATGAAGAGATTAAATACGTGCAGAATCATTCCAAATAATTCTTTGTCAAAGATAATAGCTCAGTTTATGTTGCTTTACACAATAAAATTTCAGCCATCCATAAGGACTTGAAAAAACTGACAACTAAGTTTAAGAAGATGCATATGTGGAGCGAGCTATAATTATAGTTACATGTGTATATGCAAGAGACCGCCTTACCTGCCTCCTGAGAAGCCTGTATGCAAGGCAAGAAGCAACAGAACTGGATATGGAACAATGGACTGGTTCAAAATCAGAAAAGGAGTATGCCAAGGCTGCATATTGTCACCCTGCTTATTCAATTTACATGCAAAGTACATCATGTGACATGCCCAGCTCGATGAAGCTCAAGCTGGAATCAAGATTGCCAGATGCAATATCAATAACCTCAGATATGCAGATGACACCACCTTAAATGCAGAAAGCAAAGAGGAACTAAGGAGCATCTTGAAAAAAGGTGAAAAAGGAGAGTGAAAAGCTGGCTTACACTCAACATTCAGAAAAGGAAGATCATGGCATCCAGTCCCATCACTTCATGGTGCATAGATGAGAAACAGTGGAAACAGCGACATACTTTATTTTCTTGGGCTCCAAAATCACTGTGGACACTGACAGCAGTCATGAAGTTAAAAGGTGCTTTCTCCTTGGAAGAAAAGCAATAAAAAACCTAGACAGCATATTAAAAAGCAGAGACATCACTTTACTGGCAAAGGTCCATGAAGTCAAAACTTTGGTTTTTCTAGTAGTCATGTACAGATGTGAGAGTTGGACTGTGAAGAAGGCTGAGCGCCAAAGAATTGCTGCTTTTGAACTGTGGTGCTAGAGAAGACTCTTGAGAGTCCCTTGGACAGCAAGGAAATCAAACCAGTCAATCCAAAAAGAAATCAACCCTGAATATTCATTGGAAGGACTGATGCTGAAGCTGAAACTCCAATACTTTGGCCAACTGATGCAAAGAGCCAGCTCATTGGAAATGATCTTGATGCTGGGAAAGGCTGAATGCAGGAGGAAAGGGGGATGACAGAGGATGAGATGGTTGGATGGCATCACTGATTCAATGAACATGAGTTTGAGCAAACTCCAGGAGATAGTGAAGGACAGGGAAGCCTGGTATGCTGCAGTGCATGGGGTCTCAAAGACTTCCACACGACTGAGCAACTGAACAACAACAAATATGTAATAAGCAATAAAAGCAAATGGATAATGATTAAAAATTTAAGTATTTTAGGAATACTTAGTTAGCATCTACTTGAAATAATATATAGCAATTCTCATTTTCAGAAAACATTTCCATTAATATCAGTGATGCTGAGTCCTGGTTTCATGTGGTTCAGTTCAGTTCAGTTCAGTCGCTCAGTCGTCCGACTCTCTGCGACCCCATGAATCACAGCACGCCAGGCCTCCCTGTCCATCACCATCTCCCGGAGTTTACTCAGACTCACGTCCATCGACAGGCACAAGTCCATTATACAAAGAGAACACTGACTTTAACAGTTTAATTAAATTGACTCTAATTCCTATTTTATCAACTAGAAAGAAAAACTGCCTTCTACATTTTTAACACCAGATCTACATTTTAAAAATCATGTAAAAACAACTGGAAACAACCAATAAGTATATAATTAATGAATTAATTGTAATACATTCACATAAAATATTAAAACATAATAAAAAGAACCTATGATATGTACAAGTGGAGAAATCACAAGGACAGAATGATGAGTAACACAAGCCAGACAAAAATGTATATGCATTGTGTAATTTGATTTATATGAAATAAAAAACCTGGTAAACCTAATCAATGGTATTTGTTTAATAGTGATAGACATCAATAAGGCATGAGATAATCTTCTAGGGTGCTGGAAATTTCTATATCCTGACCTGAGACACTGCATATATATGCATGTGATTACATATATTTACACATATGTAAAACATTCACCCACCTGTATAGTTAGGGACCATGTATGTTAAATACTCCATTAAAAAAAAAAAAAAAAACTTATAGTCTCATAAAGAAACAAAAAGTCAAAGGACCATCTTCAAATTTTCAGAAAGCATGCTAAATGGAAATTTCAACAAAACTCATGAAAGGACCAAAGTGCCCTAGGATACAAATCAAGGATGAAATTATAAACTAGAAACTTTTAATAATGTGACTTTTACAGAAACAATAATTCATGGTCAAGTTTATATTCAATATATATATTTTTATTAGTCCTTTACATGTTGAGTAATGAAGCTAAATGTCTCTTCTATTTTGTTTCCGTATCACTAGTGTTTTAAAAAGAGAACAACAGAACATTTGGTAGCTGCATATAAATGACTTTACAGCAGTAAGAGGTCCTTGTGTAGAGAAAGGAATACAAAACTTGAAGGAAGATTTATATTCTAGGCAACTTTCCAGGCACTGGTATTATTAACATGAGCAGAAAGATCATTTTTTTTCCCTCTCTACATCACCATTTTCTTCTACAATGAGGAAGTTAAAGAAAGATCATTGATCATGATCACGGCTCAAAAAGTGAATGGATCAAATATCTTAGAGTTGGAAAAGTGATTTTGGACCAATTTTTTTAATATTCATGAAGAGAGTTTGAAAAATCATATCCAACAATTTTATAAAATGTTTTTTTTGCCCATATCCTCATTTCTTTTAAGTTTTAGTCTTAACAGAAGTTAGAAATCTAATTTTTAAACATTTATCAACAATTGCTCTGTAATATAGTTCAAGTTTCTTTCTACACAGCCTGTGATATGGACAAACTGAATTTTGTAAAGACACCATCATCTAGTGGGAACATTGACTTCAGAGCAGCAAAACATTGTGGAAAGAGTTCTGAATCTCTGCTTCCATGGAATGCCATGATAGTGCTGTGCTCAGGACCACTTGGTATTATTGGTGACCACAGTGAAAACTCACTGTGCCTCTCCAGTTCATGTACCTCTTTATTTATAATAAAATATATGTTAACAAAACAAGCTAGTGAAATTTCCTGGCTAAGAAGATGTTTTTCCCCCTATTGTACTATTCTACAGCTCAACATTTTAAGCCACCAATATGCAAAAGTGAAGAGGAGCTAAAAAGCTGCTTGATGAAAGTGAAAGAGGAGAGTGAAAAAGTTGGCTTAAAGCTCAACATTCAGAAAACGAAGATCATAGCATCCGGTTCCATCACTTCATGGGAAATAGAGGGGGAAACAGTGGAAACAGTGTCAGATTTTATTTTGGGGGGCTCCAAAATCACTGCAGATGGTGACTGCAGCCATGAAATTAAAAGACGCTTACTCCTTGGAAGAAAAGTTATGACCAACCTAGACAATATATTCAAAAGCAGAGACATTACTTTGCCAACTAAGGTCCATCTAGTCAAGGCTATGGTTTTTCCTGTGGTCATGTATGGATGTGAGAGTTGGACTGTGAAGAAGGCTGAGCACCGAAGAATTGATGCTTTTGAACTGTGGTGTTGGAGAAGACTGTTGAGGGTCCCTTGGACTGCAAGGAGATCCAACCAGTCCATTCTGAAAGAGATCAACCCTGGGATTTCTTTGGAGGGGATGATGCTCAAGCTGAAACTCCAGTACTTTGGCCACCTTATGTGAAGAGTTGACTCATTGGAAAAGACTCTGATGCTGGGAGGGACTGGGGGCAGGAGGAGAAGGGGACGACCGAGGATGAGATGGCTGGATGGCATCACGGACTCAATGGATGTGAGTTTGAGTGAACTCTGGGAGATGGTGACAGACAGGGAGGCCTGGCATGCTGCAATTCATGGGGTCTCAAAGAGTCGGACACGACTGAGCGACTGAACTGAACTGAACTGATATGCAAAAGAGTCTCATATTAGAAATGCAATCATTACCCACATAATCATTTCTTTAATGTAAAAAACCTCTTATGCCCAAAAGCATTTAATTGGTGACTGGTTATTGCTTAACTTAACATTAAATGATTTAAGTCATACCTGAATGATCTAGTGGTTTTCCCTACTTTCTTCAATTTAAGTCTGAATTTGGCAATAAGAAGTTCATGATCTGAGCCACAATCAGCTCCTGGTCTTGTTTTTGCTGACTGTATAAAGCTTCTCCATCTTTGGCTGCAAAGAATATAATCAGTCTGATTTCGGTTTTGACCATCAGGTGATGTCCATGTGTAGAGTCTTCTCTTGTGTTGTTGGAAGAGGGTGTTTGCTATGACCAGTGTGTTCTCTTGGCAAAACTCTATTAGCCTTTGCCCTGCTTCATTCTGTATTCCAAGGCCAAATTTGCCTGCTACCCCAGGTGTTTCTTGACTTCCTACTTTTGCATTCCAGTCCCCTATAATGAAAAGGACATCTTTTTGGGTGTTAGTTCCAAAAGGTCTTGTTGGTCTTCATAGAACCATTCAACTTCAGCTTCTTCCACATTACTGGTTGGGGCTTTTACTCCAAGGAGATCCAACCAGTCCATTCTAAAGGAGATCAGTCCTGGGTGTTCTTAGGAAGGACTGATGCTAAAGCTGAAACTCCAATACTTTGGCCACCATATGCGAAGATTTGACTCATTGGAAAAGACTCTGATGCTGGGAGGGATTGGGGGCAGGAGGAGAAGGGGACGACAGAGGATGAGATGGCTGGATGGCATCACTGACTCGATGGACATGAGTTTGGGTGAACTCCAGGAGTTGATGATGGACGGGGAGGTCTGGCGTGCTGCAATTCATGGGGTCGCAAAGAGTCAGACAGGACTGAGTGACTGAACTGAACTGAACTGAACATTAAATGTACTTCATATATTAAAAACACCTATTATTTAAAGTATCTCTCACTATTCTCCATCTATGGTTGATTTTTAATATTTTTAGAATTTTGTTTCTTCAACTGTTAAAGAAGAGCTTTTAAATCAAAGGAATATATTTAATGTTCCTTATACTCTTAAAGCCAAAAATCATTAATATATAGTGCATTGAAAAACAGGATGGAGTAGAAGCACTATTAATACAAATTCAAATCACAAAAAGGACTCTCAGTAGGCCAGAAACTCTAAGAAAATTACTTAAGCACTCTAACAACTCTCATCTGTACAATAAAAGTAATGATCCCCAATTTGATATTTACTTTAAAAATTAAGGGAGATGACAAAGGTCTTTGAACAGGATCTGAACCACTACATCAATGACTGGTCATGTATAACACTTCCAATGGTGGGAGCTAATTACTTGAAAAGAAATGTTATAGACAGGATAGATAAAGGTTTCCATCAGGATACTCCTAACCAATGAGTCCGTTTTCTAAATACCTCCAAGGTCAATTTTTTGCAGTTATTTTAGTAAAACTCTTTGAAAAGCAAATTATTGTTAAAATACTAATGGATTAATTATAATGACTCTCTGAGCTTACACAGGATAAACACCCTTTGATTCCCTGGCCCAAAACAATCATTCACCTTTCACTTCCCCTTTTTCCTGCAACCAACAACACGCCTTCTCAGAAGAGTTTTAGAAAAGTTTGGCTATTCCAAGCTGCAGAGAAAAGTATATTTCAAGCCTGAGGTAACTTGGTGAAGAACAGATCTTTACCGATCCAGAATTGCCAAAGCAATCCTGAGGAAAAAGAACAAAGCTGGAACTAAAATAGAGCTACCATTTGAGCCTGCAATCCCACTCTTGGGCATATATCAATAGGAAAACGGTCCAAACATATACATTCAGTTCACTGTAGCACTGTTTACAATGGTTGAGATGTGGAAGCACTCTAAACGCCCATCAACAGAGAAATGGATAGAGAAGATGTAGTACCCACCTATAACTGAATATTACTCAGCCAGTAAAGAGAATGTAATAATGCCATTTGCAGTAACATGGATGGATCTATAGATTGTCATCCTGAGTGAAGTAGGTCAAACAGAGAAAATGAATATTGTATGATACTGCTTATGTGAGGAATCTAAAAAGAAGTGATGCAAATAAACTTTTTTACAAAACAGAAACAGACTCACAAACTAGAGGATGAGCTTATGATTACTAGGGGGGAAGGGACAGTTAGGGAGTCTGAGACTGGCATGTACACACTGCTATATTTAAAATGGATAACCAACAAGGATTTGTTAGATAGCACAGGGAACTCTGCTAATGTTAGGTGGCAGCCTGGATGGGAGGGGAGTTTGGGGGAAAATGGATACCTGTTTATATATGGCTTAGTCAGACTGCTGTATACCTGAAACCATCACAATATTGTTAATCAGCTATACTCCAGTATAAAATAAAAAGTTAAAAAAAAAGAGCTGGAGATAAAACCCTCTCAGACTGCAGACAATACTATAAAGCTACAGCAACCAAAACAGTATGTTATTGGCACAAACAGTATGTTATTGGGAACACGTGGATCAGTGGAACAGAATAGAAAGCCTTGAAATAAACCCATACACCTACAGTCAAAATATCTTCCACAAAAGAGGCAAGAAAATACAATGGGTAAAAGACAGTCTCTTTAGCAAGTGGTGTTGGGAAAGTTGGACAGCTACATGTAAACTCATGAAGTTGGAACACTCCCATACACCATACACAAAAGGAAACTCCATATGGTTTAAGGACTTAAATATAAGACATGACACCATAAAACTTCTAGAAGAGAACACAGGCAAAACATTCTCTGACATAAATTGTACCAATATTTTCTTAGATCAGTCTTCTAAGGCAAAAGAAATAAAAGCAAAAATAAACAAGATCTAATTAAACTTAAAAGTTTCTGCACAGCAATCAACAAAGCAAAAATACAGCCTACAGAACTGGAAAAAAAAAAAAAAGTTGCAAATGAAGGGACCAATGAGGGGTTAATTTGCAAAATCCACAAGGAGTCCCTACAATTCAATACCAAAAGAAAAAAAAAAAAAAAGAAAGAAAGAAAATGGGTGACTTTCTTGGTGATCCAGGGGTTAAGAATCCACCTTGCAATGCAGGGACATGGGTTCCATCCTTGGTAGTGGAACTAATACCCCACATGCTGCAGGACAGCTAAGCCTGCAGACCACAACTAGAAAGCCCAAAGCAATGCAACAGAAGGTCCTGCATGACGAAATGAACATCCCACACACTGGAACGAAGACCTGACACAGCCAAATAAATACATCTTACAAAATGGGCAGAAGACAGAAACAGACATTTCTCCAAAGAAGAAACACAGATGATGAACGGGCACATGAAAAGATGCTCAACACTGCTTATTATTAGAGAAATTCAAATCAAAATCAGGTATCATTCACACTAGGCAGAATGGACATCATCAGAACATTTACAAATAATAAATGCTAAAGAAGGTATGGAGAAAATGGAACACTTCTACACTGTTGATGAAAATATAAACTGGTGTGATCACTATGGAAAACAGTATGAAGTTTCCTTAAAAACCTAAATATGGTTCGAGCAATCCCAGTTCTGGGCATAGATTCAAAAAAGATGAAAACTTTAATTTGAGTATGAAACCCAAAGTTTAAAGCAGCACTATCTATAATAGCCAAGACATGGAAGCAACCTAAGTGTCCATCAATATATAAATGGATAAAGACATGGTGTCTGTACACACACACACACACACACACACACACACACACACACACACAATGGGATATTACTCAATCAAAAAGACTGATATAATGTCACTTGCAGCAACATGGATGGGCCTAGAGATTATTAAACTAAATGAAGTAAGCAAATGGAGAAAGATAAATATCATATGATATCACTTACATATGAAATCTAAAAAAAGGTTACAAGTGAATCTATTTACAAAATAGAAACAGACTCCCAGACATAGAAAACAAACATGGTTATCAAGGAGGAAGTGGGGGGATGAATATATTAAGAGTATGGCATTAGCAGATACACACTATTATATATATGTGTGTGTATATAGAATGTTGCATATTCTATTATCTATATATGTATATAATAGAAAAGCAACATGGATTTATTGTACAATGCAGGGAATGACATTCAATATCTTGTAAAAACCCATAATGGAAAATAATCTGAAAAAAATGGGTATATATAACTGGATCAGTTTGCTATATACCTGAAACTAATACAATATTGTAAATAAACTATACTTCAACAAAATAAAAAGCAGGTCTTTTCCTGGTCAGATAATATTAATGACAGTAGCTTATCACTATAGGCTTCCCTGGTGGCTCAGACATAAAGCATCTGCCTAAAATGCAGGAGACCCGGATTCGATCCCTGGGTCAGGAAGATCCCCTGGAGAAGGAAATGGCAACCCACTCCAGTATTCTTGCCTAGAAAATCCCATGGATGGAGAAGCCTGATAGGTTACAGTCCACGGGGTCGCAAAGAGTCAGACACGACTGAATGACTTCACTTTCACTTTATCACTATGGAGTATATAAGTAGCTCTAAGTGAAATGAATGGATTTTTTAAAAAAGCTGATTTTCCAGAAATGTAGGCTCAAGGTTATTGTTTATAATCCAATAGACAAATACAGTTTATTAGTATTCCCTATTATACCAATGTATTTACATCTTATTCTTGATATTTTTCTTATCACTTGGCAAGTAAACATAAAGATCTCTTACACACACACACATTATCTTGTGAACATGCACACATACACATTTTGGCTGTAGTTGGATCATCTTGCATGTTATCAGGAAGTATATAATGTAATCTCATGAAGGCATAGAGTATATAGAAGAGATCTACACTCTTAATCACTCTTCACAAATCTGCTGTATGTTTTGGTCTCGTTGTAATTTCCAATAGCTTAATGGTTCTATAGCTTAATGGTTCCAATAGTTTAATGCTACCTAGACAGCAACTCTCCCAAGTGCTCATAAGTATTAATTCCCTTTATCTAGTAAACCTAGTAATGATGCCTCAAATCCAATTTAAAAACCATTAAAATGCAGTGAGTTTTAAATCCATTATAATTTAGCTCATTTCTGTGAAATTTAGAAGAAAGCAGCTGTACATTGTACACATCTATAAATTACTTTTAATTGCACTTTTCTCAAGCGAGAAAGCAAAAGCTTTACCTGCAATGCAAATTGTAAATCTGACCACAAAAATGCTGGTAAACACTTTTGTTTTATATATATTATATTATATATATATACATACATACATACATATTTAATTTTGTTCTGGGCTCATCACATAATCTCATCTCACTATTAATCCAGACTGTTATAAGATTTAGTTACTTCAAGCTTCATCTGAGTAGACATTAAGATGGAAAATGGAAACTGTAATATACTTGATTACTCCAAAGCTGTTTACTTATCAAAGAGGAGGGAACAAATTTCATAGGTAGGCTGGCTGATTCTGAAAGCAGAAAATATGCAAATACTATTACATTCATGTTTACTGATTTGGGTACTGAAAATTTAAACAAATCCCAGATATGACGTAGCCTAGTAGCTCACATTTTATCTAAGACCAATTCATTCAATAAGTCAACCCTTTGTCTTATATCAGGCATTTTGAATTACTGATTACCAAAGTCAGTTACTACCTTCTGGTAACAAATAGCAGTTTCTAATTTAAATTTCTTGGTACAAAATATATCAATAGAAAAATGTTATCATTATATAAATAGTCTGAACTGATTATTGCTGTTTCATCTGACAAAATTACAAATCATTGTTTGTCTCTATATCCTTGTTGATTCATTACCTAACCTAATTCATTACCTAATTGAATATGTTTTAGAAACAGCTAAATTTCACTTGAATAGGGATTTTCTATGCATCAAACTTTTGACTGTCAAGCTACATGAATGTATCTAAAATTGGCTGTTGACAAAAAAATCTCTCTGGGGAATATTTATGAATATATAAACATTCCACTCTAGGAGTGGAGAGGAAAGTACATGTGATCCACTAAGAATCCTACAGAATAAGAAATAGCAACATACATACAATTTTCAAAAGCTGCCCCATTAGCAAAAAAATTCTATTTACATCGTTATGCCTCATGAAGACAATAATAGAAACAATTTCTAAAATGGTTTCAACAAGTAGTTTGCAGATGACATCTCAAATAAATTATAATAAAATTAATCCCAAATTGAATTTCAGGACAGTTGCTTCATCATTGTTTAAATATTTGGGGCATGCAATGTATATTAATATAAACTATTTTGATCACAAAGCACAGTTTGTTAATTCACAAGTAGAAAATTCATAGTATAGAGCTTTTAGACACTCAACCTTTCATGTACAACTGTCCACATTCTTCAGGAAAGTGCCCAGGTTTAGTGAAGAATTAAAAACTAATTATCCTTGTTAAGGCTGAGTTGGCTTGGTTATTATGCTGATTTGGCCAACTGATTGAGCTGATCTACCCAAATTGTGATTTTGTTTTTTAAAATTACTATACAGAGAAGAACACTGCCTTTGCCAGAGACCCAATCACAGACCCTCCAGTTAACAACAAAGAGTGTGTTCTGCAACATACTTCTGCAAAAATTTCTGAGATTAGTCTTATGGGGGCTCTGAAGCAAGACATGGAAAACGACTACATGGGCCTGAAACTTTATACTTCATATTAGACTGGACCAAAATCATCACGTTGCTACCACTTTCCTAGTAGCTCTTAAGTGAAAAGCAAATGAAGGGTGCTCTTAAAGCCCACTGTGTATCTTTCCAGTTTGTTGTTTGGGGATGAATAGCAAGTTGTAGTTAGTTGCTATAAAAATACACCACGTCATTAATCTTCATTTTATTCTCTATTTTGTTTTTGTTTTTTTAAACTGAAGTCTGTAGAAAGCCCATGTATTTCTCACATTTACATAAACATTTTTAAAAAATACAGTCATTCCTTTCAAAATCTCTGCAAATAGTAAAGTAGTTGATAATCACAGGGGAGAAAAAAAAAAATTCTGAAATATTTTCAGGTATCCTGCCACACACACATGTTGACCTCTTAAGCTAATGGGAGAAATGAAAAATAAAGCACGGCTTAGTTTCATGGTATTTTTTAGGAGAGTTATTACATGGCTCTCAAGAATAGCAAAATAGAGGCAATTTAAAAAGTAGTAAATACTAATCATTTTTAAGCCAATAATCACATTATACACTTTCTATCAATTAGTAAATCTTTAAACTAATAATAATGAAGTATCTAGAATCACTATACAAATATGTAAATGACCACTAATTTACACAAAATATTCAGTGTTTCAAATTATCAAAATCATCAGATATGATATGATTATCTATACTGATTTATATATAAACTAACTTTCAATTTGAAACTCAAAATCTTTGTTTATTCAGCGGACTGTGGAATAAGAATTAGCTTCGAACCCACTACTACATTTTCCAGCCTAATTCTCAGAGCAGAAGATTTACTCAGAGCAGAAGATGTACCTAGACGCATAAACAAGAAAGCTAAAAGTTAAAACTAAAAAATTGATTTTTTTAGGAAAAAAAAAAAAATTGAGAACCAAAATAGAGGCCCTTTGTTAATCTTGACTTTGAGAAAAGAATATACAGCTAGGTATAAATTGCCATTGTTTAAATATATAATAAGTCAGGTTGTTTATAAAATAAATCCTACCATGTTTAAAAACTATATCAAATAGCAATATTTATTTTATTATAATTTTAAAATTAAATCAGTAGTAACTAAGAAATGCAACAATTGCAAATTGATCATTCTTTTATATGAAATAGACACAATAAAAAAGCATTATTCATTTTTATTTAATATAAATTGTATTTCAAATCAAACCATAACATTTAAATAATTACCTGTTTATCTAATTTATAGCTACATATGGAAATATAACAGTTGTTCATCTCACAGAAGAATAAAATACTATTTCTATGAAAAAAGTCTTATAAATGCACTTTCAAGAAAGTAATTTTTTAATGTTCAAGATTCACTGTATTCATTAAATGACAGAGTACTATCAGCAGTTTACCAAAAAAGTATCTCTTTGCTGTTAGCACATACTTTCTCCAGTACAACGGTGTCTTATGTGTTTCACTGTCTACTTTTGTTATTACAAATTCAAGATCATCCTACGTATACTAATCTTTTATGGCAGAGGTCATTGCAGGTGTGCCAAAATTCAATAATTATATTCTATCTAATGCAGCAATACATTTACCTCATTGCTGGATTTACTATTTAGAGCAAAGCATTTTGTTTGAATAATAAAATGCTCAACAAAAATGCCCTGTTATAACATTTCTCTCATTTAAAAGTTGTGGATAAAATACTGCAGCTTTAAAGTGTGTGTTCTTTTCAACAAGAAGTACATTTTATACTTAATTATTTAATATTTCTTTTAACTGAGGGGAAAGAAAGAATTTTATGTGCCTGTTGCATAATTGAAACTAACCAAAGCACTGTCACACTTAAAAACGGTAAAGACCCATAATTTAAATTGACAACTGCAAATGAATTTCACTTTCTCTAAAGAGTGAAGTAGTTTCCAGATTGTAAACTGGAATTGGTTTTTACATTTCCAAGAGATTGGGAAAAATAACAAATAAATCAAATTATTCAAACTGTTCTTTGCAAATAAACTTAGCAAAATATTGAAATATTTTTCTTTTTAGAAGTAATTGTATTCTGAATGTAGTTTTAAAATGTCAACTCAGTGGAAAAATGTATTCAGTGTTTTTCAGCCATTGTCTCAAAAGAAAAATTAGCTAATAATTCCATAACAAGCATATACTTTTGAAATATTCAATTACAGTTTATAACTATTGCAAAAGAAAGTAAATTTGCTAGCTTTTTCAGTAAAGTACACAACTTAGTTTTTTCTCAATACTTATGTGCTTCTACCTCAACTCAAAAGTATTTGTCAGTAATTTTGTACAATTGAATTTCTTCTGACCTCACAAACTAACGTATTTGCACACTTTAAAAGTTTGACATTTTACCGCATTTATTTTACTATGGCCTCTAGTAGCCAAAAAAACCCTACCACAGCAACAGCTAAAATCATTACTTGAAACATTTCTCTATATATTTAAGAGAAATATGCTGTCAATTTCAAATAAGCAAGACAATTAATTAAAAAATAAATGGAAACAGAAGACAATGTTGTGTTATGACAGCTAAGGTTAAGATAAAAATAGAATTCAAAAATAATTTTTAAGCAAGGACCTTGCTGAATAAGCAAGCTATATTATTTTTCCTTCACCTGTTTGATCATAATAAATAATAAAAATGTTCCTGCTTTATTCAAATTTTGAAATATCTATCTTATATATTAATTTCTTTTTCAAGAATACAAAATATTAGATTAAATGAGAATTCAACTGTGATCTCACAAGGAAGTATAGAACTTATCCAGGTAAATATCTATAAATACCAGATATTTATTGCCCTATCCTAATTTATAGCATCTCTGTATTTTAATGTTGACTGATGTAACTTTAAACACTTCATGCCTGAATACAACTAATAGCAAGGTAAATACAGTACCATAACTCACACCACAGTAATACCAAAAATATTTTATACATACATAAATTATATATGCATACATAAATTGATCTGAAGGATATCAGATGCATTTGCTAATGCTAAAATTTACTTTAAGCTAATGTTACTTTTTTCTATGACTCCAATTAGCAATCTTTTTACCATGTAATAAAAAAAAGGTAAGATAAACATAGCGATAAATATATGAAACACATATCTACTAAAACAGCTCTAATTCATGATTCTTTAAAGAATAAATCAGATTCTTATCAATATTTCTTTAAAAAGAACGGTTATTTTAAAGTGAAAAATAAAGTTTCATTCTAGATTACCACAGACTAACATATAAGGGAAAATAGTTCGTATAGTAAGGTCTCTTAAAAAGAAACAGAGCAACTGAGATCCCACTTTTCTGCTTTTAACACTTCTATTTGTCTATTTCTAATGTTTAAATATATTGCTGAAAATGGTTATGTAAAATCTGAAGTTGTTTGTATCTGATTACTAAGGTATTTCATTGCAACCTGTGAGTTTAACTCTTAAAGTGCTGGAGTATAAAGTAACGCTTTGGCTTTCGTGAAAAAATTCATTTATAATAAAATAAAAAGTGACAGTTCTAAAAATCAGATGAAAGTGTCTTTATGATTTCTTTCACACACACAAACACATCATTTTTATCACAAAACAGCAATTAAATACAAGTATTTAAAGTTATTCAGTCATGTTTATATATATCAAGCACTTCTATTAAAATATTTATTGTAAACACATCAAGGTGTTAATACATTTTTAAAATTATATGAAAAGTTCTAACATTTTTTAGAATCTTAAAGACTATGATATTTAAAATATACAAAACATCCTATTTTAGAAATGTTAAACTCATTGTGCACAGAGTGAAACTTCTAGAAGACTTCATTACTTACTGTCCACTGAGTATTACTGACAGAGATGAACATTTTTCAGAATTAATCTGCTAATTATCCTGAAGTGTTTTGAATAACTCTTTTGTACTATATAGTTCTCAGTGTGATTATCCCTACACTGATCTGCTGAGGAAAACAAACAAACAAACAAAAATCAGTAAATCTTCTTCTTTAAGATTGTTCTTGTTATAACATATTTTAGGTGGCCACAAGCAGGAACTCATAATTCTCAAAAGCAACAATATGAGGAAAATGTTTTTAAATGCTTGTTTCATATTTACTGTATAAAGTCATTTTGACATGCCTACACAACTGATTATGGCAGCTTTCAGACATGATTTCTAATCAGAAAAAAAAAAAAAAAGTGTTGTTTTTTTTTTTTTTTTGCTCCAGGTTCTTTAGAGAAAGCTTGCCGCTGGGAAGTTGATCTTGGCCAAGTGCCAAAATCATGTGCAAAGGGGCCTCATTAGGGATTCATGGCAGCCTTCAGCACTAACAAAAAATGTGACCCAACAGGCTAAATCAGCGACTAAAATTAAAAAGTAAGAGACAAAGACAACTTACTTAATATTCCTTCCAAAGCAACATTAAACTTCTTTTGGTAATTAAACCCTTGTTAGTCTAATGCAGTGTTCCTCTGTCCTCAAATGATTGTACAATTACTCTTTAAAACTTGTCAATTTCCCTCCTAAATACACTTTCTTTCTGCGGCAGTTTACAAAGATTTTGCTATATAATAAAACCCTATATCCACTATAATCAGTTCAACAGCAGAAAACAAAATCGTCAAAATGCAGACTACAGTATTCCCTTAAGATTTAAACAAACAAACAAAAAATAAGCAAACAAGTAAGTACCTTTTAAACTTCTACAGAAGTGAACAGGCACACTCCAAGCTCACATCGCTTGTAATGATTCATTCTCACTGCCCAACTTTTCCCCAAAAAAGTAGATTTGATACGCAGCCTTACCTAGATGTCTTCTGGCTTTCCTGCAGATCAAAAAGTTTCCTGCCTAAGCACACAGATATTCTTTCACAAACCATAAAGGCCCTTTTATGAATCCAACCCTGGAACAGCCTGCCTTCCACAGCACGTTGAGAGCTCAGTGCGTCAGCTCTCAAGATAAAATACACTGCTAATACACAATTAGTGGGAGAGATTGTCTACTGGAGAATTTATCTTAACGAAAGAAGGAAAAAGAAGCTTTTTTTTCTGCCTTTTTTTTTTTTTTTTTTTTCTGGAAAAAGAAGAGAGGGTGCGGTCAGATGTTAGGTTTTGCCTGAGAAAGGGCCCTACACTGCACTAGTACCTAAATACTAGCAGAAGCTGCCTGGGAAGACAGCCAATGGAAGGACTTTGTTTGACCCAGCTGCCAATCTCCCCTGAAGCCGTGCGCCAGACTAAACACTCACACTATTTTAACTGAAATCAGGCTACAGCAGCTGTTTGCTTTCCGGCTCTGAGCTCTGCACCCACCATGGCCTGTGCAGTTCACCCAGCGAGTTCTGCTAGCTGCATGGCTAAAAATCTGTTCTGGGTTTGGATTTGTCATTGGAGAGCAAAATTTAACCCTATTCCTCGTGGTAAATCTGAACTGTGTGTTGCTCAGCTTTTGCATCTGGTAATTCAGAATAATTTTACGATCCATTTAAAGAAGAGTGACATTTTCTTTCACAGAAGAAAAGATTTGAAGGTTACAAAGATTCATATTTTCTTTTGAATTTCTAACCTAAATTCTTCAGATGTTTTCAAATAACACTAAGATAACTCTTGTGCATGGCAAGAACAAGACCCTTACCAAGCACTTCTAAGAACAAAAAATGGTACCTATTCAACCCAACCCAAACTTCTTCAGCCCTACCAAGATGGAAAGTTGGTAGAATGGGCACAGAGACTGAAATCATTCTGAAAGTTAGTTCTTTCTACTTAAGACTCCTCCAGAAGCAGCGTCCAAGCACAAAAGTAATTTGTGTTCCTTATATGAAAAAGTACCAAGTGATCCCATTTACCTTTCCTAAATTTCTAACCTTAGTTAGCCATTAGGCTGAATGTGAAAATTAATTATGAATTGTATAAGATTAAAATATGCCCATTGGTAGCCTGAAGTGAAAAGGAAACTAAAGAGAAGTTAGTCAGGAGAAGCACAGTTTAAATAATAATAAGAATTATCTGATGTAACAGGAAGAAAAAATCTGATAACCAAGAGTTACTGCACACAAGATAGCAGCCAAACATTACATATACACAGAAAATAAGTCAGGAAGTCATTCAACATGTGGAAGAGAGAAAGACATTGACAGGAGTGTGATAACATGGACTATAATCAAGTTATTCTTATTCCAGACCAAATTCCTAATTATGGAAAACCATGGTGAGAGAGGACAGCATCTTTTCACTTAGGGATCTTAATTTCTGTTGTTGCTCAGGGGTAGAAGAATGTCTCTTTGTTTATAGGCAAATAGCCAGTAAAACTTTTATTTTTTTTTAATGTAACTAATTCCGTTCACAGTGTAGTCAGAAGATAACCAAAAAAGAAATATTTCTGATATACTGCAAAAGTACTACCAGGGATAGTTTTGCAAAGTTCCTCGTACTTTAATAGAAAGTATACTTTGTTGCTGTTTCTGACCGCAAAATAATATTTCTGTTTTCTTATTTTAGAAACAAGAGATTGAAGTTACAAAAAGTAGTGAAGATGGTTCTAGAGAGGCTGAACTATTAGGTTTGATGGGTACAGGTAAACTGAAAGACCCAATTCATTAAAAATGCATGTAGAGATAATACTGCATAACAAATGAGTTACTATCTCATTTTGAAAGGACTACATGCATTAACCTGGAAGATTTTCTTTGGATCTGGCTTCCTACATAGTGCAGTAAAATTGGTTGCTCAGAATTCTCATGGAATCAGACAAAATGTAGGAAAATGTTTGTGTGTGTGTGTGTGTGTGTGTGCCTCTCTTTCAATCCACAAAAATATTCAACATTTCTCTGAATGGTCTATTACAATCTACAAAGAAAATATCATACAAATTACACAACTACATGTACTTCTGCAGTAGCTTAAGAAATAAATGTCAGCTTTTTAAGTCATCCAGTCTGTGGCATATTTTATCACAGCCTGAGAAAACTAATATAATGTTTAAGTTAAACGGAGTGAAAACTTATCTTATTGTTGACTACTTGATTACAATTTGTGTCTATACTCTGGTGTTTGATTTTGCATGATAGTTCTGATCCATGGGTAATTTACAATCGAGGCACGGTACTAGACAAAAATTTCATATCAAGAGTTGGAATTATCAAAGGTTAGTCTTTGTAAGGGGAAAGTTCAAATAAATTCTACAAAGAGAATAGACTCTAAAGGAAGAAGAAAAAGAAATGTGGGTGCCTTCTAAGAAAGTTTGGATAAAGGTAAAGGAGGTGAGACTGAAAATAATCAAAGATAAAATAAGTCAAGGGGGTAATCAAAATATCCCCAAGGGCAACCATATTTGCCCAGATAATTAAGAATGGACTCTCCACCTACATAAAGCTGGAAGTAGCAAGATCATGATAGGAAATGGATTAGAATAGGAACACTTTTGCTGCTGTGTCAGGCTGAATTCTAAAACAGCCCTTAGATTCTCACTCCCTGGTATACCCTTATATACGACTCCAGAAGTTGGGCAGACCCATGAATATGATAATTTAGCTGTTTTGTTCATTAGGTTATCAACTTCCATGTAAGAATCAATGAGATCTCCATACAGAGTGAGAAGAATGAAGATACTATTCGGGAAGTAATACACCTGATCAGAAGAGGTAAGGAAAAGACAATTGAAGTTACCAATGCAATGAGATGATGGTTTACCCATCAGTTGGCATGTGATGTTAGCATTCATTCATCTTTTGAATCATCTATCCTCTCAAAAATTCTAATTAATGTCAACTCTGCAGGGGCACTAGGCTAACTGTTGTGTGGGATTAAAAAATAATAATAACAACACTCAATCTCATGTTTCCAATAGTCTAGTTAGCAAACTGAAAGCCAAACAGTCAGTTCTGAGGAAAATAGCACTGTGTTTGCTGAGCATGTCAGAATGCCAAGGCATTAGGTAATGTCAAGTGACAACATTGATAATTATCACATATTCAAGTATTAATAATAAACAGGTTACTCTATTATAAAATATGATATATTTTTGTCACCCTACAGCTTCTTAATATCATTGTCTTAAAGTGCCTGGAGACATCATTATTTGTGTGAAATTATAATTGTTAGTCTCTCCTGTCATTTTTGGTAAGCAGTTCCATTATTTCCCACGCTACTGCTAAGTCGCTTCAGTTGTGTCCAACTTTGTGCGACCCCATAGATGGCAGCCCACCAGGCTCCCCCGTCCCTGGGATTCTCCAGGCAAGAACACTGGAGTGGGTCATCGTTTCCTTCTCCAATGCATGAAAGTGAAAAGTGAAAGTGAAGTCACTCAGTCGTGTCCGACTCTTAGCGACTCCATGGACTGCAGCCCACCAGGCTCCTCCGTCCATAAGACTTTCCAGGCAAGAGTATTGGAGGGGGGTGCCATTGCCTTGTCCATTTCCCCTGCTAACTGAGACCAAAAAGACCACATATCTCTTTAAAACTTAACAATTAAAAAATAAAATCCAAGACATCACTGTTGTGCACAAAAGTCCATTATTACACCAAAGTAAATTGTGAACCACACTATAGTGGCTTCAGATTTAAGCAAGATATAGGAAAAATACAAAAGCATTTTGAATATGTTTCCTAATGAGAATACCCCTAAAAAAATGTTAAATGTAAATTGAATGTGATCAGGTAACGGAATAATTCAAGTTCTTATAAAGAAAATAATCCTAAATGACCAAGAAAAATCATATGCAAAGTTTTAAAATAATATCTGACACAACATACAATTATCAAAATAGAAAAGTAAGTTAACACTTGGGGTAACAAATGATGATACACTTGGACACACAGCATACATATAAACAGAAAAAAAAAAATTAAGTAATGGAATGATTTTAAAACAGACTTCACTTTGTAAGCTTTTTTTTTTAACCATTCCTGCTTCATTCCATTTTTTAGATTTATAATCTGTTTTTGAGACTTTTCATATTTTATAGTTTCAGAAGGATTAAGAACAATCTAAATACATACAAGGAGCAATAGATAACATGACTAGTCCTATATCTATAAATAAATTGAATTGATAACTAATAGCTTTTCTCCAAAGAAATCACCAGACACAAACAGTTTCACAAGCGATTTCTAACAAACATTAAAGGAAGAAGTAACATCATTTCCCCACATTTTATTTTTTTAAGCAGAACGCTACGTAACTCATTTAATGAGCCTGGCATTATTTTAATGCTAAAATTAGATACAAGAAAAAAAATCACAGACTTTTATCTCTCTTGAATATAAACACAAAGTGAAAACTCACTAAAATATTAACAAGTGAAATTCAACAATGTAGTAAAATAATAACACACTGCAACGAAATGATATTTATTTCAAGTATGCAAGGCTGTTTCAACATCTGAAAAATCAATCAATGTAATCTACCATATCAACAGACTAAAGGAGGTAAATCATGCTGCTGCTGCAGCTGAGTCGCTTCAGTCGTGTCAGATTCTGTGCATCCCCATAGACGGCAGCCTACCAGGTTTCCCCATCCCTGGGAATCTTCAGGCAAGAACACTGGAGTGGGTTGCCATTTCCTTCTCCAATGAACGAAAGTGAAAAGTGAAAGTGAAGTCCATCAGTCGTGTCCGACTCTTAGCAACCCCATGGACAGCAGCCTATCAGACTCCTCTGTTCATGGGATTTTCCAGGCAAGAGACTGGCCTGGGCCGCCATTGCCTTCTCCAGTAAATCGTGTGATCATATTAATTGACACAGAAGAAATAGCATTTAACAAAATCCAACACTCAATCATAGTAAAAATTATTCAGCAAGCTAGGAATAGAGGGGGGATTTCTCCAAATAGGTGAAGGACATCTACAAAACCCTACAGTTAACACAATCAAAAGTGAGTAGCCAGATACTTTCGCTCTAAGACCAGGAACAAGGCAAGCATGTTCCCTGGCACCATTCCTATTCAGCATCACATAGGAAGCCATAGCTGATGCCATAAGACAACATGAGAGAGAGAAAAAAAAAAAGATAAATATGGGAAAAAATAAAACTGTCTCTATTAATTGGTGATAAGATTGTCTAGGAAAATTCCAAGCAATTTTTTAAAATAAAAAAGCAACTAGAGCAAGATTTCAGGACACAAGATTGATATATAAAATCCAACTGCCAGTTAGCAAATGAATAAGTTCTGGGGTTCTAATGTACAGCATTGTGATTATAGTAAACACCACTGTATTGTACACATGAAAATTGCTAAGAAAACAGATCTTAAATGTTCTCAGCACAAAAAAGACATGATAATCATATCACGTGATGAAGTGTTAAACAATACTGTTGTAGGGCTTTCCCTGGCCCAAACTGTAAAGAATCCGCCTGCAATGTAGCAGACCCTGATTTCATCCCTGGGTCAGAAAGATCCCCTGGAGAAGGGAATGACAACCCATTCCAGTATTCTTGCCTGGAGAATTCCATGGTCAGAGGAGCCTGGCAGGCTACAGTTCATGGGGTGGCAAGACTCGGACATATCTGAGTGACTCTCACTAACTAACAGTAGTAATCAGATTGCAATATGCAAGTGTGTCAGATCAGCTACGTGGGGTGCCAGCCTACATTTTAAGTGGCTTCAATAGCATCCGACTTTTTGTGACCCTATACCTATGTATAAATCTAACAAAATATGTACAATACATATTTATGTGGAAAACTACAAATTGCTGGTGATGAACAAAAGGACAATCTATATGTATGCTTTTGCTCTGTTAGGGGAGGACCCAGTATGCAATGTCTCCAGTAGAGATGAACACATATATCACCCAGCTCTTGGTTTCTAATACCATTCTCCAATAAAATGGAATAGGGCTCCTTGGAGAATTGTCTGATCCCAGGACTCAGCAAAACGGGCCTGCAGCTTCTTATAGTGCCAAAAAGTAAGTGCCAGAAATAAAAATAAAAATTAATGGTGAAGATACATTAAAGGGATACAGGAGCCAACTGAAAGAGGTCTCAAGGGCCAAAATTGAAGAAATTTAAACAAAAAAATACGTAAAGTAGTGTTGTACTACAACCCAAAGTATCAATACAAAATAAATATCCATGAATACAAAATAAATATCCATGAATAAATATCCATGAATATGCATATACATGAAATATCCATAAATACTGATATAAATTAATAGCTATGTATTCCATACTTAAGGAGGTGGAGCAAATCTGCCAACTCCTTACGTGTGGGCTGAGCATAGTGACTTCTTAGTAACTATGAAGTAACTTCCTTCCAAAGAGCACAATATTGAAAGAGAGAAAAAAATAGTTTACAGTGGAGAAAGCTGACCAACACTTCTGCAAGCCAAGTGATCAAAGAGTAATATTAACATTGATATTATTTTAAAAACATTTAATTTTTATATTATGTAATGAAAATGGCAATTCACCCTGGCAATTCTTCCTTCCCAAAATGTACACTTCAATCTAACAAAAACATCAGACAAATTCAAGTTGAGAGATTTCCTATGGAACAATTGATCAATAAACCTCAAAATTTTCAAGTTCCCATTTTTTAGATTTATAAATCAGCTTTTCAAGGCTTTTCATATTTTATCAAATTTATTTTATACTTTCAGAAGGATTAAGAATGATCTTAATACACACAAAGAAAAATAGTAACATGACTAGCCCTGTATCACTAGAAAAAAGTCGGATATCTGTCACAACCAAGAATAGTATAAACAAACATGATTCTTAATAGAATGTGGGGTCCTGAGTGGGATTCTGGAACAAAAAAGAAAGGGCATATGGGAAAATCTAAGGTAATCTGAAAAAGTATGGACTCCCTGGTGGTTCAGATGGTAAAGAAACTGCCTCCAATTCAGGAAACCCAGGTTTGATCCCTGGGTTGGGACGATACCCTGGAGGAGAGCATGGCAACCCACTCCAGTATTCTTGCCTGGAGAATTCTTGGGACAGAGGAGCTACATGCGGCCCCCCATCGGGTCCCAAAAAGTTGGACATGACTGAGCAACTAATTTTTTTTTTTTTTTAGTAGGAAGTAATGTATTGACGAAAGAGAAAGAAGAGAGTGAAAAATTTGGCTTAAAGCTCAACATTCAGAAAACTAAGATCATGGCATCCAGTCCCGTCACTTCATGGCAAATAGACGGAGAAACAGTGGAAACAGTAGCAGACTTTATTTTTCTGGGCTCCAAAATCACTGCGAATGGTGACTGCAGCCATGAAATTAAAGACGCTTGCTTGTTGGAAGGAAAGTCATGACCAACCTGGACAGCATATTAAAAAGCAGAGACATTACTTTGCCAACAAAGGTCCATCTAGTCAAGGCTATGGTTTTTCCAGTGGTCATGTATGGATGTGAGAGATGGACTATAAAGAAAGCTGAGCACTGATGAGTTGATGCTTTTGAACTGTGGTGTTGGAGAAGACTCTTGAGAGTCCCTTGGACTGCAAGGAGATCCAACCAGTCCATCCTAAAGGAGATTAGTCCTGAGTGTTCTTTGGAATGACTGGTGTTAAAGCTGAAACTCCAATACTTTGGCCACCTGATGCAGAGAGCTGACTCATTTGAAAAGATCCTGATGCTTGGAAAGATTGAGGGCAGGAGTAGAAGGGGATGACAGAGGATGAGATGGTTGGATGGCATCATCAACACAATGAACATGGATTTGGGTGGACTCTGGGAGTTGGTGATGGACACGACTGAGCAACTGGACTGATCTGAATGTATTGACTGTGTTTGATCAATTGTAACAAATATGTCATACTACTGTAAGGGGAAACTAGGTGTGGGGTAGGTATTCAGAAAAGCTCTGTACCAACTTTATGATAATTTTGTAGATATAAAATTGTTATAGAGTTAAAAGTTTATTAAAATGTGCATTATAGAAACATTTTAAATAGGAAAAATTACTAAATATTTCATGATATGTTACCAATAATTTCTTAGGTGTGAGACCAATATCCAGAAAGCAGTTTAGGGGAAATTTGTATTAAAGTATTAAATCTACTCATTTTGTTTCCATTACATTGTTTCCCCAATATTTTTTTTCTTCCCATATTTATGATTTTGCTTTTAACTCTTTAAATTTGTTATTCAAGATTCTCTCCTTAGCTACTTTTTTCTTTTCTCACTCTACTCAGAAATCTAATTGACTTTTACAAATAAGTTGATAACCTCTAAATTTTCATCACAAACACCTCTATATTGTGTTCCATATCCCATTTTTGAAATATCTATTGGCATCCCATATTCATTCTTAAAACCATATTTATTCTTTTCCTCTAAACTGCTCCTACTCTGCTGAACAGCCAACCATATCACATGGTAGATGGCTAAAGTCAGAAGAGATCTCATGGTAGTTCAACAGTTTCTGAGTAAAACATTGGGACAAGTGGGAAAACATGGAATATAAAAATATAACTAAAGAAAAAATTTTATCAACAACAATAAAGAAACTTTAGTAGGAAGATCAAAAAGATTTATTTTGTTCTAGGAAAGAAAAAGAAAGAAATCATGAAAGAGAAATTGATCTCCAAAAATGATTAAAAATAAAATTATAGTTCATGAATAAAGTTCCTTAACTATAAGAACATTAAAAAAAAAACACAAAGTTATCAAAGATAGAACCTTCTCAAACTTAATGCTGAATTAAAAAATACCCCATGTGTTTAGCAAAATTAATGGAAGAGACTACAGACTTAGATCACTCTAGCAAAGAAAAAATTTAATTACAATTTTAAAGGACAAATCTTTGTTGTTGTTGTTACTATTCAAGCTAAGTCCACACAAAATGCTGCAATCCCATGGACTGCAGCATGCCACGCTTCCTTTTGCTTCACTAGCTCCCAAGTTTGCTCAAACTCCTGTACACTGAGTTGGTGATGCCATTCATCCATTTCATCCTCTATTGCCCCCTTCTCCTCCTACCCTCAATCTTTCCCAGCATTACGGTCTTTTCCAATGAAGCCAAAGGTCTTTTGGGTTCTTCATATCAGGCGGCCAAAGTATTGGATCTTCAACATCAATCCTTCCAATGAAAATCAGGATTGATATTTTTTAGGATTGACTGGTATGATCTCTTTGCTGTTCAAAGGACTCTCAAGAGTCTTATTCAGTACCACAGTTTGAAACCATCAGTTCTTCAGTGCTCAGCCTTCTTTATGGTCCAATTTTCTTATCCAAACATGACTACTGGAAAAACCACAGCTCTGACTATATGGACCTTTTGTCAGCAAAGTAATGTCTCTGCTTTTTAGTATGCTGCCTAGGTTTGTCGTAGCTTTTCTTTAGAGGAGCAAGTATCTTTTACCTGTGTGGCTGCAATCACCATCCTCAGTGATTCTGGAGCCCAAAAAGATAAAAGATATTACTGTTTTCACTTTTCCCCATCTATTTGCCATGAAATGATGGGACCTGGTGCCATGATTTACATTTTCTGAATGTTGAGTTTTAAGCCAGTTTTTTCACCTCCTCTTTCACCCTCATCAAGAAGCCCTGTTGTACCTCTTCACTTTCTGCCATTAGGGTGATATTATCTGTGTATCTGAGGTTGTTATTTCTCCCCACAATCTTGATTCCAGCTTGTGAGTCATCCAGCCCCAGTATTTCACATGATGTACTCTGCATATAAGTTAAATAAGCAGGGTGACAATATACAGCTGTGATGCATTCCTTTCCCAATTTGGAACCAGTCCATTGTTTCATGTCTGGTTCTAACTGTTGCTTCTTGATGTGCATACAGGTTTCTCAGGAGACAAGTGAGGTGGTTTGATACTCTTATCTCTTTAACATTTTTTCCACAGTTTATTTTGATCCAAAAAGTCAAAGGTTTTAGTGTAGTCAATGAAGCAGGTGTTTGTGTTTTTTTTTTCTGGAGTTCTCTTCCTTTTTCTATGGTCCAATGGATGTTGGCAATTTGATCTATAGTTCCTCTGCCTTTTTTAAATCCAGGTAATGCAAAGAATGTTAACTTTCAGATGTACAAACCGGATTTAGAAAAGGACAAGTCTTACCACTATCAGAATTAAAAAAAAAAAAAGTGTGCATTTATCCACATAGGAATAAAAATGGTCTGTCCACATTATTTCTTTAAAAAATGAAAAATTAATAATATCTATGTATCCCTGGTGGCTCAGACAGTAATGAATCTGCCTGCCAATGCAAAAGACCTGGGTTAGAATCCTGGTTCAGAATATCCCCTGAAGAAGGGAATGACAATCCACTCCAGTACTCTTTGCTTGGAGAATTCCATGGACAGAGGAGACTGGCAGGCTATATAGTCTATGAGGTTGCAAAGAGTCAGACATGATTGAGTAACTTTCACTCACTCACTCAATATTAGAGTATAATAATTTTTGAATGAAATAATTTAGTTCCAACTATAGAGATATTATTAAAATGAAAATTTCTTCTTACTCTACATTTCACTGTTTTCAGTTATATAAGCCAGTAACATTCCTTATTGTTTAAACAGTGTAGAGTTTATTTTTCTTTAATATAACATAGCAAGTATTACAGGCTAGCCAGATTTCATCTCATGCACAAAGGCAACAGAAAAACATCTTAAATGTTCAAAAATTATGAGGTTTTATTATTCTTTATAAAACTACATAAGATATGCCAGCTGACTAACTGTTGGATCAAAATTCAGTGTCCACCAATGGATGGACAGACACACAATACATAATGTATATTAATCAGCCTTTAAAAAAGGAAATCTTGCCATTTGTGAAAATGTATATGAATTTGGAGGGCATTATTCTAAGTGAAATAAGCCAGAAACAGAAAGGCACATATTGTGTGATCTCATTTATATGTGGAATCTAAAAAATGTCCAACTTAGTAAAACAGCAAGTAGAAGAGTGGTTTGCAGGGGCAGAGGAGGTAGGACAAATGGGTGATGCTGATCAAAGAGTACAAACTTTGAGCTGTAACATGAATAAACTCTAGATATCTAATGTACAACATGGTAACTATTCTTAGTTTTACTGTATAACATATCTGAAGTTTTCTAGTGGAGTAAATCTTGTGTTCTCACCACACACACACACACACACACACACACACAATTATGTGAAGCAATGGATATACTAATTAGCTTGACTGAGTGTGATAAACATTACATAAGGTATACTTGCGTCAAAACACCATGTTTTATACCTAAATATATATAGTTTTAAACTTGTTAATCATACCTCAATAAAGCTGAAAAAAAAATAAGTTTAAAAAATAATTTAGTATAGAGGACTTTCTTACTCATGATGGACCCAAAACTGCATCTCGATTCAGAAATCTTCCTTAAGTTTTTGTATTCCATTTTCTTCTTTTTCCCCTATACTAAGAAATAGATATGTCATGCTGCATTCTTCATAACACAATGTTTGATGATACCTTAAAGCAATAGTGATATGTTCTACTCCAATACTTGCTAATGATAATCATTTACAAATCTGTGATATTCTCTGGATGCATGGCGCTGGAGTGACTTTCAGGAGATACACCACATCCAAGGGCAAAGGAGAAACCCAGAAAGACAGTAAGAGGGGCAAAATGATGTTTAGAATCAAACTCCATACCTACCAGAGATGTTCAGAGGGCTCAAACAAACCTTGGGCACAAAAGGATCCAGAGACCCAACAGAGACTGACAGAAATGTGTTTGAGTGTATCCTGCAGGGTATGGGTCAGCAGTGGACTGCTGCAGGGGCAAAGGCTCTAGGTGTAGTAGACCTGGGTATGGCATAGGCCCTCTTGGAAGGTTAAACTCACCATAGAGCCACCAAAACTTACACAGGATTGGGGAAACAGACTCTTGGAGGACACAAACAAAACCTTTTGTGCACCAGGACCCAGGAGAAAGGAGCAGTGACCCCACAAGAGACTGACCCAGACTTGCCCATGAGTGTCCAGGAGACTCTGGCAGAAATGTGAGTTGGTGTGTCATATATAGCTTTTATATGTTGAGGTATGCTCCTTCTATTCCTGCTTTCTGGAGAGGCTTTTTTGTTGTTGTTGTTGTTGTTTTTTATCATAAATGGATGTTGAATTTTGTCAAAGGCTTTCTCTGCATCTACTGAGATAATCTTTTGGCTTTTATTTTTCAATTTGTTAATGTGGTGAATTACATTGATTGATTTGTGGATATTGAAGAATCCTTGTATCCCTGGGATAAAGCCCACTTGGTCATGGTGTATGATCTTTTTAATGTGTTGTTGGATTCTGATTGCTAGAATTTTGTTGAGGATTTTTGCATCTATGTTCATCAGTGATATTGGCCTGTAGTTTTCTTTTTTTGTGGCATCTTTGTCAGGGTTTGGTATTAGGGTGATGGTGGCCTCATAGAATGAGTTTGGGAATTTACCTTCCTCTGCAATTTTCTGGAAGAGTTTGAGTAGGATAGGTATTAGCTCTTCTCTAAATTTTTGGTAGAATTCAGCCGTGAAGCCGTCTGGACCTGGGCTTTTGTTTGCTGGACGATTTATGATTACAGTTTCAATTTCCGTGCTTGTGATGGGTCTGTTAAGATTTTCCTGGTTCAGTTTTGGAAAGTTGTACTTGTCTAAGAATTTGTCCATTTCTTCCACGTTGTCCATTTTATTGGCATATAATTGCTGATAGTAGTCTCTTATGATCCTTTGTATTTCTGTGTTGTCTGTTGTACTCTCTCCATTTTCATTTCTAATTTTATTGATTTGATTTTTCTCCCTTTGCTTCTCGATGAGTCTGGCTAATGGTTTGTCAATTTTATTTATCCTTTCAAAGAACCAGCTTTTGGCTTTGTTGATTTTTGCTATGGTCTCTTTCGTTTCTTTTGCATTTATTTCTGCCCTAATTTTTAAGATTTCTTTCCTTCTACTAACCCTGGGGTTCTCCATTTCTTCCTTTTCTAGTTGCTTTAGGTGTAGAGTTACGTTATCTATCTGACTTTTTTCTTGTTTCTTAAGGTATGCCTGTATTGCTATGAACTTTCCCCTTAGCACTGCTTTTACAGTGTCCCACAGGTTTTGGGGTGTTGTGTTTTCATTTTCATTCATTTCTATGCATATTTTGATTTCTTTTTCGATTTCTTCTGTGATTTGTTGGTTATTCAGAAGCGTGTTGTTCAGCCTCCATATGTTGGAATTTTTAATAGTTTTTCTCCTGTAATTGTGATCTAATCTTAATGCATTATGGTCAGAAAAGATGCTTGGAATGATTTCAATTTTTTTGAATTTATCAAGGTTAGATTTTTGGCCCAGGATGTGATTTATCCTGGAGAAGGTTCTGTGAACACTTGAGAAAAAGGTGAAATTCATTGTTTGGGGTGAAATGTCCTAGATATCAATTAGGTCTAACTGGTCTATTGTATCATTTAAAGTTTGTGTTTCTTTGCTAATTTTCTGTTTAGTTGATCTGTCCATAGGTGTGAGTGGGGTATTAAAGTCTCCCACTATTATTGTGTTACTGTTAATTTCCCCTTTCATACTTTAGCATTTGCCTTACATATTGCGGTGCTCCTATGTTGGGTGCATATATATTTATAATTGCTATATCTTCTTCTTGGATTGACCTTTTGATCATTATGTAGTGGCCTTCTTTGTCTCTTTTCACAGCCTTTGTTTTAAAGTCTATTTTATCTGATATGAGTATTGCTACTCCTGCTTTCTTTTGGTCTCTATTTGCATGGAATATCTTTTTCCAGCCCTTCACTTTCAGTCTGTATGTGTCCCTTGTTTTGAAGTGGGTCTCTTGTAGACAACATATATAGGGGTCTTGTTTTTGTATCCATTCAGCCAGTCTTTGTCTTTTGGTTGGGGCATTCAACCCATTTATCTTTAGGGTAATTATTGATAAGTATGATCCCGTTGCCATTTACTTTATTGTTTTGGGTTCGGGTTTATACACCCGTTTTGTGTTTCCTGTCTAGAGAATATCCTTTAGCATTTGTTGGAGAGATGGTTTGGTGGTGCTGAATTCTCTCAGCTTTTGCTTGTCTGTAAAGCTTTTGACTTCTCCTTCATATTTGAATGAGTTCCTTGCTGGGTACAGTAATCTGGGCTGTAGGTTATTTTCTTTCATCACTTTAAGTATGTCTTGCCATTCCCTCCTGGCCTGAAGAGTTTCTATTAAAAGATCAGCTGTTATCCTTATGAGAATCCTCTTGTGTGTTATTTGTTGTTTTTCCCTTGCTGCTTTTAATATTTGTTCTTTGTGTTTGATCTTTGTTAATTTAATTAATATGTGTCTTGGGGTGTTATGCCTTGGGTTTATCCTGTTTGGGACTCTCCACAGCAAACATTATCCTCAATGGTGAAAAATTGAAAGCATTTCTCCTAAAGTCAGGAACAAGACAAAGGTGCCCACTTTCACTGCTACTATTCAACATAGTTCTAGAAGTTTTGGCCACAGCAATCAGAGCAGAAAAAGAAATAAAAGGAATCCAAATTGGAAAAGAAGAAGTAAAACTCCCACTGTTTGCAGATGACATGATCCTCTACATAGAAAACCCTAAAGATCCCACAAGAAAATTACTAGAGCTCATCAATGAATATAGTAAAGTTGCAGGATATAAAATCAACACACAGAAATCCCTTGCATTCCTATACACTAATAATGAGAAAGTAGAAAAAGAAATTAAGGAAGCAATTCCATTCACCGTTGCAACAAAAAGAATAAAATATTTAGGAATATATCTACTTAAAGAAACTGCTGCTGCTGCTGCTGCTAAGTCGCTTCAGTCATGTCTGACTCTGTGCGACCCCATAGACGGCAGCCCACCAGGCTCCCCCATCCCTGGGATTCTCCAGGCAAGAACACTGGAGTGGGTTGCCATTTCCTTCTCCAATGCATGAAAGTGAAAAGTGAAAGTGAAGTCGCTCAGTCGTGTCTGACTCTTAGCAATCCCATGGACTGCAGCCCACCAGGCTCCTCCGTCCATGGGACCTAAAGAAACTAAAGACCTATATATAGAAAACTATAAAACACTGATGAAAGAAATCAAAGAGGACACTAATAGATGGAGAAATATACCATGTTCATGGATCAGCAGAATGAGTATAGTGAAAATGAGTATACTACTCAAGGCAATCTACAGATTCAATGCAATCCCTATCAAGCTACCAGCGGTATTTTTCACAGAGCTAGAACAAATAATTTCACAATTTGTATGGGAATACAAAAAACCTCAAATAGCCAAAGCAATCTTGAGAAAGAAGAATGGAACTGGAGGAATCAACCTGCCAGACTTCAGGCTCTACTATAAAGCCACAGTCATCAAGAGAGTATGGTACTGGCACAAAGACAGAAATACAGATCAATGGAACAAAATAGAAAGCCCAGAGATAAATCCACACACCAATGGACACCTTATCTTCAACAATGGAGGCAAGAATATACAATGGAGAAAAGACAATCTCTTAACAAGTGGTGCTGGGAACACTGGTTAACCACTTGTAAAAGAAAGAAACTAGAACACTTTCTAACACCACACACAAAAATAAACTCAAAATGGATTAAAGATCTAAACGTAAGACCAGAAACTATAAAACTCCTAGAGGAAAACATAGGCAAAACACTCTCTGACATAAATCACAGTAGAATCCTCTATGATCCACCTCCCAGAATACTGGAAATAAAAGCAAAAATAAACAAATGGGATCTAATTAAAATTAAAAGTTTCTGCACAACAAAGGAAAATATAAGCAAGTTGAAAAGACAGCCTTCTGAATGGGAAAAAATAATAGCAAATGAAGCAACTGACAAACAACTAATCTCAAATATATACAAGCAACTCCTGTAGCTCAATTCCAGAAAAATAAATGACCCAATCAAAAAATGGGCCAAAGAACTAAATAGACATTTCTCCAAAGAAGACATACAGATGGCTAACAAACACATGAAAAGATGCTCAACATCACTCATTATCAGAGAAATGCAAATCAAGACCACAGTGAGGTACCATTTCACACCAGTCAGAATGGCTGAGGTCCAAAAGTCTGCAAGCAATAAATGCTGGAGAGGGTGTGGAGAAAAGGAAACCCTCTTACACTGTTGGAGGGAAAGCAAACTAGTATAGCCACTATGGAGAACACTGTGGATATTCCTTTAAAAAGTGGAAATAGAACTGCCTTATGACCCAGCAATCCCACTGCTGGGCATACATACTGAGGAAACCAGAAAGAGACACGTGTACCCCAATGTTCTTTGCAGCACTGTTTATAATAGCCAGGACATGGAACCAACTTAGATGTCCATCAGCAGATGAATGGATAAGAAAGCTATGGTACATATACACAATGGAGTATTACTCAGCCATTAAAAAGAATACATTTGAATCAGTTCTAATGAGGTAGGTGAAACTGGAGCCTATTATACAGAATGAAGGAAGCCAGAGAGAAAAACACCAATACAGAAACTAAGATCTGGTCCCATCACTTCATGGCAAATAGATGGGGAAACTATGGAAACAGTGACAAGACTTTATTTTGGGGGCTCCAAAATCACTGCAGATGATGACTGTAGCCATGATATTAAAAGACACATGTTCCTTGGAAGAAAAATTATGACCAACATAGACAGAATATTAAAAAGCAGAGACATCACTTTGCCAACAAATGTCCATCTAGTCAAAGCTATTGTTTTTCCAGTAGTCATGTATGGATGTGAGAGTTGGGCTATAAAGATAGCTGAGTGGCAAAGAATTGATGCTTTTGAACTGTGGTGTTGGAGACTTTTGAGAATCCCTTGGACAATAAGGAAATCCAACCAGTTTATTCTAAAGGCAATCAGTCATGAATATTCATTGGAAGGACTGATGCTGAAGCTGAAACTCCAATACTTTGGTCATCTGATGCAAAGAACTGACTCATTGGAAAAGACCCTGTTCCTGGGAAAGATTGAAGGCAGGAGGAGAAGGGGACGACAGAGGATGAAAAGGTTGGATGGCATCACCAACTCAATATACATGAGCCTGAGTAAGCTCTAGCAGTTGGTGATGGATAGTGAGGCCTGGTGTGCTGCAGTTCATGAGGTTGCAAAGATTTGAACTTGACTGAGTGACTGAAATAAACTGAACTGATACTGTTTCAAAATTACAAAAAAGTTATTTCACTTATTTTTTTCTTTTTCCCAGGAAATAAATATGTAGAGCACCATGATGATCAGTAAGAAGTTTTAATAAAAACTTTGTAGACATAGATATTTGTGAGAAAACCCCAAATTTCATCATTTAACATCAAGTTCCCATGAATGCATCTTTTAAGCACTTCAAGGTCAATCAGTAGAGAATAATCTTAAATAAAGTGCAACAGTTAATTACAAAATGCACTGAGTGCTAATTCTACTAAATTCGGTTCAAATAAATGGAAAAGCAAGATTAAGCCCAAACAATCTTCTGCCAGAGACTGTCTATACTGTCTCTAAGGAAACATTTATTGAGTGCTTATTTTACAATGGGTACTGACTCTCCTTTTTGTGATTTAGTTATTGTTTATCACTCTAATAACATCTCTTGTAAATTATCCACATTACACCATTCATGCATGAAACTAAGTTCACTGTTATGTTTTCTCTCCTTAATCTGGGCCTTTGTGGTCATGTCCTTCCATCTCACACTTTGCTTGACTGTCTTCTATTTGGAGACAGCATGGGTTTCCATTGTATCAGGAAGACTTCCTGAACTATTTTCTAACCAAAGTCTAGTCAGCATTCTGTTAATGTCTTGCCATAGTACCAATATACTTCTAAATCTAGTATAATTTGCTTTCATCCATTTCCCAAGACTTTAAGATCAGGGGGCTAGCTTCTCTCTTTTCATTCTCAGTAACCCATACAGTGCTTGGCACTGAATAAACACTCCAAAATGTTCAGAATTACTTGATGTGAAAACTATTAAGTGGAATCAGTGGGTGGGTGTGCTCAGTCACTCAGCTATACCCAATTCTTTGTGACTCCATGGACTGTAGCTCTCCAGACTCCTCGAAACACTTAATGCTGAATGAAGTAGAAATAAAATCTTGAATTACATTGAAAATATAAATGTTTAAGGTTAATTTAAAATAGACAATTTAAGCCTATGGAATAAATACAAATTCACATACATGAAGTAACTAGATTTTGGAAAGTAGCATTTTTGAGTCATTTCATACTCTCATTAAGAGATGAGAATAATATAAATGAATAATTATCACTTTGTTTTTCTTATTTTGAACATTTGTTCTTTTATCATGGTTTAAGTATTTATTTGTCATCTAGTTTATTCCTGTTTGTGGGTTGAATTGTGCCCTCCACAAAGCTATGTTCAGGTCATAAACCCAGGTACCTGTGAATGTGAACTAATTTGGAAATTGAGTCATTACAGAAGTAGTTAAGATCAGCTCACACTGCATTAGGGTGGGTCCTTAATCTGGTATGACTAGTGACCTTCAAAGGAGAGGAGAAGAGACTTAACACAGACACACAGAGGGATGACAGCCAAATAAAGACTAAAATTCACAGGGTCAACATCATTGTATAATGCCGGTAGAGACTGGAGTGATGCCTCTACAAACTAAGGACCACCAAGGATTTCTGGCAACTACCAGAAGCTAATACAAAAACTTGTGACAGAGGATTCAGAGAGAAATGGCCTGCTGACACATTGATCTCAAACTTCCAACCTTCAGAACTATAAGGGGGAGGGAGGTAGTAGGAGGGAGGTTTAAGAAGGAGGGGACGGGCACTATCTGTGGTTGATTCATGTTGATGTATGGCGGAGACCAATGCAATATTGTAAAGCAGTTATCCTCCAATTAAAAATAAATAAATTAAAAAAAATAAATTTCTCTTATTTAAAGCCGCCCTGACTGTAGTATTTTGTTTGGACAGCCCTAGAAGGTTAATACCGGAGAAGGCAATGGCACCCCACTCCAGTACTCTTGCCTGAAAAATCCCATGGACGGAGGAGCCTGGTGGGCTGCAGTCCATGGGGTCGCTAAGAGTTGGACATGACTGAGCAACTTCACTTTCACTGTTCACTTTCATGCACTGGAGAAGGAAATGGCAACCCACTCCAGTGTTGTTGCCTGGAGAATCCCAGGGACAGGGGAGCCTGGTGGGCTGCCGTCTATGGGGTCGCACAGAGTCAGACACGACTGAAGCGACTTAGCAACAGCAGCAGCAGCAGCAGAAGGTTAATACAAATTTCTTTTTCTTAATGCAACCTTCCTCACTTTCTTTCTAAAGCTCCTGCTTTGGGCTCATGAAACCATAATTTCTTAAATGTTTACTGTTAGTACAACTTTTTTTGGCATCTAAAGCAAAGTAGTCATGGTAATAAAAGCTGAATTTGATATATATTCATACATATATATATATATCACAAGCATACATTCATATTAGATAACATATATGTATATATGTATTCTAATAGTAACTTTTTCATGGAAACTGGGAGAGATAAAATATATTGAAATGGAATGTGGCTCTCTCAGGAAAAAGGCATTGATGGCTGACAGACTTGCACTTTCATCTGGCCAGATGTCTCACCACAGTGTTTCCCACACCATGATGCAGATTGCATTTCAAATGTATAACCTTCTGAAGAAGCTTGAAATGCTCAACAGCGGGAATGAAAAGCCTGTTTCAGTTCTGATGCATCTAGTCTACACTTCACAAGGCCCATGTGAAACATACGTATGGAAAGCTGACAAAGTTTTGGGGTTAAAAATCTCAAGTCTGCTAAAACCATAATTAATGTTACATTAGCCCAATGAGCAAAGGTTTAAACTATAATACATTTTAGGTTACAAGCAAAACCAGTGGGACATAAAACTCAACAGACACCTAGGTATAAACCCATAAACTTAAGCTGTCCTCTCAGAGTACGCAGTACCTCTAAATCTCACAAATAATGTAACAGTGATTAGATGTAACCAGAGCAGATATCAAGAATGTGTGTGGCCACCAGGGACCTTCGCCAGAGCACAAAGCGTGCTGTTTGTCTTGGGAAACTTCTCAGCTCTTGGTAAACTCTCCTAATCAGCCCTTGGGCATCCAGGGCCCTCATGCTGCCCTCTGGCTGCCCCACGCTCTCCTCACTCACTCAATCCCTGCATCCATTCCTCCTGGAACAGCAGCTCCATGCTTCAAAATCAAGATCTGTCAGTTCCACTTTTCATTCAAACTCCATTTTCCTCATGCTGGCTGATTTTGGCAGGCTCTAAGCAAAATCCTAATCTGATTAAATTAATTCAAAGTACATTGTAAATGGCTAATAGCCTCGATTTCTGAGAGACGCTGAGTTTTGACAATCTAATCTGTGGAGTAAGTAAAGGAAACACACTGTACCGGAAACCTTCTGAGTGCCCTTTGTTTATACACAAATGTCTTCCATTGCTTGCCTGACTTCCACCCTTCCTTCCTTCCCTTTCTCTCTCCCTTTTTCCTGATTTCCCTTCCTTTCATTCTTTCTTTCTCTTTCCTCCCTTCCTCTCCCTCTCTTTCTCCCTTTCTCATTACTGGCTCAGTAATGTGGCTCCATTTTTGTATGGTAACTTCCTATTAACTGACAGCCAAATAGCAGTTAGGGATTCCTTGGTTGCTCAGATAGTAAAGAATTTGCATGCAATGCAGAAGAACCGGGTTAGATCCCTGGGTCAGGAAGATCACCTGAGAAGGGAATGGCTACCCACTCCAATACATCATATCCAGTGCATGCCTGGAGAATTCCATGGACAGAGGAGCCCGGCAGGATACAGTTCATGGGGTCAAAAAGAGTCGGGTATGACTGGCTGAATGACCTTCTCACATAGGAGTTAACATTCAAGCAGTCACTGTCTTTCTCAAAGCAAATGCAACTTTCTCATTCATTAACGTTGGCAATGTCTGTACTCAGTATTGCCTTCTGTTTCAGTTCAGTTCAGTCGCTCAGTTGCGTCCGACTGTTTGTGACCCCATGGACTGCAGCACACCAGGCTTCCCTGTCCATCTCCAACTCCCTGAGCTTGCTCAAACTCACGTCTATTCAGTCGGTGATGCCATCCAACCATCTCATCCTCTGTCATCCCCTTCTCCTGCCTTCAATCTTTCCCAGCATCAGGGTCTTTTCCAGTGAGTCAGCCTTCGCATCAGGTGGTCAAAGTAAACACTTCTGCTTATGACTTTTTAAAAAATCTATAGTTTAATTTTTTAAAATCTATAATTACACATATATATTCATGTTCCTTACATATACACACACACACAAAATTATGTATGAATATTGATACTAGTTCAAGCTCAGCATCCATGGAAGGTATAGGAACAATAAGTAAAGTTTAGACTATGTTGAAAACTTCCCTTGCATGGAAAACAAATAATCTCTGATAATAATTTAGCTGACCCTGAAAGAAAACTGGTGAATGAGATACTAGAAAATAATGTCTCAAGAATCTAATCAGCACTAGAAAAAGAAAATGAGTCACCCTAATTGCTGTGAAATATGAAGGGAAAAATATAACATAGATTCTTACCCGAATAAAACTTTATATAATCTAAGAATATAGCACAAATGTAATCTTATTTGATTCATTTCTGTTGAAAAAAATAAATATTGCTAAACAGAATGCCACCAAATAATAAGCAATGCAAAACAAACTTCTGAAAAATTGCTCAGTAAACATCATGCCTGAGTCTTTTAAGATATAAAAGTAATACTTTCTTGAGGTTAAAATATCTAGTAAAATAGAAGTCTGTAAAGCAGAAAATAAGATGGCTTTCTTTCCTTTCTCCATGTATATTGTCACCCTGCTTATTTAACTTATATGTGGAGTACATCATGTGAAATACCGGGCTGGATGAAGAACAAGCTGGAATCAAGACTGCAGGAGAAATATCAATAACCTCACATACACAGATAACACCACCCTTATGGCAGAAAGCAGAGAAGAACTAAAGAGCCTCTTGATGAAAGTGAGAGAGGAGAGTGAAAAAGTTGTTTTAAAACTCAACATTCAGAAAACTAAGATCATGGCTTCTGGTCCCATCACTTCATGGCAAATAGATGGGGAAACAGTGGAAACAGTGAGAGGCATTTTTTTTTTTCTCCAAAATCATTGCAGATGGTGATTGCAGCCATGAAATTAAAAGACACTTACTCCTTGGAAGAAAAGTTATTACCAACCTAGACAGCATATTAAAAAACAAACACATTACTTTGCCGACAAAGGTCCGTCTAGTCAAAGCTATGGTTTTTACAGTAGCCATTTATGAATGTGAGAGTTGGACTATAAAGAAAGCTGAGCACCAAAGAATTGATGCATTTGATCTGTGATGTTGGAGAAGACTCTTGAGAGCCCCTTGGACTGTAAGAAGATCAAACCAGTCCATCCAAAAGGAAATCAGTCCTGAATATTCTTCGGAAGGATTGATGCTGAAGCTGAAGCTCCAATACTTTGACTACCTGATGCAAAGCACTGACTTATTGGAAAAGACCACAATGCTGGAGATGATTGAAGGCAGGAGAAGGGGACAACAGAGGATGAAATGGTTTGACGGCATCATCAACTCGATGGACGTGAGTTTGAGCAAGCTCAGGGAATTGGTGATGGATAGGGAAGCCTGGAGATCTGCAGTCCATGGGGTAGCAAAGAGACAGACACGACTGAGTGACTGGACTGAACTGAACTGAACTGATTATTCTGTTCCCTGATATAGCTACTAGTCTGTGTGTGATTTGAAGACATTTTCACTGCATGAACAAATGTATGCTGACTTGTCTTATTTTTGTAAACCAAATGGACTAAAATTATATTTTGTATACATGTATATGTGCTAAAGTATGATTGATATAAGTGTTTATTTTTCTGTGAGAAGAGAGATTTTATCATACATATTTATGCTAAACTTGATTGATTTCTCTTTTCCCCCAAAATACATTATGGAAAATTCTCAAGTCAGAACATGCATAGTGCTATCATTTTTTAAAAAGTTTCCTACTGTTCCACACTATGATATCTCATAAGTCATTTACATATCCATATTTTTTGTTTTTCAAGCTAGGTTTTCACACCTTTATACATACATACATATATATATATATATATATATATATATATATATATATATATTAGCTTAGGTATTTAGGTGTCTAAATTCTATATCATTACCACTTCTGTTTAATTTTCCTAGAAATTCAAGCTTAGAGCTATGTCTAGTATATTTAATCCTTGGAATACTGTATATTTTTCTCTATTATCTGGACGAAATAAGATACGAAGGACTTGAAAAAAATACTATATCCAATTACTTCTCAAACATTTCATGCTGTATATTTTGGTGGGTAAAAAAGAAGGTCTGAAGTCAAATGGCTGAGTTTAAAATACCCTGAAGACCATAGTTAAGTATGTAAAAGTTTAATAAACTCAAGTTTCCAGTTACTCTGGCCAAAAGTTTATGTCTAAGAAATATTAACTGACCATCTTAAAAGTAAATCCTAAATGTTGGGCTAGGTGGTTAGGCAAAGCATTCCTCCAAGGACTCTAAGGAAAACTCACTGACAGAGTCAGTGTGAGTGGGGTCATCCATGTAACAGCAGATATATTTTCATCCCATTCTGCTTATCCCTCTTGGCACTAAAGAGATCCCTGCTCACAGAAATTTTCCAGCTGGGCAGAGGAGACAAGCATCTGGCTGAGAAATAACACCGTAACTCAGAGCAACTTTTGGCTTTCTACATTGATCTTATCAAATTTCAACTTTTTCTTCTGGAAAATTGATTCATGAAGAGAAGAAAAAATAATTGTGGTGCAATGACTAAAGCTAAAAGGCTTCAGATGTCATCTAGGTGGGAAGCACATTTCACCATCAAATGGAGATGTGGGCTGGCATGGGAGGCCTTCTTGGGCTCATCAGAAACCAGAATAACCTCTCTCCTCCCTTTCATCAAAAAAAAAAAAAAATCGAAATATCTATACTATACCTTTATAACTTGCATATTTTATGAAAAGATAAAATCAGTTATCATTTGGTATACATACAGGCTAGCTGAGAATCTCCTAACAAACAGAGTTCAGTGAAAATAAAATTGGCTGCTAGAATACCAAAGATTAAATAACTTTAGGAGTGCAAATGGAAGTGTGACGCAGTGTCCACATTACCAGGGGTAGATATTCTGTGCAGGAAGCAGAGAAGTATTTGTCATAGTTTCCAACAAAAATGAAGAAAAATTGTGACCCAATCAGAATTGCTTTTCCTACTTACAACTGTGAACAAAAATAACAAAACAGACAGAACAGAACTCTGGAGGCAATAGGGATCAATATTCATATAACAGGGTTCAATACTGGAAGAATATGCAAAAAAATAATAGGTGTCTTTTAAAAAATACACATTCAGTCATAGAATAAATAAAAGTCTATGTGAAGGTTTGTAAAGTGACTATAAAGCAAACTTAAGTGGTGTTTTATATTTTTTTATTTGCAAGAAAAACTACTTAAATTTGGTTCAGGACTTGGAGAATGACGAAAGGGAAAACACCAACAAAACTCTTTTGAATAGTTTTTATTTCTCTAAAAATATTTATAATTTAAAATGACTCATGAAGGTACAAACTTACAGCCAACACCACCTGGAATAGTAATAAAAATGTGTATATAAAATCTCTATACTTCCTTCAAATTCTTTAATCACATCTGTTCTAAATTAATAGAACCATGCTTGATAAAAACTTTTTGTGTCATCAAGATCCTTTAAAAAATTGATAAAAACCTATTAATCATCTCCACAGGATAAAAGAATATATATACAGTATACTGTATATTATTTCAGAGGGATTGCTAATAATCTTATATAAAGCTTACTCTTTGATCCCAATTTAAGAAATTCTAGCCTAAAAGAATGACCCTAACTAAATAAAATGAGATCAACTGATAGTTTCTAGGAAACCATCCCAGGAAAAATCTAGTTCATGCCACTGTCACCATGAACATGAACACATTCACTGGGCATTGGGTGGGGTGGGATGGTGAGGACTGACAAGAGTACAGAGTGTCAGCATGTTTCTACTCATGGTCCAGAAATGGCTCTGGAACACTCTTGCTCTATCTTTCCTTTGTTCTTTCAAGCCCCTATAACTCATCCATTAAGAAGCCCCACAGAGTGTCTTCTGAATAGAATGAGAAAAGGCCCTTCATTCATTATAGAAAACACAAGAAAAGAGAATAACCCAAAACACTAGAGATTCTATAAACTCAGTAAAACGAACTTGCTTTTTGCAAACTACTTTTAAAAAAGCCTTTTAAGCATCAGGATATATTTAACTGCTGCATGTCAATGTTGAATAGTTTGAATAACAAGTATAACCAAATTTTAAGAAATTGAAAAGTCTTTGCTGTTTTGTAAAGTAAGATCTTGACCCTAAAAGTTATCTTATATAACTCCACAGTTATCAAAGCACAAATATGAGTGTCCCAATCTTACAAGCCATCTCGAATTCTCCCCAGTTAAAACTCAGAGTAAAAATCTCCTGTCATGTTTGATAGCCAAGTGTCTGTTACATCAAGTTTATCAAAACAAATGTAAAGGAGAAGATGGAGTTTGATTCAACTGTGGTCATATTTCACAACTGATTGCAACAGTGACTACCACAAGTATGCATTTATATGTATACAGCTTACAAATGATAACTACACAATGGAGCATAAGATTAGATGAGGCTGAAATAGTTTATCTGCAAGTCACTTACCATACTCTGTATTTCATTCTCTTCACTTCAGATCTCGACATCAAGAGTTTTCTTTCTCAAAAGCAGCCACAAACTCCTGAAAAGTAGTTTTATGTTATAAAAGATTATACTTATGCATATTCATACAAATATTTACCCAAAAATGATGTTTTTAAGAACTATTTTCAATATTTATTAAGAGATCTGGAAACAATAAACAAATTAGTATACATTTCTAAGAACACTAAATTGTTATCAAATGCTCTCAAGACATCAAAATGTTACAGATTTACCATTGAAAAGTGTTAAATTTGGATTTATTCTTTTGTCCCTAGGCTAACAGCTGGTGGTGGTGTTGTTTTATAAAGTACCCATTTGAGGTGCTAATAGGTCCTAATTAGATAAATTAAACAAACATAGCATCAAGTCTCAAAAATGAAATGTCAGAACACATACCTTTTTGATCTGCAGATCACTAAGGGAATAAGAGTAAACTGCAAGTATGTGATTGTGTTTCCCACCTCAGTACACTGTGTTTGATAAAAAGAATGTTAATTTAGTAACTGCCCAAGATATTGCTCTGAGTGATTGAGATGTTTTCTAGGAAATTCTAGCTGCTTTCACTCTAATTTTCTATGTCCCTATTATGGATGAATGAACGAGTGAAAAAGAAATACTAATGCCTCCATGTTACAGTGTGACATTATCATATCTGAGAGGAGCATGCTGTTTGCATGGCCGGCTAAACAAAATTAAACAAAACAAATAACCAAAACTACAACAAGAAGCCAGGAGTGATTCATGTCCAGTCAGTTCAACAAATCTATATGTAAGTAAGGCACTGGGCTACCTTATGAGGACCACAAATATCACTTGAAGGATTTATACTCCAATGAAGAAATACTGACATGTTTACAACTAATGATAAAACACAAAACAATAAAGCTAATTATAAACACAGGAATCTTAAATTATTGTTGAATTTATAAAGCAGGCAGCACTGATGTAGAGTTTGAACTGCACCTGAAAAAAAGTGCAAACATGAAAGGAGAGACGAACAACCATCTAGATAAAGAGAATAGTATACATTAGGAGGCAGCAGACATGTGATGGGAGAACTTAATGAGTGGATTTAACCTCAGCCTAAGTTTAGTAGGAGGTTAGAAGACATAAGAAGTTCATGTTAAAAGGGAAATCAGTGACTTTTGTTTGAGAATTAATTGAGTTGGATGTATCTATGTGAAATTATGATCAGGATGGATATCCAAATTAAAGATTGTGTCACTTGCACAAAGGGAATAACTAAAGTTCTGGGAGCCTTAGAGACAGTCCAGAGAATATGCACCATATGATTAAAGAGTAAACCTATGGAATACCTCTGTGTAAATGCAAGTAAGAGGAAGAGAATAAGAAGCAGCATTCTGGGACATAGTGGGAGAGCCAAGAAAGAATGTATCTCAGATAGTATGAGAAGGTAAACATTTCATGGAAGAAGAGAATAGCCAACATTGTTAAAGGATGCACACGAGCAGCAGACTTAGCTTTTAGAAAGTCATCTGCCATATTTAAAAGAGCAATTTCAGTGAAGCGGTACAGAGGGAAACCAGGCTAGAGTAAATTGGCCAATGCAGGGATTGGTCAAAATGAGTGGAGGAGTTACCCAAAAAGCAGAGTGGAAAAGTTTTCCAGAGTGTAGGGAACATTAGAAAAGAAGGAGGGAGATGTATTACAAAAATATTTAGCCATATGAATTTAAAACAACACATTTTAGGTGTGACTTTGATATTCATTGAAGAGGTACATCAATCAAGCCTAAAATTTTCCAACCAGGACAATGAATGGATCACTTCAAAGAGTTACATTTCAATATCTTGACTTGTCTGATACTATCTACCTATTGATTACTAAGAAAGAAAATGCATAATGTGTATGACTTTAAAAAAACTTTCATATTGAACGAACATATAAGTGTTTCAAAGGAATTATACAGGAAAATTCACCTGCAAAGAAGAAAAATAAGACTTTTCTGCCTTAAAAAAAAAAATCTCTAAAATATTCATTCTTATACCATGGAAAATAAGTCTATGATTCAGCAAAGCATTTGGAGAAACAAATGTTTTCCACTCAAATAATCCTCAGAAAAGACTATGAATATATTTCTCAAAGGATATAGTCACTGCTTACATATCAGACAACCTGAAATTCACATTCTGAAAAACCACTGGTGCAGAATGTTTTAAGATCATGATGTTAATGGGCAAAGAAAGACTAAGGATATGTCAGATTGGAGGAGAGCAAGGTGATTTAAAGATCAGATCCTGAACCACGAAAAACAACCTGAGTGAAACAACTAAAGAAACATGACTAAGCCTATAGAGCATGTAACAGAATTGCTTCAGTGCTAATTTTCTAGTATTACTAATTGTATCCTGATTATGTCAGATGTTAACATTTGGGAAACTGGAAGGAAATTATAAGGAAATTCTGCAATATTTTTTCAAGCAGTTTTGTAAGTCTGAAATTATTTAAAAGTAAAAAGTTAAAAAGAAAAGAATATTGGTTTTGGCTGCACCACACGGCTTATGGGATCTTATTCCCCAACCAGGGATTGAACCCAGGCCCTCGGCAATGAAAAATCTACAGTCCTAACCACTGGACTACCAGGGAATTCCCTAAGAAAAGAACAATTTCTAACCACTAAAAGAAATGAGTGAAGAACCACATCTGGAATGAATAAAAAAAAAAAATTTGACTATATAGTTGTGTGTAACATATTACCTTTTCATTTTATTAAAAAATTTTAACCAGCTGTAAAAGGTCCAGAATTAAGTGACCGACTGAGTGAATTAAGAAAATATACAAAAAATGCTTGGGTCCTCAAGAAAGAAATACCTGTTCACATGTGAACCGACCTGTGTATTTCAGTAAAAGACTTATAAATAGAAACTCAGAAGGTGATTTTCAATCTGAGTTTTCACGTGACTTTCCTAATGTAAAAAAAGATTATCAAGGACAGTTTTGAGATTGTCATGTCACCCAATTTTGAGTAACTACTCTGTACAAGACATTGTTTTTCATAAGTAAAACATGCTCTCTGATTACTAAAAGTGCCTTATCAATGTTGGTTGACTATTACACATTTCTCAGTAACAGTATTTCATAGAATGCGTTATAACAAAGAGGTAAGCAAAATCCTTGGGACGAAGGAAGAAAGGAATCATTGGGATGACCTCATAAAGGCTTGGACAAATAGTTTTCCATCAAGAAGAAAATGGGGAAAGGTAATAGGCAAGGAAGTTTGAAGACAGCAGATAATTCTGATGAGTGGAGGCTGAGGCATAAAGGACAAAGGCATTATAGGGAAGAGAAAAAGCCTAAGCAAAGTCATGGGGAAGAAAATGCCCCAATTGCTTTGACTGCCTAATTCAAGTGAGAAGTGAAAGAGCTCCACAGCTGGAATTTCACTGAGTGACAGAATGTGAACAAGTAAATTTGGGCTTAAAGAGCCTTGGAGCTCCCAGAAAATTATGTGCCACAAGTACTAATCCTCCTCACATGGAAGGTCAGTTCCATTAAGTATTGCTCAATACAATTCTGTCCCTAAATTCAGTGTTATTTTCTTAGACTCCAAAATATGAAATATGTATTTTAGTTGCCCACTCCAAAGTGGTACTGTCAAATTCCAAAGATGTTGGATTTCTAAATATATTGAGTCTGTTGTTCTCAAAATGTGCTAAGTCACTTCAGTCATGGCTGACTCTTTGTGATGCTATGGACCTTAGCCCACCAGAATACTCTGGCCATGGGATTCTCCAGGCAAGAATACTGGAGTGGGTTGTCATTTCCTTCTCCACTGCATCTTCTGGACCCAGGGATCAAACCCGTGTCTCTTAGTCTCCTGCATTAGCAGGCAGCTTCTTTACCACTAGCACCACCTGAATAGTCAATTACTAATCACTGCTGACTTCTAAAAGATCAATAATTCAGAAGTGTCCAACAGGTTCCTGGGCCAGTACCAAACTGGTCACTGAGTTTTACAAAACTGAAAACCTCTTTGTTAATCACATATGGATGTCATTCCAGCAGCACCTAAAATGCTCAGGTATTTTAGTAGCATTTGTTCTGTGAGACATTAGTTCCAGAAGATGTTAATTGGTCTGATATGAAAAAAGCATTCCCTCAGCAAATAAATTTGGTAAACTTTGGCTTAAGGAAGGTGAATCAGATTTCTTTGCTACAGGAGTTATCAGAAACTTAAATATTCTAATGAAAAATATGGCATTTAAAAAGAGGGAAATAAGATGTGTCATTACACAAATCCAATAGAAATCTAGAGTAGAAGTGTTCTACATTTGAAAACTGTACTGGAGGCATCTCTGCTTGGCCTAATTTCAAGCCTATGGTACATTAGACAGAATGACTTAATGATATGTCTATGAGAAAAGATGAGTTTTTTGCCAAATTAGTTTGATTTCCGATACTTGGAGTTTATTCTAATTTCAACTTTTAAGTTAATATCATTTATTGGAAATTTTCTTTCCTTGGGAAAATGTCTCTTCTTTTAAAACAGAAATTAGTGGGGGAAAATTATGAACCGACATCCTTTCTTCTTTGGTGGAAAGCTAATTTCTAATGGGTACTCTGAATTGTATTGATCTTATGGTTACATCATTTGAAATGGTCACTTCAATGATATGTTGATACTAAAATCAAAGAAAGACTGCGACAGAAATCGAGAGCATAAACCACTATATAAATTTCAAAGAAATTAAAATCTAAGAACTCTAGTAGCAGTTTGGAAATATTTACGTACTGTGAAGGGCTTCCCAGGGGGTGCTAGTGGTAAAGAGTCCACCTGCTAATGAAGGAGACACAAGAGACGTGGGTTCGATCCCTGGATTGGGAAGATCTCCTGGAGAAGGAAATGGCAACCCACTCCAGTAGGCTTGCCTGGAAAATTCCACAGAGAAGCCTGATGAGCTTTAGTCCATGGGGTTGCAAAGAATTGGACATGACTGAGCAACTGAGCATGCATGCACATGCACTGTGAAAATAAACAAATTTCATTCAAATTGGAGCCTGGAAGCCCTGAAAAGGGTGCTGCCATGCATATAACTCACTCCAGCCTGCAGATCCCAGCAGGAGGAAAGATTTCCTGGCCCAGAACAGCAAAGTGGCCCCCGCCTACAGCCAATGAAAAACCACCACAGCCTCCTCAATCTACCCCTTTCTTCTACAAAAGCAATCCCCTCTCCTCTGTTCTCCAGACCTGCCTATAGTTTACCAAACATTGCTTGTCCTGAAGTGCAGTTCTCTTCTTTCCCCACATAAACTCATTTTGCTGGTAAAAATAACAGTCAAATTTATTTGAAGATCAATATTACCTCACAGACCCCTATGTTCTACTACAGGCAGTCATAACATGTTACACGCATAAACTATACGTATATAACATCAATACTTTGGTACTGGATGCTGCTGCTAAGTCGCTTCAGTCGTGTCTGACTCTGTGCGACCCCATAGACGGCAGCCCACCAGGCTTCGCCATCCCTGGGATTCTCCAGGCAAGAACACTGGAATGGGCTGCCATTTCCTTCTCCAATGTGTGAAAGTGAAGTCACTCAGTCATGTCTGACTCTTAGCAATTCCATGGACTGCCTACTAGGCTTCTCCGTCCATGGGTTTTTCCAGGCAAGAGTACTGGAGTGAGGTGCCATTGCCTTTAGTAACTTCAAATATTTGGATCTTGAGAAGAGTCAAAATTTCTATGAAGGTTCTGTAGCTTGAGAAGTGAAAGCATATGAATATCTGGCATTAGGTTCTGGATTAGCAGAAAGGATGTGTGCCTACTCAGTCACTCAGCCCTGTCCAACTCTTTGCTACCCCATGGACTATAAGTCACCAGGCTCCTCTGTCCATGGAATTCTCCAGGCAAAAATACTGGAGTGGGTTGCCATTTCCTTCTCCAGCAGAAAGGATGATACTTGATCAAAAACACTATGTCATTTCACAATATCAATTTATAGTTATCAGATTGTTTGAGAACAAAGTACTTTGTGGTTGCAGCAGGGTTTGAAATTAAAGCTGTTTTTCATATCTGCCATTATATTTCTTCATCAGATGTACATTAATCAAGGGACTTTTGTGCTTTAATTAGTCTACTTACATAATCATAATTATTTTTTATTTATAGTCACTTTAACAAAAAGTAAGATTACCTTTTCTCAAGTGGTTGATCAGGATTGTCAACCTATATAACCTTTGACACTATATATCCTTCAAAAAAGCATAATGCATACTTTAATATAATTTTTCCTTGGGAGAATTTACTAGTTTTTTTATTTTTTTATTTTTTTTCCTTTTTTTTTTTATTAAATTTTAAAATCTTTAATTCTTACATGTGTTTCCAAACATGAAACCCCCTCCCACCTCCCTCCCCATAACATCTCTGTGGGTCATCCCCATGCACCAGCCCCAAGCATGCTGTATCCTGCGTCAGACATAGACTGGCGATTCAATTCTTACATGATAGTATACATTATAGAATGCCATTCTCCCAAATCATCCCACCCTCTCCCTCTCTCTCTGAGTCCAAAAGTCCGTTATACACAGCTGTGTCTTTTTTCCTGTCTTGCATACAGGGTCGTCATTGCCATCTTTCTAAATTCCATATATATGTGTTAGTATACTGTATTGGTGTTTTTCTTTCTGGCTTACTTCACTCTGTATAATCGGCTCCAGTTTCATCCATCTCATCAGAACTGATTCAAATGAATTCTTTTTAACAGCTGAGTAATACTCCATTGTGTACATGTACCAAAGCTTTCTTATCCATTCATCTGCTGATGGACATCTAGGTTGTTTCCATGTCCTGGTGCTGGAGAGGGTGTGGAGAAAAGGGAACCCTCCTACACTGTTGGTGGGAATGCAAACTAGTACAGCCACTATGGAGAACAGTGTGGAGATTCCTTAAAAAATTGCAAATAGAACTACCTTATGACCCAGCAATCCCACTGCTGGGTATACACACCGAGGAAACCAGAATTGAAAGAGACACATGTACCCCAATGTTCATCGCAGCACTGTTTATAATAGCCAGGACATGGAAACATACTAGTTTTTTTAAAAAGCAAACTTTTTCCTATAATCAGGTCCTCCCATACAAATTACAATTTACTTAATTGGGACAGCTTCCTCTATTTAGAAAGTTAAATGTTTTAGAATTATCTGAATCTTGAGGCAAATGCTGGATTTGATTCTTCTTGCTTCTAAGAAGAATGCATTTACTGTCACTCCAGCTCTCTCCAGGTTGCTATTCCATGTTGTCTTCTACTTTGTTTTTCTCACCATTTTAGTTAATCTTCACTATCCAGGATACCAAGCAAATGCATGAGCAATATTATTTCATAATAACTAGAAAAAGCTTTCAATAAAAGTTTGATCGTAGGGGTATAGTAATACTTTATTTCAAAATCTTGGAATTCTTAGATAAATATTATTTAGAAAACTTCCCCGGTGGCTCACACAGTAAAGAATCTGCCTTCAATGTGGAAGACATGAACTGCCAGCTCTCAGGAAAGTAACTGACATATGATAGTTGCTTAATAAATTAAACAAATGAAAGAGCTCCATCAAAAAAAATTATCTTCTATGAACACAGATAAATCTGCCAGTGGGTGTTCTTTGTCAAAAAATGATCTTCTCAAAATCCTTTAACACTTCAACAACAATGATTAAATGCTGATGAGCAGATGATAGAATATTTGGAAATTTGTTATTGTTGCTTAGTGGCTTATTCATGTCTGACTCTTTTGTGACCCCATGGACTATAGCCCACCAGCCTCCTCTGTCCATGAGATTATCCAGTCAAGAACACTGGAGTGGATTGTTGGGCCCTCCTCCAGGGGCTCTTCCCAACCTATGAATTGAACCCACTTCTCTTGTGTCTCCTGCACTGGCAGGCACGTTCTTCACCACTAGAACACCAAAAAATTGATGCTTCTAAAATGTGGTGTTGGAGAAGACTCTTGAGAGTCCCTTGGACTGCAAGGAGATCTAACCAGTCCATTCTAAATGAGATTAGTCCTGAATATTCATTGGAAGGACTGATGCTGAAGCTGAAATTCCCATACTTTGGCCACCTGATTCGAAGAACTGACTCATTTGAAAAGACCCTCATCCTGGGAAAGATTGAAGGCGGGAGGAGAAGGGGAAGACAGTGGATGAGATGGTAGGATGGCATCACCAACTCAATGGACATGAGTTTGACTAAATTCCAGGAGTTGATGACGGACAGGGAAGCCTGGAGTGCTGCAGTCCGTGGTGTTGAAAAGAGTCGGGCACCACTGAGCGACTGAATTGAACTGAGGGCCACCAGAGAAACCCAATTAGCTCTTTCGGATGACACTAAGGTAACAATCAAAAGAGATTAGCATAGTAAGCACTTACTCTATATTTATATGTTATTTAGAGTATCACAAAGAGATCTAATTTAAAAGTTGAAAGAAAAGTTACATTTATACAAAGGGTACACATCAATGACTATAAATGCACTGTCCTTTGAAGAAATTTTCAAAGACATTTAATTTTTTTTCATCTATCAACTGTCAAAAAGTTAAGGAACACGACAGACAACATTATTAATATTTTCATGATACCATAATTTATTTCAGTAAGACTTCAATGTCCAACATTTTGAGTTTTTCTAATTTTTCATTATAATTTAGTGTTTTAACAATTGTAGGTAAGCTAAATTTATGTGTGATGATCATATCATTAAAAAACTCAGGTTTTTTAACAGAGAAATCAAATTAAAATAGTAAAACACTTATCAGTAGTGAAAATTCCATACCAAAGTGTAAAAGAGAAACCAATACAAAGGCTACTTTTTAATAATGGCTAATCTGAGAAGAGTTATGGTAACTTAGAGGCTTCCCAGTGGTACAGTCATAAGAATCTGCCTGACAATTCAGAAGACAGGAGAGACATGGGCTGGATCTCTATGTTGGGAGATCCCTTGGAGCAGGAATTGCCAACTCACCCCAATATTCTTCCCTGGGAAAATTCCATGGACAGAGGAGCCTAGCTACAGTCCATAGGGTTGCAAAAATTAGAACAACTAAACTCATATGTGCACACTCACATGCACACACTGCAACTTAAAATATATAAAACATCTTGAATGTTATTAAAGTATTAAGTGTCAAGTATTTAGACATTTTAAGATTTTAAGGTGCTAAGCATTTTAATCAGCATGTTTAAAATTTTCTCTTTTTAATTAAAGAATGCATTTTAAAGGTTACTACAGAATGAATAAAGCTATATTGTTTTATGGCATTTAAAAAATTAATATACACACATATAATTTCACTTAATGCAAGTTTAATTTTATATCTTTAACATATTGCATTTGAGTCGACTTTCAACATGAAAAAGATTCAAGTCAAACAATCAAAATGTTAGACTAGTGAAGAAAGCTGCTGCTGCTAAGTGACTTCAGTCGTGTCCGACTCTGTGCGACCCCATAGACGGCAGCCCACCAGGCTCCTCTGTCCCTGGCATTCTCCAGGCAAGAACACTGGAGTGGGTTGCCATTTCCTTCACCAATGCATGAAAGTGAAAAGTGAAAGTGAAGTTGCTCAGTCATGTCCAACTCTTCATGACGCCATGGACTGCAGCCTACCAGGTTCCTTCGTCCATGGCGTTTTCCAGGCAAGAGTACTGGAGTGGGTTGCCATTGCCTTCTCCAATAGTATAGTTTAAACATGTTTAAATATTAGAACCCTAAGGGCATTTTGATTTTCCACATTGTGGGCAGACGCTTTACTGTCTGAGCCACCAGGGAAGCCTCCTTAAAAATCCCTGCAGTAATTGAAATTAAAATGAAATATGACACATTAAGTGATGAGTAATCATACCGGAGACATACTATTTTGTCCACTAGAAGAATTTGTGAAGTTTAGTCATCAAATAGAAAGAACATATAGCTACTTGAAATAATGATGTTTAATGTACTTGCTCTGGGAATGACATCACAATCATCATAAAACAGCTACCTTTTTTTTTCCCTTTAATTCCAAAATATGCTTCTACCAATTAAATCTAAAATCTTCCTAATAATGGAAGGCACTCATTAAATAATGAGAAAAAAATTAGGAATTGAAAAAGATTACAATGCTTATCTCTGTGTAACTTTAATATGTGTCCATGTGTGATCAGTCAATTAGTTGTGTCTGAATCTCTGCTAACCCATGGACTGTAGACCACCAGATACATATTATTAAAAGTGCTTCCCCACCACAGGTTTTAGAATAGGCTTGATGTGTAAATAGTGATAGTGAAAGCCACTCAGTTGTGTCTGACTCTCTGGGACACATACAGTCCATGGAATTCTCCAGGCCAAAATACTGCAGTGATTTGCCATCCCTTCTTCAGGGGATCTTCCCAATCCAGGGATTAAACCCAGGGATCAAATGTCTCAGACACTGCAGGCAGATTCTTTACCAGCTGAGCCACTAGGGAAACACATGTGTAAATACTTAACGGTAAAACAGTACAGAACTTTGTAAGATTCTTACGGATAAATAATCATTTGGAAGCTACCTGTGTCATGAAGAGATGAGAGGGTCCTTTAGGAGAGAAAGGTGAAGTTAGAAGATAATGTCAAATTTTAGATCACGTGTTTGTATTCCAGAAAGAAAAATAAATCTGTCCTAGATAAAATCTGTTCTAAGTAGAATACAATTTAGAAAAACTTGGAGACCAAAATCCCTGTTCTTGTCCTAATCAGAAAGATAGCATTTGTAATCTCACATTTTAAACAATTTCAGTAAAAACAACCTTTGTGTGCATGCTCAGTCAAGTCTGACTCTTTGCAACCCATGGACTATAGCCTGCCAAGCTCCTCTGTCCATAGGATTTCCCAGGCAAGAATACTGGAGTGGGTTGCCATTTCCTCCTCCAGGGGATCTTCCCAAGCCAGGGACTGAAACTGAGTCTCCTGTGTCTCCTCGCATTGGCAGGCGAATTCTTTACCACTGAGCCACCTGGGAAGCCCCCAAAATGATTTTTAGCTACATACTAAATATTTGTTGGAATATAGAGGAAATTGTTTTCTTCAGTGTATGCTGATCCATCTATTTTGTGGGGGGCAGAAAAGAAGTTCCTTAGAAAGTAAATTATCTATCCCTTGACATTTACTTTTATGATGGAAAAGGAGTCCTATACTTAAAATTTTGCATTTATTTAAAGTTTTACCAGCTATATATTTATTCACCTAGGCTAAACCTCCCCAAAAAGTCACTTACAATTTGCTTTTGCTTCAAACTGTCACCAGTTATCCATTTACAATGTGAACTATTTTATGATTTTTTAAAAAATGATGTATGGTGTGATTGACAAATTTAGACAGTGTGTTGAAAAGCAGAGACATTACTCTGCTGACAAGGTTCCATATAATCAAGACTGTGGTCTTCCCAGTGGTTGCTTATGGTTGTGAGAGCTGGACCATAAGGAAGGCAGAATGCCAAAGAATTGGTACCTTTGAACTGTGGTGCCGAGAAGACTCATGAAAATCCCTTGGACAGAAGGAGACCAAACTAGTCAATCTTAAGGGAGATCCAACACTGGAAGGACTGAGCCTGAAGCGGAAGCTCCAGTATTTTGGTCATCTAATGAGCACAGCCAACTCACTGGGAAAGTCCCTGACGCTGGGAAAGATTGAGGGCAGAAGGAAAAGAGTGTATCAAAGGATGCAATGGCTAGGTGGCATTACTGAGGTAAGGAACATGAACTTGGGCAAACTGCAGGAGACAGTGATGGACAGGGAGGCCTGGCACGCTGCAGTCCATGGGGTCACAAACAGTCAGACACAACAGGGTAACTGAGCAAGCAATAGTGTGATTTACAGTTCTGTGTTAGTTTCAAGTGTACAGCAAAGTGATCAGTTATACATATATATTCTTTTTCAGATTCTTTTCCATTACAGGTTATTACAAGATACTGAATAGAGTTCCCTAAGTTATACAGTAGGTCCTTGTTGTTGATCTGTTTTATGCACAGTTATGTGTATATGTTAATCCCAAACTCCTCATTTATTCTCCCCTCCCCTTTGGAAACCATATGCCTATCTTCTATGTTTGTAAGTCTATTTATATTTTGTAAATAAGTTCATTTGTACCACATTTTAGATTCCACATATAAGTAATATCAGACAGCATTTGTGTTACTCTGTTTAATTTATTGCATTTAGCATAATAATCTCTAGGGGCATCCATGTTGCTTCAAATGTCAATATTTTATGTAACATTCCATTATATTCATATACCACTTCTTTATCCTTTCTTCCATTAATGGACAATTACTCTGCTTCCAAGTCTTGGCTATTGTAAATAGTGCTGTTATTTAAATCGGGGTACATATAACTTTCCTTCTTTGAGCTTTCATGTTTTATGGCTATATTCCCAGCAGTGGGATAGTTGGATCATATGATAAATCTATTTTTATATTTTAAGGAACCTCCATACTGTTCTTCATACTGACTGTACCAATTTATATTCTCAGCAATAATGTAGGAAGCTTCTCTTTCCTCTATATCCTCTCCAGGATTAATTATTTGTAGACTTCTTGATGATGGCCCTTCTGACTAGAATGAGGTGATACCTCATTGTAGTTTTGATTTGATTTCTTTAATAAATAGTGAGGGACTTCCCTGGTGGCTTGGTGGTAAAGAATCACCTGCCAGTGCAAGAAATGCAGGGTCAGTCCCTGGGTCAAGAAAGCCACCTGGAGAGGGAAATGGAAACCCACTCCAGTATTCTTGATTGGGAAAACCCAAGGACAGAGAAGCCTAGCAAGCTACACTACATGGGGCTACAAAAGTCAGACACAATGACTAAACAACCACAATAATTAGCAATGCTGAGCATCTTTTCATGTGCCCATTGGCCATCTATAAGTCTTCAGAAAAATGTCTAGTTAGGGCTTCTGCCCATTTTTTTATTGGGTTGCTTGTTTTTTGATATTGAATTGTATGAGCTGTTTGTATATTTTGGAAATTAACCCCTTGTAGATTGCATTATTTGCAATATTTTCTCCCAGTCCATAAGTTGTCTTACAATGTGTACTTTTAAAATAAAATATTTAAGAAACATTTTATAGACTATTTTAATATAAATTAATGAAAATACCATCTATACCTTGTATATTTTTCAGATAACCGGAATCAAAACCCTCAGTGAAAGTATATCCCTGGAAATAAATATATTTAGTAAAGATAAACTACCAATTTATCCTAAAAAGCACTATATGAACAAAGGATGAGTATACATAACTATTAGGGCTTCCCAGGTGGCACTAGTGGTAAAGAATCTGCCTGTCAATGCAGGAGAGGTAAGAGACACAAGTTCAATCCTCTGGTCAGGAAGATCCCTTGGAGGAGGGCATGGCAACCCACTCTACTATTGTTGCCTGGAGAATCCCATGGACAGAGGAGGTTGGAGGGTTATATTCCACAGTGTCATAAAGAGTTGGACAGAACTGAAGCAACTTAGCATGCACATACACATTACTACTAATAACTTTCTCCTAACCAAATGTTCTAAATTCTCTGTAGCCAAAGTCTTGATTCAGGGGAAAAAATTAAAAAGAGCCTTTCAAAATTTATCCACTACTATACTGTTTAGAGGCATTATCCTAAAAACACTAAATTTTAATTTGCAATATACAAAAGGATTATTATACTGTGGAAGAATTCTCCATAATTAGAGAAAATGAGTATTTGGGGAAGAGGCTAACATTTGCAAACAATAAAACTGTGGATTTTCTCATGTTGAAACAACATCAAAGTAATGAGCCTCTTTGTCACGTGGGTGCCAAAGGTTCAAAAGTGTAAGTCCAAATGTCCTAATGAGACCACCTGGCATTTATTTCTTTTAATGTCTCTTGCTTAAGACATGGCAGCAATCACGCATGGAGTACTGCAATTCACTCCACTTTAAGAACTCCATCTTGTAGCAATTGTTCTTTTTAAAGAGAAGTGTCTTTAGTTACAGAAATGGGCATGGTTTTAGAGTAGAAAAGATTAGCAACAAAGGATAGCCATGTCCTCTGAACTGACACTGATTTCAGCTTAGAAACTAGAGTTTCGTTTTTAAACTAAAGGGCTCAGTGTTAAAGAATCTGCCTGCAAGTGCAGGAGATGAAGGAGAAGTGGGTTCGATCCCTGGGTCAGAAAGATCCCCTGAAGAAGGAAATGGCAACTTACTCCAGTATCCTTGCCCGGGAAATCCCATGGACAGAAGAGCCTGGCAGGCTACAGTGCTCAGGGTCACAAAGAGTCGCACAGGACTGAGTGAGTGAGCACACACACAGCACACACAATTAATCAACAGTTATTCCCCCAAATTAGGATTGTTTAACAACAATAAAAATTCAGTTTTAAAGATGAAAACTTTAAAATATTATTTTTGATGCATCAAATTACTCAGCACAACACACTTAGAACACTTTACTAGGTATCATTTGGTTTCTATATTATATTCTTAGGTATAAAATATTTACAACAGTGCCTGAATTGTATTAAACCAATATTTTTATTGCCATTTTTGACAGATAATATCTAATTGAGAGTATTTCAATAAAAATTCAGAGAGTAAAACTTATAGTCAGGTTAGATTTTTCAAAAGTTAAACTAGTTGAATACACATTTATATGGACATGAATATTCCACATGTAGAGGCTATTTATGCTCCAATTATTTCCTTAGTAATGGGGGAAGATTTTTCACTTAGATCACAGAGAAATTTTCCCTCTAATTTTCAAGGCAGTTATGAAGTATGCCCTCTCATGTCTGTTATCACTTCTGCCTCATGGCTCCAACAGATGCTATAAAAAGTTAGTTAGTAGCTCTGAAAAAGAGACAGTCCTCTTTAAATTGCACATAAATGGACTTTTTCCAGTAGTTAGTAGGAATCAAAAACATCAAACAAAGTACAATGAATATGTTTTAAGCAACTGCACTCAGACTTTTCTGTAATTAATATATCAAATTCATCAACTTTTATGCAAGCAAATGGTCAGTTCATTGGAAATTGCCATAGGACAAGAACTAGCATTAGGCATAGAAAGAGGACCATCTGGGAACACAGAAACCAGAAAATGAAACTAGGTTTCATATAGGTATATAGAAAATAATGCTGTGTGTATATGTATGTTTGTGTGTGTGTGTGTGTGTGTGTGTGTGTGTGTGTGTGTGTGTGTGTGTTAGCAGCTCCTGGCTAAATGTTTCATCAATATTCTAAATGGATGAATTAGTAGTAAAATTAGGACTACACAGAGGATTGTTGTTGTTTAGTGGCTAAAGCATGTTCGACTCTTGGCAACTCCATGGACTGTAGCCTGCCAGGCTTCTCCGTCCATGGGATTTTCCAGGCAAGAATACTGGAGTGGGTTTCTATATTCTTCTTCAGGGGATCATCTTGACCCAGGGATAGAACTCATGTCTTCTACATTGCAGGCAAGATTCTCTATCACTGATCCACCAGGGAAGACCACACAAAGGGTATGCAGTTTTAAATTAGTTTTAATTAAAGAAGGTTCATGTATGGTTTAATTTGACTATTTAGAAAACTTTAATGTCTTCCATTGTCTTTGTTTTTGTTTTTTTCCAACATTTTTTTTTCTTTTGCAAACAAATCCATCTCAATTATATTTTCTATACTGGGGCTCTGAGCATTTGGATAAAGTAAAAATAAATAAATAAATAAATTCTTACAGATGCTGGCAGAACAAACAGGATTCCTGGTTAAGTATGCCACATGTTCCACAAGAACTTCTAATTCAACAGTATTTCAACAAAAGTATGTCTTCATCAGACAGTATTACCAAGGACAGTTTTCATTAATAAAGTTGGGGGAATTAAAGTACACATTCTCTAGGATACGCATAAAATGAATCACCCTAAAAATAAATAGAAAACAAAAATACAAAGATAGAAAATATATACAGAACTATTAAAAATCTCTGCAAGTGCTTTTCAATAATAAATTATTATTTTATAAGCGATTATCTTTTGTCTAATGGATAAAAGAAAATAGAAGAAGCCAAGAGAAATAATATATAATAGCTGAGAGAACAGTGATATTCTAGGAAAAGTATTTAAAATTAGTAATCAAGAATTGGAGGCAGAAGCAGAAACAGCTATTCTGAGCTGCATTCCTAAGAGCCTGATTAAACCAATACAGTATTGTAAAGTAAAATAAAGTAAAATTAAAAAAAAAAAAAAAAAGAAAATCTTGAATTTTGGCATCTAACGGAAGGAAAGTCTTCTTCTGGTGCGGCCCAGCTCCTCCTGCCACACATAGGAAGGATCAGCATAACTCGTTTCTGGAAAGACTTCTGCAACTTTTCCAAGCTAGTTAATAGCTCTTGCACAATATGTTCAAGAATTTGGGTCATATGTCTGGATTGTAATTATTTATTTCTCTTTCTCCTAAACCAGAATTTGAGCCTTCTCAGGGTTAGAGTAATATTTTAGTCATCTTGGTATTTCCCAAGCCTGACAACACTACCTAGAGTTATAATTACATTACCTATAATTATAATAACATTATTACCTTATAATACAGCCTCCACTAAAGTATTTCCTGTTGTTAATGCCACTAAGATCTGTGCATTTATTCAACATTTCTCTCAGTATTTATGTTAGAATTATATTCTTTGTTTTCAGATTTACTGCAACCTTTTTAGGCTATATCTGAACTATAAAAAAGGGAGCACAGTCTGGTGTTTTGTGACATCCTGGAGGGGTGGAATGGGAGTGGTGTAGGAGGCTCAAGACAGAGGGGATATATATATATATAATTATGACTAATTCACATTGATATACAGCAGAAACCAGCACAAAATTGTAAAGCAATTATCCTCCAATTTAAAAGAAAGCTTCGATGTAAAATTTTAAAATAAAAATGGGAAATACACTACATAATAAAAGAGGTCCTTTTAATTCCTGACCTCTTCCTAATAGGTGGAAGAACCAGATTTTGCCTATAAAATTTATTTCATTTTTTTAAGCCACACTTCTTGGCTTCATGTTATCCAGTCTCTCCATACTAAGTATTCAGAGCCTAATGTACCCAGAAATTACTATATCCCTCTTTATTATCACTTAGTCTTTTAAATGTTCCAATTTATAGTTCTAAGTAATACAAAATGGGCAGGCTGTTACAATTCTGTCATTGAATCAAAAACTTTAACACAAGTTAGACTGTGCGAGGGGAGGCTCAAGTAGCTGTTCACCTAACAAAAACTTAAACAATATAAACTTGTGTATTTGCATTGTGGTGTGTGTGTGCTCACACATATATATTTGTATATGCATTTTTGTGGATGTGCATATATACACACACCCATATATCTATCATGTATGTGCATATAACCACCACAAAGAATGCTAACTGCTACACAGGTATTTTATATGAGCAAATGGTTTTCTTTCTCTGAAGTAAGGCGAGATACGAGTATGATAGAAACGTAGTACTGTACATAGCTTTAGTTCACCACCTGGAAGGACATTGAAATCTAAAAGCAGGGTCACAAGAAGGGGAAATGGGATAATACAAAGGACTATTTTCTTGAAAAAGGTAACAGCATATAAAAACGCCAAAAGGATAAGCAGAACTTGATCTAGTGGGATTATTATTATTATTTTTTTAATTCCGTATCCTTGACTCACAGATGGAGGGGAAGGTGGAGGGAAAGTGGTGAGAGGTTGAGGAGGCCCCAGACTGTTGACGCTGGCCTGCTTCCTTCTTTTGGACACTGTGGCTTTCTCAGAGGTGGTGAAGGAGGAAACCCACTAAGGAGCAAGAATGGAAAGCAGTCAAGTCCCGCAAAGCCTGAGCTCCTCAGAGGTGGTGGTGGCGGGTCACCATGTGCGGGCCCCGCGGTTACAGCCTTGGGATGCCAATCTTGATCCACACCCAAGCTCAGAAAGCTGCTCTGGTGAAGGCTATGACAGGATGGTCGCGCAATGCAAACGGCAGCATCCTGAGGTTTCGGCCACGAGCACCAAATACAGAGGGGAAAGTTCTCTTGTCTGTTTACCAATTTTTTTTTTTTTTCTTAAAATAACCAGTTTCTTCATCCTCAGAACTAATAGCTTATGGCAGTTTTAAACCACGTATCCGTTTGAAATTCAGAGTTTAGTCTAAATGGCTAGGGGGCAACCCTATTTAGCAGCACAAATTATGTCTAAATATGGAAAAAGACAGGTAGTCAGTGTAGAAAATTATCCTGAAAGATCATTTTTTTCTTCCCTTTGTGCTGACAGAACTGGTGCTTTGAAAGTGAGAATGAGCTGGACAGTTATCAGGAAAAGTTTGTTCCAGGTGAAGAAAAAGAAGACAGGGCACCTGAAAGCTCTTTAAAGCAGAGGAACAGCCTCATCTTCACTCTGCTCAGCTCTATTTTGAGCTGTTTGTTAGTTCATATTTCACAGATGCTCCAATAAAATAAAGGTTAAAAAATGTGAATATAATCCCTGATGCTGGTTTTGTGACGTTCAGCGATATAGTATGGGTGGCTCCTAGATTTCCACAGCTAGTATTTGTTATCAGAAGAATATGGGATAAGCTGTCTGAAGTCCCTAGGATCCCCTTTGTCTCATCTATAAAATGCGGATGGTGATGATTCCAACCACTCATGTCTCTTAGAAGACTTTGATGGGAATCTGCAAATCTAAAGATGAAAATGTGGTACAGTGGATATATGCTGTTATTTGGAAGGGAGAGTTTTATTTGAAATTTTTAACAAATCATAAGCTTAACTCCAAAACAGTTCTATGGACTTAGAAAAGGAGAAAAGTGGAAGATAATTTAGATTGTAGTATTAAATAGAAATAGCTTGCAACCAAGAGGAAAGCATGGCAACCCACTCCAGTATTCCTGCCTGGAGAATCCCATGGGCAGAAGAGTCCATAGTCCATGGTGTTGCAAAGAGTCAAGCATGACTGAAGACACTTAGCACACATGCAACATGCAGCCGAAGATAGGAATGATTTAGTCATGTCTGGTATAGCGTCAACTGTTGCTGATAAAACTGTCAAGAAGGCGAATGTGACATAATATGAGGTTCAAGCCTTATGCTACTTCAAAAATTGAAAACACAAGTTCTCAGACCTCAGTTTAATCTGATGTGATGTTTTCACAGAAAGGGGTTAAAATATAACTGGTTTGGTTGCCTGGAATATGGAATCATCACAACTGACAAGTAGGAGGAATAGTTAGGATACGTGTTGAAATCTGAGGCTGGGGCTTAAGGAAGATGCTTGTTCTTTCAGTTACAAATGAGGCAGAACACCAAACAAAGGACAGAAGACCAAATATCAGAGCTAAGAGGAGAGTCTACTTGTAGAGAAGGACCAGAATGTCAATTACTATCTCAGAAGTACCCCTCAGGCTTATGACACAATCATCTGGCCCACAAAACACAGATACATCTCCAATGAGACCTCATACTATGTGTGGCAGTAAAATTATCAGCTAGATGGAAAAGTCCCTTGATGCACACTGAATATAGGCTAAGACATTTTCCAGGTAGAAAGAAACTTTCTCCCACTGTCCTGGTTTCTCACAGCAGTTGCTCTTTCCCACTCATTTAATCAGATGAGCAGCCCCTCTACAACAGCTCTAGAGGGGCTCTGCCTAAGGGCCATTTCCCCTAAACACATCCTTCTCTCCACTGCCAAAACCTAAGGAAACACAGTCCTAGTTACCTCTTGGCAGCTGTGATGGCCCTGGACCAGGAACCTATGAGACAGCAGGAAAGGGTCCCTTACTCTTTGGGGAATACCGACTATCAGTGACATTTTAAGTGCAGAAGTCTATGTTTATTCCCCACTCTCCACTTTTGCGGCCACTGCATTTTTTAATTTTTAAATTCATTCGCAAAAGGTTTATTAAGCATCTATTCTGTGTCAGGCTACATAACAAATGATGATGGACTGTCTCCATCTTCATGTTCATCACAGTCATTTGCTTTACAGAAGTGAAAGACTGGTGAAATGGTCAAGATGCCAGGGTTTACAAATACCCACCCTGCAGACTCCATTAGCGCCATTCAGACTGTATAAACATTTCTATCTCAGGCATTTCTAGGAGAGAGTCTGGTTAAAGGGAAAGACACATGCTTCTAGAGCTTCTAAGACATGCCCACGATCACACAGTCTGGAATAGAAAAGCTGACCAGATTGGTCCCAGATGCGGCACTATCATCTAGTTCTTTCACGTTCCGCAGAGATGACCCACTGGAAAAGACCCTGATGCTGGGAAAGGTTGAAGGCAGGAGGAAAGGGGACAACAGAGGATGAGCTGGTTGGATGACATCACCAACTCAAAGGTCATGACTTTGAGCAAGCTCCAGAAGATAGTGAAAGACAGGGAAGGCTTGTGCACTGCAGTTCATAGGATCACAGATTTGGACACGCCTGAGTGACTGAACAACACTAGTGATTTTTAAATGTTTGCTTCATTTAACTTGAATAATAGAAATCTTTGCTTAAATTATGTATTATTAGAAATCCCAACCAGAGAAGGCAATGGCACCCCACTCCAGTACTCTTGCCTGGAAAATCCCATGGGCGGAGAAGCCTGGCAGGCTGCAGTCCATGGGGTCACTAGGAGTCAGATACAACTGAGCGACTTCACTTTCACTTCTCACATTCATGCATTGGAGAGGGAAATAGCAACCCACTCCAGTGTTCTTGCCTGGAGAATCCCAGGGACGGGGGAGCCTGGTGGGCTGCCATCTCTGGGGTTGCACAGAGTCGGACACGACTGAAGCGACTTAGCAGTAGCAGCAGCAGAAATCTCAGTATAAAAATGAATAAAAACAAAAGTGTTCCGTTAGAATCAGACCCAGAGTGGGCTAGCCATGTGAACACCATATCACTTAGTGGCAAAGTATTCAGGTTCAGCACTAATTCTCATAAAAATGTCAAACTGGAAGAATAGAAAACTCAAAGTATGTTCTTACTTCTTGCCAGAGGCTGAATATTTATCCAACCTACCCCATCCTCATTTATATGTTGAAGCCCTACTAGCGTTTGGTGTGGGGCTTCTGTGAGCTAATTAGGTTTAACAAAGGTTCTAAGCATGTAGCCCTTGAGGATATTTAGTGTATAAGAAGAGGAAGAACCTGCCCTCCCTACCTTATGAGGACACAGAAGACAGGCACAAGTCTTACTCTCTGTGACCTCACGGACTGTAGCCTGCCAGTCTCCTCCATCCATGAGGTTTCCCAGGCAAGAATCCTGGAGTGTGTTGCCATTTCCTCCTCCAGGGGATCTTCCCAACCCAGGGATTGAACCTGCATTTCTTGCATCTCTTGCATTGACAGGTAGGCTCTTTACCACTCAGCCACATGGGAGGAAACAAGGAAGGTACCTGCCTGAAAACTAGTAAAAGGGCCTCATCAGACACTAAGTCTTCCAGCACCTTGATCTTGGACTTCTCAGCCTCCAGAACCATGAGAAATAGAAGCCCCCAGTCTTTGTTTTGATTTTGTTACAGCAGCTCAATCTGACTAAGGCAGTGGCAATGTTTTTGCACTTAGCGACATGAAGCATTGAAGAAAGTGAGGGTCACGTGAAACAGAAGAAAGAAGAGACATTCACTTCATGCTATTAAAGCTGGCACAATCACTTTTTCTCTAAAGAAAATCTTTACAAAGGAATTTTTAATCTTTTCAAAGACATTCCAGCCTTCGCATTCTGATCATCACATATCTACAACTATGGTGTTAATGGAGCAAAGAAACTCAGGAGCCCAAATTAATTTTAAAATCATAACTGTATAACTTTGGGAGGAAAAATAAACGAGGGCACAAATAATAAACTGATGAAACAGAGCAAATCCAGACAACAAAAGGTTTTTTTTTTTTTCTTTTTTCTTTTAATCTTCAGTTAAAATGAGAGTTTAAAGGAAAGATTTCAAATAACTTGTGTTTTTATTTGTTTTAAGCTTAAGAGTTTTTTTGATATTTAATTAATCTGTTTAGCTCTTTTGCAGGAGAATTTAAATTAAGTGTTAGAATAAATTGTTGATTGTATAAATTTATATTGGACATTGCTTGTTAGAGGACATACAGATGTTCATTGTCAAGAAATTCCTTTGCACATAATAAATATATCCAAAAGCTCTTTGGTTTTGTAATAGTGCATTTTATACTGTCACTTTTTTCTCCCTTAAATGAAATTGAAGAATGTTTTAAGTCTTTTCTTACTCTATATTCCACAGGTGTTCCAATAAAATTTTAAGAATTGCAAATATAAACATTTAATGCTGGTTTTTAAATATATGTTTACATGGTGTGGGTGGTCCCTAACAATTTTCCATGACCAATACTTATTATCAAAAGACCTGTTTTTTATCTCCCTAAAGATTTTTTTTTAAAGCCAAGATACTTTATTTTGACAGGTATGCCCGAAACAGTGTAATATCCCTATATATCTTTTATAAATGAGCTGCTCATTGGTATTTTTACAGAAAGAATGCCTAGTATATAATAAAATTCAAAATCACCCAATAAAGCAGCTTTGAAACTATGGCTGTAACTTTTATTGAAGAATTTTAGATGGGAAATGGAACTGTTTAAAAAAATTATTTTATGTTGGCCTAAAAATTGGGGAATTCAGTTTAAGAATATTATCCTCTAGGTCTTAACTCTAAATTAATTGTCTGTGAGATGGGGGATGTCACTACATCCTTGGATCTTTTCTTTTCTAAGATTATAAAAGAAAAGAACTGGACCATATTGCATCCAGGAACAGCCTTCCATTAGGCTTATAAAAAGGCCATATAAAGGATCCAGTCCATAAGTTGGGCTCTAAAGAACTAGAAGGATTTTGACATGTCAAGGATGATTTTTCTCCTGATTTCTATCATGTTAGTTTCCAATTCATCTCTACTTTTCAAAGAATACCACTTGTTAGAATACAATCCCAAATCACATCACCAAGCAAAAGAGCATTTTGTAGTTGATCTCTACCATTTCAGTGTTTCTAGCTTAAAGAAACATTTTGCAGCAAGTAAACTCAGCTGCTCACTATATCCCAAACACACATCCATCCCTATGGCATCATGGACCATCTTATCATCCTAGCATCTCTCATTGGAATGCACCTCTCCCTTCTTTCAAATTTCATTTATTTTTCAAGTGCTAACTCACACATATATTCCTCTATAAAATTTTCTTAAATGTCTATCTTCTACTTAACATCTCTTGATGGTTTCTGTTGCATTTGAGATACAATTTTGTCTCTGTAACATGATACACAAAGATTTTTGTGACATGGCTCCTGTCTCTGCTGCTGCTGCTGCTGCTGCTGCTGCTAAGTCGCTTCAGTCGTGTCCGACTCTGTGCAACCCCATAGACGGCAGCCCACTAGGCTCCCGTGTCCCTGGGATTCTCCAGGCAAGAACACTGGAGTGGGTTGCCGTTTCCTTCTCCAATGCATGAAAGCGAGAAGTGAAAAGTGCAGTCGCTCAGTCGTGTCCGACTCTTAGCGACCCCATGGACTACAGCCTACCAGGCTCCTCCATCCATGGGATTTTCCAGGCAACAGTATTGGAGTGGGGTGCCATTGCCTGTCTCTAGTCTCCTCTATTTAATGCATTTTAACAGATAGCAAACAATTTAGAGTGTATCAAGCAGTAAGTCAAAATGATGAATCAGATGGTCAAGATCTCTGTCATCATGGAACTTGGTTCTAGTGGAAAAGATAGATGAAAATAAGCAAGTAATACATTGAGAAGATAATTCCAGACAGTGATATGAAGGAAACAAAGCAGGAGAGTATATTTTGAATTGAGGAGAGAGAGGTGGGTCAAAGAAAATGTCTGTGAGAGAAGGATAAAAAAGGTATTCTTTCAACAGAGTCTAAAAGATAAGATGTTAGACAAGTAAGAATCCAAGGGCAAAGCAATGCAAGAGGAAAAAGCCAGTGTCAGCAGTAGGACTGAGGTAGATGAGACATGTGATTGCAGATGACTACAGAGAAATGTTAACAAAGAATCAGACGCAATTGAGTGACTAACACTTTCACTTTTGGGCTTCCCAGGTGGCATGGCAGTGAAGAATCAGCCTGCCAATGCAGGAGATACAAGAGTTGCAGGTTCCATCCCTGGGTCGGAAACATCCTCTAGAGGAGGAAATGACAATCCAGTCCAATATTCTTGCCTGGATAATCCCATGGACAGAAGAGCCTGGAGAGCTACAGTCCATGAGGTCACAAAGAGTTGGACATGACTGAGCAACTGAATGAGTACACTGAACCACAGAAATAGGCAGGGCCAGATCAAGCAAGGTCTTATCCGCTGGACTATGTGGAATTTGGATTTTCTTCTCAGTGTATTAGGAAGTTACAGAGTGGTTTAAGTGAGGAAATCATGCTCTGTCTTATATTTTTAGATGATTGTTTTGGCTGCTGTGGAGAGAATGGATTTTAGTGTTATAAAAAAGGAAGTTGGGAGAATAAGTCATTTCAGTAGTGAATTCATCTCACGTTTAAGCATCTGTCAGCAATGCGGGAAACCTGGGTTTAACTCCTGGGTCAAGAAGTTCCCCTGAAGAACACACTTCAGTATTCTTGTCTGGAGAATCCCATGGAAGAGGAGCCTGGCGGGCTACAGTTCATGGGACCGCCAAGAGTCGGACATGACTTAGCGTTATCTTTCTTTCTTTTTCCTTCTATCTTCTCTTCTGCCTGGATGAAACTTGCGGAGTGGCTTTTCTACTAATGGAGGAGTTGGAAATGGAATTCTGTTTCATGAATAAAGACAATATTTCGGGTTAGTGGTGTTTCTGCGATGTGAAAGTCAAAGGAGATAAATGTTTTTAAAATGTAGTAATTTCAGCTGTGTTAAATGCAGCATTCATTAATTCATTTCATTTATGCATCCACAAGATATTGGTTGAAAATGAATATGTATCAGACATAGCGCTAATTTCTGGGATTAGAGAGGTGACAAAAATTAGAGCTAAATAATGCTAAGAGTAGCTGAGATACATAGGATATTTACTAAGTGGTAAGCTATTCCCACACTTGTTACACATGTAAATTTTATAGTTTTCCTCACAATGGCTTTTATGAATTGTATATTATTATTTGCCATTTTATAAATGTAGCAACTAAAACAAAGAGGTTAGAAATTTCACCATGGTCATTCAGCTATGACAAGGAAATAAAGGGTTTTGAACCTAGGGAGTCTAGCTCCAGAGGCTACACTGTGTTCTCATCAGTTTATCAAGCATCTTTAGAAAATAAAGCAGATATAGTCCTTATTTTCATGGAACCTACCATCTGGACATTAAGAAAGGTAATATTTAAGATTATAAAGAGACATGGTAATAGCCAATGGTCATGGGTTTTGAGGGGGTAAATTTTGTGGTAACCTGAAATATTGACATCTCCATAATAACTTCAGTGAGGTAAAAAATTTTAAAAAATGAGTACATAAGAGCAATGGATTTGAAAATTTTTTAAGAAATTGGCTAGTTAAAAGAATATCTTATCAAGCTAGTATATATAGGCTGGAAAAACAACAAAGTCCTACTATATAGAATAAGAAATTATATCAGTATCCTATAATTAAGCCATAATGGAAAAGAATATAAAAAAAGATGGAGAGATACATATATATGAGTCACTTTGCTGTAGAGCAGCAACTTTGCTGTATAGCAGAAATCAATACGACATTGTAAATCAGTTATACTTCAATGAAACTTTTTTAAAATCATAATGTAGGAGTAAGAATTGGAAAAAAAATTCATTAAGAGTGGAAGGCTCTGAATATGTTTACAGATAGAGCAAATGTATCAGCTAATAATAACCTGCAGGTTGGGATGATCTAATTACAGGTAAAGGAATTCTGTTTAGTACAGGAAAGAAAATTTTGTCTAGGTTTTGAAGCAAAGAGAAAGGAGATGATAAGAAATAAAATGAGGTAAAAATTAAGGACAGAATAAGTAATTCATATTACTTAGTCATATTAATAACATTTTCTTATGGAACATAAAACCATATATGTCATAACAAAGATCACTATATGGCATTGAAGCTCCACATAGGTACAACATTATTTGTGCTTTGCTGAAACAATACTGCAAGATAAATATCAAAACTATATTTTATAATTTGACATGTTACATAGAAATATCATACTTATGCTGACAACTTTGTATATTAATATAGAACACACCATCCCATATGTTCCACTACTCTTGCTTTCTTATTACATTGTCTTTGTAAAACATTGCAACTGAACAATAACACTTTCAGACATTCTCAGAGTCAATCTGGTTGAGATGCCTAATAATGTCAATCAATACCAGGCCCAAAATATATGACTTAGCAATGGCAATTTAGAAGGGATTATTATAGCATAGAAGCACACTTCTAGTCACTCAGGACTTGGGGTAACCTAGTATTGCCCCATGTAGCTAATATCACTTATATCTGAATATATCTACATAGCTCAGTGCTAACTGTGAAGCCACGAATGAATGAGTGAATAAACAAACAAAGAAGGACTCAGAGAAGAGATTGAAAGAGAGAGAGAGAGAGAGAGAGAATGCTACCATAACTCCTCCATAAACCACTGTAATTGGTGAAATGTGCACCAATGTGTCTGCACGCTCATTACTCCACTGGGATTGGGTGTTACGCATCATCGTCAAGAACAGGTGTTGGCGTCACTTACTGCTCATTCATCATCAGGCTGTAGCAGTGTTAACATATGCTGCTTTAGTGCTAATTGTGTTTGTTTTTACAATCAACGTTGATCTGCCCTTCATCATGCCAAAGAGATAAATGTTAGCTGAGGAAAAACAAACCAGGAGCATCATGTCAATATAGTTACCTAAATTCTCACTCTCCTTCCCCTGTTCCCCCAGGCAAAGTCTCATGCCTAAAACCTGTAGAGTCCCAAAGATTTCAAATCCAAGATTCAAAAGTAAAGTATAGAAGAGGCATTTTTCAAGATGTATACTTGACATGAACGTATTGGAGAATGCCTGGTTAAATCCTTAAATTTTGATATTGATTGAATGTCACTGATTCAACTACAGATCCCTGAATCAATGACTTTAGAGATTAAGATTTAGAGACGATTGGATTTGAATCATGGACAGCCATCCTTGCTATTCAATTGTTACAATATAAGATCAGAATAAAATGTTTAGTATTTTAGCAAAATCAGGAAGCATATAATCAGATATATACAGCAATATTCATTGATTAGGTTTTGATTTAACATAAAGATTCAGTTTCCTGCTGCAGAATAGCTGTGCTTTTCATTAAATGTATCACTTGACTTTAGCTTAACAAATGAGAATCTGTTAATTAAGTAGTTCATTCACTTCTAATTTGCAATTTACATACCAACTGTTAGTTCTTAAATAGATTTCCTAGAATATTTAGAGAAAGTTCTTTTCTTAAATGTCTATCTTATTTTTTTCTTATGATGACAAAAGTTTTGCTAAGACAAAGTAAATTTCAATGAAAATTCACTGCAAATAAGATCATTCTTAAATTAGGGTATAAATAATTGAGGCTGTACACTAAGTAATTTTAGCAGCTAGATAATTTGTTATTGTTGTTTTAAGGATTCTTTGGTTGTGGTGTGGATGTATGTGCTATGACTAGGCCTTAGTTATGGTTGCATCATCTTTCTCATTTAGCTTTTTGCCATGTCTTTCTCATTGTGCTATTTTTTCCTTCAGGTTATTGCTTAGATTCCACTCTTTGTGGCTTTTCCACTTGACTTTCAGGTCTCTGATTGTAGCCAATTTAGTATCTTGTTACTCTTTTTGCCTTTTCTGTGCTCTGGTATAATTTGTTCCTGAGATAGATAAATGTTTACTTTATGAACTTCTAGTATGAACTTTCCCTTTTCTGTTAAATTTTTCCCAATGATTTCCTTCTTTTATAGTTTAAATTAGAATCTTCTTTCTTAAATATAACTTTTTATTTCATTTACTCTACTCAAGGTCTTGAATACTGTAGCTATATCTGCAAGATTTTATGGAAATTCGAATTATCCTTCATTTTCAACCAAGTAATCTGCACATTTTTTAAGCAGAGTATTTGTTATTGCCACTTAATATAAAGAGACAAATTTTACTGTAAGGTTGAACTGTCAGGCTGTGGAAATTAGGTATACACAATTTGGGATCAGATTCAGTTCAGTTTGGGTCAGTTCAGTTGCTCAGTCATGTCCAACTCTTTGTGACCCCATTAATTGCAGCTTGCCAGGCCTCCCTGTCCATCACCAACTCCAAGAGCCTACCCAAACTCATGTCCATTGAATTGGTGATGCCATCCAACAGTCTCATCCTCTGTTGTCCCCTTCTCCTCCTGCCCTCTATCCTTCCCAGCATCAGGGCCTTTTCAAATGAGTCAGCTCTTCTCATCAGGTGGCCAAAGTATTGGAATTTCAGCTTCAACATCAGTCCTTCCAATGAACACCCAAGACTGATCTCCTTTAGGATGGACTCGTTGGATCTCCTTGCAGTCCAAGGGACTCTATGGCTTTAGTGGATTCCTTATTTGGGAAAGACTAATTGTCTACTTAGGGCTTCCCAAGTGGTCCAGTGGTAAAGAATTCGCCTGACAAGCAGGACACTGAAGTTCAATCCCTGGGTCAGTAAGAGCTTGGAGAAGGAAATGACAATTCACTCCAATATTCTTGCCTGGGAAAATCCCATAGACAGAGAACCCTGGAGGGCTATAGTCCATGGAGTCTCAAAGAGTCGGACATGACTGAAACAACAAACAAATTGGCTACTTATGATTGACTGTTTTGAGGTTTTGATTTCCTAACCTTGAGGCATTTCAGGCTTAGGTTTGGGTTTACTTATCTAGGCTTTAAAGCCACCTCAGTCTAATGATTTCCTTGTTTAAATAATCTAACAAGAGTTGTGTATCCTTAGCTATAACACTTAATCTCCCTGTTTCCTAGTTTCCTCATCTGTAGATGATGGTGATGCTATTACCTAAAATAGGGTTGTTGTGAAAATAAAGCTAGCTATCTAAAGAGTCTGTGGGGTCACAAGGAGTTGGACACAACTAAGTGACTGAAATGATCTAAAGAGTACCTGAAATATTATGTTTATTAATGAAAGTGTTTACTGAGTTTTGAATTTTCTGATTTATCACTAATATTATTTTGTACTTTTATTTCTAGGATGGAACACTTAACTTTATGTAGCTTGTGTGTTTGTATCTCTCTGTGTGTGTGGCATATGTTAATCACAAAGCCTCGAAAGTTACCATTTAGGAATCCAAAATGCTCTTCAGATCCAAAATGTTCCAGGTGGAGGTCTCTGTCCATAACAACTAGCAGCTCCTGAGAATGGCCACCACCACAGTGTTTCTGAGGAGACTTTGAAAAGAATCAGGTCCCCAGGCCCTGTCTATGGTTATTCCAACTTAACCTACTATTTCACCTCAATTATACCTGCATGGCTTTCACCTGTAGTTGCAGAGATCTGAGTTTTTAATAACCCTCAGTGCTGTCTGAAAAGATCACTTATGCTAACAGAGATGAAAAGTATGAAATAGTGGGCAGTAGACCCAATAAATCATGCCTGTGGCCCCTTAACAGTCCTTCATAGGACTCAGTAGGTGATTTTCAGCATCCAGAAGAGAAAATTGCCAATCAGTAGCAAAGGAGACAGGAAGAGGTGAATAATGGTATTTTGATTAGAATACATTCAATCCCTGTTCCCAACAAAAATTCAGGCTAATAGGGTTATATGTAATTCTTATTCAACCATTTTTTCCTGTGAAATTTTAAATTTTAGAACTTATGAACACATATAATAGTTCTTTATACAAATTCTAAAATACTGCTATAATGTGTAGCCACCAAATTCCCTGTGGCATGACTATGCCCAAATTCAATCTGACCATGAACTTTCTGTTTTATTCTGTTTCTGATTACTATTACAAGAAGCAAGTTGTATTTAGACAGAATGAAAAAATAAGGCGTGCCACTAAGTTGAGAGTGAGGCATTCTCTCCCAAAGATCTTTGAAATAAATTAAATTCCCTGCCTTTAGGAAGCTCAATGCAAATCACATTACATGACAATAACATTGCCTCCTTCACTTCACATGTACTACAGAAAGAATAACTGAAAAATAATTTTAGCTCTTGGATGATTTTCCCCTGCTATTAATACTTTGCTAATACATTTACCATCACAAAACAAGAGCATGGAACCAGGACCAGTTTGCATCATCTAGAGTAATACATACTCAGTAAATATTTATTGATTCAGTGAGTGAGAGAACAAAAGCATGTGGGTGCTCAGAAAAATCCCAGAGGTCACTGATTTCTTACTGAATACCAGGTGTTGCCATAGTAATATCTACTATTGCGTTCCACATTTTACTTTTGTATTTGATTTTCTAGCTGCATTTAGATTCTGCTTCATGAACCCTGATTCATATTTTTACATTATTATAATATGTACAAAGACTGTGAATTTAGTATATAAGTTTTGGCTTATTAGAAGTAGTCTAGTATAAAAATGTTCATTTGTGGTTAAAAACACATGTCAGTTTTTATATATAGAATGGATAAACAACAAGGCCCTACTGTACAGCACAGAGAACTATATTTAAAACTATGATAAAACATGTTTTATCATATTTAACTATATTTAGAACTATGATAAAACATGACAAAGAATATAAAAAGAATGCATATATATGTATAACTGAATTACTTTGCTGCACTGCAGAAATTAACACATCATTGTAAATCAACTATACTTCAAAAAACATGCAAAAATTAAAAAATAAAATGTTCATTTGTACATTTGAAATTTGTGAACTGATTCAATCAGAGTTAACTGAAGTTTTACTCTATAAAATTTTTGGAAGCTTGCTCAGGCCTTTTATCTAATGTGCTATTATTACTTTGCCTCTAGTTTCTCCCTGAAACTGTCCATATTTCATAATAGGTTAGAGAAGAAGGTCTGAGTAATCAGAGAGTGATAAAGCATCTTAGTGGAAAGCAGGATTTGACAAAAACAGAGTCGCTTGTCACTTCAGTGTTTTCCATTCAAAAAAATTGACATCATTGACAAATCTCAAATCATTGTCCTAAAAATAGCTATAACTTATTTCTCATTTTTATTTTCTTCTTTTTATATAAATATAAAATAGTTTATAATATACAATTTTTTGTTTTATCTGAGCTTTCTTTTTCTTTTACAGATGTTTTATATTATTTTTAGGATCTGTATGCTTCTGCATACACTTTTGCATGCTTCCCCTTTGGCTCATCATCACAGCTTTATGCAAAGAGCCAATCTGTTCAATGTGCATCACAGGAAATAGACGTGAAAAATACTTAGTTTAAAATCTACACTATCTTTGACTTTTACTGCAAATCTCTACAAATAAGGTAGCACAGTTTTTCCAAACATAGGAGAAAGGGAAAGAGGGATAATTTTTCAAATTTATAGAATGTATTATATATACATTAATGTTTTATTAAATATGGTAATGTGTAATGTCATATTTCACCAAGGCAAGGTGAACATGATTAAAAAGGAGATATTTGTTTTTTGGTTTTTTTTTTTTAAAGATAAGGGGATGACATTTTCTGAGAACTTTCTAGACTCATTTTTTAATTATTATGAATTCTGTATGAGTAGCACACAGAGACTCCTAAATCTCTACTGACTAATACCACAGACGATGCCTTCTAACTACCATGGGAACACCAAGGTGATATGGAAAGAAAGTAAATATGTACAAAGTTAATCAATATGCTGCTTTCTCACATAAGGCTTCCCTGGTGGCTCAGTGGTAAAGACCCACCTGCTAATACAGGAGACTCACGTCTGGTCTCTGGGTCAGAAAGATCCCCTGGAGAAGGAAATGGAAACCCACTGCAGCATTCTTGCCTGGGAAATCCCAGAGGAACCTACTGGGCTACAGTCCATGAGGTCACAAAAGAGTCAGACACCACTTAGCCACTAAACAACAACTACGTCCATCTCTGGTTGAAGCGGAAGCACCAATACTTTGGCCACCTGATGCAAAGAGCCAACTCATTGGAAAAGACCCTGATACTGGGAAATATTGAGGGCAGGGGGAGAAGGGGTCAACAGAGGATCAGATGGTTAGATGAATCGCCAACTCAATGGACATGAGTTTGAGCAAACTCTGGGATATGGTGAAGGACAGGAAAGCTTCACATGCTGCAGTCCATGGGGTCGCAAACAGACATGACTGAGCGACTGAACAACAACAATTATGTCACACACTATGCTGTATATGGTTTGGTTTGGAGACAGAAGTTTAACACAAAAGAGAATCACAGAAAGTTTGTGTAGAAGGAAAAATAAAGATTGATTTAGAAAGAAAAATAGCAAGATTCCAAAGATAAGATGGAGAAAATAAATAGGTAAGCAAAATAACACAGCTCTTGTAAACTCATGATCTTAACAGTCTGTGTTTTCATCCTGTTTTCTCTTAAATTCAGAGGCAAAAATTTACCTTTCTATACCTTATTATCAACCTATTAAGTACCAGAAAAGGAAAAAGGAATACTGTTTTCTTAAAAAAAGAAAGAAAGAAAGAAAGAAACTCTTTCTATATAGTATTCTTGAAACTGCTGAAACTGAGAGGTCTATAAATATCTTAGAAGAGGCAGTTTTCCTTGTAAATATCCAAATCAATTTGAGTTGTCATTAATTAAATTGCTTGCAAATGTTTTCATTTAGTCCAACATGGGATATATTCACTGATGAACACTTTATTGCTATCTATTGTTGTTTTCACTGTCTTTGTCTCAATAAAATGAAAAATGCAATTTATTAAAATAAAACTTTGCAGTCAGAAAAAGCCATCTTGGTCTCAGTGAGTGGGACATCATTTGACTTAAATGTGCGAGAAAATAGAGGTCAGATGGACAATCTCTGGATATTATACACTGCAAGAAAAAAGAAGAGGGAGAGCGACAGGGCAAAGAAGGAATGCGGAGGGAAAAATAAAGCAAAAACTGTTCTTCAAACAGCCATGCTCATCAGGTCCTGATTTCCTATTACATGTTTGGAATACTTGGAAATCTTTATAAAATCAAGTTGGAATTCTTACTGCTTCTTTTTCCTCCTCTTTTTATTGGAATATTATTGCTTCACAATGCTGTGTTACTTTCTGCTATACAACAAAGTGAATCAGCTATATGGACACATATATATCCCCTCTCTCTTTGATCTCCCTAGAAAAATGGTACACATGAACCTATTTCCAGGGCAGAAACAGAGATACAGATTTTGAGAACAGACAGGTGGACATGGTGGGAAAGGGGAGGGTAGAATGAAATCCTTACTACTTTGATCTGTAGCCTCTGAAATATTCGAAGTTACTGCAAAGGAAGATTCCATGTTGCATGATAAAGAAACCATTTAAAGAACGACTTTTTATAAAATATGCCTAAGAATTTAAGTTGTATTAGAACACACATGAAATCTAGAGATTTGTAGTTAATAGTGTTAAAACAATTTTTACATCTCTACGTTAACTACAAAATTATCTCATTTCCCCAAACATTAATGGATGTATTAAATACAAAAGTAGAAATATTAACTTAAAACTTGGAAAATCCTACTGTACATTTAGGAAATAGCTCAAATGTTATCTTTCTCACTGATTTCTTAATTCTAGTATTCTTGCAGTTTAAAAATTTTTTATGGTAAATTGTAAGTTTTATTTTTTCCTGCTGCCATTACATCATAATGTCTCTGAAACTAAAAATCATGCTGTCTTTGATGCTGCTAATCTCTTTTCCCAAAGCTTTTGTTTGGATAGGATGGAAGAACCAAACCAAAATTAATCTCAAGAAGAAAGAATTAAAACCAAAACCCAGGGTAGAGCCAAAAATAACATAGGCAGGTCCTCCTGCACTCAATCTTCCTTAAGTGTTCTGCCAGTGCACTCTCAATGTGTATATTCAATCACTATCAAGGGACTGTAAATTATGTGACACATTTTGAGTGGTCTAATGTCCACCAGGGAAATGAAAGAGATGCTGCAATGATTTCCATTTGCTCACTGACTTTGAACTCCAACTGCCAATGGATCTCACTTGACTGAATTTTCTCCTTGAAAGACTTGAATTCATATGTTATAAATAAAAACGATCTTATCTACAAGTATATAAAAATTTTTATATGGCCTTTCAGTTTGGTGAAGGAGAGTTTCACTATATTCCTAATACTTTAGTTATGACCAGTTAATGGTTTTACAACTCTTGTCTTTTTCTGTATAAGGCTTGCAAAGGGTTTTCCAGCAATCTTTCTGCACGAGGAGTACATTCAGGGCTTTTGGGAATTGTATTGTGGAAAGCCTCGAAGTGGAGGGAGGTAAAGAAGCTGCCAATCAGGCCCCAGGGTTTTGTTCATTCTGAAGATAATGTAAAAGGCAACCATCAGCCTTGCTAATGAGGCTGCCTGATTTGTTTTTTAGAAAACTATTAGGACCCAGTTGTTTGATTGCTTCTTCCATCCAGAGACCACAGGGAACATTTCTGCGGCTACCAGTTCCTACAAAACATTACTCTGGTTCAAAATGTGACAATCCATGAGTCATAAGTCCATACACTTCTGAGACATACAAGATTTGAGTCTCTAGATTTAACACAAACAGTGAACTATATTTTATGTGTATATTCAATGTTTGCCTTGAGCTAAATTAAAAGCTTTTGTGGAAGACATTCTAAATTCTGTATTTTACATGCCAATATCTTTCTCAACAAAATCACAGTTTCCCAAAATGATTATAAAAGAATTGAGATGAGGTTGAATGATTGTGGAATTTAACACTATTATTTTATAATTGAGAACATGTAGAGTCACAAGTTGATTTACTCAAAGTTTCATGTTATATTCATGTATGTTACATTTCAATACCAGATTTACTCTGATTAATAAGTAACTGCTAGCATCCTATCCACTAATCTATGTATCATCAACTCTAAGAGTGGTCAAGAACACTTGAAAAGTATATCAAACTATTATTATTAATAAACTATCTGTACCTGAAAATCATGGTGTGATATGAATGAATTTTTTTCTCAAAGTATTCACCTAAAACAAATTGCCACAATGATCAAGATTAAGAGTTTAATTAAAGATAATCAATCTGAGTAAGTAATTAACACATTTTTATTGACAGTAAAGCACAAGGTCTTCCCATGTGGCTCAACTGGTAAAGAATCTGCCTGCAATGTGGGAGACCTGGGTTTGATCCCTGGGTTGGGAAGATCCCCTGGAGAAGGGAAACGATACCTACTCCAGTATTCTGGCCTGGAGAATTCCATGGACTGTATAGTCCATGGGGTCACAAACAGTCAGACATGACTGAATGACTTTCAGTTTCAAAGCAAAAGCTGATTTTATAAACAATTTAAAAGTTTTTAATTTTAAAATAATCATGTTTTATATTGAACACATAGCATCATAGTCATTAACTATATTATCCATGATAAAACTATTCTTTAATCTATTGTTATTTAGTCACTAAGTCATGTCCAACTCATTGTGACCCCATGTACTAAAGCCAGACTCTCCTGTCCTTCACTATCTCCCAGAGTTTGCTCAGATTCATGTCCATTAAGTTGGTGATGCTATCTGATCATCTCATATCCTCATACTTTGCTGACCCCTTCTCCATTTGCCTTCAATCCTTCCCACCATCAGCCTTTTCCAATGAGTTGGTTTTTTGCATCACGTGACCAACAGAGCATATTGATAAAGAGACAATTATCTTCCAGAATCAATTTTCCTATGCTCTTATAAATAGATAGGGATCCTCAATTTGTTTCAGATACTCCTTCAGAGGGTAACAGGACTGTGGAAAAATTATATTTCTATATTAATATACTCTGGCATTTTAATTCACTTGGGGAATAAAACAGGTCCTTTATTTTTCTGATATTGTGTTGGCATAGTCACTCCTCACTTTAGCTTTTTTTCCAATGATGGTCATCCAATTTCTTTACTAGTAAAGAAGAAACAAAACTCTTAAACATAAAGACTTATTTTCTTGAAAGTGTGAAGTTCTCATTTAAGAAGCAGCAGTTGATAATTCTTTATGTATGCAAATCTCTTTACTTAAATTTTGCTTAAATCTCTTTAAATCTAAACTTTCTTATTTTTAGCCTTCATTAAAATGATAGCTCTATACATCACAATACATGGGTTAAAAGTGAGCCTTATACTATAAATGCCTTCTTCTATATGACTCACTATAAGAATGATACATCATGAACTGTCATAATTGTAGAATTAAGAATGTAAACTATAATTTATAAAATAATATTAAACTGGTATGCTAGTTACTTATGTATCAAATATTTTGAACTTATATTTTAAACCATCATTTCAAACTGTTTAATTTTCTTTGAAATTGACTATTGACAAAAAAATTCTGAAACCTACAAAATAATGAATACTTTTAAAATCTAAACATTTCCCACATTCAAAATTTCATTTGTGAATTGAAATCAAATTTAACTCCAAAGCAGACATTTAGATTCCAGAAAACATAGACTTTTTAAATGTATTATTTTGGAGTTTGGACCTATTTCTTAGTTTAGAGGAGGTTTATACTAGAAAATATTGTTAACTGAAAAAAAAGAGATTATTCAAATCATCCTAACTAATGGATTCAAATTTTTAGAACAGACCAGTACGTATGGTGAAATGAATCTTTCAAACATGAATATTTTATAAAATGATGGCAGAGTAGATGATTGGAAATTACCAAATATATTTAGAACTCTGATGTAAAATATATCACAATAACATGTCCTGCAACATTAATCACATCATTAATTGACTGGATATTGGGTTCCTTCCAATATTCTAACTGACACTGTTCCTGTTTTCTTCGTTTATTTCAGCCACCTGAGAATTCTTGCTCAAATCCCAGAGTTTGTGTCTAAGATTAGACTCAATCCAGACTTGAATGTTCCTATTTTCACCTTTCATTTATGGTGTTGTATTATTAACTTCCTAAATTTACTCTTTTTACATAAAGATGTGTTAACATATAGTGGTTTAAGAAAACCTAGGGGAAGAAACCTCAACTTAGGCTTATGCCCAGCAATCCTCTCCCACCTCCAGAATGATGGCAACATTATTGCCCTCAAAGTACTCATTCATGCAAACATTAATATCATAAATTCTCATCTTTCTGTGAGACTTTGAGTGGCCACTTACATTACCCGGGGTTACAGAAAGGCAAAGAACTATTCATCCATCAGACTCAACAGAAAAAAGGAGAGAATGTTGATCCAGCACCTTTCCTTTATTTAAGGAAACCTGTGACATCTTTAAGTTACCAAGCTGTTCTTCCAAGACTCCTTAGAATCCATGACCTAATAGCTGGTGTCAATAGGATAGAAAAATAACATACTCTTCGTTGTGATCTCTTTAGAAACTTTCCCCTTTCTTATACTCATCACAGGAACATACTTAACACTGGGACTCAAGGGACTGTTTGGTCTTTTGTTTCCTTAAAATCTAGGTCTTACAAAAGGCTGTGTACACTTTAGTAACCTAGACTTTTGCCTAGCTTAAAGATGATTCCATTGCTAGTGATTACCTTTACATGACAAAGTGATAAGTGGAGGAGCACTGATGTATTTTAGACAGTGAATTTTTACAAAATTATTAGGGCGTGACCTGCTGGTTTTAGAAAAGGCAGAGGAACCGGAGATCAAATTGCCAACATCCTCTGGACCATTGAAACAGAAAGAGAGTTCCAGGAAAACATCTATTTCTGCTTTATTGACTATACTAAAGCCTTTGACTGTGTGGATCACAATAAACTGTGGAAAATTCTGAAAGAGGTGGGAATACCAGGCCACCTGCCCTGCCTCTTGAGAAATCTGTATGCAGGTCAGGAAGAAACAGTTAGAACTGGACATGGAACAACAGACTGGTTCTAAATAGGAAAAGGAGTATATCAAGGCTGTATATTGTCACCCTGCTTATTTAACTTATATGTAGAGTACATCATGAGAAATGCTGGGCTGGAGGAAACACAAGCTGGAATAAAGATTGCCAGGAGAAATGTCAATAACCTCAGATATGCAGATGGCACCACCCTTATGGCAGAAAGCAAAGAACTAAAGAGCCTCTTGTTGAAAGTGAAAGAGGAGAATGAAAAAGTTGGCTTAAAGCTCAACATTCAGAAAATGAAGATCATGGCATCCGGTCCCATCACTTCATGGCAAATAGATGGAGAAACAGTGGTTGACTATTTTGGGGGGCTCCAAAATCACTGTAGATGGTGACTGTAGCCATGAAATTAAAAGACACTTATTCTTTGGAAGGGAAGTTGTGACCAATCTAGACAGCATATTCAAAAGCAGAGATATTACTTTGCCAACAAAGGTATATCTAGTCAAGGCTATGGCTTTTCCAGTGGTCATGTATGAATATGAGAGTTGGACTATAAAGAAAGCTCAGCACTGAAGATTTGATGCTTTTGAACTGTGGTGTTGGAGAAGACTCTTGAGAGTCCCTTGGACTGCAAGGAGATCCAACCAGTCCATCCTAAAGGAGATCAGTCCTAGGTGTTCATTGGAAGGACTGATGTTGAAGCTGAAACTCCAATACTTTGGCCACCTGATGCAAAAAGCTGACTCATTTGAAAAGACCCTGATGCTGGGAAAGATTGAGGGCAGGAGTAGAAGGGGATGACAGAAGATGAGATGGTTGGATGGCATCACCGACTCAATGGACATGAGTTTGGGTAGGCTCCAGGAGTTGTGATGGACAGGGAGGCCTGGCCTGCCTGCAGTTCATGGGGTCACAAAGAGTTGGATAAGACTGAGTGACTAAACTGAACCGACCTGACCTACATATAATTTATTTGGAATCTATTATCTAAATTTGGATGATCTATTATTGATTTATATACAAAGTATATTGGTAAATAAATATCCAGATAGAAATCTAGTAACTTTTTATTTTATTTTCAATTATATCTCAAATCCTTTACCAAATCAACCAATAGCTATCATTTCCCTCCACAGTCAAAAGGATGTGATCCTTACCCACAACTGACATGTATTTGTATATAAATCATACGGTCTCAAGGTAATATTAAGGAAATCAACCCTGATTATTCATTAGAAGGACTGATGATGTAGCTGAAGCTCCAATACTTTGGTCACCAGATATAAAGAGCTGACTCATTGCAAAGGATCCTGATGCTGGGAAAGATTGAGGGCAGGAGAAGAAGGGAGCAACAGAGGGTGAGATAGTTGGATAGCATTACTGACTCAATGGATGTAAGTTTGAGCAAACTGTGGGAGACAGTGAAGGACAGAGAGGCCTGGCATGCTTCCGTCCAGAGGATCACAGAGTCAGACATGACTTAGGACTGAAAAACAAATGATATCATAATATTACTTATCCATATTTCACAAATGCATAAACACAGCAAAGTAAAATTCCAATAAAATGGAATAATATGGAAATAGGAGGGACCTGCTACCCAAGCTAAAAACCTAATGTCCGAAACTAATTAGGGACAAAGTGTTTTTGAAATTCTAGAGCTATAAGCATTCTCAAGATGAGGATATTTTTAGAGAAATTTCAAGAGTTCATTCTTTCTTCCTGCAGGCAAACATCTATTGAATTTAAATTGAGTGTCAGGCATGGAGCTAGCATATTTATTACATATATAATAAATCAAATAGTACTAAACATTTTTAAACTAACAAGGGTATAGGCCAAGCAGAGTTCAAAACATCAAGTTCAACATTTTGGGAAAAATATTATTAGAACACATGAAGAAATAAACATATGTGAAATATATTAAGACACTGCAGTCAGTAGTAGAAAGTTATATTAAAATATATATTTGTAAACAAAATTCTCCTGATATCCATGAGATGCACATATAAAAACACATTCCTGATGTATTTCATATGGTGCTCAATACTAATTACATATGTAGTTCTGTTTACACAAAACTGAATAAGAAGTCCTATTTGTATTAGATTAAATTTGAGGAGCCAATCTTAGAGTTCTTCTCTTTTTTCAACTATGTAAGACACTGCCACTCTTCAAAGACATTAGATTCATTCACAGCATAAAAAGACCCTTGAAAGAAAATATTATGACTTCCCCTCTCAAAGGTACAAGTGGTCTCAAAAGCCAGTCAGTTGTAGAAGACACATGATTAACTGTTAATATAAAGCAACTGGTCATTTTCAAAGAGGGAGAGTTGTATAACAGAGCTGAATAAAATCACATGTTGCACTTTTATTTCACATAAATGAAAGTTAAATATAGGTTGAATATTATTCTTGAATTATCAGAATTTTCAAATGAATGGCTATATTTTCATAGGTAACTCTGTAAATATGGTTTGTTTATAGTTACAGCTGATAACATCTGTTGCTTTTTAAGCACATATCTGTAAATATTGCTTTTAAGTAAATAGTATAAATTACATAATTGGTTATTTTATGAATTCTGCATCTCCTAAATAATTATTTTGCATTTCATGACTTAATAGGTTTACTAATATAAGATTACAGAGTAATATAAAATACTAACAGTTGAGCTATTAAAACCTGAACAAAATTTGCCATCTAACAAGATCTCAATTAATTTGAATTCCAATGAAAAATGATCAATTGCCTTATAGACAATTGTTCACATTTTGTTTTTTCTTATAAGCAGATACCATATGTAAACTTTTCTTTTGACACATTTCATTATACATACTACCATCTGTCTTGCCACAAGGAGTTACATTCACATTGAAATATACTGAAATATGTACACATTCACAAATGTATATGTGTGCATGCATCCACATAAACTCACATATATGTTTAGTATTAGAAACCGAAAACCTGGGTTCTTATTTCATTAAGCAGCTCTCTATCTCAAACAGGACCAATTAGAGCCTCAATTTTTCAAAGTATATGAATGATGGTTTCCTCCTTCACAAAGATTTTATGAGCCATCAACAAGAAAATATACTTGAAAGAACTTTAGAAATATTAGGCTATAGCTACAAACCAACTAAATAATACTGGATGTATTTATGTTAGTCTTGCACGGTTATAGTCAACATCTAAAAATGAAAAAGGGGGAAAAATTCACATAGTATTCTCAGCCACACACAAAAAGTATGGATTAAATTTTAGGGACAAATAACAAGAAACTAAAGATTCTCTCTATCTTTGATAATCGTAGTAGTGGGATAGCCAGTCATTGTACCAGGGATGTTTTCAGTTATAGTGAGATCTGTTACAGAGGTGAGGGCTAAAGCGGGGGAGGGAAGGTGGTTAACTGAGTGAGCTGAGTGGATCTTCAATATTCATTTCTGCCTGAGCTGGGGAAGGATGCACTGACTCTCAGATACTACAGATAGAATTATTTTGCACACAGGAAAGTTAGGAAGGCAAGAATAAAAACAATAATTTTGAAAATTACTTCATTACTTCAAAATTAATGCAGAAGGTAGAGGGGAAAAATTTGACTAAATTTAATATTATTCTAAATCTTACCATTGTTTTTGACAACTCCTTCATGTTAACATTTAGTATAAATTCATATCAGATTATGGGATTAAATAATAGTGGCACAGAATGTAGAATAGTGTAAATATTTTTCCAAGGCCTGTTTTCCCCAATGGTCTATTTAGGAAAACTATGATTACATACAACAATTGTTTTATTTTTTTTCCCCTTTATCTATTCATTTACTATCTCTTGAGCCTTATGATGACAATCAGATTCAGTTTAAGGCTTCAGTAATCTCTACATGCTGAAAAAATCCAAATATATAATTCCAGTGTGGACTTCTCTCCTAAAATCGAAACCTCAAATAAAATGCCAACTAAACATTGCCACAAACCCTAATATGTTCAAGTCTGAATCATGATCTCCCTGAAACCTGGTTCACGGTCTCCACTCTCCACTTGAATGATTGCAACTACACATTGACATGACGAACTATTCAGCCAGTTGCTCAGGCTAAAAATCTGAAGTCATCTCTAACTACACCCAATGCATCAACAAAATTTTTGGCTCTATCTATCTCCAGAATTTATCTATCCCTTTTCAATACCTCCACTTCTAACAACCTGGGCCAAGGTGCCCCCATATTATAGCACCTGGTGTTTGTTGAAGTGGGTTTCTAAAAGGTCATGTAATTCCCATCCCTGTTTCTTTCCCTACTTCTTACTCCTAACTCAGTAGCTAAGGAAAGCTGTTAAAATATAAATCATATTTTGTCAGTTCTCTGTTCAAAACTTCTAATAGTATACCAATTCATTCAGAATAAAGCCCATATCCTTAAAATAGCTAAGACCTTACAAGACATCATCTGCTTCCTCTCTGACCTTCTATCCTGTTCCTTGTGCTTCCTCTGCTTCAACCATTTCCTCATATTTATGAACACACCGGTATCATTCTTCCAGCCACAAGGCACAAGTATTTTTATAAAATATACATCATTGTGAAGATCATTTCTTCTTAAATTAAGAATCATTGTCCTCTAGAAAACTGAATGGATTCTAGTATGCTTAAGTAATAGTTAGGAAAGCCTACCCTGTAGTCAAATCAACTTTTAAATGAAAATGTTAATAGTATCAATTATGGAAGCTGAGTTTCGGGATGCTGCAACGGTTTGCAAATACAACTATTTAATAATAAAAACTAGACTGATTAATTCAATCATATTATTATTAAGTGATGTCATCAAAATTCTTCTGATTCTTTTAAGAGTAAAGTGATATTGCCATGTTATTAATATATTTTAACTTAACTGAACTTATTTACATAGGCATTCTATTTAGAAGAGATACAATAGAATCTTATTAAAAAAAAAAAAAGTAAGAGAGATATCCTGAGAAATTTTGGAACAAATTAAATGAAGCCAATTTCATGTAAATTTTGGGAGTAGTTCAAGCAATCTAACCAAACAATCTAAAAATTCAACTGTGGACATGAATCATACAAGATGTAATGAAGAAGACAGTATCTAAAGTCAATTATCTCAACTCTAGGACCTCTTTATATCAACAATAGAGCATTATACCTTAATAGAAAGCACATAAAAATTAAGGTCTGCTTTGTGTGAAATAAGGAAAATAGTAAATGGAAAAATGAAAGGTAAATATATCATAGTACTTGTACTGGGGTAGAAAGTTGAGCCTTTCTAACTATATACACTTAATGTTCTTCATTAGAAAGACATCATCACCTCTGAAACATTAATTTCCTTTCCAGGTATTACTAAATTAAATTCTGTTGTTATAGAATAGGACCTAGACATTATGTGGACATGTTTATTGAATTGTTAATTGTAATGTTGAAAACTGGAAATAAAAATTATATTCAGCAATTGGAGAATGATAAATGGCAATAGACCACTAAGTATTAGATTATATTATTATATAACCAATAAAATATAATTTCAATAATGTTCCTGTAATAATGGTAGGTACAAAAGAATAATATATGGCACATTTTCCCCATAAAGTATAAAATATTTGCTAATAAAATATCTGTAATGAATAAAAGACAAAATTAACATTTTTCCTAAGTGATGAAATTATGGGTGGTTACATGTTTTAAAATTCCTCACAATGATTTTTATGTTATTTTATAACTTCAATATTTGCATTTTAGTTATCTTTTTCAGGAAACAGGAAAAAACTTATTTACTGAAACATATTATAAACAAAGAGGAGGGAATGACAACACACGCCAGTATGCTTGTCTGGCAAATCCCCATGGACAGAGGAGCCTGGTGGGCTACAGTCCATGGGGTCACAAAGAGTCAGACACAACTGAGTGACTAAACACAGCACAACACATTCTAAAGGAAAAAAAAAACCTTAAAATAATACCCCCAAAATTGTTAATTTCTTTCCCTATTTTTTCTTCCTTTTTCTCCAAAACACTTCAAAATATGTTTTAAAGTAAACTCTATCATATCTCAAGCGAAACTGGTTTCATGAGTCAGAAACAATATAATATAATACCTTTTCAAATACACCTTTTTTATATTTGATATGAGTTATTGTTAACAGTTCATTCCTCAATCATCCTAAACTTTAAAATGCCAAACAAGTGTCATTCAGCTGAGTTCAGTTCAGTTGTTCAGTCCTGTCCGACTCTTTGCGACCCCATGAATCGCAGCACGCCAGGCCTCCCTGTCCATCACCAACTCCCAGAGTTCACTCAAACTCACGTCCATTGAGTCGGTGATGACATCCAGCTATCTCATCCTCTGTCATCCCCTTCTCCTTCTGCCCCCAATCCCTCCCAGGATCAGAGTGTTTTCCAATGAGTCAACTCTTCACATGAGGTGGCCAAAGTACTGGAGTTTCAGCTTTAGCATCAATCCTTCCAAGGAACACCAAGAACTGATATCCTTTAGAATGGACTGGTTGGATCTCCTTGCAGTCCAAGGGACTCTCAAGAGTCTTCTCCAACACCACAGTTCAAAAGCATCAATTCTTCAGCGCTCAGCCTTCTTCACAGTCCAACTCTCACGTCCATACATCACCACTGGAAAAACCATAGCCTTGACTAAACAGACCTTTGTTGGCAAAGTAATGTCTCTGCTTTTGAATATGCTATCTAAGTTGGTCATAACTTTCCTTTCAAGGAGTAAGCGTCTTTTAATTTCATGGCTGCAATCACCATCTGCAGTGATTTCGGAGCCCAAAAAATAAAGTCTGACACTGTTTCCACTGTTTCCCCATCTATTTCCCATGAAGGGACAAACAAGTGCCATTAGAGATGAGTTATAATGTAACTAAAGATAAAAGAGTTAAAGAACGCTCTATTGGAACTGGGAAAATCTATTGCTATGAAGTTTCTATAAACTATTACAAAATATGGGGCAAAACAGTGAAGTTAATAAGAAGAAAGTGCAATGTATCTATAAATGTCCTTTGGTTGCATTCAGCCATCAGCCTTCATTTTTCAAGAAATCAACAGTGAAAGATTCAGAGGCAATGCATATTTTCTAAAGGTAAAAAGTCAAAGTCGCTCAGTTATGTTTGACTCTTTGTGACCCCATGGACTGTCCATCTAATTCTCGAGGCCAGAATACTGGAGTGGGTAGCTTTTCCCTTCCCCAGGCCATCTTCCCAACCCAGGGATCGAACTCAGGTCTCCTGCGTTATGCACCAATTCTTTACCACCTGAGCCACAAAGGAAGCCCAAGAGTACTGGAGTGGGTAGCCTATCCTTTCTTCAGCAGTTCTTCCCAACTCCCAAACCAGAGTCTCCTGCATTGCAGGCAGATTCGTTACCAACTGGGCTCTCGGGGAAGCCCTATGAATGCATATTTATATCTATACAGATGACACCACCCTTATGGCAGAAAGTGAAGAGGAATTAAAAAGCCTCTTGATGAAAGTGAAAGAGGAGAATAAAAAAGTTGGCTTAAAGCTCAACATTCAGAAAACGAAGATCATGGCATCTGGTCCCATCACTTCATGGGAAATAGATGGGGAAACAGTGGAAACAGTGTCAGACTTCATTTTGAGCGGGTTCCAAAATCACTGCAGATGGTGATTGCAGCCATGAAATTAAAAAAATGCTTACTCCTTGGAAGAAAAGTTATGACCAACCAAGATAGCATATTCAAAAGCAGAGACATTACTTTGCCAACAAAGATCCGTCTAGTCAAGGCCATGGTTTTTCCAGTAGTCATGTATGGATGCGAGAGTTGGACTGTGAAGAAAGCTGATAACCGAAGAATTGATGCTTTTGAACTGTGGTGTTGGAGAAGACTCCTGAGAGTCCCTTGGACTACAAGGAGATCCAACCAGCCCATTCTGAAGGAGATCAGTCCTGGGTGTTCATTGGAAGGAATGATGCTAAAGCTGAAGCTCCAGTACTTTGGCCACCTCATGTGATGAGTTGACTCATTGGAAAAGACTTTGATGCTGGGAAGGATTGGGGGCAGGAGAAGGGGACGACAGAGGATGAGATGGCTGGATGGCATCACGGACTCGATGGACGTGAGTCTGAGTGAACTCCAGGAGTTGGTGATGGACAGGGAAGCCTGGCGTGCTGCAATTCATGGGGTCGCAAAGAGTCAGACACGACTGAGCAACTGAACTGAGCTGAATATCTCTACAAGAACCAAGAGGAATGCAGGAGGACATGAGTGATTATTAATGATGAGTGAGAAAATGCATTACCCTGAAACTTCACAGAAAAATAGAATTGAGTCCTATGTTTAATACACACTGATCATATACTAGTCTTCCTACTTCAGAAAATGGATAGATGATTCTAGATTATCAAAGCATAATATTGACCATATATTTTCAGAGACTGCATTTAATAACTGCTGCATATATGACAGGAAAACAGAAACAGTAGCATGAATAGTAAAGGATAATAACTATTTGGAAACATTTTCCTTGGAAATTCCTGTACCTGAAAGTAGTAATTAATATTAACTATGATAAGAAATGAAAGCAAAAGTCAGGACTTCTTAGTTGTAACTAAAGCAAATGGTCATTAAAAAAGTAATTTTCACTAAGCCTAACTGTATATTTATTTTATGGCTATCTATTCATAATCATTATTTTCCCACAGGAGAAAAAAAGGAATTCTTATTTTATTTACTTATGTTTATTTTTTGGCCTTGTGGCATATGGGATCTTAGTTCCCCAACTAGGGATAGAACCTATGCCCTCTGCATCAGAAGTGCAGAGTCTTACCCACTCTGGGACCACTAGGGGAGTTCCAAGAACTCTTACTTTATACAAGGTAACATAATGACACAGAAATTAATCAATAAAGTTCCCTAAGCATGTGGAATTAGGCATATTTTATATTAAAGAGTTTTAACAACCCATTAACCCTTATAAGTTCATTATAAGTCGGTTTGTTAAGATGATACTATCTGCATAACACAGATTCTTTAGTCTGGAGCTCCTATGGAATATATATTTAAATATCCATGGGATATTTAATATATATCTAAATATCTCAACCAAGGTGGTATTGTGTGCTCAGTTGCTCACTCATGTCCTACTCTTTGTGAAACCATAGACAATAGCTTGCCAGGTTCTGCCAGTCTCTTCACTCCAAGGGATTTTTCCAGGTGAGAATACTAGAGTGGGTTACCATTTCCTCCTCCAGTGGATGGATCTTTCTGACTCAGAGGTCAAATCATCATCTCTTGCATCTCCTGCTTTGGCAGGTGGATTATTTACCACTGAGCTACCTGGGAATCCCATTCCAATGAGTATTTTAGCACTATTTGGATTGTAGGCTGAAAGAATTCAGATTTAGAGGATAATCCTGCTAAAGAGATAAAGAGGAACCAATCACAAAAGACCGAGAATCCCAAATCAAGAAGTATCGCTTAATTCTAAGTGTAGCGGAGCTACTGACAGTTGTAAGATGATGAGAATTCCAGTTGAGAAAGATCGCTGTGTTGAAATATGGAGAGTAGATCAGGGAAGGCAAGGTTGAAAAGAAGAAAGCTAAAAAAATGACTATTTCAATAATTCACTAGAAAGATGACTTGATGTGGAGGAGTAAAACTAATAAAATAATTAAATAAATAGGAAAAAAACTACAGACCACTAGGAGTCATACACAATCAACATTAGACATAGATTAGGACTTTGAAAAATAGGTCAAGGATGTCATCTAGGCTTCAAATCTGGGCAACATCTGAGTTAGAAATAACAGGAGAAAAAGCAGGTTTGAGGGAAGAGTGATGATTTCAAGTCCGGACATAGAGGTAATTCAAAACTTACGTAATGCAAGAAAAGGGAGAATTCATTAGAAGTACAAAGCAGAAATAGCATTTAAGCATTAAACCAGGTGTACAGTGAGGAAAAACTTGAAGTCTGGGTCAACTTAAAATTATTATATTGCTATATACATAGTCCTTTCTTTTGAAGTTTTAATGATTCCAAATTAACTGTTCAATTCAATAGCTATAATTCAGCCTCTCATGAAATTTAGAAATTAGTGGTTCCGAAAGTATCACACAGAAAGCACAGAGGGGCTGGGTGGAGGTGAGGTTAGCAATATTTTATTCAAATTTAACTCAGTGGGTAAAGAGTCTGCCTACAATGCAGGAGACCAAGGTTCAATGCCTGGGTTGGGAAGATCCCTGCAGAGAAGGAAATAGCAACTTACTCTACTATTCTTGCCTGCAGAATTCCACAGACAGAGGAGCCTGGTGGGCTACAGTACATGCGGTCACAAACAGTCAGACATGACTGAGTGACTAACACTGAACACTTTGAAAATTAAACCTTGGAATGACTTTTCAGTATTTTAACAATATGAGTGCTTTCTTAAAGATGATATAGGAGTGCTTTCTTGGTAACAAAAAGTAACTAGTACAATTAGGTGTGTAAACTCATTTTGTGCAGTCGTCAGAGGAAAACGTCTGCTGTCATCTTAATACAACATATGAATGTCTGGTAAATTAATTAGATGACTGCATAAGCACAGAATCTGTTTATGATATCACCATCATTAACGTGTCTGCTGATATGGAATCATACAAGCAAATATCCTTTGCGTCATCAAAATGTTAGGCAAGGTCTGAGGCCTCTGCTTGGTGCTAGCCAACACGATGATATCTTGGCACAATCATCATCCAAAGTGAAAGGAGGATCTTATGAAAACCATTCAGGGCAGATTTAGTGTTTAGTTGAAGATTTAAGAGTCTTTTATTCCTGATTTTTGAGAAGCCAAATATAGTGCATTCATTCATTTTCTTCTTTTTCTTTTTCTGACTAGCATATATTTCCCTTCATTTGTGCTGAATAACAAACCAACCTCCCATGTATTAGTCTCTCAGTTGTATCCAACTGTGACTCTGTGGACCATAGCCTACCAGGCTCCTCTGTCCATGGAATTCTCCAGGCAAGAACACTGGAGTGCATTGCCATTCCTTTCTCCAGGGGAGACTGAACCCAGATCTCCTGCATTGCAAGCCATTCTTTACCACCTGAGCTACCAGGGAAGCCCAATCTCCTAGACACAAAGAAATGCATATATCCCAGATTTCCTCCTTTCCCCTGGAAAAAACTAGTAGGAGAAAAGAGGGTAGCCAAAATTTAAGCAGAGCCAATCAGAGTCTTTCTCTGTGATTGACAAGAATAATGTCTAGCTACTGTAGAAGAGAATGAAGCTAATCCATGAGAAAGAGCAAAGTCAGCAGAAATGAACAAAGGAGATTATAGATTGGGCAAGACCTAAGTCTCCAGTGCCATCTCACCTGAGTTCAGGTCTTCCTTTGAATGTGTGAGTTACTACAGTCACTCTCCCAATTCAGGGGTCCAGTAATTCACCTTTCTTTAACTTAAGCTACTTTAAGTGAGATTTCTCTCACAAAAGCTGAAAGACTTCTGATTGGTATATCAAATAATTGCAATTTAGAATCTTAAGGCTGAATTGATACTAACCAACAACAACCAGGCTTCCTTGTTGGCTCAGCAGTAAAGAATCCACATGCCAGTTCAGGAGATACAGCTTTGATCCACAGGCCGGGAAGATCCCCTAGAGAAGGAGATGGAAACCCACTCCAGTCTTCTTGCCTGGAGAATCCCATGAACAGAGGAACTTGGTGGGCTACAGTCCATGGGCTCACAGTCAGTCAGGACTGAGTGACTAAACAATAGCAAACAACAATCAACAGTTATTTATTGGTGTCCAACAAAATAATACAATAAATCCAAAGCACTTTTCAGGTGCTTAGTTGTTTAATCATCACAACAATCCTGCAAAGAAAATACTTGTATTAAGCACTTTTAAATAATTAAGGAAACTGAGACAGAAAGAGATTTTGTAATTCCCCAAGAGCCCATAACTAGTAAAAGGGAAATTTTGAATCTGAACTCAGAGCTTCTGATTGCAGTGTCCAGACTCTCAAACTTGACTGACTCTCTCTCTTGACATGAATTGAGTTCTGATTCAGTCATCTAAAATTACGTGCTTTCATCTCTCTGAAATTTAATTTTTTTTCATTTCTAAAGGAGGGATACTATTTCCTACTGCAGACATTTTTGTAGAAATTGAAAAATATTAAGCTTATGAAAGCATTTTGGAAAATGCCTAGCACTAGAAAACTGTCAGTTCATATTATAAAATTATAAACTACATTAAAGCTTTATCAGCTATGAATTGTGTAATTGAATTACTACATAATTTAATGAACATGTTATAGTCAATAATGTCTCAGAAAAGTAGATACAAGAGTCAATTCATATGTCAGGAAGCAATTTTTAATCTAAAATAATTCTAGTGTATAAAATCTGCCTTTCTTAAATAATAATGACAAAGATGACTAAGATAAAATTAACTTATATTTCAATATTTTACATTTTCAATATTATTTTACTTTGTTTCCCTCATTCAGCAGAAATTTTAGTGTCTTGGGGAATGAAATATATTTACTTTTTCCCTATCAATATCAAGCTACTGCTACTGGGTAAGTTTTAGTAATAAGTATTCAAGTAACAAAGCTTTATGCAGCTCACTATGAAGTCCTGAAAATGGTAAATATAAAACATCTATTCAAATATGCTTTTGAATCCCTTTCTTTTACCTCTCTTGAAGATTGATTAAGATTTTAGAATTTCCCCATTTTACATATGTGTGCTAAGTCGCTTAAGTTACGTCCCACTCGTTGCAACGCTATGGATTGTAGCTCTCCAGGCTGCTGTCCAGGGAATTCTCCAGGCAAGAATACGGGAGTCGGTTGCCCTGCCCTCCTCCAGCGGATCTTCCCGACACAGGGATCGAACCCATGTCTCCTGCATTGCAGGCAGAGTCTTTACCATCTGAGCTACCAGGGAAGCCCCATATTCATGTAGGTGAAATTAGAAGACAATATTCACTAGAAAGATCAAACTATACATTTGGTTCCAGTCTTTGTTGTTAATATAAAATAAAAATTCTATATATATTCATCATGTATTTAATCATTTCTTCCTAAGTCTGGCACTTTTAGCCAATCTTCATGCATTTTGGTTTCAAATTGACATTTATTTTAGCATATATTAATATATAACAACAAAACTATGCTGATTAATCTTAAGCTAGTGGATCTTTAATATTACTAAATATTATGATTTAGTTACAAACTCTAAACCTTACATTCATAATTAATATTAATACATGTCAAAATATCACTTTATTCTGTATAGTGCAATATGATTGACAGAAAATTTGGAGTTGAAGTGAGTTTTTTCTTGGCCTGCATTATGTACTGAATAATTTACTCTAGCAATGTAATGTTTTATGGAATTTATAAAAACTTTCTAATTTGATCACTACCCCTAATATTTACTTTATCTAAATCTTACAGATAATCAAGAGAATGGAATCAGGAAATTGGAGATTGTGAGCAAAGAATGTAATAAGATATATACACAAGAAACAGAACAATAAAAACAAAGCTATGAAATTAATGTATATGTTATGAAATTACATGGTAATAAATTTGATCTTCATATAAGCCCCCAGTGATTATAAAATAGTTTACCTAAGCCAATTCCTTATCGCCAACAATATTTCTCAGAAATAACTCCTTTCCACATTTATATAAGTCACAGAGGTCTCTTTTATGAGAAAACATAATCAGGCAAAATAAAATGTTACATAAAATGGAAAAAAGTTATGATTTGTTTTTTAGTAGTGTGTTAATGAGCCACAGCAGACCAATTCTTTTATCATGGCTTAAAATTAAACAGATACAAGTCTAGCTGCTGATTTATACTTTCCTTCAAGGAACTTTTTTTTAAAAATTGACTTTTTATATATACGCAATATTATTTTTAAGTTCATTTGTATTCATATGACTTGGATTGCAATTTGAAGTCTGGAAGATTTGATTTCACTAAACATATTTGCCTCAATCAAAATGTCTGTATATACATGCATATTTTTAAACCAGTATCCATTTCTTTTAAGATTTTCAATGTTGCATTAAGTATAATGGCAAGGAAAATGTCCATAGATCTAACACAAAATTTTGTGAAGAGGTTTATTGAAAAAGTTGGCCTTGGTAGGGACTGAAGTCCAAAATAAACTAACTCTTTTTTAGCCAATGTCTTCCATTCATGCTTCTCTGAATATACACATTCTTCCTGGAAAAAAGTCTTGGGAAGTGCCACAGATGTTGTAGGCAATTTCCCGCATTAAAAGTTAAAGTGCATTCACATACTTTCATCCCTTCTATCTGGGTTTGACTCAGGTTCAGAAATTGCTGTGGTAGAGAAAGAGGGAAGGGTATATATAGCTACTTCTTTCCACAGTTCACACCTTGAGTCCCTTTTTCCCAATCACTAGGCTGTCCCATGATTACAGGAGAGAAGTGGAAGAGAACTTAACATGCACAGAATATCTTTTTTAAGTTAGTACAGTTGTAACTTGTGTGTGTGCCATCTCTCACAGGTTGCTTTCCTGAGTTTTTGTGGTCAGTGACTATCCTTTTAAAGAGGGAATGGTCAGGTTACTTTCTCTGGTGTCCAATCTAACAGTCTAAAACATTTCTTTAGAATCTGGTGGGTCATCATACAAGGTAAATTTCTAAAAATTATAATGTGTTGCTTTGTGAAGTAGAGAGTTCTCAGTATTAGAAATATTCCAATATAATTTTAAAGAGTATTTGCCTTTAGGTAAAAGCTTCGATGATATTTAAGGCTTTTGAGTCCAAGCTGTTCTATGAACTACACAGAAACAGACTGGACAGATGAGTGAATTGCCTGATAGCTAAAATTCTGATTCTGTTTGCATTCAAAATTAAGATGGTGCTAGGAACTTCCCTGGTGGCTCTGATGGTAAAGGGTCTGCCTGCAGTGCAGGAGACCTAGATTTGATCCCTGGATATGGAAGATCCCCTGGAGAAGGAAATGGCAACCCACTCCAGTATTCTTGTCTGTAAAATCCCATGGATGGAAAAGCTTGACAGTCTATATAGTTCATGGGGTCGCAAAGAGTGACTTCACTTTCTAGAAGACTATTTATGGAGAAGGAAATGGCAACTTACTCCAGTATTCTTGCCTGGAAAATCCCATGGATGCGGGAGCCTAGTGGGCTACAACCCATGGAGTTGCAAAGAGTCAGGCATGATTTAGAGACTAAATGAAAAGACTATTGTAATTCAGAATATGGAAGAGATGAGAAGAAAAGGTAATCGATATTTATTAAAGTTCTACTCTACCCCTGACAGTGATGGTTTTTTAGCATCTCCTCATCTGATACTTTTGCAGTCTGGTAATATAGCATTTTTCTTCGTCTTGAGGAAACTGAGGCTCAAGAAGTTGAATTACTTGAGTGTCTCTAGGTGGTTAGTGGCAGTACTAGAATTGGCTCTGTCCACTCATAACCAGTCTTACAAATTGGTGCTATTTTCACCAAAACAGTCTCCAAACTCAAAATTTCCTAACTCCATAGAAATACCACCAAACTATCTAAAACTGAAGGTCATGATAATACTACTGTGTAACTATCCAATATTTAATGAAACTATTAGCCAGAGTAAAATTCCAAAATGGATTTAGCAACATTCAGGAAAATGTTTAAAGAAGAAATGTTAAAGAAGGTTTCTTCAGAGGTGTTTTCTCTTATTAGGAAAATCTAATAGTTTCTTTAAATATATAATACATGATTCTAAATTTAAGTTTTCAACATCAAGCACCTGGAACTGAATTTAGCTAATATTAAAGCCACAGTGATAGACCACTAGTGAAGACAAAATAACATGTGAAGGGCCTGGGGGCAGATTGCTGAATCAGAGGCCAGACTGATGAATTAATCGTGTGATACTGAAGGAAGAAGTAGAATGCAAGAAAATTCTCAGTCATGCAACACTGCTATTCTATGTTCTTTTGAAAATGTGTAACTAAATAAGTGGACTCAAACAAATGTCAACAAGATGTTGAGAGCTTGAATGATCCAAGAGTCTTCTCTAATATAATAGAGTAGTTCATTTAAAATGTAAATTAAAATATAAAGTTCCAAATTGCCCCAATAGATAATACATTTCTAATCTTGTAGAACTAAAATCTGCCATTGAGCTTCAAACTCTTGACACCAGCTTGAACCCATTGGACATATATGAAGTGATATCCAATGATGTCTTTAGGCATCAATAAGGAGGCATCATTATAAGCTTTGCAACTAACAGGGAGGAAGCACAGACCCACCTACCAGCAGACAATTGAATTAAAGATTTACTGAGCACTGTCCTGCTCGCCAGAGCAAGACCAAGTTTTCCTCACAGCCAGTCCCTCCCATCAGGAATCTTGTACAAGCCTCTTATCTCATCCATCAGAGGGCAGTCAGAAAAAGCAAGATGTATAATGCCACAGCTTCCAGAACAAAATCACCATCACAGGAAGCTAACCAAAATGACAACATGGATTACAAAGTGCAACTCAACGAAGTCTTGTGTGACTCAATAAAGCCAAGAGCCATGTCATGAAGGGCCACCCAAAATTGGGTAATTTGGACAGGTCATAGTGGAGAGTTCTGACAAGAGGTGGTCCATTGGAGAAGAGAATGGACAACCACTCCAGTATTCTTCCCTTGGGAATCCCATGAACAGTATGAAAAGGCAAAAAGATATGACATTGGAAGACGAGCCCAGCAGGTCAGTATTTATCCAATATGCTACTGGGGAAGAGCAGACAAATACCTCCAGAAGAATGAAGAGGCTGGGTCAAAGTGAAATTGACACTGAATTGTGTATGTGTCCATTCAAGTATGACCTAAATCAAATCCTTTATGATTATACAGTGGAAGAGACAAGTAGATTCAAGGGATTAGATCTGGGAGACAGAGTGTGTGAAGAACTATAGACAGAGAGGTTTATAAAATTGTCCAGGAGGTGGTGACCAAAACCATCCCAAAGAAAAAGAAATGCAAAAAGGCAACATGGTTGTCTAAGTAGGCCTGACAAATAACTGAGAAAAGAAGAGAAGCAAAAGGCAAAGGAGAAAGGGATAGATATACCTAGCTGAACGCAGAGCTCCAGAGAATAGCAAGGAAAGATAAGAAAGCCTTCTTCAGTGAATAATGCAAAGAAATAGAGGAAAACAATAGAATGGGAAATACTAGAGATATCGCCAAGAAAATCAGAGGTACCAAGGGAGCATTTCATGCAAAGATGGGCACAATAAAGGACAGAAACAGCAAGGACCTAACAGAAGCATAAGAGATTAAGAAGAGGTGGTGAGAATACACAGAAGAACTCTACAAATAAGGTCTTAATGACCTGGATAATCATGAATTGTGTGGTCACTCACCTGGAGCCAGATATCCTGGAATGTGAAGTCAAGTGGGCCTTAGGAAGCATTATTATGAATAAAGCTAGTGGAGGTGATGAAATTCCAGCTGAACTATTTCAAATTCTAAAAGATGATGTTATTAAAGTGTTGCATTCAATATGCCAGCAAATTTGGAAAATTCAGCAGTGGCCACAGGACTGAAAAATGTCAGTTTCCATTTCAATCCCAAGGAAGGGCAATGCCAAAGAATGTTCAAACTACTGTACAACTGCTCTCATTTCACATGATAGCCAGGTAATGCTCAAAATCTTTCAAGCTAGGCTTCAACAATATGTGAACCAAGAACTTCCAGATGTACAAGCTGGGTTTAAAAAAGTCAGAGGTGGTATGGGGAGGGAGGTGGGAGGGGGGTTCAGGATTGGGAACTCATTAACACCCATGGCGGATTCATGTTGATGTCTGGCAAAACCAATACAGTATTGCAAAGTAAAATAAAGTAAAATAAATAAATAAAAATAAAAAATAAAAAAGTCAGAGGAACCAGAAATCAAATTGTCAACAACCATTGCATCATAGAAAAGTACCTTAGTAGTAAATATTTTTCAGATTCCTAAAAGTTCATGCAAAAACATTGTGTGGCCTTTGTATTAAACAGGAAGTATACCAGCAAAAGTTATGAAGGCCAAAAGTTATGGTTAAGGAGTAAAGTATTGGTAATATTCTGCATATTTGTAAAATTAAGCACCAATTAGCCGCAGATCGCATGCCTTCAGTGCAGTTCTAACTGCAAGGTTTTAATAGTTATCATGAGATATTTCTCACAATGTTAATCAAAATCATTTTTGAATGATATAGGGACAAGCTAAATTTATTCCCCCTCCATGTATATCAAAATTTATTAAATAAGAAAAAGCATATGCATCTCATGGAAGTTCTAGCTGATGTCTACATTTTCAAATGGAATCAAACTAATTATATAATCCAAATTTATAATTTTTAAGTTAATAATTCCCTAAGAAAAAAATCTTATATCCCTTAATAGTCATTTTATTTCTGAGATACAAATTAGCTTTTAAATTACATCATCTTTGCGATCCCATGGACTGTAGCCTACCAGGCTTCTCTGTCCGTGGGATTTCCCTGGCGAGAATACTGGAGTTAGTTGTCATTTCCTCCTCCAGGGGAATCTTCCTGATCCAGAGATCAAACCCACATCTCCCATGCTTCTGGCATTACAGGCAGCTTTTAAACATTTGAGTTATCAAGGAGGCCTCTGTTATCACACTGATAGACTACTCAAGATATTGGTATGTGATCATCTAGCTATAATACAAAACAGAAAGTTTTCCTTGAAATTTAAAATTTTACATATAAAATGAGTGAGATAAAGATGTATTTTGATCATAGGTGACAAGAACCATTAGTAAAAATGTGGAGAAAAATTGGTTTTTGATAATTATTATTTATTATTGTTATTTATGTAAGTTGAAAAACTTCAAAGTGTAAAAGACAGTCTTATGACTGCCAGACTGTTTAAAAATCAGAAGTTTAAGACATACACTGTCTAAAGCAACACTGTCCAACAGAACTCTCTGGAATGATGGAAATATTTTATAATTTTTCACAAAATTGAAACATTCAAAAGCCTCATTTGGCTATTAAACATTTGAAATGTGTAGAATACAACTAAGAAGCTGAATTAGACATTTTATTTAACTTTAATCAAGTTGAAGTTGAAAAATCACAGTATGCTAGCATAAAAGTGTGTGTTATAAAGCTCTCTGCTCATATTCCTCTGCTTCAATATCTCTAGTATTTCCAAGAAAGTATGGTCTGTGAGAGGAAAAATGTGATAACTCCAGAATAGCACACCACAGTTCCAGATAACGCTGACATGGCTCAAGATAACCACAAGAAAATACATTACAATCAGTCCTAAGAAGGACTAAAATAAAGGAGAACTTAATTTATTTGAGTGATCTAAACATGCTTCCCTGCCAACCCCACATCCCTTCTCCCCAAACAAAATAAAACAAAAATATGTTACACTCTTCAACACCTTGAGGCCTGAACCTCCTGAGCAATTTCAGAATCAATGCACTGGAAATGCCTTTCCTTTCTGCTCACATGGGCTCCCCTCGTGGCTCAGACAGTAAAGAATCCACCGGCAATGCAGGAGACCCAGGTTTGATCCGACTAACACTTGTACTTTTTCTTCTTTTCACTTCCACCCACATAGTTGGGAGGTCCCATTCTATCTTTATTGATATTCTTGAACATGTTCTTCCATGACAGCAGACTATCCTTTTCTCCAGATGGACACTGTCAACTTTTACCTTTGAATCCTAAGTCAATGAATTCTGATGTTGGGCACCCTTTTTTATCTTTTGCTTTTTAAATATTCTCTCCTTGCCAATCTTATGTACTTTCACAGCATTCACTGTTAACTCTACGCATGTATGTCTCCCTAATCTTAACTCCCACTCCTGCTCTGTCATGAGTCTAGTCCAGGATTTCTCGCTAACAGTCACAGCATTTCACCCTGAATGCCTCAGCACCAGTTCCAATTCAAGACATTTCAAACTGAACCTTTCTTGCTTCCAAAAACAATAATAGCAACAACTAAGACTAACTTTCGTAGTCTCTGCTCTGTTTCACTAATGATTCCAGTCAGCCATGATCAAAATTCTTATCTTTGACTCATTCTTTCCATGCTTAAAGTTTGAAGCATCAAAGTGGTTAAAATCAAAGAACTCAGATTCACAAGAGAGCAGGGCTGGACTTTGCCCCCTGGCTCCTCCATTTGCTGCCTGCATACTTAAGTATATGAACTAAATGGTTCAAACTTTAATTTTTTAATCACAAAAATGGAACTAATAATAACACCGTTACTAGTTCTAAGTACTTTCTGTCTCTTAACACATTTAGTCTTTACAACAACTCTGTGAGATTGATACTGTCATTATTTATTTTCTATGAGAGACCTGAAACATAGAGAGTTAAATGCATTACCAAAAGCCACAACAGTAAGTGGCTGGGATTCAGTCCTAGACATTCTGGCTCCAAGATTGTAACCACCATACACACTGTCTTCCTGACAACAACAAGTTATCTCAAAGTGTTGTGAGGATAAAATTAGATCAAAAGGAGGAAATACTTGTCAATATCAGCTGCTAAAATCCTCATAAATCTCTAGACCAAAGTCCGAGATAACAATTCTTCTTTCTATATGACTTCCTGTAGCATTTGTTCTTGACCCGTATAACTTATATACTGACTTGTACTATATCACTTGACAATCATGTCTTATTAAATCATATAGATTATAAACTGTTAGAAGCTGAGGATAAAAAGTATCCCATGACTTATAAATATTACTAGAATTAAAATGTCAATGTATGTTACTTTAAAATTTCTTTTTATGACTCTTATCCATTTCATAGTTCCTTAGATCCTAGTCTTAATTATTGTCAAATTTATACAAGTGTTGGTTACTTTGACAATTTATGCTTCTCCAGTGTTTTGATCACTTTCCCTGAGCTCATCCTCCCTATATGGGAGTATCAGTATTTCATAGCCCTGTTCACTTGCTTCTGAATCTAGCCTATTCCCATAACCTTCTTCATTCTATATCTCAGCTTGGTCTCAGCTCTCCAGCATGCCCATTCTTCTTTGTCCATACTGGTTCTAGAGTGTGCTTGAGGCCCCAGGGATTAAATACACATGCCAGGCTCAAAGCTTATATCCAAAGTCACCTGGACTGCTCACTAGGAGCTCATGTGGAGTTAACAGAAAACACTAAGTTAAAATCTGTTTTCCTGCCATTGCCAAACAGATATTTGAGAAAATCAACAGAGAGGTGCTAAACTCTCAAATGTTAAGTATATTGCTCATTAAAAAATAATACTCAAGATTATCAAAAACTGCTGACATGAAAAATTATTTTCAACGTGTTAAAAATGTTACTTACAAAAGAGTCCAATTGAACATACACATACACACACATATACCTAGAAAAGTGTAGGAAAGGTTATATACCAAAACATGGATAGTTTATATTCAAAATTGAGATTGTGAATAATTTCTCTTACTTCTTAGTTATCAGCATTTTCCATAATAAACATGTACTGTTCATACAACAAATATATTATTTAAAAACCGAGTGACAACATGCTCATTTAACTTATGATCATTCCATTGCTATGTAATCAACAAACTAATAGTATTTTACATCAGTGATCTGAAGGCATAAATTTTATATGCATATTTCATTTCTTAAGGTCTTTCCTAATGTCCATTTTTCAAGCTAATCTTTTATTCTTTTTTCCTTACCTGCATCAGCTACAGATGGTTGATACAGCTGCTTTAAATGTATTCTAAATTTCACAGGCAGTTTTTGTTCAATTTTTAGTTAACTATACATCTTTCTTAGGCAACCAATTTTTGCTGGTCTCTTGATTTGTTACCTAAAACAAGTTTGCTTTACACATGCAGGTTTTTTTACACCATCAATCTAGAAAATATAGTACTCTAAAAGCAAGTTAAGTCATCTGAGTTTTGCAGAGGTCTTTTTAGAGAGCAAAGCTGCCATTTCCTTTGAGGGAACAATACACTTTAAAGTGGCATATAGCAATTAACAAAACAACAGACATGCCCTCTATACACCAACACTTTTAAACAATTCTAACCCTATGCATGCATGTGTGCTAAGTTGCTTCAGTTAAGCCCAACCCTTTGTGATCCCATGGACTGTAGCCCACCAGGCTCCTTTGTCCATGTGACTCCTCAGACAAGAATACTGGAGTGGATTGCCACGTTCTCCTCCAGGGGATCTTCCTGACCCGGGGATTGAACCTGCATCTCTTATGTCTCCTGCATTGGTAGGAGGGTTCCTAACCAATAGTGCTAACTGAGAAGCCCTCTAATCCTATAAAGAAGTATAAAAATAAAATATAATAAATTTTATACAATAAAAGTGGTCTTTAAACCATCATTCACTAGCATGTATATTAACACAGCAATCCAATTGTACAATGTTCCCACATAAAACCAAACCAATCTGTTTTCTAAAGTGAAGTAATGCTGATCAGAATTTTAGCCCAGAGCACTGACCAAACAAACATGGATAATTTTAGAAGGAGCCATGATAGTGAATATCTGTCTGCACCTCTACAAAGCAAAATGTTGCTAAGTAGAAATAAAAGAAAGTCTACTGAAATTTAGGCAATTGGAATAGGAAGATAGGCAATGAATGAACTGCCTAAACAAATTTGTATGAGGAAAATATATGTGCATAGAAAAAATTTTAAAAGGCGATTATAAAAAACTTGTGTAAGCATGGTTATGTCTCTCCATGGTACATTGAAAGAGGTTTGTAGTTCAACTTTTGCTACCAGCTTTATTACTGATACTCTTTGTTATTTAGAGATTATAATTACTCTATAATTATTTCTACAGAAATTTAGGATGTTTGCCCCTTAGGAATGTCAGAACTGAGGCTGCCAAAGAAAAGTAGGACTATCAATTGATTCCAACCTATGTTCAAGAATTTCTGATGGAAGAAACTGTAAGTTTTGAATTAATATATTCTTTGTCACCGCTGTTTTCTTGAATAAACTCATCGAGTAAGAACCCAGTATGATGAAAACACAAGATGTGCTACACTCGATCCCTGTCTAACTCTTCGATGTTCAGCATAGCATGAAGGAAGGGACCGGACTTGAAATCTGTGTCATTGCACTGTAACTTCGTCGATCACAATATCTGTTTTAGGATTTTTAAAAATTGTGTCACAGGTATTTTGGATGGGTTGATGTGAAGGTGAAATAAAGCCATATACAAAAGGATTTACTAAACTGAAAATGCTTGTATAGACTCCTTTGGTTTTAATATTATTATTATTATTCTTTCTCTGATAGTACTAGGGGGGTAAAAGGAAGGTGTGACCCTCTAGCATTAGCCCTTATTTCTAATCTATTTTATGTTTTCATACTCTACATATTTATAGTAAAGTGTTTACTTGAACTTTTTGTTATTTACATCGAATTTATCACTCTACATCTTGAAAGCTCAAGCAACAGCAATCACAACAGAGAAAATGTAATAATAACCACCCATCACTTAGAACTTGCTCTGTATTTAAGAGGATGATAGGTGCTTTTAATTCTCCTGTAATTCCCACAATGGCCAATTTTATAAAGAGGATATCAAGACTCTGAGTGCTAATTAACATTGCCTGAGGGGACACATACATGCTTACTTACCTTACTTTCAACATTTCTTTTTGTGTGTGATTATATTCACTATAATTCTTTATCCTATCAGACTCAGTAACTCACCAAACCACTTTCTTTAAAAAATACTTCTTTAAGATGTGATAAACTTAAAACTCCCACTCAAACTAGGAATATAGGTCTGACCACAGACTAATCATTTTTCTTTTTTTGATTAATTGTATGATTCCTAAAATATTTCATATATAGTATAATGCCTGGGAATTTATTAGCCTTTTCTTATTTTTTTTTTAATTTTGCTAAAAGAAACATAATTTTATAAAATTTGTCATTTTAAGTATATAGTTCAGTGGCATCAAGTACATTCACTTTGTTGTACAACCATCACACAGCCTGTGTATCTCCAGGCCTTTCTCATAGTCCCAAACTGAAACTCTGTAACCATTAAACAATAATTCCCCACTTCCTCATTCCTCCAGCCATTAGTAACCACCATTCTACTTTCTGTCTTTATTTGTATATTTGACTACCTTAGATACCTCAAACAAGTTGAATCATACAATATCTGTCCTTCGGTGTTTGGCTTATTTTACTTAGCCTGTGAAATAAGGAGGCTGAGCTCCAAAGAATTGATGCCTTCCAATTATGGTGCTTGAGAAGACACTTAGCAGTCAATCCTGAAGGAAATCAACCCTAAGTAGTCATTGGAAGGACTGTTGCTGAAGCTTCTTCAGGCAAGAATACTGCAGTGGGTTGCCACGCCCTCCAGGGGATCTTCCCAATCCAAGGATCGAATCCAGGTCTCCTGTATTGCAGGTGGATTCTTTTATGGTCTGAGCCACCAGGGAAGGCCATGAATACTAGAATGGGTAACCTATCCCTTCTACAGGAGATCTTCCTGACCCACAAATCGAACCAGGGTCTCCTGCATTGTAGGTGGATTCTTTACCAGTTGAGCTACCAGGGAAGCCCAACACTTTGGCCATTTGATGCAAAAAAGACCCTGCTGCTGGGAAGGATTGAAGGCAAAAGGATAAGGGGGTGGCAGAGGATGAGATAATTGGATAGCATCACCAACTCAATGGATGTAAATTTGAGCAAACTCCACAAGACAGTGGAGGACAGAAAAGCTTGGTATGGTATAGTCCATAAAGTGATAAAGAGTTAGATTTGACTTAGCAACTTAACATCCATGCTACATGTCATCCATAATACGTATCAGTGTTTTATTCCTTTCTAAGTCTACTCCAGTATGTGCATAAACACATGTTTTTTTCACACTTTCATCAATGAATATTTGGGTTGTTTCCACTTTTAGCTATTGTGAATAACACTGCTGTGAACATAGGTAAATAAATACCTGTTCAAGTTCCTGCTTTCAATTTTTTGTGTATATATGCAGAATATGGTATTTATTTACTTATCTGCTACAACAGAACACTGGTTTTGCATCTTCATGGAACAGAATTCAGTAATTCCCTGATCTCTTTATATAACATCCACTTGAATTTCATCATCCAATTAATATCGTCTAATGATTTAATCCTTTAAGTGTATTAGGAGGCTCACCCTGAATAGATTACACTGGCTTCAATTCTTCATGCCACTATCTTTGCAACTTAGAACATTAGTCTTCAAACTCCACGGTAATAGAAATTACTTTCATTATGAAACTGGTTTATAATTCATCTTTTATATACATTACAAGGTTGAAAGTATTTCAAATTCTCAAATTCTAGAGAAAGCAGGAATTTTCAGAAAGAATATAAAATATGTTTTCTCCCATTTAATAGCATATATAAATCAATACTAACTGGCATCCTTTGTAGCTCAGTTGGTAAATCATCTGCCTACAGTGCAGGAGACCTGGGTTTGATCCTTGGGTTGGGAAGATCCTCTGGAGAAGGAAATGGAAACCCACTACAGTATCCTTGCCTGGAAAATCTCATGGAGAAAGGAGCCTGGTGGACTGCAGTCCACGGGGTCGCAAGGAGTCAGACACAACTAAGCGACTAACACTAACTAATAAATCAGTGTTTATTAGCATCAATTTAAGTTAATAATATCTTGCTCTGACAGTTCAAAATTTTATTTACTTCTTTACATGCTTCTCTGTGGTTTACCAATAGTACTTTATAAAAGCCAAAATAAACAAACTTCAGGCAATCATAAAACTTGAGGGTTGGAATTGGAATTAGGAAATCTCCTCTCATATAAGCAATGTCATTAAACTTGCTCAAAAGAAAGTAGAACTGTTTTTCATCTAAATGGATGAAAATTACTATCCTTTTACCCAATCACAATGCTAAAATCTTAATTTTGGAATAAAACTTTATAAATTATTTATCACATATTGCTATAACTCAGCATACAACTAAGGAGTGTAACATCTTATTAAATCATGTAAAATATTTACAGCATAAGAAAAACATGACAGAATTCAGATACATAAAATATGTTTTTCTCTAATAATTTAGAAAACAACAGGTATCATCATAGTCTATTTTCTAGACAATAGGTTTATAAAGATTAAATTTAAATATTAAATCTCTTTTCTTCTATATCCTCACACTTTATGCATTCGTGCTTCATGATGTGAATTTGATGCTGAATAAAAACGCATTATCCGATAAGTAAACTATGGTACATGCAGCCAATAGATTATTATTCAGTGTTAAAAAGAAATGCATTATCAAGTCATGAAAAAAATGGAAGAAACTTAGATGTATATTTGTAGGATGTATATGTAAGAGGCCCATCTAAAAAGGCTATATACTGTATGACTCCAACTGCATATATGACATTCTGGAGAAGGCAAAACTATACAGAAATGAAAGAGATCAATGATTGCCAGGAGTTAAGAGACTGGAAGGACTGAATATGTGGAGCACAAGGGTTTTTAGAGCAGTGAAATGATTCTGCGTGATACCATAATGGTAGATTAATGTCACCATACGTTTGTCCAAACCCACAGAACGCACAGCACCAACAGTAGACACTAATATAAACTATCGGCTTTGTTTTTCTAATGATGTGACAATGGAGGCTTCACAGCAAATGTACCACTCTGACAGGGGTACTGGAAAGGGGGAAGGCTATGCACGTGAGAGAGCAGGAGGCATAGCGGAAAATTCTACATCTTCCTTCCAATTTTTCTGTGAATCTAAACTGGTCTAAAAATAAATGCATTATCTTTCATTCTAGACTTAGTTTCGGGTAATACAAAGAGACCAAAGTAAATAATCTCAATATTTCTTTATCTAGAGCAATTCTTGTTGTTTCCCATAACCAACTGGATTCTTTTTACAGAATAATTCTCAAATTTCATATTTATGTTATCCTTGGAGGAAACCTAAAGGTAACACCTTTTACAGATTTACATCAGGTTTCCTTTATAGAAGTCTCAAAATTCTCTTTTCATTGTATGAAACTGTTTAAGGTGTGAATACATTCAAGTGTCCCTAAATATACTCTGTGACATGGTGATACTAACATTTATTGGCTACTAGGTGCTAGATACTATGTTACATAATTTATACATTTTTTAACTCCACCTGCAATGCAGGAAACCTGGGTTCGATTCCTAGGTTGGGAAGATCCCCTGGAGGAGGGCATGGGAGTCCACTCCAGTATTCTTGCCTGGAGAATCCCCACGGACAGAGGACCCTGGCAGGCTACAGCCCATGGGGTTGCAAAAAATCAGACACAACCGAACAACTAAGCACAGCATCCTCAAAGTTATCTGTAATATTGCATAAATTTCAGGAGTACAACATAGTAATTCAATTTTTTGCAGATTTCATTTTATTATAATTATTACACTCTATTGACTATAATTCCCCATGCTACATAGTAAATCCTTGTTGCTAATCTCACTATATACACAACAGACTCACAGACATAGAACAGTAGTTTATTGTTACCAAAGGACGGGAGGGGTAATATATGACTAACAGATACAAACTACTATACATAAAATAGATAAGCAACATTTATTTTCAACTATATAAAACTGTAGGGTCTTCCAGGTGGTTCAGTGGCAAAGAAACTACCTGCCAATGCAGGAAATGCTGATTTGATCCCCAGGTCAGGAAAATCACCTAGAGGAGCAAATATTCTTGCTTAGAAAATTCCATAAACAGAGGAGCCTGACAAGCCACAGTCCATGGGGTCATAGAGTCCGACACGACTAAGCGACTGAGAATGCACACACGCATGCATGCATATAAAATTTTGGATGCTGTCTTTAATCTATAAAAAGGGCAATATCCTATAGCTCATGATGAGATTATTTGTAACTCATTTATTCCTTATGAGAAACGTGGGATGCTAGTATGACTGCTTTTTATTTTACATATCCATTGAGCCAATGATGCCATCCAGCCATCTCATCCTCTATCGCCCCTGTCTCTTCCTGCCTTCAATCTTTCCCAGCATCAGGGTCTTTTCCAGTGAATCAGTTCTTCACATCAGGTGGCCAAAGTACTGTAGCTTCAGCTTCAGCATTAGTCCTTCCAATGAATATTTAGGGTTGATTTCCTTTAGGATTGACTGGTATGGTCTCCTTGCAGTCCAAGGACTCTGAAGAGTCTTCTCCAATACCACAGTTCAAACGCAACAGTTCTTCAGCACTCAGCTTTCTTATTTGCCTTGAAGTGATGGCACTGGATGCCATGATCTTCATTTTGTGAATGTTTAGTTTTAAGCCAGCTTTTTCACTTTCCTTTTTCATTTTCATCAAGAGGCTCTTTAGCTCCTCTTTACTTTTTGCCGTAAGGGTGGTGTCATCTGCAAATATGAGGTTATTGATACTTCTCTCAGCAATCTTTATTCCAGTTTGTGCTTCATCCACCCTGGCATTTCAAATGATGTACTCTGCATATAATTTAAATAAGCAAGGTGACAGTATACAGATTTGATGTACAACTTTCCCAATTTGGAACCAGTTTCTTGTTCCATGTCCGGTTCTCACTGGAGTAAAGACTTCCCTGGTGGCTCAGATGGTAAAGCGTCTCTCTACAATGTGGGAGACTTGGATTCGATCCCTGGGTCGGGAAGATTCTCTGGAGAAGGAAATGGCAACCCAGTACTCTTGCCTAGAAAATCCCATGGATGGAGGAGCCTGGTGTCCATGGGGCCGCAAAGAGTCGGACATGACTGAGCGACTTCACTTTCACTGTCAACCCTCTTCTAATTCCATGGTTGCAGTTACCATCCACAGTGATTTTGGAGCCCAAGAAAATAAAATCTCTCACTGCTTCCAATTTTTCACCTTCTATTTGCCATGGAGTGATGGGACTAGATTCCCTCATCTTAGTTTTTTAATGTTTTTTTTTTTTTTCCCTTTTTTTCTGCCTGAGTCTGAATCTGCATTGTAACATGGTAACAAGATTTCCAGATACTTTCTTGGTAACTGAAAGTTTGAGAGGAACAAATCTCTTCTCTTTTTCAATTTGTAAGACTTAAAGAGCATATGCAAAATGAGAAAATAAGTGTACAAGCAATAAAGATGCCCCAGTTCAGATCATCTCATTGCATCCAGTGAGAAATAACATTTAATAATTTTGGCTCCAAAATTAATCTTACAGATATATGCATCCCTTCTCACTATTTTTTCCTTTCCTTAAACCTCTAACTTATTCAGTTAGTATGTGTCTACTATGTTGCAATATTCATGCAATCGTATCTTCCAGTTTGCTGTTTTACTTCTTAGGATATATACAAATCCAAATGGTGGTTTTCCTTTTCCCCCTAGAACTTTAGGGCTTAACTAGTGACATAGTGACATGGATTATTTCTTTCCACTAGATGGCAGTAACAGCAATTTAATAATACATTTTATGAAGCAACTGCCAGCTTGCCGCATGTACAGCACACAATGACTCTTTGTGTGAAGGTTTTGTGAATTGCTGGGCTTACTATGGGAGCAATGACTTAGTGGAAAAACAGAGAATATTTTTTCTCTATTGACATCTATGCTTAAATTTCGTTACACTTGCTTTTCAAGATTAAAAGCAGTCTTGTTTTCATATCGCTTATGCCTTGCTGTAATAATCAGCTATTTTGAATGATTTCTACTGGTGTTTGAAAATAGACAAGCGGTTGCTAAAATAGGGTACCTTGTTAGCATAACTGTCAATAAATCATTTAATTCTTCTAGTTTTTAAGGAGAGTTTTCTCTTTTTTCTCTATCAAAGGCTATATGTGTATATAATTTTTAAATACAGAAATTAAAGAGTTTCATGATAAATTACATATTGGGTTGATAGATTCATATATATTTTTTTTGCTAATAAATATTTGAAGAGCATCATATGCAAATACCATACTATGAAGTTAAACAATGACAGTGAGAAGAAAATGGTTTTAAAGTGATAAGAGGATTTTATAAATGCAGTTCTATTGACATTCTATTGAGTGTTTAAACATGATTCTTTGCATTCAGAATGTTTTCACATAAATATTAAACAATTATCCCAAAGAAAGGAAGAAGTTTATTAATCAAAAGATAAAATCCTTTGGGGATAACATTATGCAGCCTCCTTTTAGCCCTGATATTTCAAGGGACTAGAATAGAATAGGCTTTATTATTGTTCAGATTTGTCCTATAATAATGGTTTGTGTTAAACTGAAAGTGCTTCTCTAAGTAACTGTGTGAAGAGCCAGATGATTGGTTTCCTCGATAGTCTTGAAAAAATAAAAATGAATAACTGGAAAAATTAAATTATAAAATATTAAAATATGTGTATGCTATTATTTGCATTGGACACAAAATCATTCTGTCAAGTTTTTATACAAGTTTCTAATGCTGACTGCCAATTATTTTATGTTTTCTGAATGAGATCAGACAGTTCTCAGAAGGGCCTGCCCTGTTGGCATGGAGCCTTGCTCTAGACTGGGCTTCCCTGGTGTCTTAGACAGTATAGAATCTGCCCACAATGAAGGAGAGGCAGGTTTGATCCCTGGGTCAGGAACATCCTCTGGAGAAGGGAATGGCTACCCACTCCAGTATTCTTGCTTGGAGAATCCCATGGACTACATGGGCAGGCTACAGTTCACAGGGTCGCACGGAGTTGGACATGACTGATTGACTTCCACTCACTCACTCCTTTCTTCTAGACTGTTTCCTTGCTTCTTAGAAGAGTGAGGCTGCATCTGCTAGGAGTTAGATTTTAAACAACTAGTGCTCCAGGCCATGTGGTCACAAAGAGTCGGACGTGACTGAGTGACTGAACTGAACACATAGTGAAAAGACTAGATAGATATATCCTTGAAAATTCCTGAGGAAGGGGTCAGTTTGAAGACCAAACTGGGATGTCTAGAAGAGTCTGACAAAGGCAAATATTTTTTAGTTTTCTTTTTAAATTTGGTTCCTGTGGTTGTCCAGAATACTACAATCAGTTTACATTTAGGTATTACGCAGTGTGAAAAACATCGTATATTTAAACACTAGATATGAACAACTGGGCTTCCCAGGTGGTGCTTGTGGTAAAGAACTCACCTGTCAATGCAAAAGACACAAGAGACATGGGTTTGATCTTGGGTTCAGAAGATCACCAGGAGGAGGGCACAGCAAACCACTCCAGTATTCTTGCCTGGGAAATCCCATGGACAGGGTCACAAAGAGTTGGACGTGACCGACGTGACTTAGAATGCATGCAGACACACAGCACAAGATAGATGGGTATTGCTTCCTGGTGAAGAAGTTAGTTCTTTTCTCCCAGCTGGGGCTCACTTGAGCCTTTCCTTCTTTCTGTCTCTATCCCTTCTCCACTCCCTACACTTCCCCTTTTCTCCCCAGATAGAGTACTGATGATCAAACTCCTGTCCAGGGAGGTTAAACAATGGCAAACCATACTATTAGCAAGAAAAGCAAAAGCCTTGTCTTTGCCTGCACAGATGAACAGCTTCTAGACATCAGCTGAGCTATGTACACCCACTTGGGAGCAGAATGAAAGGCTGTACAAACAGCTTTCTATGGTGACATCTTTCAGGAGGCACTTTGGTGCTGAGCCAAAAGCAAATAGACTGGAACTTATGTTTTAAGTCTGAGATCTCAATTCTGTTTGGATATTGTCATATTAACTTTCTGAAGACCAGTGATTTAATTTTAAGATCATTCTATAAAGATTTATGAAAGAATATTATGTAAATATTGATACATACATTTTGAAGGTGTTTGACATATGTCAATTTAACTCGTGAAACATATGTTTTATATTTAAAATACAAAATGAGCTCAGTGTCAACTTTTATTAGTTAATCATATGTAAGTTAGCTGAGACCAGATTGAATTTCATTGTTAGAATATTTCAGATTTAGCCTTAGATGTGCAAATTTATATATAATGAAACTGGTAATTTTTACTAAAAGACAAATACACATGGAGTCATTTTATATTTTGAGTATTATTAATATCTTTTATGATATTATTTGTCCCATGTTTCTTTTTTTTTCTAGTTTAATGTACAAAATGTGGGCTATATTGAAGTTATACAGTTTATTTACACACCTCATGTGCTAAATTGCTTCAGTCGTGTCTGACTCTGTGAGACCCTAAGGACTTCAGCATGCCAGGCTCTTCTGTCCATGGGATTTTCCAGGCAAGAATACTGGGGTGGATTGCTGTGCCCTCCTCCAGGGAATCTTCCCGACCCAGGGATCAAACCCATATCTCTTATGTCTAACCTGAATTGACAGGCAGGTTCTTTACTCACTAGCACCACCTGGAAAGCCCTAGACAGGTAAATATACTTAAATTTCTAAAGTATATAAATTAGGTGGCCAGACCTAGTTCAGAAAACTGGAACATTTATCTGTATCAGAATTTGTCCATTTGGCTTAATGATCTGCTTTTGTTTGTTTATTTTGTTACAATATCAAAGGTGTATGTCTTAAAATATCAATCAGTATTTAACTCTAGCTAAAATTAACACTATTCATCATTCTGCCAGGCTAAAACAAACAAAAAATCAAAACAAAGCACAAAGAACAAGACAAACAAACAAAAATTACACACAAAAATTTTTAAAACCACAAAAAACTGATCTGTGTACCTTTTGTTAAAAAAGTGGTCCTCAGGAAACTAAAGAATAAACCAAAGAAGAAAAAAAATACTACTTTTGATAACATGCCTCTCTCCATATGCTAAGTCATAGGTTAAGTACAGTTAATGTCATTCAATTTGTGAACATGTGTGTGTGTGTGTGTGTATGTGTGTGTGTGTGTGTGATCTACATCAATTTAGGATTAATAGTGGAAAAATATACAAACCATCAATACACAAAAGATAGTCATATGTAAGGATCAACAAATGTTCAAAAAAGGCAACTTGGAATGAATGTACATATTTAGGCTTTCAGACAAAATTTTCGCATGAATGAGGAGGGGTAAGTTTGATTGGGACTCAGTTTTTAAAGTGTAAATAATGTAAGCAGGTTTATTTTAGCTCTTATTTTTAAAAATTAGGTTTGTTTGTAATTTATGAAGTAAGTTCAGAAGAATAAACTATTAGTTTTTACACGTATTATTCTTAAACAATTATGTGTGATATAGTACACTCCAAAATCCTTTATGTTTGATTTTAGCAAGGAATAGAGGATCATACTTGTAAAAAAAGTTGAGGGGACTATGATTTTCCCTAAGGGCATCTATTATGCCTTTTGGTCATGCCAGTAATAATGATGACAAAGGGGATTAAGATAATAGGTTTTATATAGAACTCACTATATGCCAATATTGCTTTAAAAGATGTAAACATATTATTCCATTCTTTTATAAATATGAAAATAAAATATAAACTAAACATCATAGTATTTAAATCATTCTGCTTAAGATATCCCAGGAGATATAAGTTTGCTCTTTCAAAGTACTTAAAAGTGCTTAAATGACTTCCCACATTTCTCTCAGGCTATTCTTTACAGGGCAAAGCACATTCTGAAAAATGTAAATCAATTCACATCTCTGATCAGAATGGCTTCCCATGTGACATAGAAAAAAAATCCAATATTCTTAACACACCAACAGGAGCTTCCATGACTTGGCCCCAACACATTAGATGTGTTGGCATTGCTCTAATATGCGCACTCTCCTTGGAGAAAGTGTTCTCCCAAAACAGTCTTGCCTCCTGGAGTCTTGATTCTGGCTCTTCCCTTGGCGTGTGAGGTTCTTCCCAGATAACTCATGGTAAGCATACTGCTTCATTTTTCCAAGGCTCCCCTTGATGCTACCAATGCAGAAAAGCCTTCCCCAACATAAAAGAGAAGATATTCTCCTTTTAACCTCCCACCCAATGTTATTTTTCTTCACATTATTTGACACTATTAAAAACAGTAAATCAAAGAGGACACTAATAGATAGAGAAATATACCATGTTCATGGATCAGAAGAATCAATATAGTGAAAATGAGTATACTACCCAAAGCAATCTACAGATTCAATGCAATCCTTGTCAAGCTACCAACAGTATTTTTCACAGAGCTAGAACAAATAATTTCACAATTTTTATGGAAATACAAAAAACCTTGAACAGCAAAGCAATGTTGAGAAAGAAGAATGCAACCAGAAGAATCAACCTGCCTAACTTCAGGCTCTACTACAAAGCCACAGTCATCAAAACAGTATGGTACTGGCACAAAGACAGAAATATAGATCAATGGAACAAAATAGAAAGCCCAGAGATAAATCCACATACCTATGGACACCTTATCTTTGACAAAGGAGGCAAGAATATACAATGGATTAAAGAATCTCTTTAACAAGTCGTGCTGGGAAAACTGGTCAACCCCTTGTAAAGGAATGAAACTAGAACACTTTCTAACACCATACACAAAAATAAACTCAAAATGGATGAAAGATCTAAATGTAAGACCAGAAACTATAAAACTGTTAGAGGAGAATATAGGCAAAACACTCTCCGACATAAATCACAGCAGGATCCTCTATGACCCACCTCCCAGAATACTGGAAATAAAAGCAAAAATAAACAAATGGGACCTAATTAATATTAAAAGCTTCTGCACAACAAAGGAAACTATAAGCAAGGTGAAAAGACAGCATTCTGAATGGGAAAAAATAATAGCAAATGAAGCAACTGACAAATAATTAATCTCAAAAATATACAAGCAACTTATGCAGCTCAAGTCCAAAAAAATTAATGACCCAGTCAAAAAATGGGCCAAAGAAATAAACAGACATTTCTCCAAAAAAGACATACAGGTGGCTAACAAATACATGAAAAGATGCTCAACATCACTTATTATCAGAGGAATGCAAATCAAAACCACAGTGAGGTACCATTTCACACCAGTCAGAATGGCTGCTTTCTAAATGTCCATAAGCAATAAATGCTGGAGAGGGTGTGGAGAAAAGAGAAACCTCTTACACTGTTGGTGGGAATGCAAACTAGTACAGCCACTATGAATAACAGTGTGGAGATTACTTTAAAAACTGGAATAGAACTGCCATATGACCCAGCAATCCCACTGCTGGGCATACACACCGAGGAAACCAGAATTGAAAGAGATGCATGTACCCCAATGTTCATCGCAACACTGTTTATAATAGTCAGGACATAGAAGCAACCTAGATGTCCATGAGCAGATGAATGGATAAGAAAGCTGTGGTACATATACACAATGGAGTATTACTCAGCCATTAAAAAGAATACATTTGAATCAGCTCTAATGAGGTGGATGAAACTGGAGTTGATTACACAGAGAGAAGTAAGCCAGAAAGGAAAAAACTAATACAGTATAATAACCCATATCTATGGAACTTAGAAAGATGGTAACAATAACCCTGTATGCAAGACAGCAAAAGAGACACAGATATATAGAACAGTCTTTTGGACTCTGTGGGAGAAGGCAAGGGTGGGATGATTTGGGAGAATGGCATTGAAACATATATAATATCATACGTGAAATGAATCTCCAGACCAGGGTCAATGCATGATACAGGATCTCGGGGTTGGTGCACTGGGATGACCCAGAGGGATGGTATGGGGAGGGAGGTAGGAGGGGGCTTCAGGTGGGGAACACGTGTACACCCGTGGCAGATTCACATTGATATGTGGCAAAACCAATACAATATTGCAAAATAATTAGCCTCCAATTAAAATAAATAAATTTATATTAAAAAAATAAAGCGGATAACACTGTACAAAAGATGGAAACATACTAGATTTGGGATTTTCCTTACATTGTTCATACATGGAAGGATGACGCATTTAAAAAATTTGGGTGGGTGTAATGACTTTCTAAGTAGGTTTAAAAAAATTTAAAAAAACAAACAATATATATATATTTTTTTTTGTTTGTTGTTGTTGTTGTTGTTGTTGCTTGTTGGTTTCATGCCTGCCTCCCTTCTGCCCCACCATTACCACTAGAATGTAAAAGTCATACTTGTTGGAACTTGTCTTCACTACTATACCTCTACCACTTAGAAGATTGCCTAGTGCATAGTAAGTGCTCAGTGAACACTGATGGATCAAATTGCATCACTCAATAATTTTCTCTTCACAGTTGGTTAGGCTAAAATGGTCTGATGCACACTGCTAACTCCAAATCTAAGTTCAATGTGAAACACACACTCACACATACAACATACCCCTACACAAAGACTTGTAAAAACTTAGTAAGAAACTTCTTAAAAGCACAATCTAGCTTTGGAATACTAGATTTGTGTTAATATTTGTGTTAATATTTAAATTTTGTGTTAATATTTGTGTTAATATTTAAATTTTGTAAAATAAAGTATCTTTTCTATACAAAATTTAAAGGGGCAAAAGTCAGATGTACTTATCAGTGTATTGAGTATAATATTGGTTAGGCTAAAGAGTTCATTCAACTTTTCCATGAGATGTTACAGAATAACCTGTATGAGTTTTATATATAAAGTTATATCCATGTCAGTATAGTATGTGAAATACATAAATATCTAATATACTTAACAGTAGTATAACATCAATATTATCAGCAGACATGTAATATATAAAAATGATGAATATGTATTATATCTATCTAGCTAGCTAGCTTTCAGGTGACTTGTACCATTATAAACAAAATTGCTAATTATGTTTTGTACAAGTAAAGTTATTTACTCTCAAATACAACTAGTATGGTTATTTTTTTAGGATAAATGTATTGGTATAAGTCCTTGGCTTAATTTAGGGTGCTTCCCTGGTGGCTCAGTGGTAAAGAACATCCTTGCCAATGTAGGAGACACAGGTTTGATCCCTGGTTGGGAAGATCCCCTGGAGTAGGAAATGGCAACCCACTTCAGTATTCTTGCCTGGGAAATTCCACAGAGGAGCCTGGTGGGTTACAGTCCATGGGGTTGCAAAAGTGTTGGACACAACTTAGCGACAAAACAGCAACAACAATGGCTTAATGCATTTTTTCTCTCCACATTATGTCTAATCTTGGTCTAAAGAGAATTCCTGAAATATTTTAAACCATCAGTGGAACATTAGAACAATTAGCAAATCCATCCGCTAAACTCATTCATTTATACTAAATCACATTTTTATATTGTGGTTTTTGTTTTCATCAAATGTTATATCTGATGAATGCAACCATTATATTGAAGCAAAGAAGCATGTATTCTGTTTTGTGCATCACATATTGTTGGCGATGGATACCACTAGATCACATGTAGCTCAGCACAGGAACTCACTGATCTGCATGTGATCTAGTGGCCTCAGAGAGTAAAGTGCCCGCCTGCAATGCAGGAGACCTGGGTTCAATCCCTGGATCAGGAAGATCCCCTGGAGAAAGAAATAGTAACCCACTCCAATAATCTAGCCTGGAGAATCCCATGGACGGAAGAGCCTCACAGGCTCCAGTCCATGGGTTTGCAAAGTGTCGGACACAACTGAGCATCTTCATTTTCTTTCACTTTCTTTCTTAAATCTTGATATCCAATTCTAATATAGGCCTCAAGTCTTGAATACTTATGTTGGAGATAAAGTATCAGTGAGATTTGCCTTTTATAGCACAATCTGTGCCTTCTAATCTAGGGCTGTGATAGAGGGAGGACACTAAACATCCAGATTTTTATTTTCTTTAATTAAAAGTCAGTGCTCCATAGTGTGGAATATTACCCATATTAACATGAAGGGACAACTATTAAAAAATAAGCTAAAGAGAAATATTCTTGGTAGTTTGTTTATAAAAGCAAACAAAAAAAGTCTTTTTGACAAAAAGACATAAAAACGTGCAACTGTGCTTTCTGAGCTTAGAGAAGCTCACAAAAAATGAGGTTGAGGAGCACATGGCAACTTTGGCATTGGCTGCCTCGGAAAGAGGAGGGGATTAAGAGAAGGAAGGGGTAAGTAGCTTTCTATTACAAGAATCTGTTTTCAGTTTTAACATACTGCTTCTACAATTATATACTTACATAATTATATAAATTTAAATATATATACTTATATAATTTACATATATACTTAATTTATTTAAGGCAATGATATATCATTTTATATTCATATAATACATACATATCTGTAAATATACAATGATATATAATTATATATATATACAGATAATCTCTATGTGTGTGTATTTTTATGTGAATATTCATATACTTAAATTCACCAACTGTTTTTAATTTAACACTATTTTTCTGTAGTTTATTTCTGAGTCTATCATAAGTATTTTTTTGTATCAACTGTCTTTGGTTAAGAAATGTTATAAGCAAAAAGTATATCTTAATGTCAGGAGAGAAGGAAAATCTGTTACATTAAAATTGCACTTCATTAAAGTCTTGTTTGACAGTTTTGCCAGAACAGATATTTAAAATTATTCTATTGAATCATGAGAAAAAGCAAAAGAATTTCTCCAGTCCATTACAATTTATATGGTGTATATCCATTTCAGAAGAAAACATATGGGTGATCAAAATAGTTTATTAAAAACATGAAGATTAATAATTTGAAACAGCAACAGTAATATATAAATATTAGATATAAATGTATAGCTAACCAGGGTCATATAACTCAATAAAAAAAGAAAGGATTTTTAATCACACCTATTTCATTCAGTTTAATAAGTAGGTCTTCTGGCTGACAGATGCTTAAGTCCAGCCTAATCATTAACTATTTTCAGCACAGAAAAAAAAAAAAAATAACAGAATATATCGTTACTGTCAAAATACTGACTTTGTAAGTATTTGCACCAAAAGGAAAAATGGTTTCAGATAAAAAGGATATTGAATTAGAAGGGAAATACTTTCATTGACTTTTCTCAAAAACAGGACTGTACTAATACTTGCCAAATATAAAATTATTGACTAGGATAGTTTAGTAAAAATATTTTGACTTCACAGAAAAATATACTTTGAGGTCTAAGAGTTCTGGTCACATTCTATGCTTTACACTAACATACAAAATTAGATGGGAAAAAAAATTACCACATATGGCATGACTTGTTATAGTACAATATTAAAATGACACCTCTTTCAGATAGTTAAGACTTACTGTTAACTTCTGAGTCATCATATTACAATGCCATTTTAATGATAAATAACCTGAAAGGAAAATAAATATATCAAGATAGGGTCTATGTTAAAAATTTCCATGAACTATGCTAAGAGAGTACAATTAAAGTGTTCTCACCAAAAATAAATTAAATATGAGATAAACATGTGAGCTGATGGATGCATTTATCAACTAGATGAGAGGAATCTTTTCACAATGTATACATATAGCTAGTCACCACAATATTTATCTTAAATATCTTACAGTTTTATGTTAATTATAACTCAACAAAGCTGAAATTTAAAAAATTTCCATGAACTAACATACATTCAAAGTGATCAATTTACATTTATTAAAAAAATCTTAAAACCAAAATGTCCTTTTTAAAATGGGAGTCTAAAAAAATTAAATATGGCAGTTTACATACTCTTAGTTGGAACCATGTTCCCTGTAGTAAAAATAGCCTTCCTCTTGGATTCCCTAAAAATTACTGCACAATAATGTTATCAACAAAGTATGTTGCTAGGAATAATCAATATAAACCATTGTAGGTCTGCCTTCTAAATTTGAAAGTATAAGACTTCCAAATATCAAAATTCACAGGGATTAACATTAGTAAAAATATTAAACATATCCAGCCAAAGTTAAGTTTATATAAATTGGCTTCAAAGTCAAATTGCACTCTTGGTATTTTTATTGCTATCGTTGTTTCTAAAATATCACAAATATTTTACAGACAAAAGATTGTCATATGGTGAATCTATAAAACACCACCAATTAAGTTGTTTAATATTTCTAATTTTATATTAAACATATTTTTGAATTACAGGGGTTATTAGTAGAATGCTACTTTTTAAATACAGCTTTATTGTTAAATCTTACTTTTAAAATAGATAATCATAACTAAGTATAATATCTAAAATTTAAATATTTAAAACTATTCTGTTTTTTAGAAATGTTTTAAAATGTCATTTTATATACTCTATTTATAATTAACTTTTTACCAATACTATTTGCTGTCATAGGCATCCAGAAATTGTTTATCCCTAGCAGTAACTAAAATAACTTTAAATGAGGTGAAGATTTTGGAAAACACATGCTTACAGATGAGGTTTTACAGGCTGTATTTCAACTCTGTGAGAATCTACAATATTAACAACATGATTGATGGGCTAGTCCAGTTTTTCAAACAGCAGAATATTCATGTAGTCTGTAGAAAGAATGTTTTACTCTTTTGACCTAGTTCATTCATAATTGGCAAAGTATTTGGAAACTAAAACATTAAGGAAGGCTAGTCTCCTTTCCAGACCATGAGTATGCAGAAAGAAGACAGCAGAATCAAAACTTATAACAGAATGTTTCAATATTTTAAGTTAATGTAGACTGTTTTCTGTTTAAAAAACTCTACACAATAATGCAAACAGTTTAAATATACATTTTTCATTTAAATAACTACAAATAACTCTTTATGTATTTGGAACCAACGTGAATAAGAAAAATATTGAGAGAGTCTAAAGTTTTAAATATCATGTACCAATAGATTCATATTTCTTAAGTTAAACAGTGCAAGCTTCTGGTCAGCTTTGTTTTTTGTACTTTTAGTAGAACATAGGGGGGAAAAAAAGCCTAAAATCCATAATTAATTCTGTTAGTGCCTGTAATTTACCTTATTATTTTATTGATATATAATTGTACAATGTTGTGTTAGTTTCTGCTCTACAATGAAGTGATAGTGTTAGTTGCTCAGTTGTGTCTGAGTCTTTGTGAACCACTGCACTGTAGCCCACCAGGCTCCTCTGTCCATGAAATTCTGCAGGCAAGAATACTGGAGTAAGTTGCCGTTCCCTTCTCTAGAGTATCTTCCTGATCCCAGGGATTGAACCTGGGTTTCCTGCATTGCAGGTGGATTCTGAGCCACCAGGGAAGCCTTGTACAATGAAGAGAATCAGTTATATGTATACATATATCCCCCATCTCTGGGACCTACCTCCACCCCCACCCATCCCACCCTTCCAGGTCATCTCAGAGCACTGAGCTGAGCTTCCGTGCTATACAGCAGGTTCCCACTAGTTATCTATTTTACACATAGGGGTGTATATATAGATCAATCCTAATCTTCCAATTCACCCTACCTTTCCCTTCCCCTGCTGAGTCTACACGTCTGTTCTCTTCATCTCAGTCTCTATTCTTGCCCTCGAAACAGGTTCACCTGTACCATTTTTCTAGATTCTACATACATGCAATAATATATGGTCCATTTTTTCTATTTCTGACTTACTTCACTCTGTATGATAGACTCTAGGTCCATCCACATCTCTATAAATGAACCAATTATACTTCATTTTACGGCTGAGTAATATTACATTGTGTATATGTATCACATCTTCTTTATACAGCCATCTGTTTGCACTCCAGTGAATTTCCAAATATTGCTCTGTAAATTTTACATGAGAGGTTGGTGATTTACAAAGAGCGGTGACAGTTTTTCACTGGTGAGACAGTGGCGATCAACATGTGATCTGGCTAGAAATACTGGGTGAGCATCTCCCCATTGGATTTCCCGGGTGACTCAGTGGTTAAGAATTTGCCTGAGATGCAGAAGATGCAGGAGACCTCACAGGTTTGATCCCTGGGTTGGGAAGATCCTCTGGAACTGGAAAAGGCAACCCACTCCAGTATTCTTGACTGGAGAATTCCATGGACAGAGGAGCCTGGTGGGCTACAGTCCATAGGGTCACACACAGCTGGACATGACTGAAGCGACTGAGTATGCACATATCTCCCCATTGTGTAAACAAAGTACAAAAGTCCCAGTATATATGCTGAGTACATCATGAGAAATGCTGGGCTGGAAGAAGCACAAGCTGGAATCAAGATTGCCAGGAGAAATATCAATAACCTCAGATATGCAGATGGCACCACCCTTATGGCAGAAAGTGAAGAAGAACTAAAGAGCCTCTTGATGAAAGTGAAAGAGGAGAGTAAAAAAGTTGGCTTAAAACTCAATATTCAGAAAACGAAGATCATGGTACCCGGTCCCATCACTTCATGATAAATAGATGGGGAAAGAGTGGAAACAGTGGCTGACTTTATTTTGGGGGGCTTCAAAATCACTGCAGATGGTGACTGTAACCATGAAATTAAAAGATGTTTACTCCTTGGAAGGAAAGTTATGACCAACCTAGACAGCATATTAAAAACCAGAGACGTTACTTTGTCAACAAAGGTCCGTCTAGTCAAGTCTATGCTTTTTCCAGTAGTTATGTGTCAGTGTGAGAGTTAGACTATAAAGAAGGCTGAGCACTGAAAAATTGATGCTTTTGAATGGTAGTGTTTGGGAAGACTCTTGAGAATCCCTTGGACTGCAAGGAGATCCAACCAGTCCATCCTAAAGGAGATCAGTCCTGAGTGTTCATTGGAAGGACTGATGTTGAGGCTAAAACTCCAATACTTTGGCTACCTGATGCGGAGAGCTGACTCATTGGAAAAGACCCTGATGCTGGGAAAGATTAAGGGCAGGAGAAGGGGACGACAGAGGATAAGATGGTTGGATGGCATCACTCAATGGACATGACTTTGGGTAGACTCTGGGAGTTGGTGATAGACAGGGAAGCCTGGCATGCTGCGGTTCATACGGTTGTAAGGAGTCGGACACGACTGAGCAACTGAACTGAAGGCTAAGAGGCTAATATCTTTGAAACTCTAGATATAGAATTTTACTTAATTTATGACCCATCCCTTCACTTAGAAGGAGACTCCTTCACCTGGTATTACCACAAGGCTCATTCTCCTGACCACCAGTTCATCAGTGAATATTTCCTACTAAGTGCTGAATGACATGCTGTAAGGAGAAGAGGACATCACCGCCAGATTATTGGAATGAGCTGTTTGACAGATTTTGTACCTGAAGTGAAGTCACTCAGTCGTGTCCGACTCTTTGGGACCCCAGTTGACTGTAGCCTGGAAGGCTCCTCCATCCATTGGATTTTCCAGGCAAGAATACTGGAGTGGGTTGCCATTTCCTTCTCCAGAGGATCTTCCAGCACAGGGATTGAACCGGGGTCTCCCATGTTATAGGCAGACTCCTTAACGTTTGAGCCACCAGGGAAGTCCCACTGTACCTGAAGGGTAATATAACTGTACATTTTCAGAAGTTGGTGTGCAACTTATTTTGCTTTTTGTTTATTTTTTAAACAAACTGTCTGGTCCAGTTCAGTTCAGTTGCTCAGTCGTGTCTGACTATCTGTGACCCCATGGACTGCAAAACACCAGGCTTCCTTGTCCATCACCAACACCTAGAACTTACTCAAACTCATGTCCATCGCTTTGGTGATGCCATCCAACCATCTCATCCCATCTGCAATCTTTCCCAGCAACAGGGTCTTTTCAAATGAGTCAGTTATTCATATCAAGTGGTCAAAGTATTGGAGTTTCAGCTTCAGCATCAGTCCTTCCAGTGAATATTCAGGCCTGATCTCCTTTAGAATGGACTGGTTGGATCTCCTTGCAGTCCAAGGGACTCTCAAGAGTCTTCTCCAACACCACAGTTCAAAAGCATCAATTCTTCAGCACTCAGTTTTCTTTATAGTCCAACTCTCACATCCATACATGACTACTATAAAAAATATAGCTTTGAATAGACAGACTTTTGTTGGTAGAGTAGTGTTTCTGCTTTTTAATATGCTGTCTAGTAGCAAGGTTAAATGAGAAGAGATGTATATTGACACAATTCCTGACATTTGTGACAATACTTTGGCCACCTGATGCAAATAACTAACTCACTGGAAAAGACCCTGATGCAGGGAAAGCTTGAAGGCTGGAGAAGGGGATGACATAGGCTGAGATGCTTAGATGGCTTCAGAGGGTCAATGGACATGAGTTTGAGTAAGCTCCAGGAGTCGGTGATGGACAGGGAAGGCTGATGTGCTGCAGTCTATTGGGTCGCAAAGAGTCAGGCATGGCTGAGTAACTGAACTGAACTGAACTGAACTGACATTTGTTGAAGAATGAGGTAACATAAGTTGATTCAGTCAATTCACAATATGAGCTTTTTGAAAGGGAGATAACCCAGGCCCAAGTAACTCAGTTCTGCTAGAGAAAGTAGATTGTGCTACAGTAATAACCAGTCCCCATCCCAGTAGCTTAAAATTGCAAAGCTGCACTTCTGATTCACCCTAAGTGTTATTGCAGATGGGCAGAGGAGCTCTGCTCATTGCAAAAACTCAGCAAAGTAGGATAATAGGGCGCCCTCCATCTCAAGTACAGGGAAAGATGTAAGATGAAGGAACACGGATAATTAAATGTTCTGGCCCCAGGAACAGTACTTATTGGCCTCTCCTCCTTTTCTGTGCCCACTTAAATCACTAGAGGACTAGGAAATGCAACACAGTTCTATTACATGCCCAGAGCAAGGGAGAATCAGAAATACTTAGCAGACATTTTAGATTACCAAAGCAATTCAATATCCACCATCAAAACCAACTGTTTCTATTGGAACAGTATATCCTAAATCTGTGTCCCTGCATCTTCAGTCGCTCAGTCATGCCAACTCTTCGTGACCCCATGGATTGTAGCCCTCCAGGCTCCTCTGTCCGTGGGATTCTCCAGGCAAAAATACTGGAAATAATACTATTTCCTCCTCCAGGGGATCTTCCTGACCCAGAGATCAAACATGCTTCTCCTAAGTCACTTTCATTGGCAGGTGGATACTTTATCACTGTGCCACCTGGAAAGTGAAAGAAAGTGAAAGTAAAGTCACTCAGTCGTGTCCGACTCTTTGCAACCCCATGGACTGTGGCCTACCAGGCTCCTGCTTCCATGGGATTCTCCAGGCAAGAGTACTGGAGTGGGGTGCCATTGCCTTCTCCAGGGGATCTTCCTGACCCAGGGATCGAACCCAGGTCTCCTGCATTCCAGGCAGATGCTTTGACCTCTGAGCCACCAGAGAAGCCCTGTGCCACCTGGAAAGTTGCCCCTAAATCTGCTGTACACCCTGAAACTATACTGTTTGAAAGGAAAAAAAGGGAATGATAAATTAGTTTCATCATTATGTCGCTCAACTAATGATTTCATCTTTCTGATTAAAATCAGTTCTATTCTAATCTAAGCAACTTGGAATATGAGTTGGCAGGTTTAACTATGTATGCAGTATAAACAATCATTAAAAACTTTTTAAAATGAAAGAATCTAAAAAATGATTTTTAAAAAGATAATATACTTTATACACCATAGCAGAAGTGGCTAAATGTTCATGCACATGTTAATAATCATGTAGATTCCTGGGTCACCAGACTAATATGATTAAGTATTTGAGTGCGGGATTCTATGTTTTAAAATACAGCCATTTAATTCTGACGCAGGCAGCTCTGAGTCCTGGATCCAGATTTCTGAGAAATGATGACTGTAGCTGATTGGTTTGAAGAAGCATAAGTGTGAAATCGAACTGGGGAAACAACAAACAGGGCTTTAATCAATTCATGGCAAATTTTACTTAGTCACAGAAATTATATTATTAAAAAAATGTACTAAGAGAACACCTGACTCGGCAGTCTCAACAAGATGCAACAGCCATGTAATAACATGGCTTCTCTACTCTCCATGAAAACCTTGAAACCCTGATGTGCCAATAGTTCCCATTTAAATTATGAAGAACAGGTGGTTACCATTCTCTTTAGAAATGATACTCAAACTGATATCACTAATCCAGACTTCTTCCCTGAGTGCCAGACTTCAGTATTCAAATGTCTACAGGACATCTCCATTTGGATAGGCCAAATAAACCTCCCAATCATTATATGTACCAAACAAAATTTTTGACACTCACTCCCAAAACTGTTCTTGAAGTCATTGCCATTTCCATCAATGGCAGCTACACTATCAATTACTTAGGTTAAAAACCTAAGAAGCACCCTTGGTGCAGCATTTTCTCAATCATGGAGTAAAGCTGCTTGTTTGTACTTCCTCTGAAGATTGCTTGCAAAAGTTGACCACTTCCTATCTCCTCATTCACTACCACTCTGGTCTAAGCCATCATCATCTAACACTTGGACTGCTGTAAAGAACTTCAAGTGTCTTCTCAGAGATGGGCTGGTAAAAGTTTATCTGCAACTTTAATAAACAATAAATAGTTACAACTTTACAAAAGGAAGGAAAAGAAAGGAGAGAAGCAAAGAAAATAAAGAAGGAGGGAAGGACAGATGGAGACAGGGAGGCTGGAAAGAAGGAAAGCAAGCAAGAAATGAAAGAGGAGGAAGAAGAAGAGAACAAAGGCAGGCAGACAGGAAAGTAATGAGGGAAGCAAGGAAGGAAAAGGAGGAGAAAAGGAAGAGGAAGAAAAGGGGAGAGAAGGAAGGAAGGTAAGAGGGAGTGAGAAAGAGAAAAAAGAGGGAAGGAGGGAGGAAATAAGGCAGGTAGGCAGGAAGGAAGATGAGAGGAAAGACGATTGAGAACTCTCAGTTCTCACTTTTCTCATGCTTGGAACCCTTTTTGCCTACATGTGTTCTTATCTTGGTCCCCTACTTCTGCTCTTTGAATAAGCAGCCCCTGACAGGGGGTATCTAACAGCCCCTGCCTGAGTATCTAACACAGAATGGCCTAATGTTTCCTGCGCAATCTTCAGCTTACTCCCTTCTTTGTAGAACATTCTTCTTTGTAACCACCTGACGTTTATACATAGCTGTTGTTGCTTGATCACTAAGTCTTGTCCAACTCTTTTGTAAATCCATGAATCAAGTTCCTCTGTCCATGGGATTTCCCAGGCAAGAATACTGAAGTGGGCTGTCATTCATTGTTATCAGTATTTATTACTGTTTGTCTCCTTAAGGACACACACATTGGTACAGATTCTATGTTGCTATCATACTGTCATGTCACATAATGACCTAATAAAATTGTATTGACTCAAGACATACAGTATATAAGCAAATACAAGCAGAAAGTAATTGAAGGTAATGAAAAGTGCCATAAAGCAAATAAAGGAGGATAGTGAATGATCCCATTGGTGGGGGGGGGGGGAGGGGGCGATCCCATGGCCTGTCATTGGTGAATATTTTAAGAGGTGATATATAAGCTAAGGTCAGAATGATGATGCAATTAGTACAGTTTGTATATGAAAAAAATTCATTATAGGATAAAAGACAAAGAACAGCTTTATGGATGATTTTCAGGTTTTGAAAAAGTATAAGAGAGTGTGTGTGAGCTTGTTCAGTTGTGTCTGACTCTTTGTGATCCTGTGGACTATAGCCCACCAGGCTACTCTCTATGGGATTTCCTAAGCAGGAATACTGGAATGGGTTATCATTTCCTTCTCCAGGGGATCTTCCCAACCCAGAGATCAAATTTGCAATCACCTGTTTCTCCTGCATTGGCAGGCGAATTCTTTACCACTGCACCACCAGGAAAGCCAAAAAAGAACAGGTAAATCAAATCAGTTGTTAGACGTGTTCTCAAAAAGTGCACAGTGAATCCTAAAACGATGGAGTAAGAAGATGATATTTCATTTAAAGGAGAAGGAAAAGGAGGCAGAAAGGATCACTTTTTCAATGTTCTACCCCAAAGAGGGACGGAGAGGAATAGAAAAAATTCAAGGGGGAATGCTTATATTTGTACAGAGCTTTATACTTTCAAAGTTTATGTTTTCACATTTATTTACCACATTTCTCTCATGATGACCTCTGAAAATAGGCAAAGTTCATTATTCCAATCATTAAGAGCGACATCTGTGGGGCTCCAAAGTCACTGCAGGTGGTGACCGCAGCCATGAAATTAAAAGACACTTGCCCCTTTGAAGAAAAGCTATGACAAACCTAGACAGGATATTAAAAAGCAGAGACACTACTTTGCAGACAAACATCCATCTAGTCAAAGCTATGTTTTCTTCAGTAGTAATGTATGGATGTGAGAGTTGGATCATAAAGAAGGTTGAGAATCAGAGATTTGATGCTTTTGAGCTGTGGTGTTGGAGACTCTTGAGAGTCCCTTGGACAGCCAGGAGATCAAACTAGTCAATCCTAAAGGAAATCAGGCCTGGAATAATCACTGGAAGGGCTGAAGCTGAAACTCCAATACTTTGCCCACTGGATGCAAAAAACTGACATTTTGGAAAGGACCCTGATGCAGGGAAAGATTGAAGATAGGAGGATAATGGGATGACAGAAGGTGAAATGGTTGGATGGCACCATCGACTAGATGGACATGAGTTTGAGTAAGCTCTGGGAGTTGGTGATGGTCAGGAAAGCCTGGCATACTTCACTCCATCAGGTTGTGAAGAGTAAGACACGACTGAGTGGCTGAACTGAACTGAAGAAAAAGAGCCAAAGGCTTATAGAAGTCTGTGCCTTCTCTAAGGTCAACAGACTAGCAAGTTAGTACACAGGGCTTACCTAGCAGCCAGGTGTCCTCACACAGTCCATTACACCATGTCTGTGATGCCATGCCAATCTGATGGAAACTTGCAAAAGATTACCAGGAGGTTGTCAATCTGCTCTATATGAACTGAGTTCATGCAATTGATTTGTGCTTAAATTCTTCAAGGTTGAATTAAAGATTGACTTTGAATGTATGACAGGAAAGCAACCTTCAAAGATTCCTTAACGCTCCCCCCCCAAAATTCAGATCTGGTAGCTGGCATTCAAGGTCATCACAGTGTGATTTCTATAAGAATTTCCAACTTTACATCATACATACCATACTTAAAAAGATATTCTAAAATCTTTTTACCCATGCCAGATTATTTTAGTCATTCAACATGAACAAAAGCAAAGAGAGGGAAGGCATGATTTGCTCCATCTTTAATATCTACCCTTATCTTTCTCTTGTCTCTTTCTGTCACAATTATCCCTCTTTAAGAAGACTTTGCAAATCCCCAAGTCAGCTGTGAATTTTATCCTTTCATGTAACATTCTTCAAAGTCAGATGACACTAGTCATATCCTGCTTTGGACTATTGCAGCTGTTTGAGGAATTGTTAAATCTATCATTCCCCAAGTAGAATTTAAATGCTTTGGTAAAGGGCTGTGCCTCTGTACTTTCTTCAATTTTCTATTCCTTTTGCAGAGATCTGTCATATAGTGGAGAATTAGAAAATATTTTGAAACTCAATAAAACTGGTTCAAAGAGAAAAAAAAAATGTAACCTTCAGATAAATAATCCCAACATTTTATTGAAGGAATAAAGAAAATCACAGACTGAAATCAATAAATGAAATTATTTGAAAGAATGAACAATAGAAGTGAAAGAAGTTCATTGTATCTTTAGAAGCTGCCACAAAGTATGGTGCATGGTAGCTACTCAGTCATTAGCTGTTGGATTAATATCTCAATAAATAAACACAAAGTGAAGGATTTATGAGAATAAAGAACTATTAAAAATAGTCATAAAACTAGGCCCATCATTTCAGGCCAAATGGGCAGAGATCAACAGAAATTAGGTCACTGGGTCAAAATATAATATTCAAAGGATAAGAAGAAATATCTGTATTACCTCCTCTGCTCTTTTGTTATAAAGCTTGCTTTGTTGTTGTTGAGTTGCTCAGGCATGTCCAACTCTTTGTGACCCCATGGACGGCAGCATGTCAGACTTGCCTGTCCTTCACTATTGCCCAGAGTTTGCTCAAACTCATGTCCATTGAGTTGGTGATGCCATTCAATCAGCTGATTTTCTGTCACCCACTTCTCCTCCTGCCCTCAATCTTTCCCAGCATCGGGGTCACTTTAAATTAGTTTAATTTGGACCACAGAGCAATTCCATGAAGAAGCAATAGAAACAAGATTCCACCCATTTTATAAGTAAGCAACAAATCAAAAGGATTACATCTCTAGGTTAAGATCAGAGTCAGGGACAAAGTCAAAACTTGAAGTCCTTACTAGGAGGTCTCTAACTCCTCGATATTCTATTTTCCATAGGCCAGCAAAATTGTCATCCCTGGGGACTTACTAAAAAGGCAAAATCTCAGACTCCAATCCCAGACACCTGCATCAGAATCTGAATATTAACAATATCCCCTGGTGATTTGAAATAATCTTAAAGTGAACTGCTTACCTGATACAAATTTGAATATAAATCTTTCTGCCTTCATAGATATAGACATAGGCAAATATATAAAACATAATTTGGGATATGCATGTGTGCTAAGTCACTTCAGTTGTATGCGACTCTGTGCAACCCTATGGACTGTAGCCTCCCAGATTCCTCTGATCATGGGATTCTCCAGGCAAGAATACTGGAGTGGGTGGCTATTTCTTTCTCCAAGGGATATTCCCAACCCAGGGATCGAACCTGTGCCTCCTACATCTCCTGCATTGGCAGGTGGTTCCTTACCACTAGCGCCACCAGGGAAGCCCATTATAGGATTTATGTGTATGCATATATATCTATATATAGCTGTAAAGCCATTATATAAAAATATTACTCTTGGAGAGAATGAAATAACTATTATTAATTATGACAAATAATATTGAATATCATATACATTACAAAGGAACATAGTTTAGGTCCATGAATATGGTCCTTAAAGAAAAACATATATTTAAATGAAGTCTCTTTTTAATTAACAGAAATCTGAGAAGTCTGTTGGGCATATTAGAAATTTTATCATGTCTTTGAGAAAAAAGAATACCGAAGGGAGCACAAAGTAATAGAGCAAGCACAATAGTTGGCAGTCATCTGTAAAAACAAGGTATTGAAATATGCCTATTTCAGCACATGTTAACATCTGGGGGTTAACATATACACACACATACAATAGCTAAGTAGAATGAGTTTGATGCTCAATCAAAATATGAAGTCTGTGATGTGCTAATTAAGGGAAATTCCTTCTGGTGATATTATGTTAGTAATAACAAACACTACCAGGCAATAATGGAGCCTAGGCATGGCTTATAATAAACACATGTACCACTCATGCCTCACTCATGCCTCAGATAAGAACATGGACAAAAGCAGGAAGTTTGTCTCTCCTTTCAGAAAGGTGAGAGGTTATTTTATTTTGTATTTTAAAAGGTAGACAAATCATTTTTTAAAAAGTGAAATTTCAGAGCTGAGTTTTATATTCAGTTACTATAGCTTTAGAGTATGATGATTTCCACATGTATTTTAAAATGTTCCCATTGCCATCTACTTTTTTCTGCTCAGCAAAAATTACCAACAATACTCAATATTATAATAAATATAAATTACAAGGAAAAAGAATATGAGTGAATAAGAGGTAGGGAAAAGTAGAAGATGTTCCAGAAAGAAAGAGAACATTTTCAAAAGGGAGGAGAGTTGAGCTAGGCTCAGAAATATGAATTAAGTTCTCTAGATAGAATTTTTTTAAGAAACAACTTTTTGTTATAAAAAGGCAAGATAGCTTCTAAAAAACATGAAAGGATAATTAATTTTTTTCCTTCTAAAACTGAATGATAATAGTCTTTATAAATAGTGTTTATGAGTTATCAAATAAAAATCAAAACTATTTTTCATTATTAAAGAAGTTAGTTAATCTTTAATGCATAAATATTTTGCATTAATTTGTTTTCAAAATTGTGAAGAAGAGTTCTATATTACATGGCATTGGGGAGACAATTATCCAGTGTTAAAATGGTGTACTATGTTCAATATGGCTGATATGATAACAAAGTAAAGGCTTTTACAACTTTTGATTGGCTTTTGATGTCTCAGAAGCATGATATTAATATGTTTAAATGATCTTTCAACCACAAGTAATATCTTTTTTTAGAAGTAATATCTTAATCAATGAGCATTCAACACATTTCTTTTCATACATACAAATACACATACACACACAATATCATCTAAGTTGGATGTCTGATATGATAATGATATTTATCTTATGATAATGATAAGATGCTCATATTCTTTGAGCGATGTATACTGCTTTTTCAATTTTATAAATATACTGTACAGTTAGTTTCTGTAATTTATCTGTTTCCACTTACCCTTTACTTGAATATATATTAAGAATTATTTCTTCATCCTCTTGACTGTAGCTTCCCAGGTGGCTCAGTGGTAAAGGGTCCACTTGCCAATGCTGGAGACCTAAGAGGTGTAGAGAAGATCTTGCCTGGAGAATCTCATGGGCAGAGGAGGCTGGTGGGCTGCAGTCCATGGGGTTGCAAAGAGTCAGACACGATTGAGAGACCGAATAAGCATGCACACGTCTTGATTGTGCAATTCATAATTGTATTTATGAATATGAAGCTCTCTGTGACATATGTGATGAGAGTAGAATCCAGAAAGTATATGAGATTCTGGGATTAAATTCATAGAATTCTTGGCTTTCATGATATAGATGTATGTTAGATCTATAGTAGACAGTTATATTTAGATGGTTTTCTCTCATGATATTAGCACATTTAAGCTGCTTTCTTTTCATATTTTACTGTGGACTACCAAAGTGAGATCTGTATTAATCATGTTTAAATTCCTATTGAATAGCACAATACTTGGCCGAAAAATAGACACTCAAATTAACTACTTTATGAGCTATATGAAGTGAAATACAATGTTTTGGGTCCATGAGATTGGAAAGGTAAATTGGAAGTGTGTGTGTTAGTTGCTCAGTTATGTCTGACTCTGCAACACCATGGACTGTAGCCCACCAGGCTCCTCCGTCCTTTGGATTCTGCAGCAAGAATACCAGGATAGGTTGCCATTCCCTTCTCCAATCATATTATAAATCATCCTGCTTATTGTCACAAAATAGATCCCAGAGATCCTTCAAAGCATGTCATCATAGAACTCATTCTTCAGGCATCAAGGCCAAAAAAATAATTCATTTATGATTCTAAGTCATGCACTACTTAGCCAAGTATCTATACTTATAATCCACCCAATACTTAAAGATTTCAGCTATAGCCTACCCATAGTGAGTGACTGAGTGAAAGTTCTTCACTTGTGTCTGACTCTTTGCGTCCCCATGGACTATACAGTCCATGGAATCCTCCAGGCCAGAGTACTGGAGTGGGTAGCCTTTCGCTTCTCCAGGGGATCTTCCCAACCCAGGGACTGAATCCAGGTCTCCAGCATTGCAGGCGGATTCTTTACTAGCTCAGCCACAAGGGAAGCCCACCCAAAGTAATTTAGTAGGTAAAAGATCAAATGGGAACTAAGTGGCTTGTCTGTTACAAACGTGTATTTCAATTCCTCTACTCATAGATTTTCCATTTTTGTTTTCTCACCCAAGAGGACAAGTGGGTAAATACAATTGATAATATGCCCAAAATTAAATGATATGCAATTCAAGAGTATAAGTTACTTTATGATACTCCATCTCACATCTCAGTTTTATAAAAATTCAATGATAATCAAGTAAGTTAAAGTTAGAGATACATTTATAAGCTGTCTGGTAGTTTTCAGAAATATTTTCTCAGGAACTCAGGAATGATTAGACAATTAACAAATTAATTATACAAATTAGTATTAGGGTAGTATTTTACTAGAAAAAGTATAAAGAAATAAATATAGATGTTTATTCAGGTAAATTAGAGAAATCAGAAAGATAGACTATACTATTTCCTGATATAAAAGGTAAATCTTTAAAGAAAAGCTGGAGTGTCTATTATTTTCCATGACTGATTTTCTCTTTATGTCTAGTCTTCATAATTGATTTAAATAGTTTTGTGTTTTAGACAGGTTGACAAATAGAAAACTTCTGAACCTGTTGACCTTTTAGTGGTCATAATTTACCTACAAAGAGGGAGTGAGAGGAAATTAGATAACACTGTGCTGGTAACTGTTTAACATCTGATTCTTAAAAAAGGGAAGAGAAAAAACAACTCTTATTTGTAGAATTTGCTGATTTCTATGGTGCAAATACTTCTGTCACAGCTGATTTCAAACAAGAAAATGCTGTCTCTTAAAAACAGAGATTAGGAAGGAGTAGAGTAGTAGCTCATCCAAGCTAGTTTTAGCCAGCTTCAGCATATCACTGAAATCAGGTCATATTAAGTATTTTATGAACAAAGTTGATTAAATAAATAACTTTGGAAAGCAGTGTCAAGTGTATGCTCCTCTTAGGGATACACCATATATTTAGCTTTTAAATGTCCTGGAAAGTAGCTTATATGAGAAACCTATTTAAGATTGTTTAATATAATATCCCTCTCATAATTATTTGACTTTTGGTTTTTCTTGGGGGTGGTTCCAGAGCATCTTTCAGAAAAAATAGTGTTTCATCAAATCCTATTAGGGAAGTGTGGTTCTGATTATACATTTCAAGTCTCACTGCATACATTAAGGGCTTTCAGCAATCATAAATCAGTGACACCTATTTATATAAAAAGGTCTAGAGAAAAAGGTAGGAAAAGATACACTAGTATTGGTACCTAGAGAAGATACTGTCCTACATTTGATGAGATTGAATTATATTTAGGTAATTGATTCTTTAGTGCAATTACAGGTTTATTTATTTAATAGAGATATTTTATTGAGCATCTACTATATTCTATGCACTATTAGACTTCAAGGCATTGGAAATTTTAGTGCTTTTATCTCTTATATGAGTGAGTCTCCACTGTGTGTGCTTTTGTGCTCAGAGGCTCAGTTGTGTTAGACTCTTTGGGACCTGAAGATCTGCAGTTTCCTCTGTCCATGGGATTTTCCAGGCAAGACTACTGGAGTGGGTTGCCATATCTTCCTCTACCAGGGGATCTTAAAACCCAGGGATCAAATTCATGTCTCCTGCATTGGCAGATGGGTTCTTTACCACTGAACTGCCTGGAAGGCCCATTAGGCAAGGCCAATTTTAGTCCTTCTGTTTCTGATTTTATAGTGGGGAGGGAAAAATTCTAATGTTTAATTCTAAGGAATGTTTAAATCTAATACATCTAGTTACCTGAGTGAAATTTTGTTGCAAAATACAGGTAGTATGGACACATTACTCAGCTATTTAATACTTCAAATATAATCTTTCTTAAGGAAGGAGGCTGTTATTTTCCCCATAAGTACTCAGTATTAAATATCTGAGTATGTTAGTATGTTATATTAGTATGTTTAAGCAATATTAGTATGTTAAAGCAGCAGCATTTCAATAACTATCCATCTGAGTCTATGAAAATGTCTCTAAGTGTTTAACCTATATCTACATTTGGCAAGTTAGTGTAGTTTATGTATAAACATAAATATTCATAAAATTGAGTATGTTTTGAAAAACAAAAGAGCAAGACTAATAGTTGAATGTTAATAGTAAAAAGAGCCCCAAGAATTCAGCTATCTATTTTGCAACAGATTCCTTGCAATAGCCTCTCTTTCCTTGAACCACAATCCACAAATTATCATGCAAACCATAAACCTTAGTGCATTTGCTTTTGTTTTGTTTTCCTTTAGAGAATTAAGAGGTAGATTTTCCACAGAAGAAATAGCTGGTACTTGACCTTTGGCAGCAAGTATGATCTGCTGTTTCATCAAAGAAACTCTGATGTTGAATTACCTTAGCAGCACGTGAATTATTTCAAGAAACTACAACATGACTGCTTTAAGATAATGTGTTCACTGCTTATAGTAGTGTATGAAGTATCATATGTTAAAAGAGTAACACTTTGGTAGTTCATTTTTTTTAATCCTATACGTTTTCCTTAGAAATAAATGTTTCTTATCACACTGAAAGAAAGAAAGAAAAAAAAAAACACAAAAAAACAAATGCATACCTTTAGCCATGAACCTAGCTCAAAACACACCATCACCATGAAGGAACACATCACAAAATTGCCTTCTGATTTCTCAACTGAGAGCACAAAATTGTTGCTATCATGGTCACCAACACTTAATTGCTTTTGTAATGCTACAAGGTAATTTTCATTCAAAGTAGGTATTTGAAATGACTAGCTACATACAATCCATATGGTGCTCATTTATAGTAACAAACATAACTTCTAAAAAATAAATTTAATGAAAGTTGTTCTATACTTTGCCCTTTGGAACCTTCTTTACTTTCTTTCTTCCTAATTTTAACAATACACTTAAAAATTGCTCCAAGTATAACCTGCATGGAATATCTAGAGTTAATTGTCCATCATTGGAAGAAAGACAAATATGAACTTTTCTAATATTCAGTTATGGTACATTGTTATAGGAACGTTTTATCTATCTATATTATGGCTACATTTTTGTAACTTAGACTGATCCTTAATAATACAGAATAAGCTGCATTTTATATTTGTCAACTTTTTATCCAAATAGCTTTAGCTGCCAATGCAGCATATCACAAAATTCAACTTTAACAACTTAACATTTCACAGAAAAGGAAAAAAAAAAGTCTATATGTTCATTGATGTATCAAGCAATGAACAAAATATAAATACATGAATTAGAAACAGAACTACTGTCAGAGGCTCATAATTTTGGCATAGATCTGAATTCACTATTAGCATGTTTCAAAAGGCAGAGGAAACGCCACACTTTCTTAGCTTTCACTTCCACAGCAAGGAAGTTTCTCACCAAATCTCCTACCTTTCCCCATGAGATCTAATCGTGGAAATGAACATAAACAGGGGATGAGCCAGGGCAGGAAATCAAAGAGAATCAGAACAGAGAGATTCACAAGAGCATATATTCTATCTTATAGTCCAGCAAAACATGGAAATATTTTTAAATGCTATCCATCATAAAGTTATATTAACAATAGGCTTCATGATCCTGCCATGGAATGGGAGGTATTATCTTGACCCTTGACCTCTGCTCACATAAAAGCCTGAGAAATGAAAATCATGTTTATCATGGCTCTTCGTTTTATACAACCTTACTGTCTTTTCTTAAACTGGTTTAAGAAAAAAATATTCTATTCTGAAATAGCCCAAGTCTGGTTCTTAATAGTCATGTGACTTTTTTTTTTTTTTTCCTGCCAGCCATGTGCTCCGTATCATTTTACTCTGAAATAACTATGCGGATTTCAGCTCAACCTGCCTTTGCTTATAATGCATGACATACCCCGTGAGGGAGCCTGAGAACAGGCTCCCTTGAAAAGCAAGGTTCTCATAGTTGGCCTGTAACCATGGAAGCAGATGCCGTTTTATTCTTACCCCTGCTTACCTCTTTGCAGCCTCGAGCTGCTCCCTATTGTTAAAAGGGGTACGCCTTGATTTTTCTTCATCATGACCGAACTTGCCTCTTCTTCAAAGGGCATGATGCTGCAGGTCATTGGTCTAGACTGTTTGCACGGTCCAGAGAACAGCCTTGATGTAACCCTTGCTCCGTCTGAGCCACACCACCAGCTGTGCATCTGTAGACTGTAGGGGGACATTGGAGATCTGTATTTGAAAAGAAGTCTGTCTGATTTTGCCATTGTGCCTTTTCACTCATCGATCGAATGAATATCGAACCTTCTGTCGTTGCATGTGTGAAATAGATAGCTTAGCAAGCACTTTCGTGCCCAACCTGTGCAGTGGGCCAAAAAAGGTTTTCCTTTTAGTCTCAAGAATTTTTTTCTTCAGACGATGAATTTCGTGTTAGCTTAAATTGTTTATGTGTTTTTATTTCATCCAACTGTTAGGATGACTGAATTACTTCATCAGCAGTGACTTTCTTTTGAAGGAACATTTTCTTTTTGTCAACTATATTTTGTTTTTTGTTTTTTTGTCTTTTGTAGCTTTTTATGATCTAGTTTAACTCATTTGTAACTAGAAGTGGTATAATTGTATCCTGTTAAGCCAGAAAGTTGAGGTTTCTTAAGAAGATGGTTAGATGATATCTATCATTTAACAGATTTAATTTCAGAAAGGTGAACTTGAACTGCCTCAAGGTAATTTCAGTGATTTGTAAGAGTAAGTAAATCAAATAATCATATTGATTTTGAGTTAAACAAAATGTTTGATAAACTATATGAAGGGAAATTTTTTTCTTTGTTTTTCCCCTTTTAAAAAATTGTGAAAGTGTTAGTCTGGAATATTTAAATATACTTAAAGGCACATAAATGTATTACTCTCATTTGCTATGTTAAATAATACCATATATTTATAATTTGTATCTTATGGCATGATTTAATTAGAAAGTATGCAATATGAAAATATGTTGTTGACATTTAATTTTTAATACTATTATAATTCATTGCTTTTTCTCAATAACTTATGGTAACAATAACCGATGACTATAATCCCACCTGCTCATTCTAAAACATTATTTTACTTATTCTTTAAAAAAAATTGGAATCAAAATGCTTGATATGGTTTTTTTTTAATATATTGCTTAGTAAGCATTGTCTGTGTGTATCAGTTTTTGTTTTGTTTTGTTTTAAGAAACCACTATCCCATACTTCAAGGCATACCTATTTTCTCTAATTGCCACAGGCAAAGGGGAGGTCCATGACAGAATAAAGAAGGTTATTGTGACAGATGAAACATAATTCACAATGAATACTCTTTTCATCCAATCTTAAGTAGCAGAGGATTATTTCCAAGCTGAATTTGGTGACAGAATGTATGAGCTGATTTTATTAACATATAAAGACAGGCTAAAGACAGAAAACCTATTTCTCTTCAGCTGGATGGAGGTTATTTCATGTGTATCTGTTTAGGGGTCTTATTTTGTTCACCTCAAATAGAAGAAATGCTGGACAGAAGAGAGTCTGAAGAATCGGAGGGAGTAGGTGGGGAGGGTAGGAAATAAGAAACTGAAAGCAATAAAAGTTGGAATTTTCTATGCCAGATAATGAAAAATGAGTTAAAACTATTTCTACATTCTTTGGCATGCACATGAAATAGTCAAACGTGTTTTCAACAAACATATGAGCTGCAAAAGTAGGTAAATTTTATTTCATAAGCTTTAATTTCCTTAGATGATTATTTTTGTATTTTTCATATTCTTAATTTCAAATGGTTTATTAGATTTCCAGATGCTGTCAGGGTTCAAATTAGGGCTTAACACTAAATATCAATTAAATAAGTATGTGCTTGTTTGGTTATTTTATTTGCTTTCAGTTGTTTTGTTTTTAATGACAGGGTTTTATTTGGTCTTTATAAAACTTTAATATTCAAGTATAAATAATTTTTACTTTCTTTTTTTTACTAATGAGGACAGATTTTAAATTGACTAAAAGACAAACAAGCAAACAAAAATCTTTACTTGATACAATATCTGTGAATCACAAGAAAATTCCAGACTACTAAATCCATTCCATCTTTTTTGTTTTAAACAGAATTTTCTTTACAGCAACCATTTGAAATTACTTATTTTTGAAATATTTTTTGCATTTTTGCTTTATTTTCAAATACTTTCTAGGAGTTGTAAAGTAGTTTTCCGTAAATAAAAGGAAAAGGAAGTGGTTGTTCTGTCTGCTAGCATATCTACTATTACAGAATTTACAATAAAGTGCTATTTCTCTGCTATGTTCTTGCCAATCATACTTTGTTCTTTTGAAAGAAAGAAAAATATAAATTGTTCTTTTTCAATATAACAGATACATTCCATATTTCAAATATTGTAATGAATAATTCAGAAGCAATGAAATCATGTAGGTATTCACTAGAAGGCATAAAAACTATAATCTACAGCTACTGCTGTTATATTTTTTCCTTAAAGTACTATAATATGATTCTTTACAATGTATCAAGTATACAACTTGAATTAAATAAAGCGAATTCAATTATTTAAGTTGGTTTTGTAGTTAAAAATTTTAAAAAATATGCAATAAGATTCTTTCACTTTTAAATTTGTTAGCATCACTACCAAATACTTATTGCTGCATTAAATATTTGTTTCTATTAACCAGATTTTCATTTCTCCTTATATTGTAATTGAATTGTCACTTTTAAAAATGCAGTAATTTAAAAATAAAAGAAAGTGACTATTGTATAATTTCAGAAAATATAAGAAATTATATAATCCTCATTGATCTGTTGATTAAAATTGAAATCTCCTATATTCCCTAAGAAAATAATACTGAAATGAATCACATATCTAGGGAATATTTTCAGAATATTTTATATGCTTTTGTTAATACAAATAGAAGGCAATCTTTAAACAAAATAAGAATTCCAAAGGATAAGTATATGTATATATTTACTATTGCCAGATCATCTACAGAGATTTCCTACTTGTAGTTTTCAAATCCTTCCTAATAACTACTCTGTAAAAACATGTGAAGGCATACACATTTTGCATTTGCTAAAATTTTCTTCTGCTGCTGTTATTTCATAAATATGGCTTTATATAATTCATTTGAAATATGTGTGTAATTTATTAGTTGAAAGTATGAAGGAGATCAATGGGAACTAAAGTGATGTTTTTAATTAAACAGAAGGGAAAGAAGAACACTTTAAGAGTGATGAAGTTGATACAGGAATTATTGAAATGTGTTTCATAGTATAATGTTTTTAGAGAAGTTTAATTTTATTCATGATTGAACTTATAATCAAATAGTTAGGTATGTTGAATGATCACATTTTAAAGTAAAATTCATTTGCACTCATTGAGTATTATAAAATAATATGAGAAAATAATTATATTCATTCAAGAATGAGATTTTTTCTTTTGTTATCACGTGATAGTTCTTTAAAAAATGGCATTTGCAACCTGAAAGTGATATCATTAAATACATTTTTAATTAACCTGTATATTCAACAGAGTACTGCACAAAAATAATTAAAATAGTGGGAAGTGTATTTGATTTTCATGTACAATCTCTGCAGAGTCAACCTCTGTCTTACTCAAAATGTATTTCCTGTGTTTTGGGCAAGGATATTTTTCATATCGCTTTCTTCTTCCTCCCCCTCCCTAAAACACATTTTGCTCTAAACTTCTGAACCAATCACTAGGAAAGACATAAACAGCAGTAGCAGTTCAGGAAGCAGCCCTGTGAATGTAAAAAAAAAAAAAAAAAATCACAGACTTTGATTTTATAAGACAAGTTGGATAGGAGTCAAAACTGCCACATGCAGTGTGAAAAAATGCCACCCTGGTGTGAACAAAAGGTTTAAAATGGAGTCAAGAAGCGTGCAAGCCTGATGTCTAAGCTTTTCCTGTGAATTGTCTGCCACAACCTGCAGGGTATCAAGTGGGCTAGGAAAAACAAGAAAGCTCTTGGAAGCTACAACTGAGAAACATCGGCAGTCAAATGTGTTAGTTGTTTTTTTTTTTTTTTTTTTTTTTTAATTTTGTTTTGTTTTGTCTCATCTAAGCATCATTACACTAAACTGTTTTACCCAAAACATAAAACGAATCCAAAAAAAGCCACATAATTTGTGAAGAAACTGTTGCTTAGAAATGAATTGTTACTTTTTTCCTCTTTTTTTTGCATTCCTTCATTTGTAGCAAAGTGAAGTTCCTAACTGTATGTCATATTTTCAGTTCTATGTTTTGTGGGCCTGAGTTTTATTTATGGAGGGTGAGTAGGCGAAAAGTCTTATAAAATCCTGACTACCAGAGTAAAAATTATAGCACACATGTTTGCTTATTCTCTAAATTATCAAGGAAAGAATGAGAGGAAGGGACTCAGAGTTCACTATTGGAAACAAGCATTTCATACCTTAATAAATAATACAGTGATAACTCTGAATGAATATTCAGCAGGAATAGTCCTTCAGAAAACATACTATTATGATGGATTACTAAAATATACTAATATTACACCTTACTTAATATATTAGAATATAAAAATTTACTCCACAACCAAAAATGTTTATTTAAAAAAAATAATCAGTTAAATTCAAGGTTAAACTATCATCATACACTTAAATAGCCAAAAGAAGTAATTCAATTTTAAGGACAATTAAAAACTATACCACTATGTTATAACCCACACTTCAATCATCTTAGTATATTTATAAAGGCAAATATGAATGCTAATTACACTATAAATTATGAATAGTATTTAAAGAATGTAACATATCCTAGGTGATTGTGATATAATCAATACAACACATCTAAATGCAAAAAGAAACATCTTTGATGAGCATTGAAAAGATTCTTAAACTTTGAAGCCAGGTTTATTACATTTGCATCTTATCTCATTAAGGATTGGGTCCAAAGCCAGCAAATCCCATCGGTTATGAATGCAGGTCAAGACAGGAACATTTTTCTATTTACTCTTTGCAACACTGGATAGAAATCAATCTGTTACTTTCATTACAACCACACAATCAATTCCATTTAAAGTATAATACAACAGCCAAGTCCAAGGACAATATGGATCCTTGAAAAAAGCTCATACCATCTGCAGGCTATATTTGATATAGCTCCTGGTGAATTGTTTTCTTTCTAATTAGTGTACATGGTCATTTAAAGCAAACATGCCTAAACTGATATTGCAACATAGGATCCAAGAAAAATTAATAGTATAGTCTTTGTCAAACTTGCATTAAAATATCATTCTTTTAAACAATGAAAAACCTTACAAGAGCGATACTCTCTCACTGACTCCAGTTTGAGCAAAAAATTATTATATAATCACTTTATAGTCCACAAAAATTATGCACAATAAAAATTCTACCTTGAAATTCATATATCAGATCCTTTTACAATTGGTTCCTCTCATTTCTCAAAAAAAGACTTAATTCTTATAAACTTTATCATATCCCCAAATTATCAAAATATTTGCTTTAATGAGTTCTCTTGTGCAAAGCATAGCTCAGTAAACAAAAGAAATATGTCCATTGTGCAATCCATTTACACATAACAGAACCATCATGTCAATCATTTTTAAATATTAAAATTAAGATAATCTTTTACTTTCATAAATTATTTGAAAGCACAAGATAAGCCCCTGTACAGCAACATTAATGTTAGTTGAATAAATTATCCTTGCTTTATTTTATAAATGAGGATAGTTTCCTTTTACACATCGATTTCAAGCATTGCAATTTACATATCTCCCGATTTCCTCAAACATAGAATAAATGAAAGCCTTCAAGAAGGGCACTATTTACAATTGTCTCAGATATAATTTTAAAAATATATTTGTTATTCAAATATATTCTGTCCATTCCATATAAAATGAATAACTCAAATTTAAATCAAATAATTTGTTTTTTTTTAATCAAAACACTATGTCATTTATACAAATCACATGACACTGAAATTCTGGACTTTGGGAAAGCTTTCTCCATGTAAAAAAACACAGCTCAAATTTTGTTTCAATAATTTTCTTTCTGCAAAATATTATGAGGACATGCTCCTCTGTCAGTAGTCAGTGATGATTTTACTGTCACTATTGTTAATAAAATTCCCTTTCTAATGATAGAAAGTAGTTCCTAAACCTGGGCTTTCCTCAAACACAGTCTGTATATAAAATCTGAGATATGAAGATACTCTTGTGTGTTTTAAGGGGTCCTACACATTTCTGTACAAGGGGGTCACAAAGAGTCATATATGACTGAGCAACTGAACAAAAACAGCAACAACAATAAAATATTTCTGACCACAAAGGGAGATTTGTTTTGCTACATTTCTTTCATAAACAAGTTTAGGCCAATGAGCCCAAGGTTAGTCTCTAGACAGACTGTCACTACCTAGGAGACATTCTTCTTCAACACAGAACTCAATTTCAGATAATCATAATAGCCTTGAGTGGGGTTACTTTTGAGTTGTGCTTTCTTGTGCTTTATGGCGTTCGCAACTGAAAGCATCTAATTCTATTCCTGTTCTTTCTTATCTGCTTGCTAGACTACCTTTTTCAGACTGAGCAGGAACCACAGCCAAAGATGATTTTCAAAAATCATGATCTGGGCCCACATGAACTTGAAGCAAATTCAAAACAAGAAGGGAAAAGTGAGGTGGACTAAGTTTTTCTGATAGCAATTCAGAAGAAAGACATCAGAAAGGACTAGGGCACACAAATTCATTTTAGAGTGAAGGTTAGCTTGAGCCATTCATAATACAATGTCTTAAAAACTAGAAAAGACATCTCAAGTAAATGGGCTAAAACACAAAAAGAAGAAAAGAATTACTTTATGTTTAAGTGCAGGTTAAGTGATATATGCACTATTGATGATATGTATAAAATACATAACCAACGAGAAACTACTGTATAGCACAGAGAATTCTAGTTGGTGCTCTGTGGTGACCTAAATGGGAAGGAAATCCAAAAAAGAGGGGATGTATGTATACATATAGCTAATTCCCTGCTGGTGCTAGTGGTAAAGAATCCACCTGCCAATGCAGGAGACACAAGGAACACGGGTTAGATCCCTGGGTTGAGAAGATTTCCTGGAGGAGGAAATGGCAACCCATTCCAGTATTCTTGTCTGGAAAGTTCTATGGGGAGAGAAGCCTGGTGATCTAAAGTCCATGGGACCATGAATGAGCAACTGAACACACACAAACATACACACACACAGTCGATTCACCTTGCTGTCCAGTAGAAAATAACACAACAATGTAAAGCAACTATACTCCCATAATTTAAAAATAAATAAATAAATGCATGCAAACAACTGAAAAACACCTGTGTATTGATCTGCATATGCTTATTAACTTTGATTTTAATTCACATGTTATTTTTAAATGTTGCTAAGAAATCACACAGAGAATAATCTTAAAAACTATGGCTTTTAAACTCGCATCTCTAAAATGGTATTTAATATTTTAAGTTTCATATTCAATTCAAGTTTAATATTTTAAGTTTCATATTCAATTCACAAATGGGTTCATCTTTCACTTTCTATCCAAGTTTGTCTGGAATGCAGGGTTTCCTAAAGGAAGATCAGAATCACTAATTATATTTTCTGAGTTTCTTTATTTTTCTTCAATATTTGAAAAACAAGTAGGGCTATGTGTAATTTATTTTTCCTTTTTTACATTAAAATTTTTCCATGGAAGTTCAGCTTTTGTATGTCCAATGATACTTTCTTTATTGAAGAGATTTTATAGAAATCTAAGTAATATAATTTACCATTACTTTTTCACTGGCTGAATCACATTTTGAAAAAAAAATGAACTAAAACTGATAAATTTATCATATTATAGAAAAATATAATACTTCCTAAGTGGGCAGTGAAAATTTTATATGCTTTCATTGTTGATCTGGACTGTAGATGCAATGCAGTCTATTAGCTATACTGTTCTCTAATCAAAGAAAACACGTATCATTCTGACTTTAGGAGAAAATGTCTCAGCCAATATGATTTTTCAGAGTAAAGTCTCAAGTTCTAATCTGTTTCTAGATGCCCAGTACCCTGGCTCACACTGCTCAATTTCTACCTAATTTGAATAATAAAATTGAGATATTTGGAGTATTATAGTCTTTGCTATCAAAAGCCACAATACCTCAAATGTATGGATTTGACTATGAATCACTGTTTTTAAAATGGAAAAAAGACTGACATTTCTACCTATATTTCACTTTTTAAAGCTGATAAAAAATTTTGAACATGACAATATTTGTATAAAGTGTTATTTTATAATACTTTTTTGGTCCATTCAGACCAAAAAAAAAAAAAACAAAAAGAAAATGAAATATTGATCATTCACTCATGTCCTACTGTTTGTGACCCCATGGTCTGGGGCTCACCAGGCTCCTCTGTCCATGGGATTTTCCAGGCAAGAATACTGGAGTGGGTTGCCATGCCTTCCTCCAGAGGATCTTCTCAACCCAGGGGCTGGACCTGGGTCTCCTGAATTGCAGGCAGACATTTTACTGTCTGAGCCACCAGGGAAGCTCCTGACCAAAAAATGTTATATATAATTTTAAAGATTAATATTATAAGCCTTGAAAACTTGCAATAAACTGACAACTGTTCTTTGGGGTTGTGGATCATTTAATAGAGGTCTGTTGTCAAAACAATCATTTCTGAGATGATTTATAAAGTGAAATAGATACTGACAATATTTTATATCAAGTCTTAAATCTACTAATTCAGCCAACTAACATGTTTTAATTGCCTTTGTGCTTTCCCAAGTTTTTGAGGATATTGTCCATTCAACAAATATTTGTTGCATATCTATTCAGCAATGTTTTGGATGCTAAATATGTAATTATACATTTCTGAAAAGTGATTATGTGCTACGATGTAGAATAAGGAGACTGAAAGGAGGAGTTCAGGATTTCCCAGACAAGAATACTGGAAAGGGTTTCCACTTCCTACCCCAGGGACTCTTCCCAACCCAGGGATCAAACCCCATCTCCTGTGTCTCCCGAACTGGCAGGCAGACTCTTTAGCACTGCGCCACCCGGGAAGCCCTTCCACATAGAGAAGGTAGTTGGGAAAGGTCAAGAGGAAAGGTCTCCAGAGCCAAAGGGTGAAATGAGACTTAAAAAATGAGAATGGCCAAGCCATGGGAAGAACAGCATTTGGTTTCTCCACTAGAATGTGAGGGACCCAAGGGCAGGAAGACACCCAGCATACTGGAAGCAATACATGGAGATCAGGGCTGCTAGCATACAGTCAGAGGTCAGCGGAGGATGGACTCCAGCTGGGATACAGGAGCAGGAACTCACTGCTCAAGGACTAACAGGCCTGCAGGGAGGAGTTTGGATCTTATTCCCAGGGTAGCAGGAGCCTCCTGAGACAGAATCTCTCAGGAATGAGATGATAGATACAAAAACTTTTTAACATCTGTAAATTCTGGGACCATCAAGTATGACTTAACATATTAAGCAGTGGTTGTTAACAATATAAAAAATAATCCTGTATCATCTGGGGAATAATTCAGGCTTCCTAAATCTTCTTAACTGAAAAACTGCACACTTGGGATGTTGGTTTATGGTTTCTGTTCCCTGGAGCTAATTAAACAAGTATTTGCCTAAAAGTAAATGCTGAAGTGGGTTGCTTCAGCTCTCAGGTGGTTTACTTGCTCCTAGAAGCCAAAATAGGTAACGTTTTCTACCAAGAATGGCTGCATCCTATGCATCCTTTGACTAGTCACATGGTAAAATAATTTATTTTATATTTAACTGTATCAGCTATTTAAATATTCCATTGAAAAGTTTAAGGGCATCACGACACATTGAAAAAATTTAATCAGATATTTTAATTTTATTAACAGCTGATGAATTGAATAAATACATATTATTTTTGATGTTACAAATAAGTACGATACTATTTTCTACTGAACAATAACCAGGAATTTTGAATTAAAATATCATTTCAGTTTTAAGAATTTTTAACTGATTAGATCTTTTAGATGAAGATAAAATATGTTCATTAAAAACAAAAGGAGCTCCAAAGATTAGATAAGCAGTTGGAATCAATATTAGTAATCTATGACCAAAATCACAACTTTGAAATTAATAAAACATTACTATTAAGCTAAATTACAAGGTGTTTCTGCCTACTGAGATACTTAATCACAAGTTTTACAGTACTTTTTCAGTCCCTTAAAGACAAATGATTACAGGACTGTAAATTCTAGATATTAAAATACATTATTAATAGCAACATGCTTTAAAATTACTATGGAAGTGCTATAGTTGACATTTTTAATTGGAGCTTCCCTTTAGTGAATTTCTCACCAAACAAATATCTTTCACCTCTTAAAAGAATAATAACTAGATTCATCCCTTCCTGGAGATTTATATTTAACCATGTAAAAGATGAAACTAAGGCCACAAGGAATGCTTAATATACTTATTTGTAGAATTTTTCACTTAATGTCAAGGGCAGTTTTATAAATGCATTCAGTATTTTGGTTTCCATTAAAAACTTTTTTGATAAGAGTCATCTATACTTCTCTTTACATACTAAAATGCCTTTTAAATAACCAGTTTGACAAATTAAAAACCAGGAGTTAGATTTGTCACTTTATAGAAGATCTTATCTATTTTATATAAGTTCACAATGTTAAAAGATTTTTACTGGGGTAACTACATATGAGATAGTAGATTACAAAGCTAGTTGTGAGACAGATCTCCTTATAGAATATCAAAATAGGTGACTCAGTACACACAGAAAAGGCTTGGAGTTGTGAGAGGGTTTTCTGAAGATTTCTTTCAGGAGCACTGTGTCTACCCCTCCAATCAATTTTAGTAATGGAGTTTCTGTAGGAATCCTTGGAGAGTTGAAGTTGAGAGACAGAGCTCAATTGTCTTTGACTCCTGACTGGACAATATAAATGACACACGTGGATGACCTAGTTGCTTTGGTGTCAGATTAAAGGGGAGCTTCCTATAATGTTGACATGTGCTTAACTTTCCAGAGTTTGTTCTTGCAAAAAATGCATGAGAATGACCCACGCAACAATGAAGAACAGCTGCCTAGAGAAGCACCTGGAAGGATGTTGGAAGCCATGAGAGAGTTTTGTGAAACTATCCCCCCAAAATGCAAGCTGATATTGGCACAGCTAAGAGAGAAAAATATATGAGTCCATGCACAGGAAGTGCAATTGAATGGCCAGAGTGGAGACCTCTGAGTGCATCTGAAAGCACCCTAAGGGCTTAAGACAACTACCCATTTTAGACATTAGGAAGTCACTTTAAGACAAAAGCAGTCAAATCAGAACTTTCTGATACTTGTTTTCTTCCCTACTACAATTTTGTTACTGTGTTTTAGAAACTGCCTTTAGAAAGATGCTGAAGGAGCAATGTAAGCCCTAGGTGGGGAAGAAGAGAAGGTTCTCCCTTTTGCTTCCTCGGCCATGGACATCTTACCCAAATCTCTTTGCCCAAATCTCTTCTGGGCAAAAGGAGAGATGAGTTTAGATGGATAGGCAGCAGACAATTGATGCAATGCCCTTAGGGCATTTAAAAAAGTACTTAATCTACTAGAGCAGGAGATTCACAGCAAAACTGAGTGGAGGGGACAGAGATTTCTCAATATGTCTGCCTCCACATTCATACTTTCCTCATTATCAACCTCACTCACCAGAGTGAGGACCTACAACTGATGGACCTACATTGACAGATTATTATACTGGAAGTTCGTTAAGATTCACCCTTTGCGTTGAGCATTCTGTGGCTTTGTACAAACATAACAATATTTATCCGCCACTGAAATTATATGATACGTATGATATATATAGTATATGTGTGATACTGCGCTGTGCTTAGTCGCTCAGTCATGTCCAAATCTCTGTGACCTCATGGACTGTAGCCCACCAAGCTTCTCTGTCCACGGGGATTCTCCAGGCAAGAATACTGGAGTGGGTTGTCATTTGCCTCTTCAGGGGATCTTCCCAATCCAGAGTTTGACCCAGGTCTCCCACACTGCAGGCTGATTCTTTACCAACTGAGCCACCAGGGAGGCCCTTATACTGTGTGATGCTACAGAATGTAACATAATGGTGGTTCAGTAGTAAAGAATCCACCTGCCAATGCAAGAGATGCGGGTTTGATCCTTGAGTTGAGAAAATCCCCTGGAGAAGAAAATGGCAACCCACTCCAGTATTCTTGCCTGTGAAATATTATGGACAGAGGACACTGGTGGGCTACATTCCATGGGGTCACAAAAGAGTTGGACACGACTTAGTGACTAAACAACAACAACATAGTATTATAAATACCATAATATCAAAATACAGAAGAGTTTTGCTACTCTAAAATCCTCTGTGCTCCATCTGTTTACACCTAGCCTCTGGCAACCTTTTTTTTTTTTTTTTTTCTGTTTCTTTATCTTAATATTCTCCAGAACACCATGAAGCGGAAATCATACAGCATATAACCATTGTAGACTGGCTTCTTTCACTTAGTAATATACATTTAAGGTCCCTCCATATCTTTTCATGACTTGATAGCTCGTTTCATTTTAGCATTGAATAGTATTCCATTTCTGGATGTGTTTTAGGTCTTTCAATCTGTGTGCAATGGAAAGACTTTGAAAATCTTAAGGAAAGAGTGACATAATGAGATTTATGATTTAAAAATACAAATCCAGCTTAGAGAGGGATAAGGATAAATTTCAAGAACAGTTGGGGTGCTATTGCAATAGCTCTGGTATGAGAGGACAGAGCCACATTCTGGGGTGGTAGCAGTTGAGATGAACAGAATGAGATGGTTTAAAGACACATTTATGAGGTAGAAGTAATAGCACTCATTGATGAATCAGACTTAGGGAATTATAAAAAGAGAAGTACAGGGTGACTTGTGGGTTTTTGGCTTGAGCAATTGGGTAGGTGGGGGTATTTAACAATGGTGAGTGCTGAAATAAGGCTGGAAGTATTTCTACTGGAGAAGGTTGATTCCAGGCCAAAAAGTCAGCCCCTCATAAAATTCTACTAGAGGAATATAAAAGTCCTCACCAAACATAAATCTCATTTCCTTCCCCCTGCAAATTGCTGGCCACTCCGTCTAGGCTCCAGAGGTATGAATAATGCCCTTAATAATGTTGCATAATTTCCATAAATCCTTAATTGCCCACTGATGTGTTTCTACTATCTGAACCATCTCCTTGATGGTGTTCTCTGTCACTCCTGAACTTGACATTTTATATCCGACGGCACCTGCAGTTTTCTTCTTTATTTAACTTTATTTTTGTTTGTAAACTTCTGTTATTTGCAAACATTTATGCCAGTGAAAGGGGCTTCCCTGGCGGCTCAGTGGTAAAGAACCTGCCTCCAAATGCAGGAGACACAGGTTCAATCCCTGGGTCAAAAAGATCCCCTGGAAAAGAAAATGGCAACCCACCCAGTATATTTTCCTGGGAAATCCCACAGACAGAGGAGCCTGTCGGGTTGCAGACTCAATAACAATAGCAACATGTCAGCTACAATAGGTCAAAATTGTTTGCTGGAACCCTAAATAAGTAACGTAAATGGTGTCCGTAATAGATTGTTAGGATCATTTATGGTAAGTTATGTTCATAACTATTGGCTAACAGTGTATAGTTCATCACATTGGCTCTCAATGTTAAAAGTTTAAAATAGTATTCAGAGTATATAAATAATAGGTTATAATATTATTATTTTAAATATATTTTACTTTTTTATAAAAATTATTGAGACTTCCAGTGGTCATGTGTAGATGTGAGAGTTGGACTGTGAAGAAAGCTGATAACCGAAGAATTGATGCTTTTGAACTGTGGTGTGGAGAAGACTCTTGAGAGTCCCTTAGGCAGCAAGGAGATCCAACCAGTCCATTCTGAAGGAGATCAGCCCTGGGATTTCTTTGGAGGGAATGATGCTTAAGCTGAAGCTCCAGTACTTTGGTACTGTACTTCAGTACTTCATGCAAATAGTTGACTCATTGGAAAAGACTCTGATGCTGGGAGGGATTGGGGGCAGGAGGAGAAGGGGACGACAGAGGATGAGATGGCTGGATGGCATCACCGACTCGATGGACGTGACTTTGAGTGAACTCCGGGAGTTGGTGATGGACAGGGAGGCCTGGCATGCTGAGATTCATGGGGTCGCAAAAAGTTGGACACAACTGAGTGACTGAACTGAACTGAACTGAATAGCATTAAAACCAATCATCAATACAAATGCTAGTTTCTTGGTCTTGATAACTGAACTCCAGATATATATGATATTAATGTCAGAGGAAGCAGGGTCAAGGATATATGGGAAATCTATGTACTATTCTGTAACATTTATGTAGGGGTGTGTGTGTGTGTTAGTCGCTCAGTTGTGTCTGCCTCTGCAACCCGATGGACTATAGCCCACCAGGCTCCTTTGTCCATGGAATTCTCCAGGCAAGAATATTGAAGTAGAGAGCCATTCCCTTCTCCAGAGGATATTCCCAATCTGGGGATCAAACCCAGGTCTCCCACATCGCAGGCAAATTCTTTACCGTCTGAGCCACCAGGAAAACCTGTTATGTAGGTTTAAACTTTTCTTAAAAGTTTAATTGCTTCATTTAAAGTGGATAGCCAACAAGAACTTACTATATAGGACAGAGAACTCTGCTCAATGTTATATGGAACACATGTGGGAGGGGAGTTTGGGGGAGAATGGATACATGTACATGGATGGCTATGTCCCTTCTCTGTTCACCTGAAACTATCACAACATTGTTAATGGCTACACTCCAATACAAAATAAACAATTCTAAAAAGCAAATCATCATTGCCAGGGGAGAGTTAAAGGGTAATATGTATACAGGATACCTGAAAAAGACAGATATTTAAATATCAGCATTAAAGGGCTTTAATGCAGTATTGTGTCTTTACACATTCTTGATTAAATACATGAATTCACTTACATTTGCAAATCAAATCTGTATAAATCATCTGAAATAAAATAAAATAGGAATATGTGAATAAATAGCTAACTGTATGTCTTGATGCTTAATGAATAAACAGAAATTAATATTGTCTTAGAGAATTGTAAAGGAGCTAAGAACCCATCATAAATCTAAAGGCAAAATTGCTCAACAGTATAGATCTTCCTGCCCATGTTCTTAAGAAGAAATATATTTTATAAATTCCCTGAGTTCAAGGATGTCTTCTGGCTTTACTCAATCTGTTCATCACAAACTCATTTTTCGGTTAACTCAGGGATAAAACTTTACAGTCCTCTTTAACTCTTCCATTTTTCTTTCATCTCAACAGTTCCTATAGCATGCCAAGCCTTGATCTTCCTTATCTTTGTGAAGTCATTATTGCTTCTCTAAGATCTTACGCAAGATTCTTCTTTTAATACTTCCCTGGTGGTCCTGTGGCTAAGGATCCGTCTGCCAGTACAGGGGACCCTGGTTTGATCCCTGTTCCAGCAAGATCCCATATGTTGTGGAGCATCTAAGCCCATGCACCGCAACTATTGAGCCCTCACTCTGTAAATAGGGAAGGCACAGCAAAGAAGACCCAGAACAGTTAAAAGTCAAATAATTTTTTAAAAACTAATTTTCTTCTAAATGCCATCCTCACTGTCCTTCACTCAAATGATCCATTCTTCACATACCAGACAAAGCATTCACTATAAATTATAGATAGATCTGGTCATGTTCAAAAGTCTTCAAGGAAAACATATTACTTTGAAAAAGAAAGGAAAACAGAAAAATGCAGACTCCTATAGAATCTGGTCTACATCCTGACTCCTTTGCATCTTATCGAGTTCAAGGCATCCCCTTCTTTCCATGTATGTTCCCTGCCCTCCTGCCAAAAGGAATTGTCTACTGTCCCTTGAAGAGGCTCTGCCTTTGTTTTCCCAACCATCCCTTCATTCATGTTCATTCCCTTCAGCTGAAATCTTTTGCTTTTTCAGTTGTTCAAAGGACCAGCCTTAACACAGACAACTAGGATGTAACATTAACATGACAGAGTGGTCTTGCCATTGAAGGGTTCCGAATGAAAGACTACTTCACTCATGAAGCTTCTCTGATCTACCTGTTAGTATGTAGACTTTTCTTCCTTTGACCTGCCTTCCTTGTTAAGGCATCAGTATGAGTGTAACCTGATATACACACTGATACTGTGCTCCCATGTGTTGCTTTCAAAAAGTCTGAAACTTTTGACAACTATATTCTCCATCAGAGAAGTGGATGCTCAATAAAGATCAATAGAATAAAATCTAGCACTGAAGGTGCTCTCTAAGCAGAAGGATGACTCAAGTTTAGTTCCTGATAAACTCCTCTCTTTCCTACCCTGACCTCCTTACCACAACAAATTTACCCAAATATCTTTTTAGACTTAAAATATTCACAAACATGCTACTTGGACAATAGTAACGTTTTAGAATTTAAATGAACAGTCATCAGTGAACTACAATTAAATGTAGTACTTTATTAAAATTTGAATTAACAATAATCAGTGAGCTATGATTAAATATGACATGGTCATAATGGTTTTTCTGTTATAGAAACCGTATGTCTCATTTATTCTGGACACTGCTCAAGCTTCCAGTTGAAGGAAAGCATAACTGAGCGGAAACCATGGACATATCTTCAGTTAATCCTATTCAGAATCCTGTTTTGTCATCATATTCACTATCTAATATTTACCAGGCCCCTGCCTGTGGTTGGTTGAGTGCTCTCTAGAAGGGACACCACCTAGCAAGGCGAGGCTGAAATCCAGCTCACATTCTGCTCACCAGAACATAAGCACGAGCCCAATTACACCAGCAAATGTGCACGTGGTACCTGCACAGAGGAAAGTGTACCTTTTTATAATTCACACAAAGTGCAAGTGGGGATTAATCTAGTCAATGAACTTTAATATATTGTATGAAAAATTCTTTCAATACTGAAATCCTTAGTGTGTGTGTGTTTTAATCTAATTTTCCTGATAGGAGTACAATTTTCATCTAAGGGTATTCTAACATAGAAGCAGTGAAGAATTGCTTTTATGAATTATTATGTATAATCATGATCAAAATAATCATAATTATTCTATGAATTAAACATATACACTCTGGCTTGAAATAATAAAAAGATACATTAGGTCACTGGATTGGTTTCTTTTCCAAAATGAGATTATCTCCTGGGTAGTTTTTTATTGTTTCCTCCTATACAAGTTTAAACTCTTTAAGCTATGGTTCTTATTCTATTTCTCAAAGGTGTATATTCAACTTCCCAATAGAAGTCCCTGGTAATAACTGAAAAGTAGGTATTTTTGTTTTTTGGTGAAGTACTCTGACCTGAATTCAGGGAACTTTCATATTATTCTTATAATTATCATCAATATCATTTCTGTTATAATTATCAGTATTATCTATATTAGCCAAAAATAGTGTTTATAATGCTCATTACCTCTAATCCTCTCTACAAATTATTCTGCTAGGTAGTGATATTCCCATTTTTTCTAAAGAAAACTCAGATGTTTGGTGATATCCCCAAATCCAGAAGGTATGCATGGCTCCAAACTGAGATTTATATCCAGGTCCTCTTGGCTACAAAAAATTTTCTCATTTACATAGTCTTCCAAACTATGTTCCAGTTTCTTTAATACATTTTTTCAATAGGTACTAACAGAATAATCCATATGTGCCTGAAATTCTCCTAGATGCTAGAGATGAGCAAAGATACCTTATTTGCTTTTCTGGAGCTTACATGGAGGGAAAAAACCATAATCAAACATAGAACATGAGTCTAGGTATTGGCAAGTACTAATGTCATAATGGTTCCAAGGTGGGAAAGGAGTACGTCAAGGCTGTATATTGTCACCCTGCTTATTTAACTTACATGCAGAATACATCATGTAAAATGCTGGGCTGGATGAAGCACAAGCTGGAATAAAGATTGCCAGGAGAAATATCAATAACCTCAGCTATGCAGATAACACCACCCTTATGGCAGAAATCAAAGAAGAACTAAAGAGCCTCTTGATGAAAGTGAAAGAGAAGAGTGAAAAAGTTGGCTTAAAACTCAACATTCAGAAAATTAAGATCATGGCATCCAGTCCTTTCACTTCATGGCAAATGGATGGGGAAACAATGGAAACAGGGAGAGACTTTATTCTGGGGGGCTCCAAAATCATTGCAGATGGTGACTGCAGCCATGAAATTAAAAATACACTTGCTCTTTGGAAGAAAAGCTATGACCAACCTAGACAGCATATTAAGAAGCAGAGACATTACTTTGCCAACAAAGGTCTGTCTAGTCAAAGCTATGGTTTTTCCAGTGGTCATGTATGGATGTGAGAGTTGGACTATAAAGAAAGATGAGCACTGAAGAATTGACGCTTTTGAACTGTGGTGTTGGAGAAGACTTTTGAAAGTCCCATGGACTACAAGGAGATCCAACCAGTTCATCCTAAAGGAAATCAGTCCTGAATATTCATTGGAAGGACTGATGTTGAAGCTGAAACTCCAATGCTTTGGTCACCTGAGGTGAAGAACTAACTCACTGGGAAAGACCTTGATGCTGGGAAAGATTGAAAGTGGGAGGAGAAGGAGACAACAGAGGATGAGCTGGTTGGCATCACCGACTTGATGGACATGAGTTTGAGTAACCTCTGGGCATTGGTGACGGACAGGGAAGCTTGGCATGCTGCAGTCCGTGGGGTCACAAAGAGTCAAACATGACTGAGCGACTGAACTGAACTGAATGTCATAAAAAAGTTAGGGTAAGGAAGTAGAGAAAAATGAGTTTTAAACAGTGGTTGGGAGGTCAGAGAAGGTGTTTCTGAGGAAGTTATAGTTTAGAAGTGGTCTGAATGTAGTAAGTGGAAAGTCATTTGACGATTGTGTGAAGGATCATGGCATGTTAGAGGAATTCCATGAAGGCCAGCATTACTAGGATAGGACGCAGAGGTAGGAGAATGGTAGGAGATGAAGTCAGCATATAGGGAGAGGTCTCCTAATGCAGGTTCAAAGAGATGGGACTTGATTTTTTTTTTTTTTCTGAGAAGCCTTTGAAAGTCTTTGAAAAATTACCTTGACTCTCATCTAAAAAGTTAACTCTAGGGAGAGAAGAGTGAAAACAGAAATAGAGAGCATTGTGACAGCCTCCAAAAGAAATACCAGTGGCTCCAGGATAAGTGGAGGTCCTAGACATGGAGGGAAGTAGCTGTGTAGAAACAGAGCTAGAAATCAAGTTGGCAGGACTTGCTAATGGGAAAGATGCAGGTCTCAGAAAAAGAGAGAACGCCAAGACCATACTTCGGTTTTACACTTGAGGTTCTTGGTGGATGTTAGTGCTCTTTATTGAGACAGTGAAAACTGGAAAAAGAGCCAGCGTTTAGAAGTGGATAAGTGAGAAATCAAGTGTGTTTCATACACATTATTACTTCTTATGGCGTATTATACATGTTTCTTCATCATTCTGAGCATGTAACGTTCCAACTCAGTCTGAAAACACCTAAAAGGTTTGGGCAGATATATACAGATTTATGCAAGAAGTGAAAAAAAGTGTTCCTACACATATCCACTCACCCACAGATGCAAAGTTGTCCTACCATTTTTAAGCCTACCTGCATGAATGAATAATTATTATACATAAATACATAATTATTCATTGGGACACATAGTTTGATTTGGATCATCAAACCAATGATTAAGTCCAGCCAGAAAAGAAATATACAATGGATATTAATCTTCTTTGTGATCATAGATCACTTCTATGATGCCCAGGGGCGATCATTAATGGGTCCATTTTCTCCATGTAAAATGTATGGTTCCCCACAGCCCTGCGGTTGGGAGTAGAAATAGAGATTGCTGAAATTTTGTTGTTATTGTTGTTGTCTTTTCTATCTCTAACTTTCTTTCAGAATCATTCTCAAATCACAGTTAATCCAAAAGCCTTCTCTGAGTGCTCCAGGTCACATAAGGAAGAGCCCAAATCTTTCCTGGTGTCTGAAAACAGTATCATTTATATCCCTTCTTGATCTTCAATCTTGAGCACTTGGAACCAACTTAGAGTTTTTAGTTTTCTTTTTGTTTCTAAGTGCTTTTGCCTAGCAAAATTGCTTTTTTACTGCTTAAAAGCTGCTTAAGGTTAGAGTGATGGCTTTTACACTCATAATCACTCTTCACTGAGCATAATGCTTACATAAGAGGCCTTTGACTCATTTTTGCTGATTAAAAAAAATTTTTTTCAGCAAGTCTACTTTACAAAATTCAGAAAGAACACAAAGTAGTACAGTTGTTTGGAGACTTCTGTCATATATTTGTGAAATTATAAATGTCTAACTTTGGCAGCAGTATTACAAATAATCTAATCCAACTTTATTTTGTATTTGAAACTTTGCTAGGTAAACTGATACTTATTTAAACCAAAGCCAACATAGAGAAACAAAAAGGATCAAAATATACAACTATGCCAGTGAAAGGCTTCGATTTGTTGGTAACTGGTTTGTTCTTCGGAGCTTTACTTTTTAACATCATTTTTGTCGATTTTTGAGTTACATTAGCATTTCTATGATTTTGCTTGTAAATGGTGATGATCTTCATGAATAGTAAAACAGATGTGATAACAGAGTCCATTTGAAGGAATCCCCTCCCAAACCAAGTCAAGAACTCCAGCACTTGATTGGAGCTTCAGGTGATAATTATCTGCTATAGTCTTTAGGGTTAATGTGCACTATTTATTTTGATTTTAGAATTTATAAGCAGTATATAAACATTAATATGGTCTCCTAAATTGTCCATTATACTGAGAAGAAAATTTTTTGACCAGGTGTCTATGTATCCCTGGTAGTTTGCTTTTTTCTCTCCAAAAGTCTCATAAACTTGAATTTGTGAGAGTTAAGCTTTGAGGGCTTTATCACCTCTGGGTAAAATGATCAAGTAAGTTTTCTGAATAAATACAACAGAATCCTGGAAAACTTAAGCCCAAGTGAGGTGCAGATCCTTTTCGAGGTTCAACCTAAAACAGTGAGCGCCATCCAGGAGATCCTAGTTCAGTTCCTGGATTGGGAAGATCTGCTGAAGAAGGGATAGGCTACCCACTCCAGTATTCTTGGATTTCCCTTGTAGCTCAGCTGGTAAAGAATCTGCCTGCAGTACAGGAGACCTGTGTTCAATTCTTGGGAAGATGCCCTGAAGAAGGGAAAGGCTACCCACTCCAGTATTCTTGCCTGGAAAATTCCATGGACTGTGTAGTCCTTGGTGTTCCAAAGAGTCGGACACAAATGAGTGACTTTCACTTCACTTTTCACTGGTGGGGAAAAAAGACATGAAATATCTAACATGATAAAAACGAGGTAAGAGGTGTATGCCTATGCTCTAAGATGTCTCCAATTATGCATAGAAAGCACCAACATTCTTTTTTCTCAGTTCACAAGTGGAAAGCAGCATGGTCCCATTTCTGTTTTATGTCTATTCCCATTGATCAGCTTGTCCAGATAATTCCTTCTCCCTTCCCACACTTTTGATTCAATCTGTTACAAGTCCATCATTTAGAATGCTTGCTGTGCCTAGTAGTCAGAAACAACTCTGGTTCAATACTAATCTGAGTAATTCAAGTGGACAGCCAAATAGCTGATATTATTCTCATTAGTGACTGAAAACAAAGCAAAACAGAAAAACCCACAGGGATAAATGGGATGAGAGAGATAAATTTTGATGAGAGATGGTACAAGGTCGTGATCGGAGTACAGTGAGAAGATATGTCAACATGAAAAATGTTCATTATTCTTCTCAAGTATGTTTTAATGTGTATGATTTTGTTGTGTATCTTATATTCTTAGCATAATATTTCTCGAAATTCTACTTCCAAAATGGCTTGCCACATTTCCATGTGTAGCAAACCACTGCTGCTGCTGCTGCTGCTAAGTCGCTTCAGTCGTGTCCGACTCTGTGCGACCCCATAGACGGCAGCCCACTAGGCTCTTCTGTCTCTGGGATTCTCCAGGCAAGAATACTGGAGGAGTTCTCAAAAAGAATGATACTCATCGAACAAGCTTGTATCTTCCAATAAAAAATCATGGAAATATCAACTCTAATACTAATTGTCAAGAAACGGTCTAAGGGCAAACAGAAATATATGGCCTAGAATCTTGATGAAGAATTATCAACACATACTTATAAAATATTCAAACTCCTGTTCATGGTCAGAAGATATGCACTATTTTTAGCAAATCTGTATTTGGGAAGTTTAAAATTTAACTCATCCTGTATTAAAACTATCTTCAAACTATGACATAAAGATTCATAGTTAATTCAATAGGCATTGATTGACCCCTCTCCTGTGCGCCAGGGTCCATGGACAGAAAGATAAATATGAAGAACTGTACACCACAAACACCAAGATAATAAGTTGATTCTCTAATAAGGCATCTAGTTTTTTTTCCACAAGGCAAGGACATTTTCTAAATTTTCTCTTTAATATGAGCAATTATGACCTTAGTGGGCCTCGGGTTCATGCCAAGACAAAAACTCTAATTTTATGATTCTAAAGATTTGCCAGCATAATTTGAGAAGAGAAGATGAGTGAAGTGTGAAAAATAAGAGAAAGAGAGAGCCAATATTGAAAATGGACTTAAGTAAAACAGCGTTTCAGTTGGAGGAGAGCAATCTGGAGTTGTCTAGTCTGGAACATAAACAAAAATACTATTATGAAAGACTTTTAAGTTGGAAAAGAACAATCTATTTGAAATATGTGGTAATGGATTGCTTGTTAAAGAAGCATTCTAAGCCACGTTGTTATGGCCAGAAAGCTATGCATAATGGCTAAGATTTTTATGAGAACCAGAACAAAAAAGAGAGAGACCAACACAGAGAGGTACTGGTCAGATCCAAAAAAAATCTAACGATAGACACAAAATGATAAACATTAATACTAACTTTTATATAGTTATTGATTTGAAATCATTCACACCCTACATGAACAAAATGTCCAGAACATCATATGAGTTTAATATTAAATGTAGGCCAGATGCTTAAACTGAGTGCTTATGGAGAAGATGCCTTTTCTGTAGTGTTAAGAATAAATGTTGAAAAGAAGGGACAACCGGGGATTAAGGGTAGCATCATCTTTGAAACTGCTTTAATGATCATAAAATAGGAATGGAGACAATATAGCAACATTCAGTTTCCTGAGGACACTGTTAGTATTATCAGCATGATTACTGCAACACATATTCTTTGATCATCTGCAATTGTTTTCTTTAACTTCACAATGCTCACCTTCTAATAGAAAGAGAGTCTATAAAGAGGTGGAAGGTAAACAACAACAAGGAGGAATTCAATTTAGCTGAAGGCAGCAAAAGAATTTTCAAAGAAAAAAATGTCCTTGGCAACTAGTGCTTAATTATCCTGTAAATTGTGTTGAAAGGAGGAAAGGGATGTAAGATAGCCACAAGCCTTAGGTGATATGTTCTCCTGGAATCAAACAAGGAAAGTTATAATGCAGAAGGTAAGAACTCAGTCTGGGGGGCTGTTTCTATAAATAATGATTACCTGTAATTTTTTATAAAGTCCACCTTTCAAAATACTGGGTTGGCCAAAATGTTTGTTTGTGTTTTCCTGTAACATTGTACAAAAACCCCAAGGGAACTTTTTGGCCAACGTAATATTTTCTGTGGGGCAGCTTAGAAAGCTGCTTTACAATAGCATCTCCTTCGGAGAAGGCAATGGCACCCCACTCCAGTACCCTTGCCTGGAAAATCCCATGGATGGAGGAGCCTGGTGGGCTACAGTCCATGGGGTCGTGAAGAGTCGGACACAACTGAGCGACTTCACTTTCACTTTTCACTTTCATGCACTGGAGAAGGAAATGGCAACCCACTCCAGTGTTCTTGCCTGGAGAATCCCAGGGATGGGGGAGCCTAGTGGGCTGCCATCTCTGGGGTCACACAGAGTCGGACATAACTAAAGCAACTTAGCAGCAGCAGAACCTCCTTAGACCCAAGAGAGTAGAAAAGCACTCCACCCCCCGCCCCCAGATTAGGGCTGAAATACCTCAAAGGGTGATTGAGAATGACCAAACACAGCATGGCAATCCCTATCTTTGGTTGGAAAATGAACATTACCCTAGGACATCAACAAGTACGTCTCATACCATCTATGAAATGAGTTAATTGACTGTATTAATCCCCCATCCAAACACACAAATACATATATTCCCTTGTAATGCTCAGTGAGTGTGGAATGATTGTATGTGACTGTAGGAATTTGTGAGCGCTTTATATCCTCAAGCTAAGCACTGGTAGATTTCAGAATGGATGTAAGAGACTGCACACACAAAGCAGATAATTGAAAAAAAAAAGCAAAGTTTAGGATAAAAACTCTCTTTCAGCAGAAAGACCCTAGTTAGTTATTCTGTTTTGTTCATAGAGGAAAACTATTTGTTACTATCTATCCTTCGTAGATGCAACTTCTTGACTAGATGCCAATTGCACTTTGATGTGTACTTTAGTAAGCCTTGATTCATGAAGATAATTTTCTTTAAACACTCCATTTAAGCACACATGATCTCAGAAGGAAGGAATCATGAAAAGAGTCAAATCCCACCACACATAAATACATTTAACTTTTACCAATACCTATAAGGCTATACATGTACAGCAGTACAAGATTTGGTGTTCTTTAGCTTACTGAGTGTGTTATGATTTTATCTATCAATTTAAATCCACAAATAAATCACTTCTGGGTGCCCTTAACCTTTACAAAATTAGTACATAGCTGCTTTAGTTTACTGCTGCTCTTTAACTTAAAGCATGATAGTTAAAACCTCTTTGATATATAAATTGGATTAAGACCTAATACAGAGTTCCTTTCACCAATGGTTTTAGGACAAACTTATAAGGAAAGATTGGGAAGTCCTTTAATAAAATATCAGACTGGCAAATTTGCTTCTATGAATTAGGATCTGAGAAAAAAACAAAACAAAACTGGACTCAAAGTGCTAGGATCCAACTGTCTTATTTTTCTTAGCTTACATTCCTTTCCCAAATGACTGAGCAAGCTTATTAGAGGATCAAATTACTCCGTGTCAAAATCATAAAGGGGAATTCAGGATGAAAGTAAACCTGTGTGGTACCTCCTGTGTGCCAAACGTGCACAGGACAAACACAGAGTAAGTGTGTATGTATACTTAAATGTGCAATTCTGTTTGATTATTTTTCAGATAAAGTAATTAAGTTTTAAACTAGAAGATGTAAGTATATTTTCCAAGGTCACATAAGCAAATACATAGGGGAGCCTGGACATTAACATATTCATCTGATATGAAAACTCTTGCCTATATTTTTATTCTACATTGCCTTTCAGTGTGCATTAATTATCAGAAGCTGCTGTAACCTTGATTAGAAAATCATGAATACTCATTTGAAATCTGGTATTACTTTGGAAGGAACCAAGGGAGTTTACTTAGCGTAGCTTTTGTGATATCTGTTTGCACTAATTATTTTAATTTCTTTTAAAAAGTAAAACACTGTATACATGAGTTATTGCCTTTATAGAGTCTCACATCCATGAGCAATCATCACTGTCAGTATAACACTGGCAGCAAATATGAGGGAGTGATGCAGTTAAGGAAAGCATGTCACCAAGCATAAGGATCAGAATTTATATTGTACTGGATTCTGATATCTAACTCACAACAGAAGTATGTAGCATAGGCAATCATATGACTTATTTATTAACCAATAGGCGATCATATGACTTATTTATTAACCAAAAGATAACCATATGTAATATTTGCATCTTACAAGCTTTAAAATATATTTGCCAAAAGGATGACCTAGAATCCCAGGGCTATAAAAAGTGAAAAAAGAATTTTTCGCTTTCTCAAACTTCAAAAATGACATGAGTTGACAAGTCTTTTGCCATGTGGCTCATTTTTAATTATCTTGAGCTGGTAGGAGGATGATGATAGTTCTTCAGTCTTTGAAAATTATAACAAGAATTAGCCCTACTTTACATTCTAGTAACCTTCCCTATATGTCAACAGAAGTACTCTGTGTATGAGAAAAGAAGTGAAAACATAAACATGGTATGTTTGACATTTTGGAGCATCCTTGGAGAGACACTGATTTGTAATTCAGATCACATAGCATCTTTGATTTCTCCCACTTGCCCATGCCCTTTTCTCACCCTCCCCCACTCAAAAAATAAAACACAAAAGCTTTATCTGCAAAGGATGGAGAGCAACCCAGGAATCTATGTGGAGACCATCCATCACATTTCTGTCTTAATTGAATGACACCAGAATGAGATCGATGAAATGTAACAAGAGACAGCTTTGCATTTCCACACTCTCGTATTCCTCCTCTCCATTACTTTCAGTCACCATCGTGACCAGAAAGCCCAAGGATAGAGCATGAACCCTGCTGCCAGGCAAGCTGTTAGGATATGAATAAACTTGACAGAGGAGCAGCAAAACTTAGAAACGTTAGAAGGGAGCTAGGGAGACGAAACATTATTAGAGGAGTATTGAATAGACTTCTTTAAAAAAGCAATTTCATAGATATAGTCTCACTCCTGAATCACCTGCTCAAATGCAATGTTTCATTTCAATAATCTCTGCAGCTCTCCCTATGGCCCCACGATTTCTTGAGAAGGCATCAACAACTGGCTCCAAAGCAGATGCAGTGACATCTCAGCTCAAATCTGCAAGTTCTACAGTAAATTCCAGGCAGCTGTGATGTCCATACATACAAGGTTCCTGAGATCTCCAGTGCATTATTGATAACCTCATCACTCCACTAAAAGCAAAGGCTGACACTGTTATAATCTCAGCCTTCTCCTGAAGAGCTCTGACTTTGCCTGGGAATCGATCAGAGGAAGAAAGAAAGAAACCAAAGAGCAAAACTGCACATGTAAAACTCAAGAAGGTTAAGAATGACCTAAATTCACTTCTCTCTGAGTGTGTTAACTCAAATCACATGGCCTGTTCAGGTTTTTTTTTAACCTTTGACAGTTTACAGTGAGGCCAAACTCTAGGCTGTATGTTGTAATGATTCATTTAAGACTCCGCATCTTGGGCTTGTTAGAAGTTATCCCCAAAAGAGAAGTCTGTATTTGAAAATAAAATTAAGTTTTTAATGTAGCTTCCCAAAGGCAGGGTTTTTTTTCCTTCATTCTAGTCAAGTTTCTCTGTATCATTTTGCCACTTAATTAGATATAGGCAACTCCTCTGTCTTCACACAGCTTCTTTCCATAGCCATGTGACACCTTAGGAAAACTATGTACCTCAAGAGATACTCTACACAAATTCACTTTTATATTTTAATAATGCAAGATTACAGCACAAAGTGCCTGACTTCTTTATAACTTGTTTTATTTTTATTTAGAATTATTGTTAAATGAGACAGTGCATAATATGACAAAATATAAATGGCACATCTTATCCCAAATAATTTAAAGAGAGAATTAGAAGATACACCGAAAGCACGATTTAGAGTTTGATTTGTTTTTTCTTTTCCTGTGTTCATCCTTGGAGGTTAAAGTTTTAAGGAGCCAGCCCTTGCTGTTAAAAAGAAGAGAAAGTTATTTTCTTAGCTGATAGAAGGCTAGGTAATTTGCAAAATAATAATTAGTTGGAGGCCACTCCTGAATTCTACAGCAAGTGACTTTGCCATGATCTGCAAATGAAAACAATGGGTCCAGTGGAACAGTGAGCAAAACATACACAATTTCCTTTCACCTACAGACAGTAGGCACATGGAGCAGGAGTTAACAGCTGCCTGCTCAGGTAAGAAGCAGGGCATGGAATAATGAACCTGTTTTTTTCACCTGTTACTTGTTGAGGCCTGTATTTCATATCATGTACATTTTCCCCAAGTTACTGATTGTGATATAGCTCAACACAGAATAAGGTCCCAGGAAAGGTGGATATTATAGGAAGAGTAGTATATGTCTTTAGACAAATATGCATACATTGCAAGACAGAAAAGTGCTCCTCCCTGCATTCTAAATTAAGTAAAATTTAAAGTGCCTCAAGACATATCATGCTGTTTTATTATGGATTATGTTTTCTAATGTAATCATTAAAAAAGGCCACTTTCCCAAGGGTTTCCAGAGTGTAACCCCTGGGAAAAAAACAAGCTTCGTGGAATGTGGAACTTATTTGAGCAACATAAAGTAAAACTAGCTTAGAGTAAATATATTGTACCTCTGATCACTTTTTACATTTCATTGATCGCTGCCTACTTTAGTGGGCTATACACTTGGCAGTAAAAAGTGAAGCTGTTTCTGATATAACAAGCACACCACTGGATTAAAAAAACAAAACAGTAAAATATAACAAACATTATAAGAGTGTGGTAGTATCAGCGTAGGATGTGGGCTGGCTGATGTGTGCGTATCTCCCACTGAGAAAGTCGATTAACCCCACGCGTGGCCCTTATAGTTCAGGGGCTAGGAACTCGTCCACAGTGTGAGTTCACACAAAGAGCATAGTTATTGCTGTCGGGTGCTCCTTCTTGTTGATGGTATTGCGTGTGGGGTGTTTTTAATTTTCAAAACGAGGCTATGGCTAATTAGGGGTGTTGGCCCAGCTTGGAGTGATGAAGAAACTGATTACAATTATAAAAGACTTTGACTGCCAGAGCAGTCAAAGATACTGACGGCTACCCGTGCTAGCCTCAGTGGTGTCTCTATGGTTGTCAAGGGTGATTATGTGAGAAGACGACTGGATTTATTAGGTTTTTTTTTCGTTAACTATAGGATTCAAATGCCCATGGACGTGGCTCACAGTATCATGAGTATACCGTGTATATTTACAGCACTCAAGAAAGAAAATCCCCATCCTACTGTACTCTCCAGAGTCTACGATAAGGCAGGATGAATGAAAAAGAAAAATTATCTTCCTGAAGTAACTTTCATAATACTTTCTCATTTTAAAATCTAAATGTCAGCCTCAAACTGATTAATTTTTCCATTCTGTATATTTGAAACTGATAATTGGATATCCACCAATAAGGTGAAAAGGGAACCAACCAAATTTTACCTTGGATAATTTATTTCCTAGAGAGTGATTAAAAAAAAAAAAAAGATAGTAAAAGAACCTTTGTTTAGTCCTCCAGGGTAACCTATTGAAACACAACATCTAAACATAGTTTATGTTTGAGTTTTGTGCCCTTGTGAGTATTCTTCATTTAGGAGATGTGCATTTATTATAGCATGTTACAAAAGAGCCTGAATGGGTATTCAAATAACTGCTGTAAATCAAAAGATTCTTTTTTTCAAGGAAACAACCCCAGATTTTTTTTATAGTTTTTGTGCTTGCTATGGACATTCGAAAATGATAGAAAGATTTTCATTTGTGCATGCCCTCCCCCTCCATGCTATTGAATTGTTCAGGTTTTGTACAGTGTAGAACAATCCTGTAATAATACAACATTTCAACTTTGTACAAAAGGTGAAGGTTTCCATTTGAAGTTGTTCTTTAAAGAGAAAAAAAATGGTCTGACAGCTTTAGAAAATTTAAACAATTCCTCTTGCCAAGATCTGTATTTCATGAGTTTTCTCTAATTTCAGATTTGGTGCATATGTGTCGTGCTAACAATGAATACTTTCAATTTCAAAGTTGAGTTTCTTCTCTCCCTGTTGAAACCAATCTTCATCTTTTAATAGGCAATTATTTTTCTAATCCCCTCCTAAAAACTTTTTTCAGGATTGTGAGACACTGAGCTCTAAGTTATACATTATGGTTACATTTAAAACAAAATGAATGTATTGCAAAGTGCAAAATGTACTCAACTGGTAAAAGTATCTTAGAATAAGGAAAAGAAGTGAGGAGGCTCTACTTCAAAGTATTAGAAAAGTTTTATAACATAACAAATTCATAAAAATCATGGGGAATTAGATGAGAAGAACTCTTTTAAGGAAAAAATGAGCAAAGTATTATTGACTGTGATTGTTTTAATAAGATATAGAGTGTTGTACTATTTTCTCCTATTGGAATTAAACCTGACTTCATAAAACAGAATATTATCCCATTTTCTTTCTTCATAATCTGTCACCTATATGGAACAAACTTCCCTATATTTAAAGAAAAACATAAAAGTAAGCTTTTATAATCTCCAAATTCACATATATTTCCGTGTGAACTATAAGTGCATTCCTTTGTGGCACAAAATAAAACAAAAAAAAGTTTGTTAGAAAAAAAGAACAAATAATATGCTATATTTTATGATATAGCTGTCAGGCATGAAAAGAAAGACAATAGGTGCAGCCCTGTGATACCTTACCAAGACACTTTAGCAACGCTAATTTCAATATTGCGGAGACAAATAGAATAACAGAAATGCATGTGACTAAGCAATTGAAGTTGTAAATTTTAAGAATGACACCAGGGGATTCAATTCAAATCTTTAAAAATCAATTGATGTTTCATGAAATCAACTAACCTATAAGAAAAGCTTTCTTCAATTTCAAGATTTTAAAGTTAATTTACAACAAGCTGTTTAAAAGACTTGTTTAATTATTAACAGAAACATTTTATCTCATGGATTTTTTAAATTGCACTTGATATTATCTACCAATGATTCAATATAGAAAGTAAAATACAGAACATGGCTGAGCCAATATTGCAAAGATCCTAATTAGTATCATGCTATAGGAAAACAATGAAGTGATTTTGTCACCAATTACTGACAATTAGCCTAAGCACAACAGTTAATTTCACGGAAGTAAAACCACTGTAAGATAAAAGGAACAAAACCTATCAAATTAACAGCATTTGCCTGCATTCCTCTACTGGTTATTTAATTTAGGAACCATAAAAGTTTGAAACAACTGGAAGAGCTAAATACACACACAAAATTCAAGTCTTTATATCTGTATTTTTAGGCATCTGTGGAAACATGTAATTTAGCAACATAATTAATTATGTTTATCAAATTTTAACCCCTCAACCTTAAAATATCATCCTACCAAAATGTGCATTTGTTAAACAGTCAAATCTAGTATATTAAATAATAGAGAAATACTTTGTGAATAGCTTGTTATTGTCACACACTGTCATATATCTAGATGCAGTAAACTGCCAATAATTGTAGAAATATTACAATGTTAAAAGTCCCTAGTCTCCCTTGCACTTTGTCTCAGTCAAACTTTCTTTCCCACTTGCTTCTTTTTGAATGTAGCTCTGCTGTCTGTGCTAAGGACCTCGGGGATGGCTGTGACCTACCCACCCTACCATGTCAATTTCATCTTATGTATTAACTCTGCCACAAGTTTCACAGTTGTGTCACAAGGCATCGTGAAGTCAAGTCAAGCTTTAAAGCGTCTCTTAAAGCTGGAAAGGACTCGTTTTGCAAGGTATCTACCAATCAAAGTAAAAACAATTCAAGGCCAGTGATTTCTAAAGCTAAGTTTCAGAAAATGCAGCCTTGCAAATTTTTCTAGTTTCAACAAGTTCCAAAAAACAAAACTTTAAAACCTAACAAAACATCGCTATAGACTCATGCCTAATAAACAGCCACATCAATTTTTAAAACTTTAGGTACAAACATAAAAACATTTTAGAGGATTTTGGCCACGCAGAGATAAGATCCTCTCTGGGGAGACGACTAGAAAACTGCTCGGTCTTTTGTGCAGACTCCTGGAATGTGCTTGCTTTTCATTTCTTTCTTTGTGTCTGGCACACTGGCCTCACAGGCAGTGTCTTAAGCCATGCAGGGTCAGGGCAAACAGAGAACAGCATTCACGGACAGATCAAGTTTATGTGAGAATCTGCTCCTAGGCTGCCCTCAATCTCCATATGAATTGTTAATAAAATCTTAACCTGAAAGCTCATCACCCCAACAGTGGGGAAGTCATGCAGAGAATCCTCTAGTTCAGAAAAACAAGATTTCTTTATCTTTTTCATCCTTCGCCAGCATTCGTGGGAATTCTGCCATGTAACCTCTTCCTGAACCACCTCCCCCTCCTCCACTTCTCTGCACAACTATCTTGGTCGCACCTGATCACCGGGAAGGCAGCGGACTAAAAGACAAAAGAGACATTCTGACACCCACAGCAAATCTACCACAACATCAACTTTGCCTCTGAGTAATTTGCTGCTGTAAAACCTTCAGGCAAAAGGAGATATCAAATGCCTGATTTTTTCTAGTTAATGTCAGAGAGCTAGAAAGACTTTCCCGTAGCTTTATGACACCACATGAACTAGTGAGTCACAGATATAATAAAAGGTCACATAGAAAGCGAAGAACACAGCCATACCCTAATTAACTTGATACCTCCATGCAAATACTGGACAGGAACAAGACTCGTTGTGTGCTGCAGGCAATCTTGCGTGTATCTTCTAACCTTGCTACAGGCTAGCTGGGCCTCTTGTTTCCTCTGCTTTTGCTCCTTGCAAACTGTTTTAATATCGAACGCTTTTCAGAGGGATGGGCTGATGAACGAAAACATGAATTTCCTGCCTGCCCTTTAAGGTGGGTTAAAGGGGGTGCTAGCAATCAATTACAGAACAAAAGAACCAAAAAAAAAAAAAAAAAAAAGACTTAAGAACCTAAGGAGTGAATGTGTTACATTCTTTCCACTCTATTGAGTGCTTCATTTTTTATCAGAAATAGTAAACAGTACGTATTTCATGTAAAAACTAAAATAACTTTACCCAGTAGCTCATGAAGGAAACCTATTATTTTGTGCTCAAAAAGTCTTTAAATGCACTCAACTTCCATTTCTACCTGACAATAATTTTACAAAGAATAAGGAAATTTAACATTTCATTCGAATTTGTACTTCAGATTTTCAGGTCTATTTCAGAATAAAAGTTATATTTTCCACTCTAATTAATATCTTGAGCCTATAAGGTCATTGTTTCTTTGTTTTATTTTTGTCAATAAAGCAATATTAACTTCTCAACTCTTTGCACATAAATTGTTCCAAGATACTTTTCATTAAACATATCTTTAGTGTACCTGCATATATCAAAAATGTTGAAAATCATTTAAAAACAAATATTCCTAAAATATATGCAAATAAATGTGATTTGGATAAATGTAATATAGTTTTATCACCATATATCTGCAAATTCTATTAGTAATATTTGAGAAGATAAAAATACATGACTAAACACCCAGGCCTCCCACACACATAGAGTATCTTAAAAGCAAGCAAAGTAAAAGGAACACAAGACTCTCCATAACCACTCACATAATAAAGTCATAGAAATGTATTATCTCACTCAATTTATATAAAACAGTCATTATTATAAAGACCACATTCATTTACTCTATATCCATAGATATCACTTTGGTGTGTGAAGCACAGAAATCAGTAGCTCAAAGAATTATCTTACCTAAAATTTAAGTCACATAAGTTTAATACAATTTCAAATCAAAAGTAAATTTAGTTTTATATTAACTATCCCAGTTCCTCACAAAATTCTACTTAGGTATTATGACTTTAGAAATTCATTAAAGATAGAATGGAATTACAAATGCAAAATATAGTTCAATATTATTCTTTAGCAATCATGTAAATCATTATTATAATTATATCATACTATTTCTGGAAGGATAGAAATTCTAATCATTCTCCATAATATACCTAGACTAATCTTTAAATATATAAAATTAGTAATTCAATAAATGTTAAAGAAGTACTTTTAAAGTTATACAAATATGTAAAACAGTTTTTATAAAATGAGAATGATCTGAAATACACATTAGTCTTTTAAAAATAATTAATCTTTAGCTAATTTTATAATAATGAGTTTAATAATCAAACAGGGCTTTGTGAAATTCAATAGTTTTTGTTCATAAGACCATACGTTCCTGAACTATATCACTTCAAAACTTTACTGTGTTGGTTTACTTTCTTTAATTGTCAATGGTATATCGATATTTTAGTGAAGAATTTGTATTACCAAACCTCAGTTTCTATCATGATGGGCATTTTCCAAGAAGCAAGAATTAATTGTTTGGTCAATTCCCTTTAAGAGTTTGCATTTCAAAATATGCGTTTTCAAAATATTAGTGCAGTTCTAGAGTAGGGTGTCTCGTTCTTTTTCTAAGAAATTTGTCCGATTAATTTCCACAGGATCCTGCACTTTGTAATACGGTGAAGTAAAAGGCAAAATTGAACTTTCTTGTTCTCTGAGGCTTGGCAGGTGAAAGCCAATGGAATTTTTTATTTTTATTTTTTGCCTGGAAACCCTATGAGCCACAGAGAGGACACCTTTTTGAGAAACCGCCTGGAGAGGGTAAGAAGATGAAGAAATTGAGAACTCTAATATGGACAAATTGAGAACTTAATATGGACATAAATGAGAAGTTTAATATGGACACTCTTACATTAAAAATATAGATCTCAGTGTTGCTCCATACTATGAGGTTTAATAAGGTTTTCAGAAAGTCTCCAGATATATACAGGGACGTGTTGGTGCTTCCATATTGTTATAGATTGAGTGTGCATGTGCGATAATAAGTCTCTTCAGTCGTGTCCAACTCTTTGTGACCCCATGGACTATAACCCATCAGGCTCCTCCATCCATGCGATTATCCAGCCAAGGATACTGAAGCAGGTTGCCATTTCCTACTCCAGGGGATCTTCCTGACCCAGGGATTGAACTCACATCTCCTCTCATGTCTCCCGCTTTGGCATATGGGTCCTTTACCACTAGAGCCCAAAATTCACATACTGAATGAAGCCCTAAACCCGAGTGTGGCTGTATCAGGAGATAGGACCTCTAAAGAAGTAATCAAGATTAAATGAGGTCACAAAGGTGCGGCCTTGACTTGTTAGGATTAGCACCTTTTTTTAATTGGAGTCTAGGTGATTTATACTGTGGTACTAGTTTCAGCCAGTGTACAGCAAAGTACACATATTCTTTTCAGGTTCCTTTCCATTACAGTTACTATAAGACATGGGATATATCCAATAGTACCCTGTGTGGGCTACTTATTGTGTTAGTCGCTCAGTCATGTCCAACTCTTTGCAACCCGATGGGCTGTAGCCCGCCAGGCTCCTCTGTCCATGGAGTTCTCCAAGCCAGAATATTGGAGTGGGTAGCCATTCCCTTCTCCAGGAGATCTTCCCAATCCAGGGATTGAACCTGGGTTTCCTGCATTGCAGGCAGATTCTTCACCATCTGGGCCACCAGAGGAGGGTGCTACATAGTAGGTCTTTGTTATTTATTTACTTTCTATAGCAGTCATTTCAGTTCAGTTGCTCAGTTGTATCCAACTCTGTGACCCCATGGACTGCAGCACTCCAGGCCTCCTTGTCCATCGCCAACTCCCAGAGTTTACTCAAGCTCATGTCCATTGAGTTGTTCATGCCATTCAACCATCTCATCCTCTGTGGTCCCCTTCTCCTCCTGCCTTCAATATATTTTCTATATAGTAGTGTGTATATGTTAATCTCAAACTCCTAATTTATCCCTCCCTTCCTTTCCTGTTTGGTAACAATAAGACTCATAGACATAGGATTAGTGTTCTTTTAAGAAGAGACACCAGAGAAGGTGTTTGCTCTCTCTTTCTCACTCTCCCCCTCTATCCCTATACAGAACACACATCAAAGAAAGGCCAAGTAAAGGTGTAGGTGGAAAGCAAAGGTCTATAAGCCAGGAAGAGTCCTCACCAGAAACTGAATATACCATACCTTTGATTATGAAAAAATGAATGTCTGTGGCCTCCAGAGCTTTGAAAAAATAAATATCTATTGCTTAAGCTTCCAGTCTGTGGTACTTGGTTATAGTAGCCCCGGCAGATTAGCATGCATATTAAAACTAACAACAAAAATAGCAAACTGGAATAAATCCAGAATTGCATTCTAAGAATAGATCTGTATCACCTGTATCTCTCCCCTTCTTGTTGATCTAGGTGAAGTAGACAAGATTCTCAATCTGAAACCCTGCCTCTGTTGTGAGGTGTTAAACCCAACACCTCTATTGCAAAATGTTAAGCCTAAACTTTCCACTGGACAGCTTATAAACTTGACTTTAACCAATATTTTGATTATATACTTAAACTAGTGAGTATAAAGTTTAGATTCTCATAGAGATATTTTCATTCAAAATAAACAGAAAAACTATAGTGAAAAGAAAAAATCTATAGTGTAATGAGAAAGACCATGGATATAGAGAAAGATTTAGATGCATAAATGATCTTTAGCTACCTACTTGTTTTTATTATTTTGAGTCATTCAAACTATGCAGTTATTAAAATGCTCATAATATTTGTCAAAAACAAACCATGTCTTCAGGTTCTACGTGAAATATTCTGAAGCCACCTAAGCACTCCTTGGAGCCAAATAACAGAGGGTATACGTTGGGCTGGAAGAAGCACAAGCTGGAATCAAGATTGCCAGGAGAAATATCAATAACCTCAGATATGCAGATGACACAACCCTTATGGCAGAAAGTGAAGAGGAACTAAAAAACCTCTTGATCAAAGTGAAAGTGGAGAGTGAAAAGGTTGGCTTAAAGCTCAACATTCAGAAAATTAAGATCATGGCATCCGGTCCCATCACTTCATGGGAAATAGATGGGGAAACAGTGGAAACAGTGTCAGACTTTATTTTTGGGGGCTTCAGAATCGCTGCAGATGGTGACTGCAGGCATGAAATTAAAAGACGTTTACTCCTTGGAAGGAAAGTTATGACCAACCTAGATAGGATATTCAAAAGCAGAGACATTACTTTCCCAACAAAGGTCTGTCTAGTCAAGGCTATGGTTTTTCCAGTGGTCATGTATGGATGTGAGAGTTGGACTGTGAAGAAAGCTGATAGCCGAAGAATTGATACTTTTGAACTGTGGTATTAGAGAAGACTCTTTTTTTTTTTTTCACTTTACAATACTGTATTGGTTTTGCCATACATTGACATGAATCCACCACGGGTGTACATGCGTTCCCAAATATGAACCGCCCCCCCCCACCTCCCTCCCCATAACATCTCTCTGGGTCATCCCCATGCACCAGCCTCAAGCATCCTGTATCCTGCATCAGACATAGACTGGCGATTCATTTCTTACATGATAGTATACATGTTTCAATGCCATTCTCCCAAATCATCCCACCCTCTCCCTCTCCCTCAGAGTCCAAAAACACCAATACAGTATACTAACACATATATATGGAATTTAGAAAGATGGCAATGATGACCCTGTATGTGAGACAGCAAAAGAGACACAGATGTGTATAGCGGACTTTTGGACTCTGGAGAAGACTCTCGAGAGTCACTTGGACTGCAAGGACTTCCAATCAGTCCATTCTAAAGGAGATCAGCCCTGGGTGTTCTTTGGAAGGAATGATGCTAAAGCTGAAACTCCAGGACTTTGGCCACCTCCTGTGAAGAGTTGACTCATTGGAAAAGACTCTGATGCTGGAAGGGACTGGGGGCAGGAGTAAAAGGGAACAACAGAGGATGAGATGGCTGGATGGCATCACCGACTCAACGGAAGTACGTCTGAGTGAACTCCGGGAGTTGGTGATGGACAGGGAGGCCTGGCGTGCTGCAATTCATGGGGTCGCAAAGAGTCGGCCATGACTGAGTGACTGACCTGAACTGATACTACTTTTAGCCCTATTTCTGTCATTTCTATTACTATACATTGCTCTGAAATCCCCCAGAAAAGAGAATGGCAACCCATTCCAGTATTCTTGCTTGGAGAATTCCATGGACAGAGGAGCCTGGAGGGTTGCAGTCCATGCAATCTCAAAGAGTCACATACAACTGAGCAACTAACACTTAGTGGTCACAGTAAAGATTTTATCAGTGTGGCTGACCCTTGCTATTAATTTAAATAGAGCCCTCTATTCTCATTTAACTAAGAAACTATGTTATATGTGAAATATATATAAACAAAAATATAAAATTTTATTCTACTTTATATCCATATTTCTACATTATATAACATTGAAGTTACTTACTTCAAGTGAAACTCTAGAAAATGACTTGATTATAAGATAATATAAGAAAAATATGAGGTATGATTCTTTAAATTGAAGCTGCTAAAAATGGACCAAAATGACTGAAACTGTGCCTACTCAGTATAAGTACATTTCCACAATTGTATAACATTACATAACATGTATCCTTGCCATAGTTCTATAACAAATTATCATCTCTGAATTGTAACATTGATGCTGCTAATGTGATTTTACTCAATAATCAATCACTTTTCAGAAATAAATGCATTTACCAACAGATTCAGAGTATTAGCTTAGATTTAAGTAACATTAAAAGTTGCATGATGTATAGAACCCAATAGCAAGTAAGAAATATTTAAAATACAATGCTTTCCCCAACACTTCAAAACTATTTTTTTTACAAGCATATTTTTCCTAGTTTGGAAAACACTTTCAAATTATTTTAGAAATAATTTTAATATGGAAGTTTCTAATAGATATTTGCCAAGAATGCTACTCTTCTATTTTTGTTTCTTATTCAGCTTGATCGAACTCTGAAGGGACTTACTTCCCGAGAAGTCCCAAGGCCTATGGACTTTGTGTGCTGTGTCAAGAATAAATGAGAATTAGGTCACAACAGGGGATTCCCCCCTGGTAGCTCAGACAGTAAAGGGTCTGCCTGCAAAGCAGGATACCTAGGTTTGATCCCTGGGTCAGGAAGATTCCGTGGAGAAAGCAATGGCTACCCACTCCAGTATTCTTGCCTGGAAAATTCCATGGGCAGAGGAGCCTGGTAAGCTACAGTCCATTGGGATTGTAAAGAGTCAGATACAACTGAGTGAATAACTGCATATTTTCAGGCTCAAGTGCAGAATCTGGGCAGCTCCATAGGCATATCTCAGAGACATGCCAGATAGGCCACGACCAGTTTGGACCACCACAATAAAGCAAATACTACAAGAAAACCAATTACAGATTTTTTGGTTTCCCAGTGCATATAAAAGTTGTATTTATACTACACTTGTATCCTTGGGATTTCCCTGGTGGCTTAGACGGTAAAGCGTCTGTCTACAATGTGGGAGACCTTGGTTCGATCCCTGGGTCAGGAAGATCCCCTGGAGAAGGAAATGGCAATCCACTCCAGTACTATTGCTTGGAAAATCCCATGGACAGAGGAGCCTGGTAGGCTACAGTCCATGGGGTCGCAAAGAGTCGGACCTGACTGAGCAACTTCACTTTCAACTTCACTTGTATCCTTTTAAGTGTGCAACAGCATTAGATCTAAAAAAAAGGCACATACCTTGATTTAAAAATATTGTATTCCTAAAAAAATGATTACCATCATCTGAGCCTTCAGCAAGTCATAATCTTTTTGCAATGGTAACAGTACAAATCACTAACCACAGATCATTAAACCAAATAAAAATATATTAGGTTGGTGCAAACATAATTACAGATTTGGACCATGAATTTTAAATCATTATAACTAGGCTCAAACACATCTTTATTCATCAAATATGAACCATTACTACATATATATATACACACATATGTATATATGTATATTTGCCAGTGAGAAATAAGTTTGTTTATTCCTGTAGCATGAAAATCTGTGATTCCAAATTTGACGAACTCTTGGAAAACATCTTCTGCCTCTTGCTCCTTGTGGAAGCATTTTCCCTGAAAAAAGTTGTTGAGATGCTTGAAGTAAGTGGTAGTCGACTGGTAACAGGCCAGGTGAATATGGCAGATGAGGCCAAACCTTATAGCCAAATTTGTTCAACTTTTGAACAAATGTGCAAATGTGTGGTTGGCCTTTGTCATGGAGAACTGGGACCTTTCTTTTGACCAATGCTGGCTGCAGGCATTGCAGTTTTTGTGACTGAGCATTTTGCTCAGATTTGTTGAGTATATTTCTCAGATGTAATGGTTTTGCCTGGATTCAGAAGGTTGTAGTGGAGCAGATGGGCAGTAGAGCACCAACAGTGACCATGACCTTTTATTGGTGCAAGTTTGGCTGTGGAAAGTGTTTTGGAGCTTTTTCTCAGGCCAACCACCGAGTCACTCGTTCTCATATAAAATCCACTTTTTATCCAACATCACAATCTGATTGAGAAATGGTTCATTGTTGTTCGTAGAATGAGAGAAGATAACACTTCAAAAAATTTTTTATTTTTATTTTTTTGCTAAGCTCATGAGGCACCCATTTACCTACCTTTTTCACCTTTCCAATATGATTTTTCCAGTAGTCATGTACTCATGTGAAATTTGGACCATAAAGAAGGCTGAGTGCTGAAGAATTGATGCTTTCAAACTATGGTGCTGGAGAAGACTCTTGAGAGCCCCTTGGACTATTGAAAAACCCAGTCAATCCTAATGGAAATCAACCCTGAATATTCATTGGAAAGACTGATGTTGAAACTGAAGCTCTAAAACTTTGGCCATCTAATACGAAGAACTGACATTGGAAAAGACCCTGATGCTAGAGAAGGGGGCAACAGAGGATCAGATGATCAGGTAGCATCACTGACTTAATGGACATGAGTTTGAGCAGACTCTGGGAGTTTGTGAAGGACAGGGAAGCCTGGCATGCTGCAGTCCATGGTGTCGTAAAGAGTCGAACACAACTTAGCGACTGAGCAACAATTTGCTTTAAATGCTGAATGACCACAGAATGGTGGATGTTGAATTCTTTGGCAACTTCTCATGTAGTTGTAAGAGGATCAGCTTCAATGATGGCTCACGATTGTCATTGTTAGTTTCTGATGGCCGGCCTCTACACTCCTCAGCTTCAAGGCTCTCATCTCCTTTGTAAAACTTCTTGAACCACCACTGCACTGTGCATTCATTAGCAGTTCCCTGGCCAAATGCATTGCTGACATTGCAAGTTGTCTCTGCTACTTTACAGCCAGTTCTGAACTCGAATAATAAAATCGCTTGAATTTGCCTTTTGTCTAACATCATTTCTAGTCTAAAATAAATATAAAAAACAGTAAGTGATGTCACTAGCAAAAAATAGAAGGCGAGAAAGGCACATTAAAATGATGTATAATATAACCATATTTATTTAGAATGTATTCCAATATCAAATGGCAGATTTCAACAATGCAAAAATCACATTTACTTTTGCACCAACCTAATAAAAAGTTTGAAATTTCAAGAATGACCAAAATATGAAACGGACACTTGATGTGAACAAATGCCATTAGAAAAATGGCACTACATTTTTAAATTAAATTATACTTGCTCCATACTGAGTTATCACAAACCTTCAGTTTGTAAAAAAAAATTACATAAATCTCTGAAGCACAATAAAACAAAGCACAATAACATGAAGTATGCCTATATTTGATTCAATGTTTGGCAAAACATATTGTCCTTCAGGCAAAATGAAAGTCAAGAATTCAATCATGAAGGTTCAAGACGTAAGAATTTTTATAAAAGTTCAGGGATGTGAGGTTACAAGAACTGATTCTAGACACCCCTGGACAGAGCACAACAAGAAATTTTAGTGCTCTGGCCAGGTGAAGTGGAGTGGCCAGTCTGGCTGTGTTCCGGTTTTGTCTACAGCTATCTATAAGGAAATTCAGGGTGACTGTATTGACCCAGCAGAAGTAAGGGTAAAAGCAAGCGATTATCCCAACTCCACATTCCTGTCACCTCAGACCTTCAGAATACAATTAACAATCTATGATAATCACAGTTTACTTAGTAGTATAGCAATATCTTAAGTGTACAGAATCTAGAGTTGACATTATGGCTCATATTTCAGTTCAGTCAACAATTAATTACTGTAACTCTAGACCTTAGCTTGTGGACTCTATTTACGGATCTGTGAAATAGGAATAAAAATAATTTCACACCCATAGGGAAGTGATAAGTTTAATTGAAAATATACATAAAACAATTAGAGTAATGCCTGACACACAGTTTATGTTCATTTTATCAGTCATGCATATTACATTTTCCCCAGTGGATTCAATTCATTTTAAATATTTGAAATGGTTAAATTATGCACAAACTCTCAATTTTCAGATATTTGCATGTGCTAAATAATGCATTACTACACTATCATGAATTGTGTGATTCTGGCTGCTAAGATACATAATTCTCAGATGACAGAGGAGCTGAGACCATTAAACTATCATCCCACATTGACAACAGCTTAAATATTCTACAAGTCATCATCTGGGTTATTCTTCATTATGAGTGAAGTGAAAGTTGCTCAGTCGTGTCTGACCCTTTGCGACCCCATGGACTATATAGTCCATGGAATTATCCAGGCCAGAATACTGGAGTGGGTAGCCATCCTTTCTCCAGGAATCTTCCCAACCCAGGGATAGAACCCAGGTCTTCCACATTGCAGGAAGATTCTTTACCATTTGAGCCACCAGGAGAGCCCAAGAATACTGGAGTCGGTAGCCTATCCCTTCTCCAGGGGCTCTGCCCGACTCAGGCGTCAAACTGGAGTCTATCGCATTGCAGGCAGATTCTTTATCAGCTGTGCTAACAGGGAAGTCCAAAGTTGAGCGTTATGTTTTATTCAGCAGACACTCTTAGGACTCAGAGCCCAGAAATGTGCTTAGTTGTTCAGTCGTGTCTGATTCTTTGCCACCTGGTGGACTGTAGCCCACCAGGCTTCTCTGTCCATGGGGAGCCTCCAGGCAAGAATACTGGAGTGAGTTGCCATGCCCTCCTCCACGGGTTCTTCCCAACCCAGGGATCAAACCCAGGTCTCCCACATTGTAGACGAACTCTTTACATTCTGAGCCATCTTGAACAGACTATATATTCTGTAAATCTTAGTTTTACAATACGTTTGAATGGAAAACACTTAAGAACATGGGAATACATAAGCAAACTCATTATTCTAGGGCCACAATTCCATAGTAGCTTCTTTTTCAGAGTGCCACATTTTCACAAGAAATTTTCTTAAAATTTTGGAACACAGGCTCTACCATAAGAAAGCACAAAAAACCTTTCTGAAGCAATCCTTATGACCATCAATATGCAATAAATTATATTTTTTACATTGCACCCCCAAATTAAATGAGCTTGAAAGGGAATAAAGTATATTTTTTGGATAACATTACACTCTGTCATCTTTGCATTTTCCCGGTCACTATTTCCCAAGAATGTGTATTACAGAGGACAAGAATATTAGACAACTGGGTGCTGAGTTATAATTCATCCTATGTTGGGCTCATTATCAATAATCACTAATTAAATTCCAAAAAATGATCAGAATTCCAACTTAAGTAAAGATAAAATGTATTCTGAAGAAAAAAAATATTAGTTGTCTTTCTGTCTCTCAGAATGGCTGTTACCTCAAGTGAGATGTATGAATAGATTTAAACTACTCATACCAGCAATAGTTTAAACAAATATTAAGCATTTTCTGAAAAAACTAAGGGCCAAATTTAATTTGTCTTTTTTTTTTTCAATTTTTTTAAAGGAAAATTCTATTTCAAGTTGAAATCTTATCTTGTTTCTTTTTGTGCTTATGGTCTGATTGAAATGTAATATTTATATGTTGTCCCATTTTTTTTGATTCTATTTATTATGTTCTTTAGTATTTTTCCTCTGTTTGTAGAGGAATCATTCATTTGGAATGTCAATTATTAAGTTTTTTCTTCTCTTTTTCAATGTTCATGTTGGTTCATTTTATATGTATGGCTTCCTTGCCAACTAAATCATGATCTCCTAACTTGCAAAAAGTTTTTTACATGAGTTTTAGCCACATATATCAAGGTACAAGATAAATTATAGTGGTTTAATTAAATATTTCTGTCAAGACTTCATTCTAAATATATGAAATGCTTTGATTCTCTTGTAATAAAATTAACACTAAGCACTAAATATTTTCCACATTAGCCTTACAGTACTATTAACAGATTCATTTCACTTGTCATATGAGTTGCATTTATTTAAGAGGCTGGTGTTTTCCAGAGAAAATACAAATTTTGAACCATTTTATTTTAAATGGAAAGAAAAACTGGTACATAAATCTTATGAAGAAGCTACAGTTCTTGTAAACTCCAATAAAAACTGTAATAAGTAATAATGTAATAATATACTATAAGAAGGATTTTACAATTTGAATAAGCTTCCCTGGTGGCTCAGACGGTAAAGCGTCTGCCTACAATGGAGGAGACCCGGGTTCAATTCCTGGGTCAGGAAGATCCCCTGGAGAAGGAAATGGCAATCCACTCCAGCACTCTTGCCTGGAAAATCCCATGGACAGAGGAACCTGATAGGCTACAGTCCATGGGGTCGCAAAGAGTCAGACACGACTGAGCAACTTCACTCAAGAAAATAAAACAAGAATCTGATCATGCTAAACAATCGAATGAGAGCACTGAAGCCTAATCCACAGGCACAACACGTTTAGGATTATATAGTGATTTGCGTTGGGTATGTTTGTGTCCTGCTATTATGCGTGCATGCATTCACTTACTAAGGGACTGGTGGGTGAAGGATGGAAGGAGGGAAGTATTAGGTTGTCCAAAAACTTCATATTGGGTTTTCTGTTAAATCTTACAGAAAACCCTGAATAAACTCCATAAAACTTTTTTTTTTTTTTAATCAGAAGGCTGGTGTTTTGTGACCTAAAGCAAATATGCCATGTGTTTTTCTATGAGAATACATGTTCCTTGGAACCATTACAGATCTACTTTTCTGAAGATATGTTTAACTGCCATTTGAGAAATTATAAGAAAAAAAAAATACATCATCCACCTTGATTTTCTGCTTTAGGTGATCTACTCACCTATAGCCCATAACCCAAAAGATCCCCCAAAAGTCATCCAGTCAGTGAAGGCAGGAGTCATATATGTTTTTCTCATAGCCATGTTGCCAGCATGTAGCAGGGCTCTAAAATGCCATTTAATAAATATTTTACTGATATAGGAAAAAAAATTGAATGAATGAAAGGCTTAATTTCAGTACATTTATAACAGCTCTTCTTTTACAACTTTTGCAACCCCATGGACTGTAGCCCGTCAGGCTTCTCTGTTCATGAAATGTTTCAGGCAAGAACACTGGAGCAGGTTGCCATTTCCTATTTCAGGAGATCTTCCCAACCCAGGGATTGAATCCTCGTCTCTAGAGTTTCCAGCAATGGAAGGTGCATTTTTCCCATTAGCGACACCTGGGAAGCCTGCTCTTGTATGATAAAATAATAATAAAATGGATATTAGCATACAGCATCACTTAACAGAAATATCCCTTTACATCATTCAGATTTCTGAAAATTTGTAATGGGAAATGGGAACTTTAGCCTAGTAGATTTATCTTCAAATTTCTGCACTGAAATCAATAAAGTATTAGCTCTTTAAAATTGCCTGGTTTTAAAAATACTCATGTGCAAAAAGGAAACTCAATTCCTTTCAGAATGCTGCGAACAGGAATAAATTTATATAATACAGGGTTTATAAAAGCCATGCAAATGTAGATACATTTTCCCCCATACTATAATCCCTGGTGGCTCAGAAGGTAAATAATCTGCCTGCAATGCAGGAGATCTGAGTTCAGTTCCTGAGTTGGGAAGATACCCTGGAGGAGGAAATAGCTACCCACTCTAGAATTCTTGCCTGGAGAATTCCATGGACAGAGGAGCCTGGTGGGCAACAGTCCATAAGCTGGACATGTCTGAGCAACTAACACTTTTACTTTTTCAGAGTCCACATTAATATTTTAAAGAAATGTCTGGAATTCAAGATATTCAATAAAAATAACTGGCAAAACTTATTTTCAAATAGAATTTTTTAAAAACCTGGAATCAATTTTAGAACACTATTTGGTTTATGTGTGTAAACAGGCAATATTACTAGCTATAAAAATACATCCCTTTCAATTAGAAGATATGCAAATGGACATATTCTGTCTTCTTGTTCGAAAATGACTTCCTATTCTAAATTCTGTACGTGTGTGCTCAGTTGAGTCCAACTCTTTGAGACCCCATGTCCTGTAGCCTGCCAGGCTTATCTGTCCATGGAATGTTCCAGGCAAGAATACTACAGAGGGTTACCATTTCCTACTCCAGGGGAGCTTCCTGACCCAGGGATGGAACCCTCATGTCTTATGCTTCCTGTATTGGAAGGTAGATTCTTTACCACGAGAGCCACTTGGGAAGCACCCATATACAAATTCTCCTATCGGTTGTTTTTTGATACAGAATACAAGTGAGCAGTCATTCTACTCAAAATAACAACAATGATAGTAATAAGGTGAAGACAAAAATCTGCTCATTACCTATTTTTCCTGCTGTTGGAAAAATTTTTAAAAAGTTTAAATTTCCTTAGTGGAAATGTTTATGTTTTCCCTTCATATTCTGATTTTGATGATGGAAATAGTTCAATTTCTACTTTACTTCTCAATCACTTTGTTTCCCTTAGTGAATATCAAATTAGTATGAGCCTCTACTTTTGCTAATTTTTTTTGGCATGCTGAAATTATCTCTGTTACAGTCCAAAAATTCAATTAGTGTCCTGTGAATTGCTTTTCCAAAGAGTATCTAGTGCATAATGTCCGAATCTACCCCGATACTAAATCATGTCTGTTTTGGAAATGGAGAGATTATCTTCCTGGTTTTGATGTTTTTGAACAGTAACTGTAACACAGCTCTTTGATTTAATTCCTCTTACTGTAGCCCACAGAGTGACTATTGCTTGATGACCATATTTTGAGACTCATTTTTTAAATTATAATTGTCACCATAAGACTATAAAAAATCCTCAAAATCCTGTAGGTCAATGAAATTATAACTCCAAATGTGCACAAAAGTCCTTAACATCTCTTGCTTGCCTTCTTTTCTTTCTTTTTGTTAGTGTTTGTTTTTTTGAGAAGGTACTCTACAGAAGTTCTGTTCTACACTTAAGCCTTTTCCTGACACCAAAAGGTTGGAGATGAATGGACAAACCATAACCGAAGTAGCATCTCCCAGTGCTTTGTAGAACTGTAAATTCCCCAGAAAACATTAAATGTATCTCCAAAATCAGATTTGTGCAAAAAACAAAAATAAAAAATAAAATTAGCGGTTATTCCCTATATATATTCTCTTAACTCCTTAACATACAAACAGTTCAGGTAGCTTTAATATATGCAGTCTGGAAAATGGCAGATGATAAGACAGATGGAATCTGGAGCCTTGGATGACTTCCTGGAGCAGTCACCCACCTGCTGGCTTTCTCAAGACTTTTATGGGAAACAGAACTAAATTTCCACCTTGTTTGGTCCACTATGTGTGGGTATCTTTATTGCTGTTGCTTAGGGCATTTTGAAGTGTGTTCTCTAATCCTGGAAGCAGAAAACATTCCAGGTGGAAGTATTTCCATCTCTAATTTCAATTCACAACACCTTCAATATAGACTAATTTGTAGCTCTAATCTTCAGCTGGAAGATTCCTTCTTCAAGCTCAATTATTACATCCTGTGAGAAAACTTCTCCAACTCATTCAGACAGCTTTACACAATTCACTCAGCTCTCGGAGGATCACTTATTCGATAAAGAATTCTCTAGTAAAATATGCTCTTAAGAGACACAGCCTCAGAAAACTTGAGTGACTCTTGTTTAACTCTTCAACTTAACTTTATTATTCCACATAATATAAACTACACTGGTTGCCACTCTCTTCTCCAGGGGATCTTCCCAACTGAGAGATGAAATCCAGGTCTCCTTCATTGCAGGCATATTCTTTACCATCTGAACCAACAGGGAAGCCAGTAAATTACATGTTCCTGCATACATTAAATACTGAGGAAAACTCAAGTTACTGAAGAAAAAATAAAGCCAAACAAAAGGAAAAACATGTTTATGTCCAGTATATTTAGGCTCTTAAGGCTATCTCATAAGGAAAGAATTGGAATGAAAAGATGTAAATAATAGTTCTAAGTTAAGAGAGAATGCAATCTCTGTCCAGAGTGCAAGGATTCTGTTTTCAAGCCAAGAGCTCCTACCTCCTCCTCATAGATCACCCAGCATCTCTATTTAAAAATGGGTAAATTTAGTCCATCATTGAGAGCTTTATGCTTTAAAATAATCAGTTCTTAGGAAAGGTGGTTCTTAAATTCTGTTCCTTATTTAAAAGCAGCAATTGTCCACTGTGTGTGTGTGTGTGTGTGTGTGTGTGCACGCACGTGTTCAGTCGTGTCCCACTCTTTGTGACCCCATGGACTGTAGCCCACCAGGCTCTTCTGTCCATGGAATTTTCCAGGGAAGAATATGGAAGCAACCTAGATGTCCATTGGCAGATGAATGGATAAGGAAGTGGTGGTACATACACACAGTGGAATATTACTCAGCTATGAAAAGGAATGCATTTGAGTTAGTTCTAATGAGGTAGATAAACCTTGAGCCTATTATACAAAGTGAAGTAAGTCAGAGAAAGACAAATACTGTATATTAACATATATATATATATAGGGAATTTAGAAAGATGGTACCAATGATCCTACATGCAGGGCAGCAAAGAAGACATAGATATAAAGAACAGACTTTTGGATCTAGTGGGAGAAAGCCAAGGTGGGATGATTTGAGAAAACAGCACTGAAACATGTACATTACCATATGTAAAAATAGATGACCAGTGCAAATTTGATGCATGAAGCAGGGCACCCAAAACCAGTACTCTGGGACAACTCAGAGAGAAAGGGTGGGGAGGGAGGTGGGAGAAAGGTATATAAATGTATACCTGTGTATACCTGTGACCAATTCATGTGGATGTATGGCAGAAACCATCATAATGTTGTAAAGTAATTATTCTCCAATTAAAATAAGTTAATTAATTTAAAAAAAGAATATGGGAGCAGGCTGCCATTTCCTTCTTCAATCTATATATATATATATCAGGTTACATAATCAACAGTAGATATGTACTGATTTTAAATATCTATGCATGTATATAAATACACACACGCATACATGCCATATATTGTTGTTATTATTGTTTAGTTGCTAGGTCATGTCTGACTTGTGTGACCCTGTGGACTATAGCCCACCAGTCTCCGCTGTCCATGGGATTTCCTAGGCAAGATTATTGGAGTGGGTTACCATTTTTTTATTCAGGGGATCTTCCCAACCCAGGGATTGAACCTGCATTTCTTGTGCCTCCTACATTGGCAGGCAGATTCTTTACCATTGGGGATTCTTTACCATATGGGGATGCCCATATCATATATACAAATACTATATTTTAAAAGAGTATGAAGAAAATATTTAAAGGGGTCACTGCTGTCAACCTTTATTTGGTAATTTTCAATCAACAAAGCTTTCCAGGGTTACATTATAAGGAAGAAAGAAAAGAAGAAAGAAAGAAAGAACTCTTTCAACAACCCTAATCAAAGGCAGAATTGTATCCATCTACATAACAGCCTCAACTGGAAAAGAAAGAGAACAGTATAGAGAGAAATAATATCTTATGGCAGAACAAAAAGATGTATGGTATTTCTTGAACCAACCTGGGATATGGACAGACCTGATATTAGAAACTTACCTAGTTCAAGCGGTGAGTCCTTCATTAGTGTTAAGACAAAGGCAAAGCTTGGGTTAGTCTTTGGTCTATACAAAAAGGAGGAAAACTGGTATTGGAAAGTGAAAAATTAATAAACTGTTAAAAATTTACAATGTGTAATACAAAAAATTAGTTTTGAGTAAATGATGGAGGGTTCAAGAGACTAAAAAGTTCACTAAACTATTTGAGGCCTCCTATTTAGGACTGAGAAAGAGGGAAGTTCTTTAGTTATTTAAAGTATGAATAAATAATTGAAAATAGTAAACATTTTAGAGTGCTCCCTTCATGATCAACATTTTTAATTGCATTGTCTCTAATTTCTCAAACTTAAAAATTAATAATATAATTACTTTCAGTTTTGCAGACAAATCAACCATCTTAGAAAGATAAATATCCTTGCTCAAGGTCATAATGACAGTAAAAGTTAGAGGCTGGTCTACCTCCAAACACCACATTCTTAAGCCCTACCCTATATTACTGTGTTGACATTTGTGACATCCATGACGTGGGGCTAACATTCAATGATCTTCACGTACACTGATATTCTTAAAGCATCTTTCCAGACTGAGGGTTTTATTCCTACAAAACTTGAAGCACTGATTAAAATATTTCTGCTGGAAACCACAATTTAGTCTTGTTTCAAATCAAGTAAATTAAAACTCTATCGAATATATGTTGCATAGAAAAAAATAGCATCACTTCATTTCTAAGCAGCTGAAAAATTAACAGAGGCTTTAAAGTCCACATTTGCAAACCCCATCTAAAACACCTTTCTGTGAATTTCTCAGACTTTACACACTCTTATATAAGCACTGGCAAAGAATATATCACTTTGTTTAAGGTGGAAATAAAATTGCAAGCCTTGAAAAGAAGGATTTTATTACCCATCCATAAAATTCAAGTTTACAAGAGAGTTGGAATATATGCTAGGGTAACCTGATCATGCATAAAAGAGGTGATACACTCAGGGGCTTGCATTACTTTAATTAAAAACCTGCTTAAGGTCACTTCAGGTTGGGGAAGAAGAACAGTAATAGAAGTCACAAGGAAAGATTTATATTCTTGATATTACCACTAACAGGAATCCTGAATAATATGAAGATGGCTTTATTTATGTGTCAAAAAAGCAATCAACATAAACTAAATGTTAGATGTACAATGGTTTTATTAGAGGGAAGGCACTATAGTATCCATTCATAAAATTCCTTTCAGGATTGACTCACTAGTTCCCATTCAATCACTTCTGCCAACTCATGAACTTTTATCTAAAAGTAATTCCTGCACACAATAAGAGAACTGATTTTACCTCAGATACATGAGAAGAGTTCCCTCAATGAAAACTATATTTTAAAAATGATTAAGCAAAGATACTACAGAGATATTCTGTGGTGGGGGGCAGGTGTCAATTAAGAGGTTTAAGTTGGGAGTAATGCCATAAATAAACAGAATGTTATTCTTTAGGAAGAAAAAGAAAGTGGAAATAAATTTGGCTAGTGAAACAGAATCATGGAAATTAGAAAATTTAGTTTTTACCCAGATCCACTGATAATCAAGGCTTCGCTTGACTAGTCATAGCTTAGTCAGTAATGAATCTGCCTGCAATGCAGGAATCTGCCTTCAGTGCAGGAGACCTGGGTTGGATTTCTAGGTCAGGAAGATCCCCTGGAGAAGGAAATGGCAACCCACTCCAGTATTCTTGCCTGGAAAATCACAAGGACAGAGGAGCCTGGTGAATTACAGTCCACAAGGTTGCAAGAGTCAGACACGACTTAGCAACTGAATCACCACCACTGATAGTCAAAACACCTTACACTGGGAGGTATTTTTTCACAATTATGTCATGTATGAATATGAGAGCTGGACCATAAAGAAGGCTGAGTGCTGAAAAATTGATACATTTGGACTGCAGTGTTTTAGAACACCCTTGAGAGTCCCTTGGACTACCCAGGAGATCAAACCAGTCAATACTAAAGGAAATCAATCCTGAATATTCATTGAAAGGACTAATGCTGAAGTTGAAGCCCCAGAACTTTGTCAACCTGATGCAAAGAGCCGGCTCATTAGAAAAAGCCCTAATGCTGGGAAGATTGAAGGCAGAAGGAGAAGGGGATGACAGAGAATGAGATGATTGGGTGGCATCACTGACTCAATGGACATGAGTTTGCCCAAACTCTGGGAGATTGTGAAGGACAGGGAAGCCTGGTGAACTGCAGTCCAGGGGTTCACAGAGTCAGACACAACTCAGTGACTGAACAAAAACAACTGTGATTTAAGATCAAGATTTCTTGACTTGCTTACAATTTGAAAATAATAGATAATCCTGCACTGGAATTAATTGTTTTCCTGCATTTAATTCAATTTCAACTTCCAGAAGCACTTATTTCACATGTGGTGACACCTCACGACATGACAAGAACTGTGCAAAGAACAGGGACAAAAAGATAACACAACAATTACCACTCTCATTAAGTAACAGTCTGTTCATTCTAAATTAGCTATATGCCAGTTCATTAATATATTTATGACAAGTTAACAAACCACAGAAAATGCACAGATGTTCAGTGCAAACACTGAAGATGGTTATTTCTAAAAATACTTTTCAATTACTTCACCATTTCTAATTATAAAATATACTTCATTCTTTTATTTTTTTTTTGCTTTCTAGATTTGACCTCAAAGTCAGTAAAGTTGATTAATCTTTGCTTTGTGAAAAACTAACTCTATTCATTTTCTTTGACATTAGATCATGTTGATAAGATTGGGTTTCTCAGGGGGCTAAGTGGCAGAGAATCCTCCTGTCAATGCAGGAGATGTGGGTTCAATCCCTGGGTCAGAAAGATCCCCTGGAGAAGGAAATGGCAACCCACTCTAATATTCTTTCCTGGGAAATTCCACGGACAGAGGAGCATGGCAGGCTATGGTCCATGGAGTCACAAAAACTCAGTCTTGATTTAGCGACTCAAAAATAACAACAACATGTTGATAAGTTAGTATATTATGTAGAAAATGAGTGAAAACAGCATCCACTATTACTTTCCTTCTTAAAGCATCTATATGGATTGCTTTGGAGGCTTTGCTTGGAAAGTGAACTGGACTTACTTATTCTAAGAATTGTGACATTTTCTCTTCAAAATGAGAAAAAAATAGGTGTTTCAGAAAAGTTTAAAACTGTTACAATTATAATGCAACTTATTTACTCCTTTAATGCAAATATACTTTATTTGGTCAAAAGTCTATGGACAGAAAAATAGTGAATTATTTTAACACCCACCCTTATTATTTGGCAGGAAATTAAGCCTAAACACAAGACAGTATGACAAAAATCACCAGATGTTTTCATAGAATGCAGATATTGTACTAATGAATTCCACTCTTATGGAAAATTCCACCTCATTTTACAAGGTTCAAAATTTGTTCCCTCAAGGAATGAAAATAACTATTAGGGTCACTGACTAACAGAACAAAGCTCCACATGATGAAACAATTTGTTTTTTTTTTTTTTTTTGGAAATACCATTCCTGTCGATAGTAGGTTCTATGATATCTTGTAATTTATTAATTTATTTGTTTGAATTTTTTAATTAAAATGATACTGAAATGTACTAAGAAGTAAACAAGCCATCCATATCATACATATTCCTACCACCCAGAATTAAGCATCAGTAATGTCTTAGCATATTGGTCATTACTATCTTTTAAATAAAATTGTTTTATTATTTTTACAGGATTCATGCCCACTGTGAACTCAAAATTTTATTTGTAAAGAAATAAAAGGTACAGAAAAATGTGTTAAAACACCCAAAATCCTTATGCAGCAATAACTAGAATTGGTATCAGGAGAGCTTCACTTCAGGCATCTTTCAAAGTACACATATGGATGGATAGATGAGTGAAAAATGATATCTTTATGAATATTGAATCATTACAAATAATATTTTGTTATTAAAATTAATTTCAGTAGAATATAACAAAAGAATGAAGCTGAAGACAGTGATAGATTTGGAATATTTAGATATCAAAAAAGACATTATATCTTTAAATTTCCTTTTAGCTTAAGACATTATAAGAAGGTCATTATCTTTTTTAAAACTACACGTTCAATGATTTAAAAATACATTATTCAGTATGACTTTTGCAGTGATATATAATGATATTAAGTTTCAAATGTATCAATATCATCTCTTACTTCCAAATTTTTAAATGTGAATATGCTTCAATTCACCTTCTCTAGACGTTTGTCATTTCTGATAAAATATTACTTTTAGTTGCTAAGTTTTAGTTTTATACTTAAATAGATGTGAAGCTTACCATTATTTTTCCCCCGTGGTCTTTCCTTTCTGCATACTTTACTTTAATTCAAACATGAATTGGCTTGATTTTATTGTCAGGATGGTTTGAGTATGCATGCACACATTGTTACCTATCTATAAAAATATAAATACATAATAATTTTTAAGAATTAAAAGTTAAAAGTTTAATTAAAAATTAAAACAAGTAAGATGACTAAAAGAAAATACTTTTAAAAGAAAACTCAAAATACTAACACAAGGGAATGTATAAAATTGTTCTTTAAATGGATTCAAATTCTATAAATGCCCTTTAGCTAATTTCATAATAATCTAATTAAAGGGAATTCTACACTGATGAAGATCCCCTGGAGAAGGCAATGGCACCCCACTCCAGTACTATTGCCTGGAAAATCCCATGGACAGAGGAGCATGGTTGGCTACAGTCCATGGAATCACAAAGAGTCGGACACGACTGAGCAACTTCACTTTCACATTGATGAGGCATTTCTAAGTTTAATTTCTAGTGTTTATTTAAAAATTAGTTAGGGAAGTGAGCAATTTTTAAGAATGAATACTTATACTGTATTGATGCTGGAACTTTGTCACTAATCTTCAACTCCTCTGAATTTACAGAACTCATGCAAATAAGTTACTGTATTAAAATGAACTGTACCGAAATTACAAATTCACATTTTAATAGATATATTAACTTGCAAGGTGGGAACATAAAGAAAGTAAGACTGGAGACATGAGCATTAGAATTGCGCACGCGCACACACACATACAGAGTCTCCTGCATTTGTCACGGTTGATTCAGGCAGCTTGTCATCTGAACAGACTGCTTTCTTGCACTCACCCATCAGTAATCTAATGCAAGAAGAGGTAACAGAACCTGCCCCAGTGAGAATCTATGCCCTTGCACTGATTTAACTTATTTTCAAGGACTGATTATGATAGTTTAATGCTTGCACTTTGGACCCCTGGGTATCAAGTAAGGAAGGAAGAAATTAGCTGTGACTTGGTGGGATTCTCATTTAAATTTCACATGCTGGTATTTGAAAATTACATATTCTGATTCAAAGGGTGTATAGCGCGTGACAAGCTATGCAACACTCTCAGCTGCTTGCCCAGCAACATGATAGTCACATTACAGCTCAGGCTGAAATAACACATCTGACAAAATGGATCACCTGTGACAAAACAGCTCATTGGGAAATGTCACAGAGGGCTTATGAATCACCTATCATCAGACATGCTTAGTACCCAGGAGGCTGGTGGTATCACCAGAAGAACATTCCTAACCAAGAATAATTAGATTTCTCTGGAAGCAGCTCTCAGAATAAGCTTTCAGACTGTCAAAATTAAAAGCAAAAGCCTACTATCACATACTGTAGCATTACAAAATTGGCTCTTTCAAAGTCCATAATCATATAAATATCATACAGAAGTAAGAGGTTTGGAATTGAGAAACATGTATTTTATCTCTCCTTGGAATGTAAGACAATATACAATTGAAATCCCATATTCTGATCATTCAGGAATATGATATGGGGTCAAGGAAGCAGGGTGGCTCAGGGCTTTTCCTCACTGTAGGTTCCCAAAGGAGAGAGAAAGCACTGGTCTCTGACAGGACCAAAGGCAGAATCCAAAAATCCAGCCTCACTTAATCCGTCTTTAAGATATCGTAAAGGGAGATTGCTACCATATGCCAAGGGAGATTGGCAATCATATAATTTAGGGATGTGTGCTTAGCAACAGAGAAGGAAGTGTGAAAAAGAGTTAGGCACTCAGTTGTGTCCAACTGTTTGTGATCCCATGGACTGTAGCCCATAGGCTCCTCTGTCCATGGAATTCTCCTGGCAAGAATAATGGAGTGGGTGGCTATTCCCTTCTCCAGAGGATCTTCCTGACCCAGAGGTCAAATCTGAGTCTCCTGCATTTCAGGCAGATTCTTTACGATCTGAGCCACCAGGGAAAAGCACTATAAAGAACTTCATGCAATTATGATTCACACACACAATCTTGATTTAATGTCCAATATTTAGTACAACTGTGGCACAATGGTAAAGTATCCACCTGTCAGTGCAGGAGCTTTAGGAGAGCGGTTCAATCCCTGGGTTGAGAAGATCCTCTGGAGGAGGGCATGACAACCCACTCCAATATTCTTGCCTAGAGAACCCCATGGACAAAGGAGCCTGCCAGGCAACAGTCCATGGATTTGCAAAAGAGGAACAACTGAGCACGCACACATTTACTACAATTAATCAGGCAACTATTTGAAAATTAGATAAACTACTAAGCATGTTTGAAATGAGAGGAAGAACTGCCATTCCATATATATTTTAATGCAGTTTGATTAAAAGAAAAAAAAATGGTATACATTAATATAACTAACTATATATGTTAGCTTTATTGTAAAGCAATCTGTAGTAAAAAGGGATCTAGAAAATCTGTTAGTGATTATCTTTAAAATGGTCACCTCAGTTCAGTTCAGTTCAGTCACTCAGTTGTGTCTGACTCTGCGACCCCATGAATCGCAGCATGCCAGGCCTCCCTGTCCATCACCAACTCCCGGAGTTTACTCAAACTCACATCCATCGAGTCGGTGATGCCATCCAGCCATCTCATCCTCGGTCGTCCCCTTCTCCTTCTGCCCCCAATCCCTCCCAGCATCAGAGTCTTTTCCAATGAGTCAACTCTTTGCATGAGGTGGCCAAAGTACTGGAGTTTCAGCTTTAGCATCATTCCTTCTAAAGAACACCCAGGGCTGATCTCCTTCAGAATGGACTGGTTGGATCTCCTTGCAGTCCAAGGGACTCTCAAGAGTCTTCTCCTACACCACAGTTCAAAAGCATCAATTCTTCGGTTATCAGCTTTCTTCACAGTCCAACTCTCACATCCATACATGACTACTGGAAAAACCATAGCCTTGACTAGATGGACCTTTGTTGGCAAAGTAATGTCTCTGCTTTTGAATATGCTATCTAAGTTGGTCATAACTTTCCTTCCAAGGAGTAAGCATCTTTTAATTTCATGGCTGCAATCACCATCTGCAGTAATTTTGGAGCCCAAAAAAATAAAGTCTGACACTGTTTCCACTGTTTCCCCATCTATTTCCCATGAAGTGATGGGACCGGATGCCATGATCTTTGTTTTCTGAATGTTGAGCTTTAAGCCAACCTTTTTCACTCTCCCCTTTCACTTTCATCAAGAGGCTTTGTAGTTCCTCTTCACTTTCTGCCATAAGGGTTGTGTCATCTGCATATCTGAGGTTATTGATATTTCTCTTGGCAAACTTGATTCCAGACTGTGCTTCTTCCAGCCCAGTATTTCTCATGATGTACTCTGCATATAAGTTAAATAAGCAGGGTGACAGAATACAGTCTTGACGTACTCCTTTTCCTATTTGGAACTAGTCTGTTGTTCCATGTCCAGTTCTAACTGTTGCCTCCTGACCTGCATATAGGTTTCTCAAGAGGCAGGTCAGGTGGTCTGGTATTCCCATCTCTTTCAGAATTTTCCACAGTTTATTGTGATGCACACAATCAAAGTCTTTAGCATTGTCAGTAAAGCAGAAAAAGATGTTTTTCTGGAACTCTCTTGCCTTTTCGATGATCTAGCAGATGTTGGCAATTTGATCTCTGGTTCCTTTACCTTTTCTAAAACCAGCTTGAACATCTGGAAGTTCATGGGTCACGTCTTGTTGAAGCCTGGCTTTGAGAATTTTGAGCATTATTTTACTAGCATGTGAGATGAGTGCAATTGTGCGGTAGTTTGAGCATTCTTTGGCATTGCCTTTCTTCGGGATTGGAATAAAAACTGACCATTTCCAGTCCTGTGGCCAATGCTGAGTTTTCCAAATTTGCTGGCATACTGAGTGCAGCACTTTCACAGCACCATCTTTTGGGATTTGAAATAGCTCAACTGGAATTCCATCACCTCCACTAGCTTTGTTCATAGTGATGCTTTCTAAGGCCCACTTGACTTCACATTCCAGGATGTCTGGCTCTAGGTGAGAGATCAAACCATCATGATTATCTTCGTCATGAAGATCTTTTTTCTTGCCACCTCTTCTTAATATCTTCTGCTTCTGTTAGGTCCCTACCATTTCTGTCCTTTATCGAGCCCATCTTTGCATGAAATGTTCCGTTGGTATCTCTAATCCCCTATTCACTATAACTTTGACCAGCAGAAATATTTAGAAGGGAGCAGCTAAAATTGTCATGAATTATTTCTAAATATTTAATTTTTAAAAAAGGAACAAAGATGGTCAAGGTTAATTTAACTATTAACTTTATGTGAATTGAAGGCTGCAAAAAGCTACAGCAGAATTTCAATGGAAGGCTTGTCTCCTAGTAAGAAATCCATTAAGGCTTGTGAGAGATTTCTCTGGTTTTTGAAGTGGCATCCTAAAAGCAAATCTAAAACTTTTCATTCTAATCCAAATTAAGAACTTTCAAAAGATGAATTTTTGGTTGAGAAGTTACTTATTCATATTTGAAAATACTTTTATGACAAAAGCTATTAAATTCAATTATCATAAATTCAATATCCTGTTCACTTACGCTGGAGAATATTTGTGATAATGTCTACAGTCAGCCTCCCATGAACTTTTACTTATCTTTCCTGCCTTAAAAAAAAAAAGTATTTAGGTTCAAGAACAACTCTGTTAGTTTTAGAGATAGGTAATCATTCAAGAAGTGAAGTGAAGTCGCTCAGTCGTGTCCAACTCTTTGTGACCCCATGGACCTACCAGGCTCCTCTGTCCATGGGATTCTCCAGGCAAGAATACTGGAGGAGGTTGCCATTTCCTTCTCCAGGGGATCTTCCCAATCCAGGGATCGAAGCCAGGTCTCCTGCATTGCAGGCAGACACTTTAACCTCTGAGCCACCAGGGAAGCTCCTGGTGGGGGCTTTCATTCAAGAAGGGACTAACAAATGACCCCATGGTTTATAGAGAAGGCTCTTGCATGACAATTCAGTGAATTCTTCAGTTAATTTTTTTTCAGATTTGGAAATGTGTAGGTAGAACATATGGAAACTTGGTAATTGCATCAATATGAAAGTCAATATGTTTACTTCCCGTCAATTTGGTATAGTTTACTGACCAAGACACATTCAAAAACGTTTTCACTTACCTTGCTCAACATTTCCATTTTGATACACTACCCCTCTCTTTCCCTTAAAAACATCTCAAAAACAAAAGGTCATCTTGAGTAAATCAAGATTTATCCTTTTCTGGTCTTATTATTTCACAGTGTGGATTTCTAACTTACAGGCAAATACAATCAAATCAACTAGACATAGCCATCTGGAGTTTAAAACCACCGATAACAGAATAACTGTTAAATGTATTAGTCTAGTTCTCTGAGTGGCATTTTCCCTTGTGTCATCATGCTAAGTACTCAGGGATGTATCCAACCCATAATTTGAGACATCTATGCCTGTAGGCAAGGAGGAGATAGAAGCAATTGAAGTTTAAAATACAGAAAATTGATTAGAAATAGAATTGAATTAACACCTAGAAATTAGATCACTTATTTAATTATTTCATTTAGTTTTCATTTTCCTTCAATTATTTTGCAATCTTTTGTAATAAATGAAGCCAAATAATAGAAAGAAGTTTTGTCTTTTCCTTTTAATAAAATTAGCTCATTGTATGAACTAGTAATGTGAAAACATCTAGCTATTAATTTTTTTAGGCAATATGGTGGCAGTCTGAAGAAGGCTTAGTTAAATAGAAATGTTTTTCTAATAACTTTGAATTTCTTCAATTTGCAACATAAAGAAAAAAACAAATAATCTAAAAAGAATGTTTCTGAGGCAAAAGCATTTTAAAAAAATCAATATCAATTGAGACATAAAATGCTATTGCAAATGCTACTGTAGAGTTCAGGCTTTTCACATATTTAAATATATTTCTTTGTATTGAAGGTATTAAAAATAATGCTTTAAGTATGTGTAACTGGAGGTATACATACATATAGGTAATGTTAGGAAAACTAAACAGAAATAGTAAAGAATATGGTAGAATTATCACACACACATGCAAACAAATAAACAGTAGCAGATTATATCAACATTACTGCCAATGGATGTTCTGTGTTTATTAGTAGGTAATGCACTGTCTGGCATGAGATAGAAATTTTTGGTATCTAATCATAAAACATAGATGATCAAAATTTTTGCATACTCAGAATCTACATTATGAATTAAAATTATAAAGAGGCAAAGGTAGGGAGTTGCTCTTAAATCTACTGTATGCATGTTTTGCCTACATACCCAACCATAAGTTAGAGCAGAAGTTGGCCCAAAAGACTCATGATTTAATCAAGGAAGCACATATCTCCTCCATGATCTCAGCAGAAATGTTAGCCCCAGATGACTTCTTTCTTCAGTCAGCCATAAGGGTCTGCCACTCCATTATTCATTTAGTCCATTAGGTTAGAAATTAAAGTTTTCGATTCAGTAATTCCTTATTAAATACAAAAATCCTAGAAGATAACATTCCAACCTACCATCAGTGATAATACAGGGATACTGATTGAACTAGATTTATGTTTCATTTAATTCTGGCCTATTTTATATTCTTATTTCTACATGTATTTCTATTTTTCTCACCCCTATACAAAAAAGGACACTATTTTGTATTCCTATAAGATGACCTAGTGAAAATCATCCACCAGCATACTTCAACAAAATAATTATGGGGGAACTCAAAGAGGTCTTCCACTGAGTAGCACATTTCTAAGCAATATCCAGTAATAAAGCTTAACTGTCTTGTCTCAGCCTGTATATATTCTCCCTAAGTAACTATAAAATGCTAGTATGAATCATCATAACAAATATTATTTGTAAAACTTGAAAACCTCTCTTGACTATTTTTCCCAGAGTTCTTTTGGTAATGTTTACATTTAACTGTGAAAGAAGAAAAAGTGGCAGAATCTTTTGATAGTTACAAATTAAGTCAACAGTTGTTTTTTTTTGCTCTAACTAGGAGATTTTTTTAAAAGTTTGATTTCTTTTAAAATAAATGTCTTAGGAGAATGACAATAATTAGGAGGATAGGATCACAAAATCATTCACATGGAATTATTTTTAAGGACTCAAAACAGCAGATATTGGAGCCAGTTCCTTTTTAAGAAGCCTCTGCCTTTAAGGAAATCTAAGGAAGTCCAAGATTAGGATAGGACATAATGAATGAATTCTATACTCTGCCAAAACAAAGCAAAACAATTCATATTTGTGCTATGGATATAAAAACTATTACATTTGCAGTGGAAGGTAATACACTAGCTTTCTCTTAAACTAGTTCTGAAATATTTCTTTCAATGAAATTAACAAATCTGACATATTAAAAGCAATAATTTATGACAAGTTGTCTATTGTATTCATAGCTACGTTGATGCGTCTCATGTCTGTGAAGACAAGTTTGAATCATAAACTTTCCTTTTTAAGCCATTAACTGCCATTCAGAACATCCCAGGGATGTGTAAGCTTTTGTACACTTAGGCGAGACGTTCTGTGGCAGTAAAGCATAGTGGTAAATTCAGACCAAGTACAATATAGTAAGAAATAACTTTTTTAAAAATATTGTTGAATAAAGATAACATGGCAAACATCTTATTCATTGGAACTATTTATTCTTGCAAATGTCCATACAAAATAAGTTTCATGGTAACCCTAAAAATAGGAACAGAAGCATAAAGTTTTTTAAAAATAATTTATACATCTTTTATAAAAATAAGTGATATAATTGAAAAAGTAGTTCCACACTAGCAGTAGACAAATAGCACACAGGATAAAAGATCAAAGCTTTTTTTCTTTTTTTCCTTTGTGATTGAATTTTGCTTTTTAAAATGTTTACATTTAATTAATTTTGGGTTTACACAAAAACATGGGGAAAACTTTTTAATTTTTTATACTTTTCAAAATTATTAATGATAAGTTGTTTCTCAAAATTAATAAACATTAGTAGAATAAAGATTAAATTTTTGATATACAAACATGTATGCAAACACATATACATTCGATGAATCAGTACTTCAAAATGAACTTTGATGAATTTATATACCAGAAACAAACAGGAATATTAATAATATGTGATGTGTCCAACAGCCTTACTGATAATCTTTTGGTATGGTGATAAGAATGATATCATTTCATAGGAAAAGCCTGTGATAAATACTGAAATCCCTTCAGAGGTGGCTAGTGTCTCCGTTAGATCTCTCAACCTGGCAAGGAACCAGGATATCAGTGGAATTCATACCTGAAGCATCCTGCAAGGCCTATGGTTACAGATGCTATAGTCTGGACAATTTGTCTTCAAGGAAACAGAGATCAACTGCCTTATGACCCAGCAATCCCACTGCTGGGCATACACACTGAGGAAATCAGAACTGAAAGAGACACATGTACCCCAATGTTCATTGCAGCACTGTTTATAATAGCCAGGACATGGAAGCAACCTAGATGTCCATCAGCAGATGAATGGATAAGAAAGCAGTGGTACATATACACAATGGAGTATTACTCAGCCATTAAAAAGAATATATTTGAATCAGTTCTAATGAGATGGATGAAACTGGAGCCGATTATACGGAGTGAAGTAAGCCAGAAAGAAAAACACCAATAGAGTATACTAACACATATATACGGAATTTAGAAAGATGGTAATGATAACCCTGTATGCAAGACAGCAAAAGAGACACAGATGTATAGAACAGACTTTTGGACTCTGTGGGAGAGGGAGAGGGTGGGATGATTTGGGAGAATGGCATTGAAACATGCATACTATCATGTAAGAAATGAATCGCCAGTCTAGGCTCGATGCAGGATACAGGATGCTTGGGGCTGGTGCACTGGGATGATCCAGAGAGATGGTATGGGGAGGGAGGTGGGAGAGGGGTTCAAGATTGGGAACTCATGTACACTCATGGTAGATTCATGTTGATGTATGGCAAAACCAATACAGTATTGTAAAGTAAAATAAAGTAAAAAGAAAAAAAATTAATTAAATTTAAAAAAGAATAATACTATCTGTGGTAATTCATATTTGGAAATACAGTGGAATGAACCATGCTATGATCTGAGTATTTGTTTGTTTTTGTCTTTGTTTAGCTGCTAAGTTGTGTCTGACTGCTTTGTGACCCCAAGAACTGTAGCCCACCAGGCTCCTCTGTCATGGGATTTCCCATGCAAGAATACTGACGTAGGTGTCATTTCCTTATCCAAGGGATCTTCCCCACCCAGGGATCGAATCTGCATCTCCTGCAATGGCAAGCAGATTCTTTACTGCTAAGCTACCCGAGAAGGCCCCTCTGATTATTTGTGTCCTCCTAAAAGTCACTGTTGAATTCTAATCTCCAAGAATGATGGTATTAGAAGGTAGGACATCAGGTTGTGGTTTAGGTCACAAGAGTGGAGTTCTCATGAATACAATCTGCTTTTGTAAGAGTCCTCAGAGAGATCTTTAGCCATTTACATCCTGTAAAGACCTGCCGGGAATTAAGAAGAGGGTTCTCACTAGAAGGTGATCATGCTGGTGACCTGATCTTGAATTTTCAGCCTCCAAGACTGTGAGCAATAAATTTCTGTTGTTCATGATCCACAAGAAAAGTCTATTATTCCCTAGATTATCAGAGAACATGGAAAGGAAAATTAGTTTCCTTTATTAACCCTTGAAAATATATAATCCTCACTATAAAACAATCCAGACATTTAAAAATTGGTACCCAACGTCTTATTTTTAACCTTAGTGGTTAAAATACTTTACAATGCTAGATAAGATACCATTCAAATTAATGGTATTCTTCAAAATTACATGATATACTGTGCTTCTCAAGGGGTGGTCTAATTCAAATGACAACCTGGTAATTTAAATTATTTTATTATTTTATCCTTGGAAATCACTAAGCATCTGTGAGATTTGTGATTGCATCTTCTGTCTAAAGGAAGCTGATAATTATAAATTTCAAATGATCTATAAGAATGGAAACAAATTTAGAAGTACAGATCTTCTAAAACATTGCTTAGACTATGTTTTACTACTAACATCACATTAAAGAAAGTATGTTTAAACCAAGAAATAATGTAGCAATTCTAAGTGCTAGCTATATTTGAACAATTTGAATTTAGCTCCAAATACTGACATTGTTAATATTATTATAAATTATGTTAAATGAAGCAATGGGCAGTTTTCTTGGAGACTCAAAAGTAGTCTAATTCAATGTACTTAAGTTTTATCACAAAAGACTATACCCTAATTTAATATTAAAGATTACATGTTAAAATAATGTGAATCCCAGTGGCATGGAACAGGGACTGAATTGACATATTTTTTAATTGAATCAGTATATCAATACACATTAGACCTAAAATTACACCAGCAATTCTAATAGATTTCAGTGCTGAATCTAGTATATACAAGCCTTTCAGATTTCACAGAGACAATATTTTGTACCTTTAATCATAATTTAAATCAACTCTAAAGAGATGAATCTGTCTGGGTGGCACCCTAACAATGATCATTAATACCTTCCATTAAATATAATTTATATCTATTGACATTCTATATTTTAAAAAGTCAAAATAAATGCAAATTCATGATGTTTATAAAATATCTCATTATTTTTAATTGGAATATAATGATAGAGTTATTCACAAATATGCAGAAGCATGTAATGGATTTTATTTCTGGTTTTAAATTTTTATTTCTTGTTTTATATATGTTCTTTTCCCCATTACTTTTATATTGTTGCATCATGGTTTCATGTCATTTTTAGTAGTTTTCAATATGAAATATATTATGAAGCATTCTCTTTCCATATACATATATATCTATCCATAACACCACATTCATATATATATGAGCCACATATATAAGGCACAGATTCATAAATGATATATATACATCATGAATGTGCACTGGAGTTCGGCAGACTTCCATAAGGGTGATATGGAAAGTGCACAAATAATCACTCTTACATTAGAATTGCTGTTGTATATCAGAAAGCTTAGGGAATCTTTGCCTCACCCCATATACCACTCTTCAGAAGTTAATAAGATTCTTCCTGAAAGAAACACAGATTTTGTTTCCTATACTTAACTGAAAAGAACCATAGAAACTAACAACAATATTAATACTCACCATGACAAATAATGAAATCTTTAGCACCCCTTAAAGGGTTTACATGAGTTTGACAAAACTGCTGTTCCTCCCTTGGTTTCCAATACTTTTAGTGGTTGCTCCTTGTTCATCAGACTGCTACTCCTGAGACTGGATAGAGCCTCAAGAGTTAATGCAGTCACCCACAGTTCCTTATTATTATAGGGAATGGCTTAGCATTAGTTAATGACAATGAACTGAAGAAAAATAGCTAGAGCTGCTCTACTACAAATGAAAACAGGGGTTTTAAATTGAACTTCAAAAAGCTCTTATCAAATCGTTGATTGAAATACATAATAAAAGCTACTTGGTTGTACCATGAAATAGCTCTTGTCTAGGCTGGTTATATTATTGAAGCACCACAGGAAGAAATCTGGGAACTCTGAGATCCACACAAATATATGTATTTGAAAAATTATTCTTAAAATGTACTCAAAGGAAAATGTTTGCCTTTTTCAGTCCAAGTGATAATTATAGAATACCTAAAGCTATTATATAAAACATTGCTTTACATTGCAGGAGACATAATGTTGTAAAAACACACACATACCTATTTGTCTTCATTATGTCTGAAATAAAATGTTGTAAAATTATGGAAAAGACGTTCAACTCTTCTGTTTGAAAATCTGAGCTCCATAAAAGTAATAAACCACATGCTATCTGACAAATTGATAGCAAAGATAAAAGAAAAATCAATTAAGTGAAAAGAAATTACTCAGGCAAAGGAAAAATAATATAATCTGTTCCATTTTCTAATGTAAATATGTAGCTAGGAAATGGATTCTTTGTTCAACATAGACAAGAGGTCTTTCAAAATGTTCTTAATGATTTGTTGTATTTTGCAGCATTTTTGTGCTTATTTTCAATTAAGACTATGTGCATATATCCCCAATATATGTTCCTTTGAATTCTTTTTTAAAAATATTCACCTTTCCTATAGAATACAGTTAGGATACATGATAAACACAGATATTATATATACCAAGTATTACCAGTATTTATCCATTTAAGAAAGTTTTATATTTATTGAGTAATTTTGATTTCTGCATCATGCAAAATTACATTTACTTTTATAATGGAAAATCTCTTGAGAGATTCATCAATTACTCCCCTCAGAATAAGTATATGCTTTCAACTTAGTTCAGGTTTGTTTCTTTCCATGATTAGGCACGCGCGCACACACACACACACACACACACACACACACACACACACACATAAAGCTTTAACTTATGAAGTAGCTAAGCTATGGCATAAAGGTGATAATCAAGATTAATTTTGAATTGACTAATTTGAATTCCAACAAGCTGCCAGGAAGAAGTTCCCTTCTACCTCTGCCCAAGGCATCTGAGCTTGCCAGAAGGAGCTCTGCCAGTGAACGCTGAAACCCCCTTTCCACTGCACCTTCCTCACCCTACCTCCAGACCCTACAGGAAACACTTAAATTTTAGAGATGCCAGTGGTGACTGGAGTTGTGAGGAGAAAAGACAGTTGAAGACTGCCAGATTTTAGTATTTTAACTCATATTTTCTATTTGACAAGAAACAAAATACAGCAAGTTCTCTATATACAAACGAAGCCCGTTCCAAAAGCAGGTTCATAAGTCCAATTTGTTCGTAAGTCCAACAAAGTTAACCTAGGTACCCAACTAACACAGTTGGCTACATAGTACTGTACTGTAATAAGTTTATAATACTTTTCATATAAATAACTCATAGTACCATACTGTAGGTTTATAATACTTTTCACACAAATAACTCATAAGAGCCAAATACAAAAAGCAAATATTTTAGAAATGTTTTTAAAGAAAATATTTTTAATCTTATAGTACAGTACCTTGAAAAGTACAGTAGTATATCACAGCAGTTGACATACAGGATCATGTTCGCACATTTGAAAGTTTGCAACTTGAAGGTTTGTACGTAGGGGACTTACTGTATCAGAGTCTCTCAGAGGTGGAGCAGTGGCCATTTCAGGACTTTCTCAAAGTCAGTCATATATTTAAATGGATGAAAACAACATAGAGTTCAGTTACACGATGGTTATCTTCTTGCTGACTGCTCCCACACTGAAAGCAAAAGTGTTAGTCGCTCAATCGTGTCCGACTCTTTGTGACCCCATGGACCGTAGCCCACCAGGCACCTCTGTTCAAGGAATTCCCTAGGCTGGAATGCTGGAATGGGTAGCCATTTCCTTCTTGGGGGGATCTTCCTGACCCAAAGACCGAACCCAGGTCTCCAGCATTTCAGGAAGATTCTTTACCATCTGACTCACCCTATCACACTGAGGTGCCAATAGTTTTTGCAGTTTGAGTGGATTTTTCACCATCTTTCATCCACCACTATACTCTGAAAATTTAACTGGAGCTTCTCCATTTTCCTCTTAGAGTCCTTTATGGCAGGTAGACATGAGCACCAATTTTATTGTCATAGACAAGTGAGCCAGGCACTATGAAGACCCACGACTATATCTTTTAAACAATGCAGTGTGCCAAATAGTTAATGCTGCACACAACGAGCAAATAATGAATTATACCTTCATATCTATACCAAATATTCTAAAGCTTTTGGATACATTTTTCCTTTAGACAAACACCAGCTGTAGCAGGTGATTTCCATTGCTAACACCATATATAAATTCTCACTTTTTTCCTGTCAGAATCCTGATTTGGTTTGGGACATCAGTGGGCTCAAGTAAAATTACTCAATTTCTCAGATTCTCATAAAGCCAGAACAGACAAAGCAACACAGTTCCGGCCAGTGAGGTGTATGTAGAAGCAGACATCCTTTCCCAAATATAATGGCATCTTGCTTTTAGCATATTTTTTTCTTTGCTTCCTGCCTAGACAGTCAATATTAGGCTGTAGAGCACATGAAAGTGCAAAAAAAGAAAGAAAGATAGTGCAAGCATAAGAGGCCCCAGTATGGACCAGAGGAAAAGAGTCTGGAATCGAAAAGGCATCCTTGAGTCTTTTAATTAGACTAAATTATGGTTTAACCTCCTAAAGGAAATCAACCCTGAATATATATTGAAAGGACTGACACTGAAGCTCCAATACTTTGGCCATCTGATGTGAAGAACTGACTCATTGGAAAAGACCCTGATGCTGGAAAAGAATGAAGGCAGGAGGAGAAGAGGGCTGCAGAGGATGAGACGGTTGGATGGCATCACCAATCCAACAGACATGAGTTTGAGCAAACCCCGAGAGACAGTGAAGAACAGGGAAGCCTGATGTGCTGCAGTCCATGGGGTTTCAAAGAGTCAAACATGACAGAGATTGAACAACAGCAACATGGCCTAATATCAGGCTTCTTGTAGTATAAGACAGTATTTATGCTTCTGTTCAAGCTGGTTAGAGGAAAAGGAGGAAAACAACAGAATGGGAAACACTAGAGATCTCTTCAAGAAAATTAGAGATACCAAGGGAATATTTCATGCCAAGATAGGTTCAATAAAGGACAGAAATGGACCTAACAGAGGCAGAAGACATTAAGATGAGGTGGCAAGAATACACAGAAGAATTACAAAAAAAGAGCTTTATGACCCAGATAATCATAATGGTATGATCACTCACTTAGAGCCAGACATTCTGGAAAGTGAAAGCAAGTGAGCCTTAGGCAGCATAACTACAGACAAAGCTAATGGAGGTGATGGAATTCCAGTTGAGCTATTTCAAATCCTAAAAGATGATGCAGTGAAAGGGCTGCACTCAGTATGCCAGCAAATTGGGAAAACTCAGCAGTGGCCACAGGACTGGAAAAGATCAGTTTTCATTCCAATCCCAAAGAAGGGCAATGCCGAAGAATGCTCAAACTACCGCACAATTGCACTCATCTCACATGCTAGTAAAATAATGCTCAAAATTCTCAAAGTTAGGCTTCAGCAACATGTGAACCATAAACTTCCAGATGTTCAAGCTGGTTTTAGAAAAGGCAGAGGAACCAGAGATCAAATTGTCACCATCCGCTGGATCATCGAAAAAGTAGGAGAGTTCCAGAAAAATATCTACTTCTGCTTTATTGACTATGCCTAATTTTGACTGTGTGGATCACAACAAACTGTGGAAATTCTTCAAGAGATGAGAACACTAGATTACCTGCCCTGCCTCTTGAGAAATCTGTATGCAGGTCAGAAAGCAACAGTTAGAACTGGACATGAAAAAACAGACTGGTTCCAAATAGGAAAAGGAGTATGTCAAGGCTGTATATTATCACCGTACTTACTTAACTTATATGCAGAGGACATCATGGGAAATTCTGGCTGGATGAAGCACAAGCTGGAATCAAGATTGCCGGGAGAAATATCAATAACCTCAGATATACAGATGATATAACCCTTACGGCAGAAAGTGAAGAAGAACTAAAGGGCCTGTTGATGAAAATGAAGGAGGAGAGTGAAAAAGTTGTCTTAAAGCTCAACATTCAGAAAACTAAGATCATGGAATCTGGTCCCATCACTTCATGGCAAATAGAGGGGGAAACAGTAGAAATAGTTGCAGACTTTATTTTTTGGGGCTCCAAAATTACTGTAGATGGTGACTGCTATGAAATTAAAAGATGGTTACTCCTTGGAAGAAAAGTTTAGACCAACCTAGATGGCATATTAGAAAGCAGATTACTTTGCCAACAATGGGCTCTCTAGTCAAGGCTATGATTTTTCCAGTAGTCACATATGGATGTAAGAGTTGGATTATAAAGAAATCTGAGTGCCAAAGAATTCATGCTTTGAACTGTGGCGTTGGAGAAGACTCTTGAGAGTCCCTTGGACTGCAAGGAGATCCAATCTGTCCATCCTAAAGGAAATCAGTCCTGAATATTCATTGGAAGGACTGATGCTAAAGCTGAAACTCCAATACTTAGGCCACCTGATGCGAAGAACTGACTCATCTGAAAAGACCCTGACACTGGGGAAGATTGAAGGCAGGAAGAGAAGGGGACAAAAGAGGATGAGATGGTTGGATGGCATCACCAACTCAATGGACAGGAGTTTGAGTAAACTCTGGGAATTGGTGATGAACAGAAGCCTGGCGTGCTGCAGTCCATGGGGTCGCAAAGAGTTGGACATGATTGAGCAACTGAACTGAACTCAAGCTGCTTAAGTAGTGTCCTCTGTTGTACAAGAATTTCTTGTTTAAAAAAAAAACTTTTTATTTTTATAATGGTTTAGTCGATTAACAATACTGTGATACTTTCAAGTGAATAATGAAGTGACTCAGCCATACATATGCATGTATCCATTGCTAACTAAGACTGTTTTAAAACATGATCCAGTGTAGTTCTTAATGATTGATATATTATAAAACTGTATGTGCCCAGCACATTGCTAAAGGGGACTTCATGTATAGGACAGGAGCTGATCAACATTCTCTGAGGCATCTCGAAACTCTAAAATATTATGCTTCTACAGTAGTTTACTTCTAGCTATTGCAATCCTATTTTTTGAACCACAAAGTGAGACAATTTGTCTGAAAAAAATTGTGTGTGTTTTTATATGAATAGAGGTCTGGGAGATATAGTCCAGATTCTAGAAGTAACTAAAATTTCTGCAATGCTTCTGTTGTTTATGCTACTAGCAGGAAAGTATGATTAAAATCTGAATCACCTCAGAAAACTGAAATAGCACATCTAATTCTAAAATATTATGTGCATGCATGTTAAGTCACTTGTGTCATGTTTGACTCTGTGTGACTCCATAGACTGTAGCCTGCCAGGCTCCCCTGTCCATGAGATTCTCCAGGCACGAACACAGGAGTGGGTTGCCATGCCTTCTTCCAGGTGGTATTCCCAACCCAGGGAGCTAACCCATATCTCTTATGTCTCCTGAATTGGTAGATGGGTTTTTTGCCACTAGCACCACCTGGGAAATCAAAAATGTTTACAGAGAATAACAAAAATTGCTGACAGAAAGATTAGTGCTCAGGTTCAAAAACATGGTGGTCATTAAACCTGTTTTTGAAAGATGCTATTCCATAAAAAAGTATGTGATTTTGTGAAATTTAGATCCCTGTAAATGATTTATTTATTTTTTGATGGATAAAGGACTTGAGTTGGTAATAATAAGAATAACATGTCTAAAAATGTATGCTCTAAATAAAAAAATAATTTAAAACCTGGTCTAATCAAAATCATTTATAATTGTTACTAAGAAAGGTGAATTTGAAAGACACAGTGAAAATTTTAAAAATCTGACTGGGAGGTGGGTTTAGGATTCTATTTTAGAAATTATTTGTTCTGGATGATTGTTGTGCTCACTGTCACTTGAGAAATTCTACCATAGTGGACAAAGTATAATCCTAAATCTCTTGATTTACAGTTTAGACTTGACTTCTAGTAATGACTTAAGATGCTCAGCATAAACCTTGGGACACACATCAAATACTCAGACACCATTTCTTCTATATTTAATTTTAATTCCAATGTTTCTAGAAAACAGAGACACAATGCATTATCTTATCTGAGATATTTTCAGCCATGATATATGGTGGCAGGATGAGGTAAGGTCCTTCGTGGTATTACTCTTTAGATACATAGACTGTTTTTTTAATAGACAATTATATCCAATATAATTTGGCTGAGTTGTATGAAGGCAAGAATGCCAAAAATGTGGTAAAATGAGCTATCAACAAATTGAAAGAGAAATTTTCCATTTAAAAAATTTTAATATCATGCTTTTGAAATGTGGTGTCGGAGAAGACTCTTGAGAGTCCCTTGGACTGCAAGGAGATCCAACCAGTCCATTCTAAAGGAGATCAACCCTGGGCGTTCTTTGGAAGGAAGGATGCTAAAGCTGAAACTCCAATACTTTGGTCACCTATGTGAAGAGTTGACTCATTGGAAAAGACTCTGATGCTGGAAGGGATTGAGGGCAGGAGGAGAAGGGGACAACAGAGGATGAGATGGCTGGATGGCATCACCGACTCAATGGACATGAGTTTGAGTGAACTCCAGGAGTTGGTGATGGACAGGGAGGCCTGGTGTGCTGCAATTCATGGGGTCACAAAGAGTTGGACACGACTGAGTGACTGAACTGAACTGAACTGAATATCATTTAGTAATGCAGAGCTTGTTTGAGATGAGGTATCTTAAGTAGTGCAAAGCAAAGAAGTTTCAATCCATTTGTTACTATAAATTCTGAACATAAACATTGAAAAGATTATATTGGTAAAGAAACTGTCTGACAGTTGTGTATAAAGAACATAGAAAGAGATACTGACAAAAAGTGGTAAACTGTTTGAAAATCATGAAGAAAAGTGGTTCATCTTAGTTCTATCAATAGGAGTGAAATTTTCTAAAATTACCATATTACTAGAAGAGTATTAGTTTTTCACAAAAATTTATGGATTTAGAACTAGTTTTTATCATAACTGGCAGTTTAGGAAAATGACAGAACTGTCTAAGAAACATCCCTGTCTATTCAATGTATCAGTTGGAATTCATGCTAAGTCTTCTCAGTCACGTCCGCCACTTTGCAACCCTATGGACTGTAGCCCACAAGGCTCCTCTGTCCATGGAATTCTCCAGACAACAATGCTGGAGTGGGTTGCTGTGCCCTCCTTTAGGGAATTTTCCTGATCCATTAATCGAAACAGCACCTCTTATGTCTCCTGTACTGGCAGGCGGGTACTTTACCACTATGCCACCTTGGAAGGCCATCAGTTGGAATACTCACACTTTATTCTGCAGAAATCACTAATAGGATAAGATATAGATCTATTCTACTTTTGAATTTGTACAGCATGGCTTTATACTAAATATTTCAATGGAGGGGCATTGTTACACTGATAATATATTGACACCATTGACAATATATTGACAATTTGTACAGCATGGCTTTATACTAAATATTTCAATGGAGGAGCATTGTTACACTGATAATATATTGACACCATTGACAATATATTGACACCATTGATATATAATACTTTAAAATGTCAATAAGAAAATAATTAAAGATGTTCATAAGTGACAAAAATAATATTACTACATATAGAATTTCTGGTGTGAACTAGAAAAATATTTTAAGGTTCAGTTCAGTCACTCAGTCGTGTCCGACTCTGCGACCCCAAGAACCGCAGCACACCAGGCCTACCTGTCCATCATCAACTCCCGGAGTCTACCCAAACCCATGTCCATTGAGTTGGTGATGCCATCCAACCATCTCATCCTCGGTCGGCCCCTTCTCCTCCTGCCCTCAACCTTTTCCACCATCAGGGTCTTTTCCAATGAGTCAGCTCTTTGCATCAGGTGGCCAAAGTATTAGAGTTTCAGCTTCACCATCAGTCCTTCCAATGAACATCCAGGACTGATCTCCTTTAGGATGGACTGTTTGGATCTCCTTGCAGTCTAAGGGACTCTCAAGAATATTCTCTAACACCACAGTTCAAAAGCATCAATTCTTTTGTACTTAGCTTTCTTTATTTTAAGGTTACCTCATCGCAAATATTTTTTGTCATATTTTGCTATCCATTTTTATACCTCCATAGTGTAAATGTAAAAACCTTATTCTGTGGCAAAAGGCAGTAGTTTCTTCAGAGGTTTTCCTAGAGCCTAATATGACAAATCCCTCAGAAAAGTATGCCATATAAAATTCGTTCAGTTGAGTTCAGTCACTCAGTCGTGTCCAAATCTGCAACCCCATGGACTGCAGCATGCCAGGCTTCCCTGTTCATCACCAACCCCCAGAGTTTACTCAAAATCATGTCCATTGAGTTGGTGATGCCATCTCATCCTCTGTCATCCCCTTCTCCTCCTGCCTTTAATCTTTCCCATATTCAGGGTCTTTTCAAATGAGTAAGTTCTTCACATCAGGTGGCCAAAGTATTGAAGTTACAGTTTCAGCATCAGTCCTTCCAATGAATATTCAGGACTGATCTCCTTTACGATGGACTGGTTGGATCTCCTTGCAGTCCAAGGGACTCTCAAGAGTCTTCTTCAACACCGCAGTTCAAAAGCATCCGTCCTTCGGCATTCAGCTTCCTTTAATCTAACTCTCACATCCATACATGACTACTGGAAAAACCATAGCTTTGACTTTGTTGGCAAAGACATCCCTTTGTTGGCAAGGACGTCCCTTTGTTGGCAAGGTAATGTCTCTGCTTTTTAATATATTACCACAAATGCATTTCTAAATTTGACTATATATCTAGATAATGGTGTTAACTAAATTATTCCTCACTTTATTATTAACTACCTTGAGCATCAATAAGGACAAAGAAAGTTCATGATGTGTATCCATTTGTTCTTGAATTAGCTTTGAAGTTACGTCTTAATATATTACATATACAATTAATTGAGGAGGGCATGGCAACCCACTCCAGTACTCTTGCCTGAAGAATCCCCATGGACAGAGGAGCCTGGCAAGTTACAGTCCATGGGGTCACAAAGAGTCAGACATGACTGACTAAGGGCATGCCATTAATTAGGTCATTACTTTCAGATTTGACACAAGATGGTACATTTTTGGGGAAAGAATGACATTTTAAAAAATGATAAATGTTTCTTTTTTATTAATTCAAATAAAATTGCATTTTTTAAAATAAATTTTTTAAGTTGACAGTGAAATCACTCTATTCTTAAAAAAAGCAGTGAATCTTAACTTTTGAAGGTTGCTATAAATTGAGTTTTGCTATGATGCTGGGAGGGACTGGGGGCAGGAGGAAAAGGGAATGACAGAGGATGAGATGGCTGGATGGCATCACTGACTCGATGGACATGAGTCTGAACTCCGGGAGTTGGTGATGGACAGGGAGGCCTGGCATGCTGCAATTCATGGGGTCGCAAAGAGTCAGACACGACTGAGCGACTGAACTGAACTGAACTGAACTGAATTTCATCTAAAACACTCAGAATAGGATTGAATATAATATTGTCATTTCATTAGACATGGATTGTCACAGAATTTAAACTTACACCAACATGATAGAATTAATAATATGAGAACTTTCACATTTTAGTTACTTAAGTTCAAAATACCAAATATTGAGCTTTATAAATTGTGATATTAACATAGTGAACGTAGTGAATGGTTTATTTTTGATTTTTCTCAAAATAAAAAATAAAAGAGTGAACATTTAACATATGTTCTCTTACCAAATTCAGTTAGTACTATAACATTTTGAAGTTCTCTACCTTGATTTGAAGAAGTAAAAAACTTGAGGTTGCAGCTTGTCATCTCAAATTATAAAGTGGTCTATGATTTTCTTTATCCACTCCTCTTATTTTAATGGTGAATCTGAGACTTCAAGAGGTTAAAGTGACATGTCCATGTCCTTACTTAGTGGCAGCCTACATTCTCAGCTGAGCAATGGAACTTTGATAGACTAGTTTTAATTTGATGAGATGGTTGGATGGCATCATCAACTCAATGGACATGATGTTGAGCAAACTCAAGGAGATGGTGAAGGACAGGGACAGGGAAGCCTGGCATACTATGGTTCATGGGGTCACAAAGAGTTGGGTACAACTTAGGGACTAAACAACAATTCTCATTTTGCTGTTTAGCTAATTTCTTTTTTGACTAAATATATATTTTAGCCATTCACTGTTTACACAGAATTATCAGTAACAAAAACAAGTTTATAGATATAAATTTTTACAAGTCATTGCAGAACGTAAGCATTAAACCTTTTCAAAAGTTTTACTTTTCAAACACTATATTTTAATGACTTTTACTTAGAGCAGAAAAGATTTGTTAAATAATTTTAAATGTCCAGCAGGAAAAACAAATTTTAGTAATTCAGCAACACCACAGGAATACAAAAGAGACAATTTAGAAAGCTAAAATAGTCTTTCCTTTAAAAGATTATATTTTAAAATTATTTTAAAATACACTGTTCCTCTTCCAAAACGGAAATCAGCGTTTTTATTAATGCTCACACAAAATCTAAACTCGAGAGTGGGGCTACATCCCCTAAGACCTAAGCTTTCTATAAACAGCAAGATTTTCTTGTAAAAATTCAACCTATCAAAGGGCCAGAAACATCACTAGCAGCAGCAGAATCTTATCACTGAAACTCAAATTACTTGCCAACATTTCTGGGGTTACTGGAGTGAAACCATCTCAACAAAAGAATGTTTTTCATTAGGTTTGTGTTTTTGGATGTTTTATCTATTACATATGGACTTTCTTAAGAGATACAAGAAATTATATGAGGCCTATCTGATAAATGCACACAGAATAACCAGTTCCTTATGGCTGAAAATAAGTTCTTTTAAATGAGAAGTTGCACTTTTAAAAAGCTCTAAATGTAGTAATTATAATCATTTCTTTCCTTTAGTAGTAGTACCATGTGTAGATTTAAATATATTAAATTTTAATTCAAAATCAACTGCTTTTGAGATAGGAAAAAAAACAATCACAGTGTTCTTTAATTAAAATTTCTTTTAATTCAGAAATAAAAAAACACAAGGGACATTAAAATACCAGTACCTCTTCAAAAGGTGTTTTATTCTTATAAGAAAATGTGTCTTTTAAAGGAGTGACTTTCTATTTCTTTGCCCCCTGAGAAAACATCATAGAGCAGAGAATTAAACAAAGGTAGGCATCAAATCAGAATATAAAAGTCATGCCCAATTCACATATAATAATGCATTTTGGACAAAAAAAGATCCCATAATATCTGCACATGAAGTTTCATCACAGTCTCTGTGTAAATGCTAAACCATGTTTTAAAAATTAGCTCATCACTAAAACAATCTAAATTTTGCAAAGTTGTTCCACCAAGTGTAAAACTTTATAGTGAATCAGCAAAAATGATTTTTCTAAATATGCCTTTCCATAAAGAGAAACAAGTACTCAACCTTAAAAAAGTTCAACAACTATAAAAAATATCATGTAAATATAGTTACAATTTTTCAGCAGATAATATGATAGCTAAAAACAAACGACATACTAGTTGCAAAATTCTCTTTCAAAATAATGTTTTACTGCTTCATTGTGATTATTGAATTGACAAATAATGCACAGAAGTGAAAAAATGAAAATTGTAATGAGCATTTATGGCTTAAAATAACTATGTCTAAATTAAAAATTGTATTTATCAAATATAAAATTTTTCTCATAGTGGTAGATATTTCCATTTCATTTATTATTAGAAGATAATAAAATTCTTCTTAAAACAATAATTATAAAATTGCCATCTCAAAACTTTAGTTTCTGTTTGTTTCTTGAAAATGTGTCTTTTAATGAATAAGATTATTCTGCTTTTGTTATCTACCTAAACAATTATTTCAAATGCTTTCTGTAATTTTAAAAAATATATATTCAATTAAATCTTGTGAATAATCTACTGATTAGCTCCTGTCTTCCAAACCATGGTTATGTTATTTATTAATATATGATAAAAGCAAAGATTTTTTACAACCAACCAAATATAAACTTTTACTCTATTCATATTCCAAAAAGACATTGTAAAGTTTATATTTAATGTGGATACCTTTAAGGTGTGATTTTAAAAGCAGACAATGGTTTTGTCTTTAAGAAAAAAATTCTCTATTAAATAAACCAACTAAAATCTGGTTATATTTTCATTTAATACTCATAATTTATAGACTGCTAAGAAGTATAAAGTGGTTTCATTAATACTACAAAGCTAAAAGATCGATAAGTTCCTCTAAAAAGCAGGCATTATAACAATTTATTATAGTATATTTTAAAAGTATAAGATATTTATACATATATATACATAGTAAAGATATTTATACATATATATACACAAATAAGATGTAGTATAAGATATTTTTTGAAGCTCAAACCCTAAAATAAATATTCTCTAAATATTTATCCTGGATGTTTAAATTCATTTTTATAATTTTTCTTGGAGACAATTTTATTTGAAAATACTGTAGAGGAAAATATTTCAGCCAGTTTTGATAACACCTCACATGATTAAACGTGTTCACAATAACGAATGCAAGTAAATGTAGGTTCTCTAAATATCTTTTGCACTTTGATAAATATTTATCCTTGTCTTTTGTGATAAAGTTTACTGTCTTCAGTTTTACTAAGAGAAAGGTAGGGAGAGACACCTCCAAAAGAGTACTAAAGACCATGGTTGTGGGAAGGGTGTTTCTGTACAAAAAAATATTTAATTAAGATCATTTCTGATTTTGAATCTCCCTCTGTGCTGATGAAAAGGAGAGTTATAAAGAAGAAGCAGGGCTCCAGCCGGCTATAAACAGGGTAGAACAAATCCACCCCAACTCCAAAACATGTGGACCCCCCTACTGACGAGCAATGGGAGGAAGTGATCTCCCACAGGCTTCAGAGATGAGTCCCAGAAAGGACTATGGTATGAGAACCATAGGCACTTAGAGAAGGTAGAGGAAATGGAGCTAAACCACTCATTATGGTTTAGTTCCATTGTTGTGTCATGACGCAGTCAGATTTTTGAAAACAAATGGCTCGGACTTTATATTTCAGAAATCATGGCTGCAATATTTCTAAAGGGTGGGGAGGATGTTACGTAATACTCTATTTTAGCAGCAGAATGATATATCAATAGACTGCCTTTGTGCATCAAATGAATATTGTCTTGTTACTACTTCACATCGATGAAAAGTTTTTTCCACTGAATCTCCAGCAATATTTAAATATCATAATATATAGCACTTTACAAAATGGAGATCTTTAATAAGCAAATTATAATGGAATTCACATGTTCCCCAAAATGTTAAACATTTAAAAGCAAAAGCTTGGCAGCCCAGTTCATAGCTTTGAACCACACTGTTTTCATGTTAGTTAAGAAGATGTGATGGTAGGGAAAACTTGAGTCATCCTGCCTTTGACGGTTTCTTTGTAAAGTTATAGAGTGAACTTGAAAACACCGATACACTATGAACCTATCCCACAATATTTGGTTCTGTAAGGCTTTTATACATAATTTTTTAAGTTCATGCTCACAGCCTTTCACCAAAAAAAAAAAAAAAAATTACAAGTCATACTTGATTAATTAGGTTTTCTGATTCATTTTTATTAAAAATCTATTAAAAAATAAAATATAAATGTTTTTCTCTGGTGGCTCATCTGTAAAGAATTTATCTGTAATGCCAGATATACAGGAGATCCAGTTTCAATCCCTGGGTCAGGAGATCCCCTAAAGTAGGAAATGGCAACCCAATCCAGTATTCTTGCCTGGAAAATTCCATGGACAGAGAAGTCTGGCAGGCTACCATTTCAGGGATCACAGAGTCGGACACAACTATTATAATATAAATATAAATATAAATAAATCAATAAATATCAATATTCCAGAATAATATAATTAAAGAACTCTCCAGCAGCTGAACTTTGTACATTGAAAAGGTTTCCCTCCTGTTTCTTAAGAAATTGTCCTTTAGCAATTTGTTCTTTTTTCTCTGTGTGGTAAGTTGAAACACTGGGATTTCAACCAAAATCAAATCTTACTAAGAAACAATAACATTACTTCCAGTGATATAACAGTGACACCCTGGTGACAATGATTTGCTGTGCCTTATTACTTGATAGAGTATAATTTTCTAGTGAAGTTCTAAAGACGGGCAGAAGCTTGGATAATTTTTATAATGAATTTTTATAATTTTATACTATTTTATAATAAAATTATAAAAATGAAAATATAGAAAAGAGATAGTAAGTTATAAATTTATACCTTTAAAATTAAAATGTATGTTAATTATAAATTGGCTCTTTATTTGACTAGAAAATAAGCAGCAGTTACACAAAGGGGCCGTAGCATATACAGTAGAAGAACACAGTACAGGATTTTCATCAATGAACCATATGGAAAAGCAACCACTTTATAAAGATAAAATAAGCCCCAGTCCCCTTCTCACTAAGTGAGGGTGTATAGTGCCACTATCCAGGCCTTCTGATTCTCAGCTTCTCTGAGAAGGAGCAACAATAATATTCTACCTTCCTGAACAATACAGACTTATATTGAGAAGTAAAGATATCCTGTCACCAACGATCATAAAAAAGCTATCCCTAAAATTATGTCATCCAGCAGAACATGATCGTGATACTCACTAGAACTTGGTTACAAATACTCCACTTTTCCTCTCATGGGCACTTAGTAGGAATGTATTTTCATATCTTTTTGACTTAGCTATGACCTTATAACTTGTGTCAGTCAATGAGTGTGAGCAGATATAAAACTTCAAGAGTTAGCATGCCATTCACCTATATCCTTTTTTCAGTTATAACAATCACGGTGGTCCCTCCATGAGCCTGGACTGATGTTAAAAGTTATTTGAGTTCTGTAATATAAGTAAAAGAGTAAATCTTTGCTGCAGTAAGCCAATGAAATGTGGGATGCCTTATTACTGCACCATAACCTCGAATATTCTGACTCACAAAATATATAAATTCCCAAAGGAAAGTGTTTTATGAACATGTTTTATAAACTGTTACTTTTCATATAAAATTGCAATTTTCCAACAAATACATCCTTTAACTGTTTAAAAAATAAAAAAGCTGTGCCTTAAATTCCATATATTAAACAGATCAATTTGTCAAATTTTGTCAGTCTGTTCAAAATGGACCATAACCTACCAAGATGGAGTTTTATGATGTGCCGTAGTTAAGAGGTATGCTTGAAGGGCTGTGGCATAGTTACACTCTACATAAGGTTATTTGGAGAGTACAGCTGACCTCTGAACAACACAGGATTGAACTGTGTGAGCCAACATATATATGGTTTTTTTTAATGAGTCAACAGCATTATACTATTTTGAGATTGGTTGAGTCCTTAGATGCAGAACCACAGATATGGAGGGAAGACTATGGGACCTGAGCATGCATGGATTTTGGTATCCCTGGTGGGTGTTGGGTCTCTTCCTCTGTTTCACTGAGGAACAACTGCACTTCCTTTTCTGGAGTTCCTCTGGCCTATCTATTCATTTCCTGTCCTTTCAGTGTGTGAACCTTCATTACTGTGAATGAATGACTGAATACAAAGAAGAAATGTATTCAGTTCACCAATGATAACAGCCATTTTTGAGAATATACCATATACATAGTAGTTGAGATGAGTACTAGGGCAGAGGTTCTCAATGCTGGTGTTGCATTATAATCATATGAGGAGATTTAATAAATACCAGCTCCTGAGCCCTGCCTAAAACCAATTAAATTAGGATCTCTGCAAGTGAGATCTGAGTATTCTTTCTCCCCCACCAAGTAGGGGGATTAGTGGTCAAAAGTAAGATTATGTTTTCAGTTTAGTTCAGTCATTCAGTCGTGTCCCACTCTTTGCGACCCCATGGACTGCAGCACGCCAGGCTTTCCTGTCCATCACCAATTCCCAATGGTTACTCAAACTCATGTCCATTGAGCCAGTAATGCCATCCGAACACATCATCCTTTGTCATTCCCTTCTCCGACCTTCAATCTTTCCCAGCATCAGGGTCTTTTCAAATGAGTTACTTAAAAAAAAAAAAAAAAAAAAAACCTGATGCTAGTAGATTGAAGGCAGAAAGAGAAGAGGTAGACAGAGGATGAGATGGTGGGATGGCATCACTGATTCAATGGATATGAACTTGGGAAGTCACTGGACGATAGTGAGTGGCAGGGAGGCCTGGCAAGCTGCAATCCATGGGATTGCAGACAGTTGGACACAACTTAGCAAGAGAACAGCTAAAACAATATATTCAAAGTACACAATTTGATCAGAGATCATTCTGTCATTTTTGAGATTGCACTTGAGTACTGCATTTCGGACTCTTTTATTGACTACGAGAGCTACTCCATTTCTTCTAAGGGATTCATGCCCATAGTAATAGATGATCATCTGAATTAAATTCACCCATTCTGCTCCCTTTTAGTTCACTTATTCCCAAAAGGTCAGTGTTCACTCTTGCCAACTCTTGCTTGAACACTTCCAATTTACCTTGATTCATGGACCTAACATTCCAGGTTCCTATGCAGTACTGTTCTTTACAGCAAGAGACTTTACTTTCACCACCAGACACATCACAGCTGGGTCTTGTTTCTGCTTTGGCTCAGCCTCTTCATTCTTTCTGGAGCTATTTCTCCATTATTCTCCAGTAGCATACTGGGTACCTACCAACCTGGGGAATTAATCTTTCAGTGTCATATGTTTTTGCCTTTTCATACTGTTCATGGGGTTCTCAAGGCAAGAACGCTAAAGTGGTTTGCCATTTCCTTTTCCAGTGGACCATGTTTTATCAGAACTCTCCATCATAACCTGTCTGCCTTGGGCGGCCCTACACAGCATGGCTCATAGTTTCATTGAGTTAGGCAAGGTTATGATCCAAGGGATCAGTATGCTTGGTTTTCACATGCTAGCAAATTAATGTTCAAAACTCTCCAAGCCAGGCTTCCACAGTACATGAACTGAGAAGCTCCAGATGTTCAAGCTGGATTTAGAAAAGGCAGAGGAACCAGGGATCAAAATGCCAACATCCACTGGATCATTAAAAAAGTGAAAAAGTTCCAGAAAACATCTAATTTTGCTTTATTGACTACACCAAATCTTTTAATTGTGTGGATCCCAGAAAACTGTGGAAAATTCTTCAAAGGATGGGACTACCAAATTACCTTACCTGCCTCCTGAGAAACCTGTATGCAGGTCAAGAAGAAACAATTAGAACTGGACATGGAACAAAAGACTGCTTCCAAATTGGGAAAGGAGTACTTCAGGGCTGTATATTGTCACCCTGTTTATTTAACTTATATGAAGAGTACATCATGGAAAATGCCAGGCTGGATGAAGCACAAGTTGGAATCAGGACTGCTGGGAGAAATATCAATAACCTCAGATATGCAGATGATACCACCCTTATGGCAGAAAGCAAAGAGGAACTACAGTGCCTCTTGGTGCAGGTGAAAGAGGAGGGTGAAAAAACTGGCTTAAAACTCAACAATCAAAAAATGAAGATTATCACATCTAGTCCCATCACTTCATGACAAATACATAGGGACACAATGGAAACAGTGACAGACTTTATTTTCTTGGGCTCAAAAACTCTGTATATGGTGACTATAGCAACAAAATTAAAAGATGCTTGCTCTTTGGGAAAAAAAGATATGACAAGCCAAAACAGCATATTAAAAAACAGAGATATTACTGTGCCGACAAAAGTCCGTCTATTCAAAGCTATGGTTTCATCAGTAGTCATGCATGGATGCAAGAGTTGGACTATAAAGAAAGCTGAATGCTGAATAATTGATGTTTTTGAGCTTCAGTATTGGAGAAGACTCTTGAGAGTCCCTTAGACTGCAAGGAGATCAACCAGTAAATCCTAAAGGAAATCAGTGCTGAATAGTCACGGGAAGGACTAATGCTCAAGATGAAGCTTCAATACTTTGGCCACCTGATGCAAAGAACTGACTCATTGGAAAAGACTCTGCTGCTGGGAAAGACTGAAAGCAGGAGGATAAGGGGATGGCATTACTGACTCAATGGATGTGAGTTTGAGCAAGCTCTGGGAGATGGCGAAGGACGGGGAAGGCCGGTGTGCTGCTGTCTATGGGATGCAATGAATTGGACATTACTGAGCGACTGAACGACAACAACAAAACAACTTTCTAAGTTTTGACATTCCTAGATGCATGCAAAATATCATCACAATCAACTTTCATCATGTATTCCTGAGTATTTTTTAATCTCAGGTGTTTCTAAGGAGCAGCCAAATTTGAGCAAGATGGTAGTAGAGAGAAAGAGATAAATAAGAATGGTATCTCACTCTTGAGAGTCCCTACAAGGACCGCAGTTGACTCAAACCAGTCAATCCTAAAGGAAATCAGCCCTGAATATTCATCGAAAGAACTATTGCTGAAGCTGAGGCTCTAAGGTTTTGGCCACGTGTTACGAAGAGCAACTCATTGGAAAAGATACTGATTCTGGGACAGGCATCAGGCAGGTTGAAGGCAAAAGGATAAAGGGATGGCAGAGGATGAGATGGTTAGATAGCATCACTTAATGGATATGAATTTGAGCAATCTCTGGAAGATAGTGGAGGACAGATGAGCCTGGTGTGCTGCAGGCAATGGGGTCTCAAAGTGTTGGACACGACTTAGTAACTGAACAACAAATATAGCTATATTTAATTCTAAACAAGAGAACCTAAAATACTTCTAAACATAGAAGCAAGAGCTATATTTTTGGAAAACAGTAGGAATGGAAAAACATATTCACATTAGAGTTAATCATAAGTAACTAGCTATAATCTGATGAAAAATATATTTCTATCATAGTTAAAATCATTTATGCTTTACAACATTTTGTATGATGAAATCATCATATTCATCATCTGAAATAACTTTTACTCTGAAATAAAACTTTAAATCAGTCTTTCAAAAACACACAAAAAATCTTACTCTCCCCTTTGAAACACATAAAAATAGAAGTATTTTAAAACAATATTTAATATTCAAAATACATTGCAATGAAAATAAACAAATGTTAATATTTGCTGTTATTAAAACTACTCATTTACAAAAAGTCCTTGTCAGAGATTATTTCCAAATTTTATTTAAAAATTCAAAAAAGCCTACATGAAGCAAAATTTCAGTGATTTTTAATATTGAGATACTTATTTTAACTCTTCTGTATTTAGTCTGATTTGACCCAGTTCTCTTTTTATAATCAATTTGAAGTTATTGTGAAAGACTTTTCATGCTTATCTGCATATATTTGTCATTATGGTTATGGTCCATCTGTCACTAACTAGATAATTCACTGAACTTGATAATTCACTCAACCTTTCTGGTACTATATCTATTTAACATGAACATTAGGTCAGATGCTCTCAAGAACACTATCAGATATATAAAACTATAATTTTGTATATAGAAGCCCATCCTTTCACACTAGGAACTCACTCAACATTGGAAAAACTTGAACAATTTTAAGCTATTTGCTGTCATATCATAATTGTCAACTCTGAACAGTACAGTCCCTTTTTAGAAGGAAAACATAAAAATAAAAATGTTTGCAATCCTTTAATATGGAAATTAATCTTTTCAAAGTTTTAATATAAAACTAAATATACATTCATAGGGCTTATAATGCTTACAGGGCGTCCATGGTGGCTCAGCTGGTAAAGAATCTGCCTGTAATGTGGGAGACCTGGGTTTGATCCCTGGGGTGGGAAGATGCCCTAGAGAAGGGAGAGGCTACCCACTCCAATATTCTGGCCTGGAGAATTCCACAGACTGTATAGTCCATGGGGTCGCAAAAAGTCAAACATGACTGAGAGACTTTCACTTCACTATAATGCTTACAGTACTATAAAGTCAAAAGAAATGTGTAAATTAAAGCTACAAAAAAAAAAAAAATTCATTTTCTCCCCTGCTGATGAAGTAGAAAACCAAAGATTTTCTTACTCTCCAGGATATAGGAAAAGAATGTCTGGATAGTGACTAAGTCAATTCAGAATTGTTTTCCTCATCCATGGTTAAAGATCAGTGCAACCATAGTACATTCAATGTAGTTTCCTTCATTACTGAAATAGTCAAAATAATCTAGTAAGTGTTCAAAGACTGTGTCATTGACAACATGTACAGAATATACTACATATCACACTACTGAGTTGACAAACCTTGACACTTGGAAAGAAGTGATTATGCCCAAGCAGTTAAAAGTTATAAAGGATAATTTCAGAGACTTAACATTTGGTTCAAACCTCTTAACTCAACAAAAATATCATAAGAAAAACCTAGTTTGGCTGCTCTTCATGTGATGAAGACAACCAGGACAAAAACAACTATTTGAAATAAGCTGTGCCAAATAGCTGCTAAATTTATTTAATCTTGATGTGAAACTCTCCACCTCAAATTTTCCATGACATCCTCATGACTCTCCTATTTCTAGCCATCTCAGCCCAATTCTTTGAGTTAAAGAATCAAATGCCCTATTACATTCTTAAAAAAAAAAACACTGAAAATTACATAATAACAAATATTTCATTACCAGGAAAATTATAATAATACAGCCTTGGAGGTGAATTATTTTGAGGTCTATGTATACAACCATTTTTAATCAAATCAGAATACTTGCATCATATAATAATTATGTTACATCATGTCTCTTAAACTTATACTCAAAATGCAAACTACTGTTTTCTTTAGCTTCCACAGATAATGGAAAGCAATCAATCTTAGAGCATTAAACAGTTGTAACCATAATACTGAATAAATTTCTGATGCTTGAAACCAGAAAACACAGCTAGATGAAGTCACTGTCCAAGTCATTATCTAAATCACATATATGATTCCCATTTGTCTGGCATTCCTGTAATATGAAACTTCAAAGGCTTTTATAAGTTACAAAATTAAACAGTATCTCATCAATCTGACCTACCCAGAAGATCACAAGGTCTTGCTTATCATAAACCTTAGTCTTCTCAAAATAATGATCAACAAACACCATTTGAATACCCACTATGCATCAGAAAATGATCTAAATATGAAGAAACCACAATACACAGTAGTCAAAGATGACTACATCATACGAGCGGGGAGAGAGGTGTCAAGTAAACTGAGAAGAAATGAACTTGGTACCAAGTTGTGAAGAAAAACAAAATGCCAAGCTGAGGAGTTTGTGTTTTGCCTCTAAGCAAAGCAAAATCACAAAAATTTTGAATGGGTAACTATCTCATTAGTGTTCATCACTCAGCCATGTCCAACTTTTTGTGACCCCATGGACTGTAGCCCGCCAGGCTCCTCTGTCCATGGAATTCTCCAAGCAAAAAAACTGGAGTGAGTAGCCATTCCCTTCTCCAGGGGATCTTCCCAACCTAGGAATGGAACCTGGGTCTCCTGCATTGCAAGCAGATTCTTTACCATCTTAGCCACAAGGGAAGACTTGGAATTAATTATCTCATTAACTCCATACAAATTTCTGGGAGAACCTTAATGACACTGTTGTTGATGGATGAGAGAGGGAGGGATACAGAAATAGTTAGGAGCTTGTAAAAAATCAAGAAGCAGATTTTGTGCTTCTAACACCAAGGTAACAGATACAAAGATAAAGAGCAGTAGAGAAGCTTGGGACAAATGTAAGGATGTGAACAACAGGATTTTGATGAATGTCAGTTAGGGATAGGACTAATGCTTGTATGTGGAATCTAGAAAAATGGTACAGACAAACATATTTGAAGGTCAGAAGTAGAGATGCAGATGTAGGGAATGGATGTGTGGACACAAGGAGGGGGAAGGAGAGGGGTGGGAAATTAATCAGGAGACTGGGATTGACATATATACACTACTATGTGTAAAACAGAGAGCTAGTGGGAACCTGTTGTATAGCAAATGGAGCTCAGCTCAGTGCTCTGTCATGACCTAGATGGGTGATATAGGTGAGGGGTGGGAGGGAGGTCCAAGAGGGAAGGGATATGTATGCATATAGCCAATTCACTGTGTTGTACAGAAGAAAGTAACACAACATTGTAAAGCAACTATATCCCAATAAAAAGACTTTAGCATAAAATAATAATTAAGAAAGGTTATATATTAAGAGCCTAGAAGGTTACTATCAACCATAAAGAATGGTTACTATCAACCAGGAAAATAATGGTAAGAGGTGTAAGTTTAGAAATAAAGATAGAACTTAGTAAAGTTTTGGGTATCTTTAGGTTATCAAATTAAAGATAGACTCATGCCAATTGGAGACACTGAATCTTGGAGAGTTCAAGCAGAAGATTAAGATCTCTTTAGGATAGGGATTAAACATTCTAGCTGAGCTAGGGAGATCGCATTTTCTACTTCCTATTATAGTGCCTAACACATAGGTGATTTTCAATAAGTGTTTGATGGATGAACACTGAATATCAAATTCTGGAAGAAATTCATCTTGGTGTTTACAAGCTATATATATAGCAAAATTGTTAAAGAGAAAAGAGGAGGGTAATAAGAGAACTCAGCAGACAAAGCCATTATACTGGATATTTAAGAGGGTAGTGTCAAAGAGTGTCAAAAAGTACTGAGAAAAAAATCTGATAAATGTCCTGGATGAAGGAAATAGGAATACAGAGGGAAGAGCTAGAGCCTTGGCAAAGAATAAGGACAATAACACCCCTTTCTTAGAAAAGAGAGTATTTCTAAAGGTTAGACTCCTAAAAGATACTAATGTCGGATCAAAATAGATTTTAATTTTTTTCCTCTGGCCTTAATGTTATCCCGATTGTAGTCAATCTTTTTCATCCCTGAAAGACTCGCCTTCCTAAATAAGTACAACTTATTATATACTTATTCCTAAACAAGTAGGACTGATATAACTCATCAACTTATGCTTGGCAGCTTTGTGACTAGAATATAAATTCAGTGAATCACTTGGGCTTTGTAAGAATTTGTACAAAGTAGCCCCATCTCTGTTCAACAGACAGACTATAAAAACATGAAACTTGAACAATAAGGTTACTTATGTTAAACTGAATAAATAAAAATATATTTGACTTAGAACATGACATGGATTATATATTGTTTTAAACATTCTCCAAAGATTTAAAAATTTGATGATATTAAAACCTGAATATAAATAATCTAGAATACACTTATAGAAATTTTGATAGAAATACATCTCAGAATTTTAAAAATTTGATGAAAAATAGATTAAGTATTCAACAGAATTAACAAATTAGAAAAGATAAAATATATCCACAGAGCATATTGTAAAGATTCCAATGCGAATATAACTTCCTTAAGAGTACCCAAAAGAAAGAATAAAAAATACTATAAAGGAAGGAATTTAAAATACTATAAATCACCTTCACTTTTGAGTAGGTTTTCAAAGCCCCTCATAAATTAAAAGAATAATAAACATTGAATTAAAGTATGTATAAGAGAATAAGCTTCCAGCTAGTCAAAGAATACTTAAAATTAGTGAGAGAGGAAAACCAAATCATCACCAAAACAGATTCAAATGATATCTGTGTTTCTAAAGCATCAACAGAAATTTCTGATAATCTAGCTCTCTAATAAAATGATAACTTCTTAATATGAAAAAGAATAAAACTTAGTCAACATCACACTTAAATGATCATCAAGAGAGTCATCCCCAATAAAACTGGGAAGAAGTTATTTATCACTATTTAGCATTGAACTGAAAGCTGTAGTCTAGAAAATTTGCATGGTGAACTCAAAATTTCAAAGCGTTGAATATTAAAAACAAAAATTATCTAGAAACAATTTTTTTGAAGGTAAAATTATTTTCAGAGTGAAAACAAGAAAAGAACCAACAGAAAGATAATTACAATAAATAAAGAGCTTAAATGAGGTATCAGGATACAAAAAAAAATGGCACAAATTTACATTATTTATCTGACTTTTCAGAAAAAAAAAAAAGCAATGGATAATTTTGAAACAACTGAGCACTGTTCTAAGCACTTTATTTCTATTAACTTGTTTAGTCTTCAAGAGAACCTCATCAAGTAGGTATAGACTATTATTTATCGTATAAGGAAAGAAAGGCCCAGAGAAGATAAAGAATTTACCCATTGTCATGCAGAGAGAGAGAGAAAAAATGATTCAAACTCAGGTTGCAGAGTCATCTGGGGGCAAATAGGGTAAAGCTAAATTGTATATTGCTATCACTTTCATTTTTCAAATTGCTGCAAAAAATTCACATACTAAAAACATTCACCAGTATATTCGAAGGATTAACTGGTTATGTTTAGGTGGTAAGAATATGGTTGCTTTGTTCTTATTTGAATTTGTTTTCATTTAATATCTGTCCATAGTAAATATATGTAATGAGGAAATATAATAAACAAAAGTTTAAAGCACTTTCCTTGTGCCATGAGGTCAGATGTAGAATTAGTTGTATTTTGGATATCTCCCTTATTTCAATAGTGTGAAAACACTGAGAGCCCATCTGGCAAACACCATGATTATCACAAACTTTAGCAGCGAGTTTTAAGGATGACAGTTCTCAGTTTCTGGCAAATTGCTTCTAAACTAAACAAGAATAATAATGGCTTCACTTATCTCATCTCAAAACCAAATAACTCTTAATGAAGATAACAAAGTAACTTTAGACCAACGTACTCAGATGTAAAAACGTACAGGATTCAATATCATTTTCAAGTAAATTACACATCTGTTGAAGCCCATAAATCATATTTTACAATTTCAATATAAGAAGAAACATTATTATATGGAAAGAGAAGTTTATATGTATATTTCTACAAACAGTCCTACCTATCTATATTTGCTTATAGCAGATCTATTAATTTGCAGGCACTAACTTTATTCCAGGTTTTAGAGGACTGTCATAAATACTCCCCAAGTTTACAAGCCATATATTTTCATTCCAGCATGATAATTTAAAAAAGAAAAGAAACTTCTTTCATAATTCTCCTTTAAAAATGATTCAAAATATGAGTGAATAGTAATTAATATTTCTCATTTCAATAACTCAGGAAATTATATTAATTATGATGAAAAATGGTAATATAACCAGTAGTTCTACTTACCATTTGAATAGAATGCTTCAAATTCATTTGGAGGATTATCCCAACAAAATTTCCAATGGCCTGAAAATGAGAGTGATTGAGGAGGATCAATACTTTGCATATTATTTTATAACATATTGATCCCAGATGATATCTGACTCATATCTGTTCTAGATTACCACAAGGATACATCCGGACTTAGAAGTTTCATTTAATATGAATATTGTCTAAACTTGGAAAGTATCACGCCCATTTATTTGGTAACATACAACCTTTCATTCACCCTAGTGCACTTTTCCAGCCTGCCTGCTCTCAACCTCAACCTACAGAACCACACAGCAGAAAAACGGAATAATTCATTCTGACTCCAACTTGGTACTTCCCTCAAAGAAGAGATTGTACCACTATGTTCTTATTTTCCAATGTAAACTTTCTGTGGGGTAAAATTGCATCAAGATGCTTTAGTGTGATAAGACAAAATCTATATCATGAAATTTTTAACCCATGTACTAGATGACCTAACTGATAAATTTAGAAATTATATCATCTATAGAAAAATATTTATTTTAAGGTAGGGATTATAAGATTATTCAGATTTATATTATAATTGCTAAGTACTTTTATAAAACCAGACCACTCAGCAATCAAAAAAAATCCTTATTTTTAAAAGATAAGGAACATAAGACCTAATGAAGGAGGAAGAGTTTGGCTAAAATCTTAGTTTAGAGGCAGTACTAATGATCAGATGCTAAATCTCAAGGCTTTAGCTTATCTTTTTTCCATGGTATTATTTCAAAACATTTATTAAGACTCTGATATACACTAGGCACTGAATTGAGCACTGGATATGAACAAGACAGGTAAAGGACATGCCTTTGTGAAATTATTCCATACGTATAAAATACAGAATGTAAATATAAACAAGATTTTAGAATACAGTTCTATTGTGAGGCAAGCCTGCTTTCCAATGAATATCCCTTTCCAGCCCACAAAATACTTAGCTAAACATCTAAATGTCTTTGATGTGTAGATAGATATTTTGTGCAAAGATAAATCCTCAAAAACTGAATGGAACACATTTTTTTTCTACTGAATGTTTTGAAGCAAATCTTTAATTTGCTTACTGATCCAAATCTGTCTCAACTTTCAGACTCAGTGTGAAGCTTACAAGCATGCTATAGAGATGAGAAGTTCCACATGTGCAAATGAGTAAATAGATTCCACATGGAAGAACAAAATAAGGACCTTGAGATCTGTTTTGTAAATAATTTCTTAACTACTGTTTCATATTTAGCAATGAGTTCAGTGTTATGCTTAGAGCAGGCATTTGCAAAATAGGATGACATAGTTTAAACATAAAAGACTGAATTTTTAGACTACTAAAGCACCTTTCTCATGCCTTTATTTTCATGCCTCCAACCAATAAGATATTAAGTAATTATTAATACTTTTCTGTGTAGTTGTTTTATCTTACTTTAAAAATGTAAACGAAGAACCTTAAATAACATACAAAACATGAGCTCAAGTTCAGCCTGAAACTACAGTTCTGTAAAATTAAAACGATGCAGAGAAATACAGAATGTTTACCAAATATAAAATAATTATTGGTTAGGTTCCCTCGATATAGGCATCCCACTCTATGACTGTGGCTACTGTCTCAGGTCCATTAGCCATGCTTCTGCTTTACCAGTTAATGCTCCCATTCCCTGTAGACCCCCTTAATATGACATTCAGTGGGCTACAGTCCAAGGAGTCACGAAGAGTCGAACACAACTGAGCGACTTCACTTTCACTTTTCACTTTTCACTTTCATGCAATGGAGAAGCAAATGGCAACCCACTCCAGTATTCTTTACTGGAGAATCCCAGGGACGGAAGCCTGGTGGGCTGCGGTCTATGGAGTCGCACAGAGTCGGACAAGACTGACGTGACTTAGCAGCAGCAGCACACTGAATTAGTGAATCACTTCACTCAAAAAAAAACCCAACAAATTACAGAATAGACCCATCAGAGGAACCCTGGGGAGACTTGTTCCCTTCATTTTAAAGAAGAGATGACAAGAGTGTGGCCCATAGTCACATACTTGATTATTGATAGTATAATCAAGTTAATAACCCTTATTTACTAGTGCTAGTTGTTAAGGAGCGTTTTATGACAGATATCACAAAAATGAAGCGCTAGTATATATTGTTGCTGTTTTTGTTGTTTAGTTGCTATGTTGTGTCTAACTCTTTTGAGACCCAATGTACTGTAGCCCACCAGGCTCCTCAGTCCATGTGATTTCCTAGGCAAGAATTCTGGAGGGGGTTGCCATTTCCCTTTCTAGGAGATCTTTCTGACCCATAGACTGAACCTACATCACTTGCAATCCAGGTGGATTTTCTACCACCACACAACCAGGGAAATCCGATGATAGTATATATTATTACGTGTGTAATGTATCTATATATTCACTAGATATGTCTGAACTTGAAACGTAGTTTCTGCTTCTAGTGACCAGCTCCATCATTTAAAGATACTATTTTAATTACAAGCCCTTAATTTGGGCTGGAGGAAGCATAAGCTGGAATCAAGATTGCCAGGAGAAATATCAATAACCTCAGATATGCAGATGACACCATCCTTATGGCAGAAAGTGAAGAAGAATTAAAGAGCCTCTTGATGAAAGTGAAAGAGGAGAGTGAAAAAGTTGGCCTAAAACTCAATATTCAGAAAACTAAGATCATGGCATCTGGTCCCATCACTTCATGGCAAATAGATGGGGAAACAGTGGAAACAGTGTCAGACTTTATTTTTCTGGGCTCCAAAATCACTACAGAGGGTGATTGCAGCCATGAAGTTAAAAGACTCTTACTACTTGGAAGGAAAGTTATGACCAACCTAGGCAGCATATTAAAAAGCAGAGATGTTACTTTGTCAACAAAGGTCCGTCTAGTCAAGGCTATGGTTTTTCCCGTAGTCATGTGTTGATGTGAGAGTTGGACTAAAAAGAAAGCTGAGCGCTAAAAAATTGATGCTTTTGAACTGTGGTGTTGGAAAAGACTCTTGAGAGTCCCTTGTATTCAAGGAGATCCAACCAGTCCATCCCAAAGATCAGTCCTGGGTGTTCATTGGAAGGACAGACGTTGAAGCTGAAACTCCAATACTTTGGCCACCTGATGCAAAGAGCTGACTCATTTGAAAAGACCCTGATGCTTGGAAAGATTGAGGGCAGGAGGAGAAGGGGATGACAGAGGATGAGATGTTTAGATGGCATCACCATCTCAATGGACATGAGTTTAGGTAAACTCTGGGACTTGGTGATAGACAGGGAAGACTGGTGTGCTGTGGTTCATGAGGTCACAGGGATTGGACACTACTGAACGACTGAACTGAACTGAACTGAATTGGGGTTTAACATATACAAAATATATAAATTTATATATAAATAGATAACAGCAACCTACCGTATAGCACAGGGAACTCAACTCAATATTCTGTAATAACTTATATGAGAAAAGAATATGAAAAAGAATAAATATATGTATATGTATAACTGAAACACTTTGCTACACACTTAAAATTAACACAAAATTGTTAATCAACTATTCTGAATATATATTCAACATAAAATGAACTTTTTGAAATAATAAATATCAATAATAAAATTTATAATTAGAGATATTATCTTTCCAGAATTATGACATTTAAGAGCCATAAGAAATTGCACCACCAAGGTTTGTACCCATTGTCTTTGACCAACTCCACCCTACCTTCCTTGCAGTAATCTTTTTCCAGTAGATGTGATTCCTACAGATTCTTCTGAAGTGCCTTCCTCTTTTACAACCAAGTTTAGTGCATTCCTAAGAAAAACATCAGAACTTACTGTCCTACGTTATGTTCTTTTTCTAATAACTGCCATTATATAAATCTTGGTTGCAAGACTTAAACTTTTCAAAATATCAGTGTCTCTCTTTTGTTCTATTTATTTCTGTACTCAAAAATTTCATTCTTATTTATATCCTTGACACAAATGGTGCATGCTTTGATATTTCCAGCAAATTTGGAAAACTCAGCAGTGGCCATAGGACTGGAAAAGATCAGTTTTCATTCCAATCCCAAAGAAAGGCAATGCCAAAGAATGTTCAAACTACCACACAACTGCAGTCATCTCACACACTAGCAAAGTAATGCTCAAAATTCTACAAGTCAGGCTTCAACAGTACGTCAATCATGAAATTCCAGATGTTCAAGCTGGATTTAGAAAAGGCAAAGGAACCAGAGATCAAATTGCCAACATCCGTTGGATCATCGAAAAAGCAAGAGAGTTCCAGAAAAACATCAACTTCTGAATTATTGACTATGCCAAAGCCTTTGAATGTGTGGATCACAACAAACTGTGGAAAATTCTTATAAAGAGTTGGAAATACCAGACCATCGGACCTGCCTCCTGAGAAATCTGCATGCAGGTCTAGAAACAACAGTTAGAACTGGACATAGAACAACAAACTGGTTCCAAATTAGGAAAGGAGTATGTCAAGGCTGTATATTGTCACCCTGCTTATTCAACTTATATGCAAAATACATCATGCAAAATGCCAGGCTGGATGAAGCACAAGCTGAAATCAAGATTGCTTGGAGAAATACCAATAACCTTAGGTACGCTGATGACACCATTCTTATGGCAGAAAGCAAAGAACTAAAGAGCCTCTTGATGAAAGTGAAAGAGGAGAGTGAAAAAGTTGGCTTAAAGCTCAACATTCACAAAACTAAGATCATGGCATCCAGTCCCATCACTGCGTGGCAAATAGATGGGGAAACAATGGAAACAGTGACAGACTTTATTTTGGAGAGCTCCAAAATCACTGCAGATGGTGACTGCAGCTATGAAACTAAAAGATGCTTGCTTCTTGGAAGAAAAGCTATAACCAACCTAGACAGCACATTAAAAAGCAGAGACATTACTTTGCCAACAAAGGTACATCTAATCAAACCTATGTTTTTTCCAGTAGTCATACATGGATGTGAGATTTGGACTACAAAGAAAGCTGAGCACTGAAGAACCGATGCTTTTGAACTGTGGTGTTGGAGAAGACTCTTGAGAGTCCCTTGGAATGCAAGGAGATCCAATCAGTCAATTCTAAAGGAAATCAGTCCTGAATGTTCTTTGGAAGGACTGATGTTGAAGCTGAAAATCCAATATTTTGGCCACCTAATGCAAAGAACTGACTCATTGGAATTACCCTAATTCTGGGAAAGATTGAAGGCATGAGGAGAAGGGGACAATTGCAGATGACATGGTTGGATGGCATCACCAACTCAATGGACATGAGTTTGAGCAAGCTCTTGCAGGCAGATTCTTTACTGTCTGAGTCACCAGGGAAAAGGGGGACACTGAAAGAGAAAGGAGAAGGAAAAATTCTAGTAATGATTCTTGTAGTCATTATTTACTCATGCTCACTATAAATTAAGGAGAGATGAGCCAGGGAATAACATGATTTGATTAAATTTCAATGGCATTATTCTGGCTGCTAAGTGGAAAACAGATGCCAAAGTTGGGGTGGGAGATTCTAGAGAAAGAGAGAGAAAGTTAGAAGATTACTTATAGTGCAAATATAATGTACTGATGCTTTCAACTCCAAGGTATCAGTCTAAATGAAAGAAGCAGCTGCAGAGGACATGAGTGGAGAACTAACTATGTTGAGAAGCAAGGATGACTCAGGTTTTTGGCTTGAGCAATGGGGTAGACTTTAGTGCTTTTTTTTTTTTCTTTTTTTTTTTTTTAAACAGGTCTAGGAAGAGACAGACATACTTGTACATAGTGGAGCAGAAGGAGAATGGGAGGGAAGACTACTATTTTGGCCATTTGACTATGTAGGTTTAAAAATACTTGTTATATAAGTCACGGAAAACAAGATGTTCTGTCAAATATCATAATTTCAGCTACATCAACCACAGTTTCCTTGATAATGAGGACTAGAACCAGATTCTTATTTCTGCTGCACCATGTTGAGGTGTTTTTTGAGTAATTCCATATCTTCTATAGATTTTCAACCCCTTGCTCTACCAACTCCTTTCCCACAAAGCATTAATAATATTCATATATCTCTTATTTTGACAGGCAATACATCTCTATATCCTGTGAACCTTTTATTTAATGTCTTCTCCCTTTCACAGCTAAGTTCCTCATAAAAGAGAATGAATTTGTCCATTTGAACTTTTCCACTTATTTTTAATTCTTCTATACTACTGAGTGGATGTTTCTACTTTACTACATTACTGAAACTGAACTCACAAACATCCCCAAGAAACGTAACTGTAACACCTTATGGATTATTTTGGCAAGAGTCGTTACTAGCTTCTTCTCCACTTAAATGTGATGTTTCTGCACATCACTACGGCTAATTTTATTCTTTCTATTCTCAATACTTCACCATGAGTAATATTAACACTCTACATATTAATTACTTATGACAAACAAATTTATTTCTTGAATCCTCTCCTATTTTCAAGCCTGTAGGCCCACATATTCAACTGGTTACTTGGCATCTCCAATTGGCAGTCCTGTTTATACTTCAAACAAAGCATGGCTGAACCCTGAACTCCCTACCTTCACTTCCAAACCTTCCTTCCTATTCATATTGGTGGGTAGCATCACTCTCTACTCATTGTCTCATGATTTGCTTGAGAATCAATCTTACTTCTGCATTTCTACATCTTCCAAGTGTTATCACTGACCCACTCTTGTCAACTCTACTTCATTAACATATCCTGGGTGTATCAGTTCTTTACATCCCAATGCACTCTGGCCTTATTTCATGTATCAATATGACCTGAAAGAAACATTTCATTTTTGCTTATTTGCTTCTTCTATTTCCCCTCTGCATTGACTCCAAGGGTCTCTTTTGAAATTATACAGTACCGTTGCTCTCGGGTTGAAAACCCTTTAAAAGGCCTTTAGTACTCAAAAGAAAAACCTGTGGACTGGAGCGTGGCTTCTAATCACTTTCAAGATCTGAGCCCTCCTTTACATCCTTATCTTCATTCTCGCCAATGTCAATGCATGTGCATGCTCAGTCATGTCTGACTCTTTGAAACCCCTTGTACTGTAGCCCACCAGGCTTCTCTGTCCATGGGATTTCCCAGGCAAGAATACTGGCGTGGGTTGCTATTCCTCATCCAGGGGTTCTTCCTGACCCAGGGATTGAACCTGCATCTTCTGAGACTTCTGCATTGCAGGCAGATTCTTTAACACTTGAGCTATCAGGGAAGCCAACCTTCATTCATGAAATACTATGTGTTCAGTTGTGTCCAACTCTTTGTCGCCCTATAGACTGTAGTCCACCAGGCTCCTCTGCCCATGGAATTTTCCAGGCAAGAACACTAGAGTAGGGTGCCATTCTGTTCTCCAGGGCATCTTCCCAACTCAGGGATCAAACCCAAGTTTTTTTACATCTCCTGCATTGGCAGGAGGATTTTTTTTTTTTTAACCACTGCATATATCTCACCAAACCCTATGTACCTACTCTAGCAGTAGCATATATCAGAAGTTGGGTTTTTTTTCCTCCTCTCAAATTTCATCATGTCAAAAATATGGCCCCATCTCTACCCATGAATTATCTTCTCTCTGTCCATCCAGATTCTGCTGGAGCTTCTCCACTTAAACGATTATCCCCTGATTGCCCTCGTAGAAGGGATTCTTCTTGGTTATTTTACTCCTGTTTATACTAATTCCCCGTATATTTTATGGAATCCATTGATTCCATAAATCCACTGATTTACTCTACTGGTCTTTTCTTGATAACCCTACTGACATGGTCAGTAGTCAATAAATAATTGATGCTATTCATAAATAACTAAAGAAGAATAATGAATTAATTACAGAACAAATGATTTCTCCCAAAATTCTACTAAAAAACTCTAATATTCCTAAATATTGGTTAAAACTCCCCATGACTTATTTCCTTAGACCATTTTAATATATAGTTCGCTGACAACCATGCACCTACCATGAACAGTCTAACACGAAAAGAACAAAATGTCAACATAGGACAAGCCTATTAGGTCAACTATTGACAGACATAAGCCATCTCATGGACTTTGGCTATAGCTAAACTTGAGAAAACAACTCCAAGTTAAACTTTGAACATCAGAGTTTAGGGAGAAGGAAAGCGACTGAAATAAACTGCATATTCAGCTTAAATCCAAATGGTGCTATCTTTAGTTACAGCTTAAAATCTCATTAGCTGTATTGTTTCTTATTGCCAAAGCCAACCATAGGCAAAGATGGGAATTGCTTCAGGTCTTCAGCAAACAGTGATTTTTAAAAACACATGTAATGTTATTCAAGTGGTTGAGTCAGAAATACACTTATCCAGTGGTACAGATGGGAATGATTTGTTCTGGAAACTGAGACAGCTTTATTATTTTACCATTTTTACCTACAAAAATAAGTTCATGTGCTAGTATATATGAGGAACCTCAGACCAAAAATATACCCAGACATCTTTGAATCTGAATGCCATCACTTTCACTTTTCACTTTCATGCATTGGAGAAGGAAATGGCAACCCACTCCAGTATTCTTGCCTGGAAAATCCCAGGGGTGAGGGAGCCTGGTGGGCTGCCATCTATGGGGTCGCACAGAGTTGGACATGACTGAAGCTACTTAGCAGCAGCAGCAGCAGCAGCAACCATCATATTAAGCTCTGAAATTTACTTTGCACCACTATATTAATTATATTTGAGTTTCTGTTTTAATTTTTAAAATATATACAATATATAAACTCATGTTAATTGTAAAAGGTTCAGACAATACATATGTATTGAATATAAAATTTTCCCTTCCTCCTTTTCTTCAATTTTATTCCATTCCTCATAAGTAAGAGTTTCGTGCACATCATTCAAGTTATGTTACACAATTACATATGTCGTTTTTAACATACATATGATTAATTATTGGCTTTACCAGTAGCTCAGCAATAAAGAATCTACCTGCAATGAAGAAGACATGGGTTTGATTCCTGGGTCAGGAAGATCCCCCAGAAGAGGGCACGGCAAACCCACTTCAGTACTCTTGACTGGAGAATGCTATGGACTGAGGAGCCTAGTGGGCTACATTCCATAGGCTTGCAAAGAGTCAGACACAACTAAAGGGACTGAGCACACACGCATGATTAATTATATATATTGAGCTATGTCTTGCATTTTCTCTTAATAGTAAGACTTTAGGACACTGTTGATGGAAGTATAGACTGTCAAGAAAATTGTTGAAGGATGATTTGAAAATTCAGCCTAGCAATTCCATTTCTGCAAAAGAAGGCAGAAACAGTGGTATTTCTTACAGGATTGTTAGAAATAATGAAGTAGAGGAAACAATATAAACATCTAACTATATGAGAACATTTTAATATATTGTGATTTATTCATACTATGTAAATGTAGTGGACTTACATACTTACAAGCTATTTATTTTATTCTCCTGGAAATATTAATTCAGCTTTTTTTGTAAACAACATGCCTCAATAACAAGTCTAGTGAAAGACTATCAATAATTTTAAGTTCTTCAACATCAGAAAAATTCTTAAGGCAGCAAGAATTTCTGGTAGATATCAGATTGAAAAAGGATTGGGTTTAGTTTTTTTTAGAACACCTGCCCCTTTGGGGTGTAGTTACAAAGATCACTAGGCTTGGAAAACTGACTTTAAGAAACCAAACTTGCTGTTTCTCAGCCTCAGTTTCCCAACCTCCAAATAGTAATAATAGTAATGAAAAGAATGAAAACACTTAGTGTAAAGGGTCAAAGAGTCACTCATCAAATGTGTTTTAAAACTATAATGAAAATACTTCCTCCAATAACTCTTTGATTCCCTCAACTAAATTTTGATTATCTCAGTTCTTTAACACACACCAACTTAATTTATACAGTAAGTAAAGACAATTGGTTAATAAAACAACAGGTATTTTGTTAAGGATGATAATTTATTAAATAAAACTGCACTTTAAGTGCAGCACAGGTTAAAAGAAAAACTTTTTAAGTGACATTAAGTTCATCTTAATTCACTATTCAGCAATAAGGCATTTTAAAAGGTAAAACGATTTACTTCAAAAAGAATGTTTAATCTTAATAGACTAAGCACAAAACCTACCGAAAAGAAAAATAGTTCTTCATTTCTGATCATGTTTGCGATGTGTTTGTCATTTGTTCGTATTTAACCATCCATTTTTATATCTATTGTCATGCTATAAAATAAAATACCTGTAAGATATGGGTCTTCTTTCCCTTTTTATCACTTTACCAACTTATCCTATTTATCATTCTCATGGAATGATCCAAATAAATGCAGAACAGTAGGAAAATAAATATTAGTGTTATGTTTATATTACTGTAACTTCCCATAGGAAATAAAATGGTAAAGGTTCAAAAAGTTGCAGTCAACAGATATGCTACCATTGAGTCCTCAAACTTTTTTTCAGCCACACCTTAAGGATCTATTTTTCATGGGTGTGCTAGAGGAGCTAGATGGTAAAGAAGAGATAAAAGGGTGCTCATGGTTTGTCAATTGGCAGGTTCATATTTTGCCTTCTATTAAATAGGACAGAAGGAAAGATCTAGTAATATAAACATCTGGACTCTATTAATAATCACTGACATATCTAGGCCAGTCCTTATTTCCAAAAAGTAAGGGCAAGGAAATGGGCCCATGTGCCAGGTTATCCAAAATCAATTAACAAATGCAGAAATACTAGATGTGAAACATAATGAAAGAGGAAAAAAAACTTTTCTAAATCTTCTGAAAATGACAAGTAAACATTGCAAAATTCTTTTAGAATTATGATATAAATATTGAGAAATATTCTTCTTTCAGAGTGTTAGAGAAGAGAAAGCTAAATAATTCACTTAAAGGAGATAAAAAGAAGAGGAAACTATTATTCTGTAATTAAATATAAATTCATAATCTTATAAATAAAAGATAGTTTCAAATGCAGTACTTTCCTGAAAAGTATCATTTAGTCTATTTCATATTCCCTCCTTCGAGAGATTTCCTGTGAGTCATTTCTCAAAATCAGATTTAATCAAAACATTCTTAAGATGGCGGTTCACGTAAATCAACTCACTTAATTCTCTCAACAGCCCACCAGGGTACGAATTATTGGCCTCATTTTAATGATGATAAATCTAGGCTTAAAGAAGTTAGCAAACTTGCTTAGAAATAGCAAGTCACCATTTCAGAGCTGGAATTTGAATTCACCTTTGTTCACTCTAAATTAACAGTCTTTACCACATGACTGTAACTCTTAAAACCCATATATAAAACTATCATAAGAATGAACATGATTACTTTGCATTCATAGTTTTAGTTGGCACTTATTGGTCAACAGAAATACTTCCAATAGCTATTTTAACGACAGTTTTTATAAAACAGATAATGACCACTTAATAAACCTAGCAGTATAAAGTTATTAGATATATCACACTCTTCCCACATGATGGGAAGGTGCAGGAGGCTCTGAAATGAGTGCTTGGGTTGCTCTTTTAAAGAGAAATTCTCTGTAATTAAATAGCAATCAGGCACTTAAAAGACAGGCTGATCTCAGTACTGTATTTAAGTAAAGCAGACAAAGATTGCATTTTCCATTCTGTGGTCTGGACACCTGGTGCACAAGCTCAGCCTTGTGCAGGGTCAGCCTAATTGAAACCATCCTTCATGTGCCTGTCACATAAACAAGACTCTGCGTTCTGAAAACTCCATATAACAAAAATACACAAGATTTCTTTTCTTAAATTTTCATCACTGTTATGAGTGCCAACATTTCTGTCCTTAGTTCAACTGATCTTGTAGACATTTCCATCACTTTTTAAACATCATTTTTCACTTAATAAAAGTACCTTGCATTAGCAAGACTTAATTATGTTATGCAAAAGCCACAGGGATAATTATAACTTATCCAGGCACTCTTAATCTGTATTAAGGGAAATGTGTTACAGACCTGATGAGAAAACTCACATAGCATTATCCCATCTCAACAGCTGCTTAGCTAAATCTTGCTATAGTAAAATATCAGTTATCATCCCATCATTTCTAGCCTGCCATTTTTTTTTAAATTTCTACCAATTTAAAAGAAACATTTTAAACTGTCATTTCTAGAACTTTGTAGTGTGATTAAATCTGTTTCACTAAACCAAACATGATCTTATCCTAACATGATTTAAGATTGCACTAGCAACATATTTACAATTTTATTTAACTAATCACATGCATTTGCTGAACATCTCCTACATTCTCAGTGTTTCTGGAACTAAGGACCTCTAAGTATTCTGCTACATTGTCATAAGCAACTAAATCCTAGCAGGGAGAAAATACTTTACTGTATATGTCCAATTTCCATACCTTGATTTGCCCAACTTACTTACATCTGACAGCAAAATGTCAAAGTTTCAAGCTTGGAAATCTACTCACTAGATCACTATAAGTGACAACAGAGGCATTCCTTCTGAGAGCAATATTAAATTGTTTCTAATTGTAACTCAGTCCTTTGTCCAGCAGAATTTTCACTTATCCAAAGTCCTTGTAGGCCGGTACTTCCACTACTTCCGTTGGAAATTTCCTCCATAACTGCACAAATTTCACCACTAGATTGTATTTCCTGCCTTTCAGTTTATCTTCTTCCTCATACTTATTAAGCTGCAGACAGCTATCTTAGATCCGTAAGACCTAAAATTAATTTTGCTTTGTTTTAGCAGTCTGGAGGAATGAACAGTCATTTGTAAATTTCCCCTGAATAATGCACTTGTTCTTAAAAGCTTGTGAATTGTAGCCATTGAATGATGGCAATATTACTGCTTTTGACAAGCAAGGGAAAAATTGCAAGAGTAGCTAAAATGCTTAATATTTTCTAGGCACATTAGGAAACTTAAAGTTTTTCTCTTTGGAAAAAAAGTACGGGTGAATGAAAATTCTACTCTTGTAAAAGAACCAGAAGATAAATCCTACTTATTAAAGGAGTTGTAAAAAGATAGGAAAACAAACAAACAAAAAAAAAAGAAACCAAATACACACTCTTATATGCACTCATTCATCCTAACTAATATTTTGACTGATAACCTACTAAATCCTTGTATACTTTCGAGACACTTGACAAAGTTTAACTACTCTAACTTCAAAGTATGCCTATAAATCTTAACTTGGAAATGCATTGTTTAATAATAAATATGTTGGCCTATTCAAATCATGCCAATATGAAATTCACTATATTTTATATATCAAATACCATAACTACCCACTTTACTTCACCAAAGTATTTATCCAGTTATTATACACACAAACTTAGCTCCCGACGTTTTCATTTCTCACTTTCTAATTTTTTAAATTTTTGTTTCTTTTTCTAAGTAATAAGTATCTTACAAAGTCCTTCTGCAATACGATCCTACAAGGTAGGAGAAATTGTCATTAGGAACAACCACACCCAAAATAAATCAACAAGGAAAAATTTCAACAAGGAATTTTTTTCCTTCAATTGCTTATTATTTAAAAGTAAATGGAAGTCAGCCTTTATTTTATCAGGAAAAAAAAAATAGAAGTATTCTTAACTATAGTTTTAACTCAAGCAAACAAACTTCAAGAAGAATGCCTACATATCATTTTCAACCTAATCCTCAAATCACAGATTCATAACTTTGAGGAAATACCCAAATCAAACGCCAAGAGATTTACAAAACATTAGAGGAACTAAAAAGCCTCTTGATGAAACTGAAAGAGGAGAGTGAAAAAGTTGGCTAAAGCTCAACATTCAGAAAACTAAGATCATAGCATCTTGTCCCATCACTTCATGAGAAATAGATGGGGAAACAGTGGAAACAGTGTCAGACTTTATTTTGGGGGGCTCCAAAATCACTGCAGATGGTGACTGCAGCCATGAAATTAAAAGATGCTTACTCCTTGGAAGGAAAGTTATGACCAACTTAGATAGCATATTCAAAAGCAGAGACATTACTTTGCCAACAAAGATCTCTCTAGTCAAGGCTATGGTTTTTCCAGTGGTCATGTATGGATGTGAGAGTTGGACTGTGAAGAAAGCTGAGTGGTGAAGAATTAATGCTTTTGAACTGTGGTATTGGAGAAGACTCTTAAGAGTCCCTTGGACTGCAAGGAGATCCAACCAGTCCATTCTGAAGTCCATTCTGGGATTTCTTTGGAAGGAATGATGCTGAAGCTGAAACTCCAGTACTTTGGCCACCTCATGTGAAGAGTTGACTCATTGGAAAAGACTCTGATGCTGGGAGGGATTGGGGGCAGGAGCAGAAGGGGACGACAGAGGATGAGATGGCTGGATGGCATCACTGACTCGATGGACATGAGTTTGAGTGAACTCCAGGAGCTGGTGATGGACAAGGAGGCTTGGCATGCTGTGATTCACGAGGTCGCAAAAAGTCAGACATGACTGAGCGACTGAACTGAACTGAACTGAGTGGATGGTTTTAAGTAGAGTGGTATGATATTCTAATAATTGCAATATGGGAAAAAATAATTCTATGGCAGCCACCAACTATAGAATACAATTCCTTTGTTTCTTTGTCCTTATCACTGATCCAGTATTTTACTTTAGAGAAATGCATCAACTGTATCATTCTCCCAGGTGCTGAAAATTTAGACTGGTAGTCTGGGTTCAATGACTACTTTACAGAGTTTTGAATGACCAAAAGACAGTGTAGGACATGGGGAGGAAGTCAGCAGAGATAGGCCAATAGTGTAAAAACACTGGAGAGACCCAAGAGTACTTCATACCATTCTCTATGTATGCTGAAACATAATTTTGTTCTCAAAATAACTCTATGCAGGGGATAGAGTGGTTATCATAGATGAAAACTATGAACTCAGACAAATTTCATGGTCAACCAGAGAATAACCTAAGCTAAACCCATATTTTCTGATAACTAATCAGTCTTTTCCCACTCACTTTACCAAAAGAATACCATCAATGAACAGGAAGGAACATATATAATCTCAGACACTTTTAGGATATCCTGCCCTCTTTTCAGTTTTGAAAATGTATCCATTAGTATCTTGAGCCATACAGCAAATTCCCATTGGCTAATCAACCTAGAGGGGTGGGGAGGAAGATGGGAGGGAGTTTCAAAAGGGAAGGGGTTTATGAATACCTATGGCTGATTCATGTTGTGGTTTGACAGAAAACAGCAAAATTCTGTAAAGCAATTATCCTTCAATAAAAAAATAAATTAATTTTAAAAATGTATTCATTAGTAAATGGAAAACTACACATTAGATCAAAGCATTTTAAGAATTCATAAATGCTAACCATTATTGTAACTGAAACCATTTGAAACATGTATTATGAGATACAAACTTTTATTATAATTAATGCACTTTCATTTGAATGTTGCTACTGTACTGTATTTTCAATTGGTAGTCACAACTTATTTTAAATGTAGCATAAGATTTGCTTAATGGAAGTAAGATGATTTCACTGAACATTGGAATAATTTTAAAGTAAATTATCTATCTAAAAATTACACATTAATTATAATGCCATGGTTGTCACTAAACTTTGTTACCTCTTCTCTGCAGGACCTGATGAAGATCTTCTGTTTTGACCTTAAAAGGAGTTGGCTCTCTTCTAGGAGGAGTACAATTTTCATTAGTTAATGGAAAATTTTCCTTAGAGTACAGCACCTGGCAACCAGACTTCAACTATTCTCCACCAACATTTTTTGATCTTTACATCTGGTAAATTATTGCTAGCAAGTCTATTGGGAGTTCAAGAGGCTATATTACTTCTCAAACATTTAAATACTTGCATCATAAGAAATGGGGAGAAGTGGCCCTCAAAACACTCATTCCTGGAGAGCATTTTAAGTAATGAATATTCTTGAACATACAGAGGAGACTTCATGTGCCACTTGAGAAGAACTGAATTCCTACCCTGTTCTTCCCCAAGTATCACAGAACTAAAAGAACTCATGGAGACTTCAAACTCTCTAAAGTTAATTACCTTTCTACATAATTTCACAACTATCTATATTCTGACAGTAAGCCTAGAAGAGAATGTGGCGTGAGAATTTGGTCAAGGGAAGGTACTTAGAAATAAAAGAAATATATTTGCTTACGACTGAAAGGATGGAAGGGGATCTAACTTGTATTATTTCTTGTTGTGAAATTGTTTTTCAATTATGAGTTCACACAGTTCTGATGTAGAACCACTGTACATCGATTCAACTCACACTCTGTTTTACAGATCTCAGCCACATTGCCATATTTTGCTCAGGTGAACCTGGAAAATGTGATCTATTTGTGACCCTGAAAGAAAAATTTGAATCACTTATTGTAATAACACACTTCTATTTTAATTACACGTTAATATTGCTTGAAATTGTTTTTCAAAATATGGTAATTTGTTACTACAATAGAACTTAGATATCTCTGTTGCTCTTCTCAAGGTCAAGGCCTCCAGAGATGTCATTGCTCAAACCCCGAGAAAGTTCTTGTTTTGGCAGCTGTTACCAGTCCCTTAGCTAATGAGATCAACCAAAAGTGCTCTTTGAACTCTTCAAATAATTCCTAAGGATTAACCATCAAGAACATTCTGTCAGTGGAATGCAAAAATCTCTGGATATACTCACCAACACAAACAATCTCAAATCCACTTTTTTCAAATGTTTTTGGATTAACTGTTCTCTCATTTTCATTCCTACTGCCTTAATTCAAGTAGCTCCCTGTTACTCTCTTCACTAATTTCTTTCCATACTAACATATTCTGAACACTGCTTTCTTTCTTAAGCATATGCTGCAGATTTTGCAATGACTCTTGAACGATAAATACTGTGTTAAATGTGAAAGTGAACGTGTTAGTTGCTCAGTTGTGTCTGACTCTTTGTGACCCCATGGACTGAAGGCTCCTCTGCCCATGGAATTCTCCAGTCAAGAATCCTGGAGTGGGTGGTCATTTCCTTTTCCAGGCAATCTTCCTGACCCAGGGATTGAACCCAGGTCTCCTGCATTGCAGGCAAATTCTTTATCATCTGAGCCACCCAAGAAGCCATAATAGAGTGCTTAGGGTGTTATATTGTCACCCCCAAGTGTCTTCCAGACATCTTTATCTCTACACCCAGCAGACTGTTTGACAACTACCAGTTACCGTGTCAGCGCTCTCCACGGCTGCCTGGTGGTGAGCCCCCACCTATGCTTCAAGTTCTGCTCGAACCTTGCCTCTTAAAGGGAGTTTTTCCTTTGTAAGAGACTCTTTACCCCTCTAATACAGAACCTAATACATCTGGCCTCACACTAACGTTTATTTATGTATAGTTCTACCTTAGAATTTGAGGGCAGAAAATATGTCTTACTCATAAAGGTGTTCTCCACAGTACCTGACTTGAAGATTTGTAATTACAAAAGAAACATGTTATTTGAATAAGTGGTTCAGGTTTTTGTTTCAGGGACAAAGATAGACCATATTTCCCAGATTCACTTGAGCAAAGTATGGTCATGTGGCTGAGTTCTGAAGAATTCAGAGTATGGGTAGGATCAATGACAACACTTCCCCACCAGAACCATACGATCCTCTGATGTGTGAACTCATAATTTGGGGCTGTGGGAGTTGATGTTGGTGGACCTGCAAGAGAAAAGATCCTGAGCAGAAAGGTGCCCAAAAATACCATCTTGGACTCTGCTCTAAGTTCTAAACTTCTAAGATGCTGGGGTTTTATCTATTACTTCAGCACATGTGGCCTTATGAGCCTAAGACTGCTGATCATCTAATTATTACAGTGGAAAATAACAAATCATGGTGGCAATGATCTTATTTTGGGATATACTTGCTGGAATGACCCTGCTTTGAGTAGAATGGCCATCACATCTTTTCTCCAGTGTTGAATCCACCTCTGTGCTATTGCTTGGATCACAAAGTTTCTCCATTTGGACACACTTACTCTTCTAGGTATTGCTACATCTACATGGAATTGGTCCATAGACCTTCCCGATAGTACTGGATCCATTTGGCTAGACTTTAAATCTGTAGCCATATGGCTCAATCCTTTCTATCACTCAAGGCCTAGCAGATGCTTTGCTCTTACACAATGCTTAGTATCAAGTCTTTCAGAATGTTTTTGCCTTATTACGTATTTCCATAGCATTCATTTTATAACACTTCATGTTATAAATGAGTCTTTATATTCTTCCTTTTCTATAAAGTGTCAAAGAAACTGTTACTTAACCCACCCTAATGTCACTGTACTACTTGTGAGTGGGATTTATCCTCAGATATTTTTCTGTGGATCTCAAAGCACCTGCCAGAGTGGCTGGAGAGAGACTGGGAATGTAACTAGTCTGTTCCTGAACTGCTGATTCACAACATGTAGCATTCTTCCCTGTAAAAAAGTTAAAGCATTTAGGCTAATCCTAAAAAAGAGTTAATCAAGCTCAATAGTGATTATTCGAAAACATTAAAAATAAATGGGATATAGTAGCCTTATAAACAATAGTCACACTTTCTGCAAAATGAAGTGAACTAAAATGAGGCAAGAACTTTTTGAGAGCGGCAACATTGTTTTAGCTATCTTTGATCTATGTGTTTATTGTTGTTCAGTTGCTCAGTCCTGTCTGACTCTTTGTGACCCCATGGAGTGTAGCCCACCAGGATCTTCTGTCCATGGGATTTTCCAGACAAGAACACTGGAGTGGTTTGCCATTTCCTCCTCTAGGGGATCTTCCTGACCCAGGAATTGAAACCAAGTTTTCTGTATTGGCAGGTGGATTCTTTACCTCTGAGTCACTCAGGAAGTCCTGAGTCTTGTATCTATCTGTCTATATATGTTATGTTCCCAAATGTATGATAAATGCAAATTTCCCCTATTTAAAAAATCAAATCCCTTGAATGTAAAAGTACTAGAGGAAGTCAATTCCTCAAATTTTCCTAAAGATTAACATTATTTTGAAGCTACATGGTTCATGATTCATGAATAATCTTTTAAAAATAAAATTGTAAAGACTATGCCTTTGGTTCCTCATCTTTAATTGTGTCTGCTGAAATTTTCAACTCAGAATTCATTTTATCTGAATCCAATTCAAAGTATTTCAGCAATTTATGCAGATAAAATAATACAGCATTCCATAATGTGTGTCTATCAATCTACAAGCACATGTCTGTGCATGTGTATCAAGCATCAGTGTGCTTTTCTAAATTTCTGTTTCAAACTAGTCATTTCTAATCATCCAATAGATAATTAAATTGATTTGCTAAATGTATAACAGTGATTAAAAGGTTAATAACATTTAGCAAGCATTGATCATTTTTTCTATCCACAGGAAAAAAGAATTCTAAATGTTGATTAAAGTGTTCTAAACCTGGATGTTTTGAGCCATATTCCTGTGACATTTTCCCCTAAGTAATTTCTAGTGCATAAACAGTACAAATGAATATTGATTGTAAAAATCTTCCTGCATTGCATTGTGATATCCTCCCTTCAAGAACATATGAAATCTAATCCTACTAATTTGCATCTGACTGACAAGAAAATATTGATTGAGAAGGTGAGACCAATCAGAAAGCCAATTATTGGTATATATGAGATATCTGAATTTAACATGGAAAATACTGATGTCAAAGAATACCATAATTAGTTTTGAGGTTGCCATGTTTACCTCTTCTTTATTGAGGGAGACATTTCACAGAAACTGGAGTGAAATTCTGCCAAAGGGTGGACTGTGTTAGCAGTGGGGAATAAATAGTGTAGGAGAACCTTAAAGCACTAAGAAATGGCAGTACAATCAGAGTAATGAAAGATTGTGCAGAGATCTAAAGGCAAAAAGGCATTTCATTTCAAAGTAACAAATTATAAGATGTAAATGCAGAAATCAGCTATATCTCCCAGAAAGAAAAGTCAAAAAAAATGGGTTAATGCAACTGAAAGGCCAAACTAAAATCATACAGATCCTCATGTACTTACAGGAAAGACAAACCAATAAAAATATTTCATGGAAAAGTAAATACTAGGCTTCCCAGGTAGCTCAATGGTAAAGAATCTGCCTGCCAATGCAGGAGACAAAAGAGATGTGGGTTCGATCCCCGGGTTGAGAAGATTCCCTGAAGGAGGAAATGGCAACCCACTCCAGTATTCTTGCCTGGAGAATTTCATGGACAGAGGAGCCTGGTGGGCCACAGTCCATGGGGTCACAAAGACTCAGACATGACTGAACAACAGAGCACAAGAAGAATGATCTTGCTTGGAGACAAGTAAACAATACCTCTAAGAAGCTAAATTAGATATATCTTGGATTAATCCGTGAACTAGAAAATTAACAGAAACTATGAATAGTTTTATAAAAAGAAATGTAAAGTCTTGAAAGAAAATGCCTCAATGTTATAATGTCAAGGTATTACCGTCAAAAGGCAAAATCCTCATAGGCTTGGCCATGATTTCTCTATATTGGTATCATTTTTGATAAAAAGATGGAGTGTAGGTAGGCATATGAAAATATCCAGACAAAAAGGACAAAACATGGAAAAAAGAGAATCAATTTGCCACAAAAAACATGCCTGCCATGAAAGGCTGTCTACTGTATGATTCAATCTATGGATTAATGGAATATAGACAATGACACATAAGATGCTAAACATTTAGAAAATTAGTAAGTAGCTTATAAACTACATGTTTTTCCTAGTGGTTTCTATTTCCTTAGTTATTCCATGAAATAAAAACAGTATTTCTACTAGGGTCCAGCATATTAGTTAAAGAAAAACCAAATGCCAGCTCAATAAGTGTTCACTTATGTTTTTAATTTCTTAATAGTTTTATGACTTTTCTTCATGATTTCATAACTGGGACAGTGAATTTACAACCCTACATAACAAACCAACACATAAAATATGAGGAAGCCAACTAAATTAAAAATTTGGAATTCTGGACATCAAGTTAATATGAAAGAAACCTGTCCTGAAAAAAAGTAACCCGAAACACATTTCTCAGTCACTCTACAAACTCAGGATTGATCTCGAACTGCGTGTGGTTACCTAGTTCTCTCCTGAAGGAAACTGTTCCTTTTGTCATTGGAATAGACATTATCCTTCATCACTTAAATTAGTAGTCCCCAACTTTTTGGCACCAGGGACCTATTTCATGGAAGACAACTTTCCCATGGACTGGAGTAGGGGGATGGTTTCAGGATGATTCCAGTACATTACATTTACCATACACTTTGTTCCTACTATTATTATATCACCTCTACCTAAGATCATCAGGTATTAGATCCCAGAGTTGGGGCCCCCTGACTTAAAGCACTCTCATTATGACCTTTGTTACCTAGGCTACTTGGAGAAGGAAATGGAAACACACTGTAGTATTCTTGCCTGGAGAATTCCATGGACAGACAGGCACGGCGGCCTACAGTGTACGGGGTGGTAAAGAGTTAGACGTGACTGAGTGACTAACACTACTACTAGTATCTAGCCTATCACCCACATCCTGAGTAATCCAAGCACAGAGTCCATGACACACTTCTCTCTTAGACTTAAGATTTTTCGTGTATGCTGGAGGTTTTCCACAGCACCTCTACACTTATATAATTCTTCTCAAGAAACTGACACAATCCACACAACTCTCATTCTCAGTAGCTTTCTTGATTCTTGAGAAAAAATGAGGTCATCCTACTTGAACTATTTGCACTTGTGCCCATCATCATACCTGTTGTTCTAGCACTAGAACCTGCAACACCCTCATCTCTACATGCATTTTCTCTTTAGGCTATAATCATGGTCAATTTTCTCCACCAAATCCTTAAAAAGATAACTCTCCTTTAACTCTGAATCTCCTAATTAGCAACTTTCCTCACCCTTTTTCAACCAATATTCAAGACTTTCAACTCAACTATGAATTCTTCCCTAAAGAGAGAGATCTCAATATTTTGTCTTTCAAAGGACCCTTTTCAATTTTTAGCATAATAGATGCTCCCTGGCTGTTGTATCTGAAATAGCACTTCTATTTTTTTCTTCTTAGGACTTATTACTTTCTAATATTATGCCACAAACCTTTATTTGTTAATTCGTTCAATTTATCTTTTCTTTCTAGAATATAAACTACTTGGTAGTGAATTTCCCTTATCACATAGTAGGGGGAGCTTCCCTGGTGGTTCAGCTGGTAAAGAATCTGTCTGCAATGCAGGAGATCCGGCTTTGATCCCTGGATTGGGAAGATCCCCTGGAGAAAGGAACAGCTACCCACTCCAGTATTCTGACCTGGAGAATTCCATGGGCACTGGAGCCTGGCAGGCTACACAGTCCATGGGATCACAGAGTTGGTCATGACTGGATGACTTTCACTTTCACTTTGATCCCATAGTATAATGACCAAATACAGAAATTGCTCAACAAATATATTAAATAGGTATATATTATATATATATATATACACACACACACACACACACACACACACACACACATATCCCTTGCTAATCACTAAGTGTTTTTTTTAACTTAAAATGTTGGTGAAGCAATTGCTGGTTATTCTCCCAAAATTCATTCTTCCTCTCTTTCTAATCACATGGCCACCCAAGTGGAAACTACATTTTCCAGTTTTCTTGCTTCCAGCCATGGCTGTGTGACTAAATTTAGGTGAGTAGAACAGAGCAGAACATCATATATAATTTCTAGGCTGTCTTCCACTTAAAGGCAGGATGCTGCCCTTGCACCTTGGTTCTTTTTCTCTTCCTGGGTTCCTGAGTGACCTGGAAGAGCAGAGTGGTCCCCTGGCATACATGGACTGGCTTACAGCATGAGAGAGTAAAGTTTTACTCTATTTGAGGAACTTGATTTTGGAGTCTTTTTCTTTTAACTACTAAGCTTTTAACACACTTGGTTTTCTATGATTCTCTCTGGTATGTTTCTGGTCATTCTTTATTTCCTTTTGAACTCTTCCTTCTCTATTTGTTCCTTAAATACTGATTTTTTCAAGGGTTCTTTTCTGGCCGACTACAGGCTTTTTTTTTTTTTTAACTCCAGTTTTACTGAAATATAATTGACATATAACATTTTATAAATTTAAGATATACAACACAGTAGTAGTGTTAGACTCTCAGTCATGTCCAATTCTTTGCAACCCCATGGAATGTAGTTCACCAGGCTCCTCTGTCCATGGGATTCTCCAGGCAAGAATATTGGAGTGAGTTGCCATTCCCTTCTCCAGAGGATCCTCCTGACCAAGGGTTCGAACCCAGGTCTCCTGCATTCCAGGCAAGTTCTTTACCATTTGAGCTACAGGGAAGCTCCAACATAATGATGTAATATATGTACGTAAACACTGTGAAATGATTACCACAATGCTTACTTAACATTCATCCCCTCACGTATTTAACAATTTTTTGTCTTGTAATGAGAAGCTGTAAAGTCTACTCTCCTAACAACTTTCAAATATGCAGTATTGTTAACTATGGTCCCCACGCAATACATTATACCCCAAGATTTATCTATTTTATAACTGGAAGTTTGTACCTTTTAATCACCTTCATTTATTTCCCCCTCTCCCTTACCCCTATGTCTGGCAACCACCAATCTGTTATCTGTTTTTATAAGTTTGGTTTTTAGATTTCATATATAAGTGAAATCATACAGCATTTGTCTTTCTCTCTTTGACATTTCACTTACTATAATACTCTCAGGATTCATCGATCTTGTTGCAAATGGCAGGATTTCCATCTGTTTCTATAACTGAACAATTAACTACTGTTCTTAGTTTAACCTAGTGATTCTTAAATGTTTTAGTCAATGACAAGTTTGGTAATTTAATGAGGATTTTATACACATATACATATATATACCACTGAGCTTCCAGGTGGCTCAGTGGTAAAGGATCTGCCTGCCGATAAAGGAGATGGTGGAGATGTGAGTTTAATCCCTGGATTAGGAAGTTCCCCTGGAGTAAGAAATGGCAACTCATTACAGTATAGTTGTCTGGAAAAATCCATGGACATTGGAGCCTGGCAGGCTACCATTCATGAGGTTGCAGAGTCAGATACAACTGAGTGACTGAGCACGCATGCATGCGCGCGTCACGTACACACACACACACACACACACACACACACACACACAATCATATATATATATAATATAAGAGAGAGAAAGCATGTAAACATTGCTCATTTACACGTAATTTGAAACCTGCTTTTGAACCCTCTAATTAACTATAGTAGCCAGATTACGGAATTTCTTGAGAAATACATCAGTTGTTATGGTTTTCACTACCATTCATCTCTCAGGATATGTTTCTATCAAACTAAGACAATATCTGACAATTGGGCAGCCATATTAAACTCTTTAAATGTGTCTCTAGTGTACTTAGGATACAATCCAAACTAGGCTGTTCAAAAGTGAGCCAGTACTTGTCTGTATAGTTTCTTCTCAACCTCTTATCATCCCTAAAATTCTACTCTATCCAATTTAAACTTCTCGCAGTTTCTCAAACTCATCATCTTCTCACTTTCATAATATTGTGCATCTGTCCTTTGCCTGGAGGCTTCCCCATGCTTATCTGGCTGTCCTTACTTCTCAAACATACTTCAGCCTGACGTGTAAGTATTCTGTCAATGAATGTCCTTTTTACACTGTATACACTCTTCCCTCAGTGTCATTTACCTCTCAGGCTCCACCTCCCATGGATTCGGGGATTATCTGCTTTGTTCACTTTTACATCCTCACTAATACTTGTCACAGTTGATATATAGTAGGCCCTTAATATATATTTTCTTTAAGTGTAATTTGCAAACTTTCCACAGGTATAGAAAATATAATATTTAAAATGCTGTGTTAAAAGTAGGAATAAATCATGTTTCCTAATGCATGATTCTCAATTGTTTTGAAGAATATAAATTTTTCAATGGGAAAATAAATATCTTTTCTCTAAATTCCTGTAATGCTTTATAACTCTCTTAAAGTCACATGCAAAACCAAGTTCTCAATGGGTATACTGTGTATTGTGTTCATGTGTTCATCCCTCATGGTTTGCAACACAATTTCTTACATTTCTTGAAATAACTCCATAGTATATTACACAACCGAAGCATGGTTTAAAATACTGTATACTGTATATAACAAGAAGGGATAAAACTTTGTTTTTATTTGCTTTATATTCAAGAAGACACTCTGTGAAAGGATCTATGGTGGTGAGGAAAAAGATGGAATAAATAAATAATGCCAATAAGTCTATGAAAAAAAGACAAACAACCTAACAAAAAAATTGTCAAAGGTATAACAAGCCATTAGCCAGAGAGGGCATTTGAATTGTCAATAAATAAAGATACATTCACATTAAAAAATCAGTAGCCTATTGTAGTCTCTTTCTAACTAAAGTGTCCATCCATTGCTCACCTATCTTTAGGAATTCATTGGAAATCTTTCTGAATTCATTGTGCATGCTTAGTTGCTTCAGCCATGTCTGACTCTTTGCGACACTATGGATTATAACCTCTGTCCATGGGATTCTCCAGGCAAGAATACTGGAGTAGGTTATCTTGCTCTCCTCCAGGGCATCTTCCCAACCCAGGAATCCAACTCACATCTCTTGTGTCTTCTGCATGAGTAGGGGTGTTCTTTACCACTAGTGCCACCTGCAAAGCCCCTGAGTTCATAGGAATAAAAGCAAATCAAGCTGAAGAAGTTTAGCATACTATTTTACTCAACAGATTTCCAAAATTAAAACACTGGGCAACATTAAAGGCTGAAAAGAATGTGGGCCAAAGGGTACTCTAATAACTGCTGAAGGAAGCAGAAATTTGTACAGCACCGTTAGAGAATAATTTTTCTATTTCGGAGAGTAATTTGGAGACTTACAAAACTGAGACCACATAAATCTCACAACCCAATGATTTCACTTTTGGATATGTGCCCTAAAAAAAAAAAAATCCACATGCTCACAAGGGACATATACAAATGATATTTTTTGCAGTGTTGTTGAAATAGCAAACATTTGGAAGTGACTTCAGTGCCCCTTCAGTGTACAGTGAAGAAGCTCTTCGTGTACTGCTCACATATTCTTCATCTTGAAAACCTTTTGACTTTCAGAAACTCATTCCCTCCCCTCCCCTAACTAAACATACCCTTTACCAGTGTTGTCAATTTGAATCCTAATCCATCAGAGCAGATATTTTGAAAAGATACTAATGTTACAAATTAGCTACAAAACTACAAAACAAGTCTCCTGAAGCCCTTTCAATAGACTCTCCTTTCCTCTTTTTTCACTATTACCAAAAACCACTCTGGGGTGAAACTATAATATACCTATAACTATAGCCTATATATGTAAAATATATATGTATATAATAATTTGTAAACTCTATAATTTATTTAACATGTATTATATGTAACTGTTAATAAATTCAAAAGAAAAAGCCAAAAAATCAAAAGAACATTCCACGAACATTTTCTCATACACTTATCTCACATTCTTCTACTGTGCTTAAAGATAACCTTACTTTGGATTTAGAATAACTACACCAAAAGGTCATTTTGCAAAATGCTTTGTATTTTACTGAAATTCTCTGAAATATATTCATTTGCTAAGGTATGTGGGGCTTCCTGATGGCTCCGTGCATAAAGAATCCACCTGCAATGAAGGTTTCACAGGAAATGTGGGCTCGATCTCTGAGTCAGAAAGATCCCCTGGAAGAGGAAATGATAACCCATTCCAGTATTCTTGCCTAGACAATCCCATGGTCATAGGAGCCTGGCAGGCTACAGTCCAAAGGGCTGCAAAGTGTGGGACACAGCTAGGCAATTAAGCATACAAGCACTAGGGTATGTGGATATTGTAAGGGAACATTTACCTGTTAGATGTGCACTTGACATTCATCTTTAAAATTTTAGCTATCAAAAATAATGTTGCATTTTCTCAGAATACAAGAAACAAGAATTATCATTTGCCATTTATTCACTCCATGATTAGTTGGTAGAATCTGGCTTTATTTTGGTTGCTTTTTTACTTCCTAGAATTTGGATATTTAATATAAGTAACCTCAGGGCTAGCTGCTTTCCATATATTATCTAAATCAGTGCTTAGAACAGCATTATGAGACAAGCATAGCTATCAGTATCTTTGCTGGGTAGAAATGGAGACTTTTAAGAAATTAAAGACTTTTCCTAAGATAATAAATGAGTTAGAATTTGAGCCCATGTTTTCTGATTCCAAAGCCCATTGGTTGGGAAACTTACAAAGATGTCAAGATTATGGCTTGAATCTCTTGCCTTTGCTTCCCACATATAACTGCAATAAGTAAAATATTAAACAAGATCATGTAAAAGTGATAATCAAAAAAAGTCAAATCTTTCTGTGGGCCAGACATAGAACAGAAATAGAAAATGAGCTGCAGTGCAACAGTTGGTTTTTGGAATACGAGACAAGCATTTCTCTCTCTGTAAGGTAACTAGGGGGCCACACTTGCACCATAAAGGGTGAAAAACAGTGCTATGTTTACTGATTAAAATCTGAGTGTAAGATAACCGGAAGGTGAATAACCATCTCTCTCCCTGGAGCTGTGGTTTACATAGACTGCTCAGGAGGGAGGCCCCAGGCATCAGGTACAATGTGGCAGTCAGCACCTGGGACAATTGCTTTTTGACATGGTGGCTAGATAAGGTACACCCATTATCAGAGATTCTGAGCTGGGAATGGAGAGGGTGCAGGGCCAACTCTATGACTATAAGAGTGAAGTGAGGCTAACGAACAAAGAGAAATTTAAAGAATTTTTAAAAATCCCTCTCACTCAAGTCGAGCCTGAAAACCAAAATTCCAAGACATGTAAAATCATAAAAAGAGACTGTGAGGAAAATTTTTTACAAAATCAGTCAATGAAGTCATTCCAGAGGCATGAAAATAATAGATCAATTTCAGAATTTCAAAATAAGCATGTTAGAAGCCTTGAAGAGATGAAGCTAGAAATATCATCAATAAAATTTACAAGAAAGTTAGTAAAGATGAAACAATAAAAGTGGTATAAGAATTAATTAGAATTCCCAGTGGAGAAAATATAGTCAAAAGAATTCTGGAACGGATACAGTCAAAACAAGAATTAGTAAATTGGAAATAATCCACACACCCAAAAAATGAGTAATTCACACACAAAAAATCACAGCACAGAAAGATTATATTTTTAAAGATAACTTAAGAAATATGCATGGTATATTGTGAAGCTTCAACATATATATACTAAGATGTTCTAGAAAAAGAGATTAGAGCTAATGGTAAAAGAAGCCATATTTGAAATGAAAATTCTTAAAATTTCCACAATTTAAGAAAGATGTTACTCCTAAGATCAAAGCGTCTAGAAAAATGAACAATGACTATGCTTTCTACCTCATAAGGAGGATAATAAAAACCATACGGTCACTCTCTATGAAAGTCTTTGAGGACTCTATCTCAGAGATGATAGAATCTAATTCTGTAGATTCTGTCCTATATTTTGATAGAATAATTCATCTTAAAAAACAAATTGATGAAGGTAATTGAAATAACACAGCCAATATGGTATTCATCTTCCATACAGAAGGCATAAATTCACTGCAACAGATGTCTACTGCTACCAGTTTGTATAGAACAAACCCTGATATTTAGTGACCATGAGATTTAAGGAAGTAAGTCAAAGAGTGTCATAACCCTAGCATATGTCCAGGCCACTCGGTCACTCTGTCCAGAGAGCTCACAAGTGCAAACACGCTCACACACATACACATACACTCTGTGTGTGTGTGTGTGTGATATAGTAATCCAACCACTTTTAATCTAATGTGATACAGTAATATAAGGAAAAGACAGTTAATCACAAATATGTTTTATATGGGAATCAGAGAGATAACTGCATATTAATTTGTGAACATATTTCCATTTTACCTATTAATATAATACAAATTTTTAACATCTGTGGAAAAATGGACTTATATAAGAAAATATATACCTTCTTAAAATCATGGTTTAAAAATAATGCTATCGAAGATTGTAAAAGGTTTTAAAATATGCCTTCACCTCAGTAACCAATCAATAAGTGAATACGAATAGAAAAGGCTGAAGATAGTAGCTTAAGATTAAATGTTAGCAAAACTTAGCAGTACATCTTCCTATCCTTTGTTTATCACAATTCATGTACTTCCATTAGAGGGAACCCCATTCTTTGTAGTCCCTCCCCAAAGCAAGGCTAACTTCCTGAGTTGTTGTTAGAGATTCTAAAAGGAGAATAATAAAGTTCTCTTTAATTTTTGGCCTCAGAATGGTTGAAAAGGAATAGGTAAGCTTTAAACTTTTATTTTTTTTACAATCTTCTTAGCAAAGGGAGACATTTTCTAGGGCTTCAGTCATATCTTAACTTTATTTACTGAGACATGTTAAAAGAAAAACTCAATTTACATCTCCTGTTTTGACCATTTATATAAAGATCATAACAAATGGCATTGTTTACTAATCACACATTGGGAGATTCTGATGAGAAGGTAATTTTAAAAACCTCAAAACGCTCAGGAAAATAAACATTTCAACATTTCCTCTTAAAAAAAAAAAAGGTTTTCACTTTGCAACACTAATAAACAGTGAAAAACTGTATATTAGGCAAAAAAAAAAAAAGAATGAATGTAACAGGTGATGGACATAATGAACTTGTTCTCTTAGAAAGGGATTTGTCAGTCATGTTTTGCAATTGTTGAAAGAAGCTTGTATCAAATCATAAGAATAGCTCAAAAATAATTATCCTCAGAGTTTTTGTATAAAAGTCAAGACTATGACTTAGTTCTGCAACAGTTGAAAGTTTTCCAGAAATCTTTAGAAAAGAAGAGCAAGGTAATGCTTCAAAGTTGCCCTCTAAGTAAAAACATATTTGTTCTTTCTTAAAAGCTTTCCTCCTTTTAATGTAAAGTTTTATAGCTTCACAATTACTCCTATATATATATATATTTTTAATTTAGCAAACAGAAACCATAAATCTCAAAATATAAGGAGTTTAGGAAATTTTATTTTTAAAATAATTTTTCAAAATTTGTATTGCAGAGGAACTATTTAAAAAGTATAAATGAACATGAAGCACAATTACAATACAGAACTCTGTATTCTATTAAATCAACAATACAGAAGACCCATTTTCCCCCTCATTCATTTGGTAACATCTAATGCAGTCAGCTTGCTCATAAAATTGCTTTATAAACAACGTCAACAATAACAATAATATTTTGGCACTATAAAAATTATAATACTGACTTTGCAGATTTTGCAGAAGACTCTCTTCTATAACATTCTGGGAGTACTCCCTGTAGACTCTGATTTTTATTTTTTTGTTTAACAAAAGCACATTTAAAACAGGATTTTAAATGTGGCTAAACTATGAATTAAGCACAATTTACAGTGAGGTATTTTTTTTTCCCCCCAGAAAAAGCAAGCTTACTAACTTCCAGTATATTTGCACTGATATTAAAAATTCCTCAGCATTGTTTCATGATAATTTAAAAAAAAAAAAAACTGCAAAGTTTCTGCCATGAAATGTGAGCAAACCAGGCAAAAAGAAACAAAAGAAGTTTGCACGTTGCTTCTCAAAAGAAGCTTACAAAATCTTTTGCCGGGAATAACAGGCATAAACTATAAGGAGTCAACTGTTGGAATCATAACACACTTACTTTTTAATATGTAAAGATGCACTTTCCCCCCCATTTTAGATTAAAAATCAGAGGACAGCCCAGTGAGTCTCACTGGCAGTCAGATAACACACAGGCCCTGACCCTTTAACTCGCTGGAATTCTCACACAAAGCTCTCTTCACACAGACTGTGCCATATATTCCTGAGATAAGGTGGCAAAACATGAAGCCGGGGAGAAGTGCCACAAAGTTGGACTAAATGAAATGTTTACATGTATTCTGTCACACCACGGTTCCTTCATTACCTATTCCACACATGCTTTGCCTAAAACAATATTTATTCAGGTTGAAGAGAAGCATGATTTAAACAAAAGGACAATTTTAAGAAACAGGACAAGCAAGACAATACAAATCGTGTATTTCTCTGTGAGCACTGCCAAGTTTAATGTGAGATCAAGCAGAAACAAAACCAGATCGCCTACGAACTTTTAAGAAATGCTCCTGCTATATTTTTCCCTCAAAGGACAAACGATCTCTTGTTTTACAGCATAAAAAGTATATTTTAAATAGTATCTTAAATCTGCACTCACCATGAGAAAGCAACGGTTGCGCAGCGTTAAAGTGTGCTATTTTCTGCCCCTGTTCCATTTCAGTTTTGCCTATAGTTGTCCAACACCCAATAGCCCAGAGCTGCCACCCAGAGGCCCCTTCCACGAGCTGGCTTATTTGCCTGTCAATCTGAGTCTCGGCTTCTGTATTATGCGGCTGTGCACTTTGCTGAAGTTCTAATATAATTTCCATACGCTTCCCACCGCCTGAAGTAGGTAATTTGTTCTTTCAGTTCAATAAATACTCAAATCACTTTTCGGGTAACTCTCTGAGCTCAGGCTTTAAGTTGTTCACCTTCAAGTGAGAGAGTTCTTGGTAAGAAGTGGGTGGAGAGAAGTTAAGCTCACTACAGGGAACTCAAATGTAATCAGAACGCAGAGAAACTTCCTCTCTTTTTTTCCTTCCTTGCCAGTCTGAGCTGCTAGTGCCTCTTTCACAGAACTTAGGAATGTAAAGGGAGGACGCAAAGAGGCCCCTCCAGACAAGCCTTTCTCAATCAATTAGCTTGCAGCCATTACTTGTGACCTTAGGTCACACAGCATAAGTGTGTGGGGTGTGCCTTCGGGGGTCCCAAGTCTATTTATTACAGCTAAGATAACCAAAACCAAGCAGACACTACTATCTAGAAATACTTTTAAGAAAAAAATATGCTCAAGAAATGAAATAGACTAAAGGAAAATAAATATTCCAAGTTTCTTTTTTCAGGAACAACTCATAATTCAGTCAAAGATTTTTTTTTTTCTATTAAGAAGTCCAAGACAATGTATTTTTTCCATGTTGGGTCAAATTTTATAACAAAGCAAAGAAGTATTTCTTTTATATTAAATTCCAAGCTGGGAATATAGAAATGACAAAATAACTTATGCATTGTATAGTCACAGATATCACTTAATAACTTTGGTTCTTAGGTTTTGTTTTAGCTTCATTCTCTTTAAAGATACTGACTTATTATATCTAATCGCAAAGTTAAACAACTATAAACAAAGTTCTCTAAGCTTAGGGAAATTGAAATCATACCACTTTGGGAGATAAGAATAGTTACTTTAAACTCTTTCAATATTACATATTATCTTAATGTCACGATTTCTCTTATTCTCATAACTACTTTAATTAAATTTTGTTTTGTTCTCTAGTTAAGACAAATACTTCCTCTCTTTAAAATACACATAAAAATGAGAGTTCAAAATTGCAGAAAACAAGTGAAACACTAAACAGAAAAGTAACCTTTTAAAACTGCAGATTTCTTTGAACTTCATACATTGTTTGCATATTCCTCAAAGAAAAACACTTTAAAAATAATAGCCACCATCATCATCAATAAGATAATGACACAAAAATATGATGGAATTTTATTTCAAATCAAATTTATGCTTTTGAATACTCGAATCCAATTAAAGGGTTGTATAGCATTTTATAGCAATTATATAGACAATGACCAGCCCCCCAGTGCATGCATGCCTGCTCAGTTGCTTCAGTCATGTCGGACTCTGCGACCCTAGGGCCTAGCCAGCCAGGCTCCTCTATCCATGGGATTCTCCAGGCAAAAATACTGGAGTGGGTTTTCATGCCCTCTACCCACATTTCCTGCGGCTCCTGCATTGCAGGTGGATTCTTTTACTGCTGAGCCACAAGGGAAGCCTAAGCACCTCCCTAGCCATCATTAAAACAATGAATCTGCCACATCCACATTTCTCTCACCCTATTTACTTGGGGAAGCCACAGAACATCATCTGGTACAACTTCCTATAGGAATGGTAATATCACATCTGGATGCTGAACTTGGCATTTCAATCCCATTAACCTTTAGCTGGCCAATGGCATTATCTTCAAACTGGACATTATCTTACTAAAATAAGACAAATCAAAAATCCAAGAACGAATAAAGCAGGTGAGAGAAATAGGATCAGATAATAGTATCTAGTGGATAGGATCAATTTTGGAAAATGTGGTAATAGAGAATTTAGTAATTAAGGTGTTAAAATTAATTATGAATGGAGGTTAGGGCAGAAATGAATTTCCATTTTTTTTCCAATGTTCAATAGGAGTCATTGATAGATTTAATTTAACATTGCCTCTAAGTTAAAAAAAAATCAGTTAATACCAATATCAAATCACTATGCTGTATCCCTAAAACTAATAGAATGTTATATGTCAAATATATCTCAAAAAAAAAAAATCAAACTTCCCCTTAAAACTTTTCCCCTGTAGTAACAATAAAAAATAAAACTAAATTTAAAAGTTAGATAATAATAGAAATAACAATGACAGTAATAATAAAGTCTTGGCACATTTTAGTGATTCAGTTGTAAAAATTTTATATATTGAAACCACATATTATTCCAAAGTATTTGAGTATATGTAGGCAATAGAGATGCGGAAAATAAAAAATTCTAACTACTAAAAAAAAAAAAGAATTATTAATTATTGCTTAAAAGGTGCCTAGTCATCAGAAATTCCATGATTTAATACCACCCTATAATTCTATATTCCATTTTCATCTGTTATAAAGAACAAGTTTTGTTTTTTTGTTCTCTTATTAAAAACTAACAACTAGCTCCTAATAGTCAACGAGGTCACCAGTCTTAAACATTAGAAGTTTATAGTCATCATCCCAAGGATCTGGCTTCTTCTGCAGCAATTTCAGCATGCTAAAAACAAAAGATTTTATGATAAGTGCAGAAGGGTTGCTAATAACCTACATAAAACAAAATATACACCACCATTTAAAAGAACTTTAGTGAATTCATAGTCTAGGATATTTTCTTATGGCCAGTTGGCTAAAACAAACATAGACATATTTTAATTACAAACAGATTATGAAAAGAATCCACTTTGCGAAATGTGGTCTCTTTCATCAAAAAGATTACTACCAGGATAGCATTGGAAATAGTTTGTCAATTTGTTCCCCCCATCAGTTCCATCTAAGTTTTATAGAGAAAAAGTCTACTATATAGGCCATGGTAATTTAAACAAAAACTCTAGATAATTTTTTCTAAATTCAACTAATTTGAAAAGAGATTTAATAGTTTAGTAGCTTTACCACCAGATATTTGTATTTACAGATATGAAGTTAGAATACATAACAAAAATAAAAATAATTTTAAATTATCTTTCAGTTAATTAAAAAGACATTCAAAATGATAATAGTATGATATTTCTATATGAAGTTATAAGGAAAATTTCTAAGCATTGTATAATAATGACAAAATATTAGTGACATTTTCCCATAATAATTTTAGTCTATATCTATACATTTTTCCCTGCAATGCTTTGGAAGGTAGTCACTTTTGGATACAGGAACAGATGAACTAAAATGAAAGGCTTTAAAAATGTTACTATCAAATTGCCAGTTTTCTATAACACCTGCCATAATAAGTTGATTTCAACCAATTTTCTTCTGAAACATCTACACAAAAAAACACATCTTATAACAACCCTAAAAACTAAGTTTAAAGAGACAAGTTATTTACCATTGTTCTAAAGCTAATGCTATTGGACTAAGAAAAAAAACATTGGGTGGTCTATGCACATAGACAGACTAGTCCTAGTCATCTATCTGAAAGTCAAGAAAGTATTTCAACATTTCTTGATAAACTGTATTCTGATTAATGGATCCTCTCCCCCTGCCAAAACGTGGATTGTCGTGATTTTATTGGGTATCAATAGAAAGTGCTGCTTCTTGGGATAAATAAAGGCATATCCTCACAGTACCATCTTTTCCTATTGTGACATTAGTATTTGAAAATTGGAAGGGAGAGAGAGAAGATTACCATGTGACATCTTATACCCTAAAATTTGGTTAAAGCAATGTAGATGGTAGCAGAAGTAGGAAGATAGTGGAGAAAGGCACATGTTAGGAATTGCAGCTTTTCCTGCTTATGAAACCACAAGGTTTGAAATAGAGGAGACAGTCTTTACTTTTTAGAGAGTGAAAGTACACTCCATGTATGCTTCTTGGAGATCTGCACATTGAGCTGTCAACCAGCAGGGGTGACAAGAAGGGGATTTCACCAGCAAGAAATGGATGGTAAGAAAACAACATGTGTCATCACATGATATTGGATGTACACATGATATTGGATAAGCTAATTTAATGTTAAACAAATAGAAAACAAATATAAAGTGTATAAAAATATGATGGAGAAATATATCAAAATAAAATATATAAATATATATTTTAGAATATGATGGAGAAAATGGGAAAAGAACATTACCAAAAGAAGGGCAATAACTGAACATATCCTATATTAAAAAAGGAATTTTAAGCAAAATTCTTGAAGACATGATCTCAATCCCTATAATGTAAGAAGGAAGTGGCTTAAAATAAAAATAAAGAAAATACAATGGAAATGCACATTTTAAAAAAGAAAAGAGAATAGTAGATATTAAGAAAAAAAGTGAAGTGAAAATAAGAAATGACACTCCAAGGACTTCCCAGATGGCCCAGTGTTTAATACTCCATGCTCCCAAGACAAGAAGCTGGGATTTGATCCCTGGTCAGGGAACTAGATCGCATGTGCCGAAATTAGGAGTTCACATGCTGCAACTAAAGAGGCTGCTTGCCACAACGAAGACCAGCTGAGCCAAAGAAATAAATATTAAAAAAAAAAAAAGACTCTCCAAAAAAGTCACTGAAATAAGGATGACAAATTTAAAAAAAAATAGAGAGACAAGTTTGAAATTTAAAGCAACAGTGTAGGTGAGCTCACTGAAAGAAATCCTAAAATAATCGATTCCACTCATTTTATCTAAGATGTCATAAAACATAAGGAAAAATTGAGAGAATGCTATGAAAAAGGGAAAATGCCTATAAGAATATGAAAAATTTCAACATAATGCATACAAACTCTGCCGTATTCTTTGAAAGAAACAAACACCTTGATGAAAAATATAAAAGGAACAGATAATTCAAAGAAGAGATAAAAGAAATAAAAACTAAAGTAATATTGAAATATAGTACACGATTTCCTATTGTTTGACAATTTTAAAAGTAATATTCTAAGTGGGTTATTCTATGCTTATGAATATATAAATTGGAGCAAGCTTTGTGGAAAGCAACTAGCTTACAGGCAAAAAGACTCCTGCATTTTTTCTTTTTATTTATCTATTTATTAAACAGATATTTCTCCATCACTTACTATGTGCCAGGCCTTGTTTGAGGCAGTGCAGATAAAGTATTTAACAAAATAGAATCTCTATTCTCATTTAGCTCAGACTCTAGGGGGTAAAGGGAGAAAAGAAACAAGTGAACATAGCATATTAGGTACTGCTGCACACTAAGATGAAAGCAACGTGGGCCAAAGGGATAATGAATGAATTTGGAGACAGTGGACATTATACGTTATATCGGTGCTCAGAGAAATATATCTCTGGTATGATAGTGTTAGAGCAGTAACTGAAGCACTGCGTGGAGGTCTACCATGATAACATATAGGAGACAACACTTCCAGAGAGGAATCTGCCAGTGAACAGGCTCTGAGCTGGGGAAGGAGTCTCTGTAACACTGAATTAAGAAAGGGCTAAGTCAATGATTCTTTCGTAAAAAAGGCAGACTCTTTTGTTAAGAAACTCCTCAGTGAGGCAAACCAACATTTATATATAAAGTTGTTTATATTGTCTACGAAACTGAGAATGAGTATAACAATTTGTGTTATACAGCCATTTAAAATCATTCTTTTAGGACTTATTATTATTGCCGAGTCACAAAATATGAACCTTAGGTAAAAAAGAGCAGAAATGAAAAAACAAGCTCCAGGTAATATGTGATTCTAATTTTGTAAAGTGAGTGTCCTTCAATATAGAAAAAGGATAAGGTATTAAAATGTTGACAGCTACGGTCGTTTCTGTAGGGCAGAGTCATGGATTGCTTCATTTTTTACTTTTTTTTTTCCTAAATTTCTTTAACTACATTTTCTTTATAACAGAAAAATATTCATTAAGTAAAAGGAGAGGCAGGCATTACTAACTTACGTATACTCTTAATTCCAGCATTCTCTTTATTACAACCCTTGAAGTTTTCAACTTATTTGATTATTTACACTCTGAAATACAATCAGTTAGTACTTTTTGAAAATTAAATGAAAGTTACTCTTACTCTTCCATCTCACTGCTTCTACTCTGTTACTTAACTCTATAGGAAAAAAATAAATAAAGTATTTTAAATGGAGATCAGTGGAGAAGTAATTCCAGAAAGAATGAAGAGATGGAGCCATAGCATAAACAACCAAGTTATGGATGTGACTGGTGATAGAAGCAAGGTCTGATACTGTAAAGAGAAATATTGCATAAGAACCTGGAATGTTAGGTCCATGAATCAAGGCAAATTGGAAGTGGTCAAACAGGAGATGGCAAGAGTAAACGTCACATTCTAGGAATCAGCGAACTAAAATGGAGTGGAATCGGTGAATTTAACTCAGATGACCATTATATCTACTATTGTACCAAAATCAGATAGATTATATTTTTGTAGCCAAAGACAGAGAAGCTCTAAACAGTCACCAAATCAAGAGCGGGAGCTGACTGTGGCTCAGATCATGAACTCCTTATTGCCAAATTCAGACTTAAATTGAAGAAAGTAGGGAAAATCACTAGACCGTTCAGTTATGACCTAACTCAGTTCAGTTCAGTTGCTCAGTCACATCCGACTCCTTGCAACCCCATGAATCGCAGCAGGCCAGGCCTCCCTGTCCATCACCAACTCCCGGAGTTCACTCAGACTCACGTCCATCCAGTCAGTGATGCCATCCAGCCATCTCATCCTCGGTCGTCCCCTTCTCCTCCTGCCCCCAATCCCTCCCACCATCAGAGTCTTTTCCAATGAGTCAACTCTTCGCATGAGGTGGCCAAAGTACTGGAGTTTCAGCTTCAGCATCATTCCCTCCAAAGAAATCCCAGGGCTGATCTCCTTCAGAATGGACTGATTGGATCTCCTTGCAGTTCAAGGGACTCTCAAGAGTCTTCTCCAACACCACAGTTCAAAAGCATCAATTCTTTGGTGCTCACCCTTCTTGACAGTCCAACTCTCACATCCATACATGTCCACTGGAAAAACCATAGCCTTGACTAGATGGATCTTCGTCGGCAAAGTAATGTCTCTGCTTTTGAATATACTATCTAGGTTGGTCATAATTTTTCTTTCAAGGAGTAAGCATCTTTTAATTTCATGGCTGCAGTCACCATCTGCAGTGATTTTGGAGCCCCAAAAAATAAAGTCTGACAGTGTTTCCACTGTTTCCCCATCTATTTCCCATGAAGTGATGGGACCAGATGTCATGATCTTCGTTTTCTGAATGTTGAGCTGTAAGCCAACTTTTTCACTCTCCACTTTCACTTTCATCAAGAGGTGAAATTTCCTCTTCACTTTCTGCCATAACGGTGGTGTCATCTGCATATCTGAAGTCACTGATATTTCTCCTGGCAATATTGATTCCAGCTTGCGTTTCTTCCAGCCCAGAGTTTCTTATGATGTACTCTGCATATAAGGTAAATAAGCAGGGTGACAATATACAGCCTTGACGTACTCCTTTCCCTATTTGGAAGCAGTCTGTTGTTCCATGTCCAGTTATAACTGTTGCTTCCTGACCTGCATACAGATTTCTCAAGAGGCAAGTCAGGTGGTCTGGTATTCCCATCTCTTTCAGAATTTTCCACAGTTTATTGTGATCCACACAGTCAAAGGCTTTAGCACAGTCAATAAAGTAGAAATAGATGTTTTTCTAGAACACTCTTGCTTTTTCCATGATCCAGCCAAATCCCTCACAACTATACAGTGGAAGTGAGAAACAGATTTAAGGGATGAGATCTGATAGAGTGCCTGATGAACTATGGACAGAGGTTCGTGACATTGTACAGGAGAGAGTTATTAAGACCATCCCCAGTGAGAGATAAGAAAGCTTTCCTCAGTGATCAATGCAAAGAAACAGAGGACAATAGAATGGGAAAGACTAGAGATCTCTTTAAGAAAATTAGAGATACCAAGGGAACATTTCATCCAAAGATGGGCTCAATAAAGGACAGAAATGGTATGGACCTAACAGAAGCAGAAGATATTAAGAAGAGGTGGCAAGAATACACAGAAGAACTGTACAAAAAAGATCTTCATGACCCAGATAATCACGTTGGTGTGATCACTCACTTAGAGCCAGACATCCTGGAATGTAAAGCCAAGTGGGCCTTAGGAAGCATAGCTACAGACAAAGCTAGTGGAGGTGATGGAATTCCAGTTGAGCTCTTTCAAATCCTAAAAGATGATGCTGTGAAAGTGCTGCACCCAATATGTCAGCAAATCAGGAAAACTCAGCAGTGGCCACAGGACTGGAAAAGGTCAGTTTTCATTCCAATCCCACAGAAAGGCAATGCCAAAGAATGCTCAAACTACCACACAATTGCACTCATCTCACATGCTAGTAAAGTAATGCTCTAAACTCTCCAAGTCAGGGTTCAACAATACATGAACCGTGAAATAACAGATGTTCAAACTGGTTTTAGAAAAGGCAGAGTAACTAGAGATCAATTTGCCAACATCCACTGGATCATGGAAAAAGCAAGAGAGTTCCAGAAAAACATCTATTTCTGCTTTATTGACTATGCCAAAGCCTTTGACTGTGTGGATCATAATAAACTGTGGAAAATTCTGAAAGAGATGGAATACCAGACTACCTGACTTGTCCCTTGAGAAATCTGTATGCAGGTCAGGAAGCAACAGTTAGAACTGGACATGGAACCCCAGACTGGTTCCAAATAGGAAAGGAGTTCATCAAGGCTATATAATGTCACCCTGCTTATTTAACTTAAATGCAGATTACATCATGAGAAACGCTGAGCTGGAAGAAGCACAAGTTGGAATCAAGATTGCCGGGAGAAATATCAGTGACTGCAGATGACACCCCCCTTATGGCAGAAAGCAAAGAACTAACAGACCTCTTGATGAAAGTGAAAGAGGAGAGTGAAAACATTGGCTTAAAGCTCAACATTCATAGACGAAGATCATGATATCTGTTCCCGTCACTTCATGGCAAATAGATGCGGAAACAGCAGAAACAGTGGCAGACTTTATTTTGGGGGCTTCAAAATCACTGCAGATGGTAACTTTAGCCATGAAATTAAAAGATGCTTACTCCTTGGAAGAAAATGTATGACCAACCCAGACAGCATATTAAAAAAGCAAAGACATTGCTTTGTCAACAAAGTCCATCTAGTTAAGGCTGTGGTTTTTCCAGTGGTCATGTATGGATGTGAGAGTTGGACTATAACAAAAGCTGAGCACTGAAGAATTGATGCTTTTGAACTGTGGTGTTGGAGAAGACTCTTGAGAGTCCCTTGGACTGCAAGGAAACCCAACCAGTCTATCCTAAAGGAAATCAGTGCTGAATATTCCTGGAAGGACTTCATTCAGTGACAATTGTCTTCTCATAGCACCTACTACTTTGACACTTAATTAGATCTTCTTCCCAGACAATCTAAACTATGTCTCATGTCTAAGACCCACCATCTCTATATGGGTACCAAAGGATTGTGGGAGCAGCTGGAAAGCAAGAAGAAATGTTGCTATAGTTTAGGATGTGTGAAGCCAATGGGTGAGCAAGTAGGGACTTGAGTGATGTGGCTTGAAAAGAAAATTACAAGAAGAAAAAAGGGAGGAAGGAAAGAAAGAAGAAAGGGAGATAGGAAAGGACAGAGAAAGGAAGGATAGAAAGAAGGAAGAAGAAAAGAAAGATAGAAAGAAAACAGAACTCTACACAAATGGGTCATTAATGAAGAGAGAAAGAAAAAGGCATTGGAATACAAAAGCAAAATCTCAGGCTCAAGAATGAGTGCAGGTTGGTCAAAAGTAGCCAGTTCGATAACTTTTGTTGTTTCAAGAAAGATGTAAAAAATAAGTCTAGGTGCTATCATTGAAAGGTCTTGTTAAAACAAACAAACAAAAACAAAACAAAACAACAACAAAAATAAATAAAGCAAGTAAAGGAGGTCAAATATGGAGATTAGAAATAGGAAAAAAGGAGAGAATGCAACATGCAGAGAGACAGAGAGAGAGATGAACTGTACAATCTGAAAAAATAACTGACTAGAATGGGAAGAGAAAGCATGGCTCCAGAAGCAGTGATATCAAATGTGTATGTGTAAGTGTCTCTGTGTTGCTGTATCAGTGTCAGTGAGGCTTTAGAAGAGAATGTGCAAAGTAGTCTAACTAGACTGGAGATGATGGCAAATGGGGTTGAGAAAACTAGAGCGGTTAGAAAGTACGAGATTGATTCAGATCAAAGAAAATAGACTTACAAACTACAGGGGAATGGAGAGAAGTCGCAAATTGGGACAAATCGGGATGGTCTCATGCCTCACATGCCTGCGTGCGTGCTTAGCCGTTCAGTCGCGTCGGACCCTTTGCCACCCCATGGACTGTAGCTCGCCAGGCTCCTCTGTCCATTGGATTGCCCAGGCAAGAATACTGGAGTGGGTTGCCATTTCCTCCTCCAGGGGATCTTCCTGACCCAGGGATCCAACCCACAACTCTTACATCTATCTGCAGTGGCAGGCAGGTTCTTTACCACTAGCGCCACTGGGGTGGGGGTGGGGGGAGAAGCTTAGTGAGAGGTAAAAGCTGAAGCCGGATCCTGTGGGAAACCGAGTAGTGGGCAAGTGCCGAGGTCTTCAAGGGAGGGTCTTCTGAGTGGCCAGGACTGAACTGCTGTCCTTCTATTCAGATTGTCTGGGATCACACTTGGGATCCGGAGCGGTCCCCGTGCACCCTCAGGTCGGTAGGATCCATCCAGTCAAATCACTACTCTAGCTCACACAGCTACGTCTGCCTGGGCCCCAGAAACAGACCTAGGATACTAGAGCAGTAACAAGTTCAGGGGAAAAAAATAGAAACTGTAGGCAGATGTACTCTAGTATATTAAGACCCATGCAGGGTGGCAGTGCTCAGGCACGGACTAGAATCGAGTTGCTATGGAGACAGAGGAATGTCTTTGAGATAAAGTGAGGCTTTCATGAGCAGGTCATGAAGAGCAACTTGAGGGTGTGAAAATGCCAGCCTACCTGAACTTCTTTCTCTGTAGCTTTTCTTGGTTCCTCCTTCTCCTACAGTACCAAGATATTAATTCTAATATGGGTGAAATACTATATCTGCAAACGCTTACATATATATACATATATAAAACACATGAAGATTACATTCATATATTTTTATTTATAACTACTCTCAGCCTTCAGACTCAGATATTTGGGACTATCCAGGGGAAATTCTGAGTCAGGGGATACTGTCAAGTGTGGCAAGCCTACCAGAATTAAGGGTGCTAAATTCAAGTTAATATTATACACCACTGGCTCTAAAACCATTGTTATACTGTACCTGAAGCTCTGGTTGCTGTTATTAAAATGTAGACTATTGATTTTGATAATCCTGAAGAGTTAATCTTTGGCAACATACTACTATCGTGAGGTCTCTGAGCCTATACCCCAGTGATCAGACCTAAACTTCCAATTAGGAAAGGATATGATGGGCTGTTGAACACAAAGGCAGATAAATTTCTGTGATTCTGGTTTTAAAACTTTCAGTAAAGGGCTGTTTTTAGATCCTAACCGCTATTTAATTAGATTGCGGAGTTGTTGCCATGTTTGTCATTTTGTCCCCAATTCTTAGCTAAATTAATTAACTTTGAGACTTTTAATGAAAGGAAATTGGTTCTAACTATGGCATATGCTCAAAAAGTTATGTAAATCTCTGAGCTAAAGCACTTTAGAATATACTATTTAGCTCACACATTGTAAAGTTTATTCTTTTCCTGCTTTCTTTTTTTCAGAAAACAAAGCTCAAGAAGAAATAGTCAAACATGGCAGGATACTTGTAAATACAGAGAACTATAAAGACCTGCTATGAGGCGCTATCTTTTTTCTTTAACACAGGTCAAAAAGAGAACACATTAGTGTGTTGAACTCCAGTGGGAGCCATGAACAGTATCTCGACTCTTCCCTTCTACTGGCTAGATATGTGCTGACCTAATAAACTGTGTATTATAAGAGTACAAAACAGTGGTATATAATGAGTCCAAATCTGTATAAATTTCTCTCAAGAACATGATATTAGGATGGCTAACCTTAAAGATAGAAGTTCTGAGTATATTTTTAAAGGAAGAAGGAAAGTATAAGAAGTGGACAAAACATTGGTCCAGGCATAAAGATTTACGTAAATGTGAAAATGAACATTTAGGGAAAGAAATGACGAGGAAAATCACCCAGAGACTCCCGTTGAGTGGTTCCTTTATACCTTGCATCCCAATAGCCTTTCTTACCCTGCAAGAGGCACAGCACCTGGAACTGAGGCAGCAGCCAATCTGTTGCTCACACTCATGTCTTTTCTCCGATTATCTCCAGTGTTCGGAGAGCCTTGCTGCCACAATTTCTCTGTTTCAAATAGCTTTGTTCCTTCTTTCTTTTAAGATTCCACTGAAGTGTCACCTCCTCTGCCCACCCCCAGGCTCAACTGAATTCTTCTCCCCTAACTTCCAATCACATTTCGTGAGAGCCAGCATTGCCCTGACCACTTCCACTGAGCGGTAGATTTCCATCACTTTGCCACATATGCTTCATAACTATCTCTTCATTGCCTTCTCTCATCTTTTCTCATCACCTCTGCTTTGGATCTGGTCATTTTCATCTACTGCTCACCTGGTCTCTTACAAGGGACACCTAATTGATCTTCTAGCTTCTCTTCATCCTTCCAATAATCAAAATTCTGCCAGAATTTTCCTCCTGATGGACCATGCCACTTTTTTTTTTTTTTGCTTTAAGCCCATTTTTCTTCATTTCAAAAATAATAAACACCTGTACTTCTTTACATAGCAAACATGTATTTATCATAATCTGATTCCAGTATTTACAGTCTCATGACCCTATACTCTTCCACCCTTAATCTGTGCTCGAGCATATTAAATATCTTGCCATCCAAATCAATCCATGCTCTGTAACATTATGTGTCTTGTGTTGAGGCAGTCGTTTCTAAAAAAATGCCTTTTCCTTGTTCAGTTCTCCATAAAACTCCAGTTCACCTCCCAAGACCCTGTTCAGGTTGTACTTCATAAATCCTCTCCATCTCTGTCAAGTGCAGCTATTTGCTACGGGTCTGTAAGACCACAGCATTTTGCTCATATTTCTAATTTAGCACTTACAATATCATATTTCAGTTGTTGATTTTTATTTCTGCTTTTGGATTTATGTCTTACACCAAGTAAATGTTGTGCTTTTGTTTCTTTTCTATGCCAATAGATGATGAGCTCATGGAGAGCAATAAAACTGATATATTGGTTCTTTATTTCCAAAGCTTACCACAATGCCCAACACTAAGTATATAATCAACAGATTATTGGAATAGGAAAATAAAGGGTAATAAAGGCAAGGAAAGGAGCAGGATCCATGTGATTGGAGATAGCAGCTTCCCCAGTGGCTCAGCCTGCTGTGAAGGAGATACAGGAGACTCAGGTTTGAACCCTGGGTCAGGAAGATCCTGTGGAGGAGGAAATGGCAATTCAGGAGGAAGAAATTGCAAACCCCACAAGTATTCTTGCGAGGACAATCCCATGGGCAGAGGAGTTTGGCAGGCTACAGTCCATAGCTTTGCAAAGAGTCGGACACAACCGAGCACATCAACTCATTTGTTTTCTTTTTTCCCACTGCGTAATAAGAGGAGAGGAATACATAAAAACACTCTTAAAATTCTATATCTGAGAAAGCTCCAACGCTTCTGAAAGTGAGCATACTTCATATGGCAGGGATAGAATTATGAGAAATAAAAACTATCTTATGAATTAAAGTATGCCCATTTCTAGAAGGTGAAACAAATGTCTTCCTACATCTTCCTTCTTCAGTATTCATCACACAGCACAAAGGAGAAAAAGAAACGCTAATACAAACTGCGTTTGTTTCTTGTGGCTGCTGTAACACATTCCTACAAACTTAGTGGCTGAAAAAAAAATTATTTTCTTACAGTTCTGAATGCCAGAAGTTTAGCATCAGTTTCATGGGCTGAAATCAATCTTTTTGGTAGAACCATGTTCTCTTTGCAGGTTCTGGAGAAGAATCCCTTCCTTGCTTCTTCTAGTTTCTGATGACTTCTATATTTCTTGGCAATTCCTGTCTTATTGTCATATCACTCCAGTCTCTGCCTCTATCTTCATGTTGCCTTCTCTGTTGTGTGTATTAAATCTCCCTTTGCCTCCTTCTTACAAGAACTGTTGTGACGCACTTAGGGCCTATATTGATAATCCAAGATAGTCTTCTCATCTCCATGTCTTTAACTTAACTACATCTGTAAAGGCTCTTTCACCAATAAGGTAACATTCACAGATTCTGGGAACAAAGACATGGACATATTTTTTTGGAAGCCATTACCAATCTACCACACAAACCCAAATATTTTCTAAAACTAGGGATTTTTATAACTCTAAATCACAATATACAAATGCAGAAAGTGGGTATAATAATGGAATTGTATTTAACAGAATAAATTAAAGACAAACAGCATATAATAATCACAAATAACAAACATACCTACACAAAAATTTTCAGGAAAAGCTCAGACATTGGAATATCCAGGTATTGTCAAACGTGGGGTTGAGGCTACGAGTTGAAAAGAGACAGACTATTTGAAAAATGGTAAGAGGAACATTTAGGCACCTATTTATGATCACACAACCACTGTAAAGGAATGAGAGGATTAAATTCTCATTTCTAAAGGAAATAAATGGTGTCTGGAGAAATTGAACTAGAATGGCCTAAACTATAATATAAAAGGCAGCCAAGACACTTGGTACCAAAATGCAAAAGGTTATAGGTTATATGAAAGTCTAAGCACACAGGGAAGTGTGAAACTTCAACCTTCCCCAGCTAAGTCCCAGGGGGTTTAAATGCTCAAAAGAACAATGCGAATTTTTCTCTTGAATAAATATCTTCCAAAAGAGAAATAACCTCCAATACAGATAATAATGTGCTGTCTTGCCCATCAAAAAAGGCAACTGCCAACCCAATGGATCAAAAGTGAAGTCTACCTGCTGACAGAAATCACTCCTGTGCACAAAATTCCAATTAAGTTTTCAACACCACTTTCAAAAATAAGATTGGAAAGTCAAGAACCATCACTGGGAACCCATCAAGGAAAAATTAGGAAACAACTGAAAGGAATGAAGGTACTCAGAATAGTGGATCTGCAGTGAGAAGAAGAAAATTTCATAGGAATGATAAACAATATCCACAAATATGAGGGGAAATATTGCCCTAGTGAAATAAAACAAGGCACAATAAAAAAAACATAAGAAGCAAACAATGAACAAAGCATAATTTAATCTATAAACATAACAAAGAAAATTTAGTAAAAATGTTAAAAAGATAATAATAAACTGAAAAAGAAAAATTAATACATAGAGGAGAGAAAAGACTTAAAAAAGTAGATTGTCAATGGAGATAATACTCACAAATGCTAATTCAGGAAATGGTGATTCAGTTTTCCTGGTGACTCAATGATAAAGAATCCACCTGCCAATACAGAAGAGATGGGTTTGATCCCTGATCCAGGAAGATCCCACATGCCAAGGAGCTGCTAACCCATGTGCCACAACCATTAAGCTTGTGCTCTAAGCCCGGGAGCCACAACTGCTGACCCCATGTGTCATGATTACTGAAGTCTGTGTGCCCTACAACCTGTGCTCCAGAACAAGAGAAGCCTCTGCAATGAGAAGCTTGCACACCGCATCTAGAGAGTAGCCCCTATTCACTGCAAGGAGACAAAAACCCACGTGGCCACAAAGTCGCAGCACTGCCCAAAATAAACAAATAAATAGATTAATGAACTAATCAAATTAAAAAAGAAATGGAGATGAGAAAAAAATGTCACTGAAGAAATGATTAGGGATATAACACAAGGAAATTTCTCATAATTGGTGGCATAAGTATTGTGACTAAAAAGATCTATCAAGTGTCCCAAGACAAGGAATGAATAAAAACCTACACTAAAACACATCTGATAAAATGTGTAACAACAGAAATAAAGAGAATATCTCAAAATTTTACTAGTGAGAAAGTAGGTGATATATAAAATATCAGGATCAAAATGACATTGATCATCTCAATACCATAAGAAACTGGAAGGTAATTTTAAAAATGCTTTTAAAGTTCTGAGTAAAAGTTATTTTAGGCCTATAATTCTATTCCCAGTCAAAGATTCAAGCAAGTATCAGGTAAAATAGATATTTCTCAACATACAAGCTTGTAAAATATTTATTACCTGTAGAATCTCTTTGAAAACATTACCAGAACATAAGTACCAGCATGGAAGGAAAAAAAAAAAAAAAAAAAACCTAGAAAAAGGAAGACATACTTTCTAGAAGGAAGAGGTTGTGACATCATAAAATGGAAACAAATTTCCAGGATGACAGTCAAAAAAGCCCCTGAATGACATATTTTTGCACATTGCTTTAGAGAACAGCTAGACAAGATAAACTGGAAGAACAGAGGGCCCAGGAAGAATTACATTTTTTAAAAAATATTTTTTAATGGCATAGATGATCTAACCCACTTGTTTACATAGAAAATTGAAGACAGGAGTGTTTTAGAAAGATTTTGAAGTTTTGAGACAGACGGCAAAACAAGAAAGGGATAAAGGAAGGAAGGGAGAGAGGGAATGAGGAAGGCAGATGGAGGAAACAGAAAAGTAAATCAAGCACTTATTAATTCAAGGGAAAGCAACAATCCTACAACGAAAGGAATATAATCATATCATATTTCCAGTCTCAAAGTTAAACACTATTTGTATAGTCTTCATACTTAAAAATTCAGATCTGGATTTAAACTATAATGGTGATATAGCTATACTTTTGTAAGAATAGAGCAAAAAATTACAGAGTTTTCAGAGAGCTTAAATTTTCAACTTTTGCAGTAAAAATCAAACAACAAGATACAAGCTGAGGAATCATGAGCAGGCCTATGTACATTATTCAAGAAACAGAGAAGTAAAATAAATGTAAAGAAGTTAAAAGTGACTTCCTTCCTGAATTGCTGCCAAATGGTTTGTTTCTTTAGATTTTTTTTAACTTTAAAATATTTGCATTTTAAATATGTGTGCATATATTTATTTGATAAAAATTTATTTTTAAAAGAAATATTTTTAATTTATTTTTAATTGAAGGATAATCACTTTGGAGAATTTTGTTGTTTTATGTCAAACCTCAATATGAATCATCCATGAAGTGAAGTGAAGTGAAGTGAAATCGCTCAGCTGTGTCCGACTCTTTGCGACCCCGTGTGCTGTAGCCTACCAGACTCCTCTGTCCACGGGATTCTCCAGGCAAGAGTACTGGAGTGGGTTGCAATAGGTATACATATATCCCCTCCCTTTAGAACCTCCCTCCCATTTCCCTCCCCATCGCACCCCTCTAGGTTGATACAGAGCCCCTGTTTGGGTTTCCTGAGACATACAGCAAATTCCCATCGGTTATCTATTTTACATATGGTAATGTAAGTTTCCAAGTTACTCTCTCCATACATCTCACCTCTTTCCTTTGCTTAGAATTATAACGAGTCAAATCAAATAGGCACATGTTCTGTACTCTCTTTAACATATTTCAACAAAAGTAACTATATTACTAATATAACTTTATTAAAGGAATGAATTTATGAATGTATGCTGTAGTAAAACATTCTGCTCTTTATAAAGAAATGAAATATTAGAAACAAAGGAATGTTTTTAAACTATCAAGTTGATAGTAAATATAGTTCTTGAAGGAATCTGTAGAGTAAACTTGATAAAGGAAATAGTTTATTTTTACAAAGGGAATATGCATTCCTAAAATTATTTATATTATTTTTACGTGATTTCCAGAATATTTTCTTCAAAAGAAGCACTGGTTAAGTATTGATATCCATTCTTATCTTCATATCATCACAGGCAGTTTAAATAAAACTGCTGGAGGGAAAAAATGTCAACTTGTAAATTAACACCCATTCAAAAACTTTCTATAGGTGTATCTATGCCAATTTTATAAACTGTTAATAATGTCTTATTTCTCTTCCTCAACTTAGCTTCATCTGCCTTAATTCTAAAACAAATTTAGTGCAAAATTATATCTTTCAGAGTATAATGGCCCTTTAAAAATGATATTCCCACCAAACACACTGAGAGCAAAGTACAAAGAGGTTACAAAACAGGATGCGATTCCCCATTATTATTTCTGGAGAGCATCCTAGTCTGATGTTTTTACTTCTGCCATTCTTAGAGAAAGTACATTATCCACAACAGGTCAGTCCAAGTCCTACTTATTTCCTCAGGAATAAGGGTCAGACAACATGCAGGATCCTTGGGAATGAAGCCTAAAATTACCAAAAAGGCCATCTCTGTAAGACATCAGGAAGCACAACTGTTTCCACTGACACGAACATGATGAAAACAAAATGCTCTAGAACTATGTGCTTTGTGAACCATAGTTTGTAAAAATATCACACATGCTGTGTTTTGACCACCCAAGAGAAATCAAAGTCACTCTGCAAGCATCTCAGTCCTACTGATGTTTATGATTCTAAAATCAGGAGCAGGTTCCTGGGACTCAGACAGTAACTGCTAGGGCAATGTTAGAAAAAAGCTTTAAAATGCCCTCTTTGTTCCTGACCTGCTATGGGAATTCATGGCATGCAACATCAAAGGAGAAAATTCAGGTCACCTCTGTTGGATGTAGTTATGTGGGCGTGTGAATTAAAAACATGCAACAGGGAACCCGACAGATTCCTGTTTCAATCTGGTCTCTTGTTTGACTCCTCTCAAGGCAAGCCTTATCAATAATTAAAGGAGAAGCCTCAGACCATTATAGGGATGTGCTGGTTCTACAAAAAGTGATTTAGGATAGTCAAATCCTCCAACACTTTCAGGAAATGACCAGTAAAGAAGCAGCGCAAAATCTTGGTAGCTCAAAGGGAAAAAAGAATGTCTGAAAATTTCAATTTCACCATGAAATAGATGAGAAGTCAAGCTGTTCATGCACAGCTGGAGAATATGTAGAAGTAAGCTGTAACACTCCTAGTTTAGCTTCTCCAGAAGTTACAGGTTTTGATGCTATTAGGATATAGCTTGATAGGATGGTGTTCCATAGGGTGCAAAGCGATCAATCATCTAGCAGCTAAGATCACAGGGTCCCATCAAGTGATCAGACCCTCAAGGGAATGGATTGCTTGTGTTTAAGAATTCAAAGTTTATATCATACAAATTATGAAAGAGCAGAGATATCAAACATGGTAACATGCACTAATCAAAACCAGTGAACAATGATAGATGCAAGCTAAGAAAAAAATAAATAAAATTTTGTTATTTGAACAAAGCTTTCATTTTCATCATTCTAAGGGACTTCTGAAATTTAACCTTCATTTCCCACTCACTCTAATTGCTATATCACCTGGTTTCCATCTAACAAAAATCCTGCTGCTCTTTGAAGGCTCCTCTCAAATTGTACGTCCTTGGAAACAATTACCCTGACCATTCTAGATCTTGGCCGTCTCTACTGAACTCATCTACACCTCTCTCACCAGTTATATCTTGGAATGTTTTAAATGTATCTCGGTTTGTTTAAGCCAATGTCTCGTTTCCTTTGTCATAGTGCAAATCCCACTAGACCAAGAACCAAGCCTATTTTCTGTTTTAATTTCCTGAAGCTCACACCTCCATCCTACATAATTAATATGAAATGGTTGACAAAAGAACCTATATAACATTTTTCATTTAACCTAAGTAGTATTATATGACTTCTGTTTGTCTTAGTATACATATTACAAGGAAGAAATTTATGCTGATCTGTGAAGAAATAGTATCCAATCACCTAAAGCTTCTTTTTCAGTTATTAAGTAGCTTGGCTTAGGCTAAATGATAAACAATAGATGGGTAATATTTACAGAGTAGTTTCTGAGTTGCTTGTCAGTCATTCACAGTTCACCTCGATATGTATGAGTTCAGTAAAAACTTTTTTGTAATTTGCTCCCTCTACCCAAGAACACACTGGACCTGGAAAATATCTTTAGACATATTATTTAATTTAAATTAAAAAAATGCATTGTCTTTTTAAGATACCAAATTCAAGGCAAAGTACTAAACACTGACTTTCCTAAGCACATCTAAATTCACACCAAAGTTTAGTTCAAAGTTAGACATGCCTTTTTTAGGTCCCTTTTTTTTTTTAAAGGAACAGGACTGGGAAACGTCAGTTTTCATTCCAATTCCAAAGAAAGGCAAAGCCAAAGAATGCTCAGACTACCACACCATTGCACTCATCTCACACACTAGCAAAGTAATGATCAAAATTCTCCAAGCCAGGCTTCAAAAAACAGTACGTGAACCGTGAACTTCCAGATGTTCAAGCTGGATTTAGAAAAGGCAAAGGAACCAGACATCAAATGGCCGACATCCGTTGGATCATCAAAAAAAGCAAGAGAGTTCCAAGAAAACATCTACTTCTGCTTTACAGACTATGCCAAAGCCTTTGACTGTGTGGATCACAATAAACTTTGGAAAATTCTTCAAGAGATAGGAATACCAGACCATTTAATCTGCCTCCTTAGAAATCTGTATGCAGGTCAAGAAGCAATAGTTAGAACTGGACATGGAACAGACTGGCCCCAAATCGGCAAAGGAGTACGTCAAGGCTGTATATTGTCACACCGCTTACTTAACTTATATGCAGAGTACATCATGAGAAAAGCTGGATTGGATGAAACACAACCTGGAATTAAGATTGCTGGGGGAAATATCAATAACCTCAGATATGTAGATAACACCACCCTTATGTCAGAATGCAAAGAAGAACTAAAGAGCCTCTTGATGAAAGTGAAAGAGGAGAGTGAAAAAGTTGGTTTCAAGCTCAACATTCAGAAAACTAAGATCATGGCATCTGGTCCCATCACTTCATGGAAAATAGATGGGAAAGCAATGGAAACAGTGACAGACTTTATTTTGGTGGGCTCTAAAATCACTGCTGTTGGTGACTGCAGCCATGAAATTAAAAGATGCTCGCTCCTTGGAAGAAAAGTTATGACCAACCTAGACAGCATATTAAAAAGCAGAGACATCACTTTGCCAACAAAGGTCCATGTAGTCAAAGCTATGGTTTTTTCAGTAGTCATATATGGATGTGAAAGTTGGACTGTAAAGAAAGCTGAGCGCCAAAGAAGTGATGCTTTTGAACTGTAGTGTTGGAGAAAACTCTTGAGAGTTACTTGGACAGCAAGGAGATCCAACCAGTCCAGCCTAAAGGAAACCAGTCCTGAATATTCATTAAATGAACTCATGGTGAAGCTAAAACTCCAATACTTTTGCCACCTGATGTGAAGAACTGACTCATTGGAAGAGAGCCTGATGCTGGGAAAGATTGAAGGTGGAAGGAGAAGGGGACAAGAGAGGATGAGATGGTTTGATAGCATCACCTACTCAATGGACATGAATTTGAGTAGGCTCCAGGAGTTGGTTATGGACAGGGAAGCCTGGCATTCTGCAGTCCATGGGGTCACAAAGAGTCAGACATGACTGAGCAACTGAACTGAACTAAATTGAACTGATATGTTTAAATGCTATTCTCTCAAATCATCACACCCTCTCCTTCTACTGCATCCAAAAGTCTGTTCTTTATGTCTGTATCTCCTCTCCTGTTCTGCATGTAGGATCATTGATACCATCTTTTTAGATTCCATATATATTTGTTAATATGCAATATTTGTCTTTCTCTTTCTGACTTACTTCACTCTGTATAATAGGCTCTTGGTCCAACCACCTCAATAGAATTGACTCAAATGCATTCCTTTATATTTTTAGTTTTTAAAATTTATTTATTTTTTAATTGAAGGATAATTGCTTTACAAATTTTTGTTGTTTCCTGTCAAACATCAACAAGAATCAGCCATAGGTATACATATATACCCTCCCTCTTAAAAAAGCCTTTTTAAAGTACTTTTTCAAAGATTTTTTTTTGTCTTCAATGAAGATTCAACGATCTGCAAAAAGTAAGTTTGAGGAGCACACAAAGCTATATAAACTAAGAAATATTATCTGCCATGCACAGACTAAAATATATTAAATAAAATTAAAATCAAGAAACATGAGAAACTTTTCTATGTTTATGACCTACTTGGAGATGCTATAGCCAGATTTTTTGAAAGAGCCTTCATTATTCATATGAGTTATTTTTTGCTTACAGGGAAAAATATACCATTTCCAATTATAAATTTATACATTTAAAATGAGTAGTATAAGAAAAACACTGTAAAAGACAACTGAGTTATACAAGGACTTAAATGCAGATTTGAGGCCCATTCTGTGGTCAACTGTGTGACAGCTACCTAGCAGATAAAAATTCTCATTATACAGTCCTTGCCATCAGAGAGATGGGGAAATGAAATAGTCACGCATATAGGGAAAGACATCTGAATGTAGGAACAGATTTTGATGCAAAAGAGAAAAAGATTTAAATGTATGCAATGTTGCTTTTTATCAGAGGGAATTTGGGAATGTTACTTAAATTCACTATGCCCAGTTTCTTTACTTGTACAAGAGGCAAAATAGTTCCTCATTCCCTGAGTGCTATGTGAATGAAATGAGACATATAATATAGGACACCTAGCAAAATCTAGGTCATCCAGCAAGTGTATACTTCCTCTCTTCTTTACCCAAAGATGTATTAGTTTAAGACAGCAGAGACGCAATCTTATTGGAAAGAAAAAGACAGCCACATGCACACAAGGTTTTATAGAGAAGGAAGGAATTTAAGAGAGCTTTAGGACAGGAGAAAAACTGAAGCCACAGAAAAGGTGTTTAGAGAGAGTAAAATGTGTTTACAGAAAAGTAAAAAAATAAGTATAGATGAAAATTCCCACATATGGATTAAAATACACAAAAGTGGAAAGATGAATCTCGATGGAAGAAGGGCTTATGTGGAAAAAATAATTACATATAAAATAAGTAAAAAATGTAAGTTGAAAGACAGACCATGAATTCCAAGTGGAAGAATGGGATATCTTGGAAAGCCAATGAAACCTCCTAAGCATGGCAAACAGAACTTATTTTACTAGAGATAATTGCTAATGTTGTTATCAAACTAAATTATTAATACTCTAACTATGAAGCCTTTCCTTTTGGAAATGTACATTTCTTTCAATTACTGCAAATAAAAATTACCTTTCATTCAAGTTTAAATTGAGTTGCTATGTAAGAGAAATTTTCCTAAAGAGCATTACTATATTTATTTTGCTCAAATAAATTATATTGTACCTTTAAAAAATGGCCAACAAGGCAACAAAAACCCTCTCAAGGAATTACTTGTGAGTATTCAGAATGAGGACCAGGCAAGAAACAAAAATGCACATGAGTCTACTACTGAGTAAAATGGCCATGCTTTGGGAAGCAGAGCAGATCACTGACTAAAAACACTGTAATGGATTTTTAATGGCCCTCTGTGGAATTCTTCAGATACAATAAAAACGGTTTGTAATGAAAATAAATTGCATATATTATACTTATTATTCGGTAAGACCTGATTTTTTTTTTTTTTTACAGTATCTTTTCCTTTATTGCCAAGCCAACCTCCCTGCCCTTCTCCAAACAAAATGTCTGGTACCAGAGTCATTCAGGGATCTCCAACATCTTTCCAGAGGAAAGGTAACGCAGTCTATAAAGGTCTTACCAAACAAGCTGTTTTATTCAGTTTGTTCCTCCTCCCACAATTTCATCCTATTTAAAGTAATGAGGTTTTCCTGGTTTTGGTGTATGTTACCTATTATCCAGGCTCCCCTCTCTGGTCAGCTTCCCAGGTGGCACTAGCGGTAAAGAGTGAAGTGAAGTGAATGTCGCTCAATCGTGCCAGACTCTTTGTGACCCCATGGACTATAAGGTCCATGAATTCTCCAAGCCAGAATACTGGAGTGGGTAGCCTTTCCCTTCTCCAGGGGATCTTCCCAACCCAATGCTCCCAGGTCTCCCACATTGCAGGCAGTTTCTTTTACCAGCTGAGCCTAAGAATACTGGAATGGGTAGCCTATCCCTCTCCAGAGGATCTTCCCGACCCAGGAATCAACCGGGGTCTCCTGCATTACAGGTGGATTCTTTCCCAGCTGACATATGAGGGAAGCCCAAGTGGTAAAGAACCACCTGCCAATGCAGGAGACATGAGAGATGTGGGCTTGATCCATGGGTTGAGAAGATCTCCTGGAGGACGTCATGGCAACCCACTTCAGTATTCTTGCCTGGAGAATCCTGTGGACAAAGGAGCCTAGCGGGCGACAGTCCATGGGTCACAAAGTGATGGACACGACTGAAGTGACTTAACATGCACACATGCACACTGTTATTGTCAATAGCTCATATATAGTCTCACAGCCCTATTTCAAATGATTTAAATGTCCTGAAAAAGACAGAAAAGGAAAGGAATGTTGGTATTCAGAGCAATATAAGACCAAAGTGCCTTGGATTTACCCATTCTGGAATGCTGTTTGTTTTTGAAAACTCAGATAAACAAAACACTTTCACTGGCCAAAATTAAAGAGTATTAAAAGTTCAGTTCAGATGTATTAATAATGCTAATCCGCCTTCTTGCATTTATTCAAGATGTTCTAGAGTGCCTAGTTTTATCAAAAAGGTGGAAAGGGTAGAGGAAACAAACGACTTCTATAAAATGATGAAAACAATGTCTTAATATCTCATTATTTTATATAATATTAATATTACTCCTATTATTTCAAATCCAATTAACCTTGGCAGCTCAACAAAATCAATAAGAAATCTATCACAAAACTCTTTTGCTTTTGTCTTACTTTTACTTTGATTTTTAAATCCTGGATCATTCTTAAATTTAGCCTCATATCAAAAAAAACCTTACATTTTGCAGTGACATCCCTTCTAAAGCACATTTTAGATTTAATTTATGCCTAATGCTACTTCAGCAGCATTAATAAAAAGGACATTTTTTTTTTCAAATTGGGGAGCATGCTGAGATAATGAAATGACCTGATAGTCTTTAAACTGTTAGACATAAAAGAGGCACCTTTGGAAAAAAATCCTTGAATGAATGCATGGGCAGAAAGCAGATAGAGAAAGAAAAGTTCCCATTTTAAAAATAGAAAAGCACAAGAAAAAAAAAAGAATAAAAGTGGCGATTGGTTAGAACAAGAAGTGTGTTTTAATGTGAGGTGATTTGAATGTGTTCTTAGGTTCAGGGATTGATTCCTATTGAAATACAGGTATTGGTAAAGAAGAGAATGTGTATTCTCTGTGGGAGAGATTGAAAAGGACTCAAGGGTGTTCCAAAAGAGAAAGACCATCGCTCATTGGTTCAGAAGGAAGGCATCGTAGGAGATGAACACACATTATACCAACTTCCTCGACTGTATGATGACAACACTGATATCAACAGCAGTTTATGAACCTCTTATTATATGTCAAGTCATATTTTGTATCAAGTATTTTAGTCCTTTAAACAACCCTAGAAAAGAAGGTAACATTATCCCCCAAAACCTAGCTACAGGAGTTTAAGTATCTTGGTCAAGTTACAACTAGCCAGTGGCAAACCCAAGATCTGAACCAGATGTTTGTTAATGCTTGTTGGCTTTCCATATTATTATTTTTACTGTTTATAAAATTGGCAATAATTATGTCCCTTAAGGGTGTGTGTTAGGGTATGAACAGCACTTGGATGCATAGAGTATATTTGTGAGTCTAAGAAAACGGGAGGTAGGTGTGGCTGAAGTGATGGAAGACATGTCAGGATCTCCAGAAAGTTTATAGGGGATGTATCATTGGAAAAGACCTACTCAATGTGTTCAGTTTTGTAGTTGAAACATCAAAATTATTTATAGAAGTAAATTACTTTAAAAGGGAAGGAGTGACTTTTGTTGCTGAAGCATGGGTGAAAAAGTTGGAGAATCCCTCAAAATGTTTAATCCAGATCCTCTGGGCTTGCCAGAGAACCAGAAGTCACAAAAGCAACCTGCTCATCCCGTTCCTTTCCTTACACAAACAAAATGCTACCCTTCATTAATAGGGTGAAGTTCTAACTACTTAGGCTGGCATTAAAAAATCTTGATAATTTTGCTCTAGCCACCTTTCTAGCCTCACATCCTATAACCTATGACTTCTCCTCATAATACATATCTCAACAACCCCAAACATCCCATAAGCTGATATGCCGCCTCTGTAAGGAAATATGGTTTAGAAATCTTATTTGTGGATTACGACTCAGCTCAAAAGGGCTTCCCAGTGGTGCTAGTGGTAAAGAACCCAGCTGCCAATGCAGGAGCCGTAAGAAACTGGGGTTTGATCCCTGGGTCAAGAAGATCTCCAGGAGGAGAGCCCACTCTGGTATTCTTGCTTGGAGAATCCCATGGACCAAGTGGCCTGGAGGGTTACAGTCCATAGGGACACAAAGAGTCAGACATAACTGAAGCAACTTAGCACACACGCACTCAGCTTGAATGTCAACTCCTCTCTAAATATTACCATGATTCCTCAAGCTTTTCCTCCTCCTCTGCAGAGCTATACATTTATTATATATATATATATATATATATATATATATATATATATATATAGAGAGAGAGAGAGAGAGAGAGAGAGAGAGAGAGAGAGAGGCCTAGTGGTTTTTCCTACTTTCTTTAGGCCAATATGTATACATACATATATTTATACATAAATATAAACATATGTATATATTATTGCAAATTCAGACTTGAAGAAAGTAGGGAAAACAACTAAGCCATTCAGGCATGACCTAAACCAAATCCCTTATGATTATACAGTGGAAATGAAAAAAAAAAAAAATTCAAGGGATTAGATCTGAGAGACAGAGTGCCTGAAGAACTATGGATGGAAGTTCATAACACTGTACAGAAGGCCATGATCAAAACCATCACCAAGAAAAAGAAATGTAAAAATGCAAAATGGTTTTCTGAAGAGGACTTACAAATAGCTGAGAAAGGAAGTGAAAGGCAAAGGAGAAAAGTAAAGAAATACCCATCTGAATGTAGTTTCAAAAGATAGCCAGGAGAGATAAGAAAGCCTTCCTAAGTGAAAAATAAAGAGAAATAGAGGAAAATAATAGAATGGGAAAGACTAGAGATCTTTTCAAGAAAATTAGAGAATGTTTCATGCAAAGATGTGCACAATAAAGGAAAAAATGGTAAGGACCTAACAGACAAACAAGATATTAAGAAAGGGTGGCAAGAATACACGGAAGAACTATACAAAACAGATCTTAATGACCCAAATAACCGCAATACTGTGATCACTCACCTAGAGCCAGACATCCTGGAATACAAGTCAAATGGGCCTTAGAAAACATCACTACAAACAAAGCTAGTGGAGGTGACAGAAATCCAGCTGAGCTATTTCAAATCCTAAAAGATGATGCTATTAAAGTGCTGTACTCAATATACCAGCAAATTTGGAAAACTCAACAGTGGCCACAGGACTGTAAAAGTCCATGTTAGCAAAGTAAGGCTCAAAATGTCCAGATGTTCAAACTGGACTTAGAAAAGGCAGAGGAACCATAGATCAAATTGCCAACATCTGCTGGATCATGGAAAAAGCAGGAGAATTCCAGAAAACCATCTACTTCTGCTTTATTGACTACACCAATGCCTTTGACTGTGTGGATCACAATAAACTGTGGAAAATTCTGAAAGAGATGGGAATACCAGACCGCCTTACTTGACTCCTGAGAAATCTGTATGCAGGTCAAGAAACAACAGTTAGAACAGGACATGTAACAATGGACTGGCTCCAAATTGGGAAAGGAGTATATCAAGGTTGTATATTGTCATCCTGCTTATATAACTTCTATGCAAAGTACATTATGCGAAATGCTGGGCTGGATGAAGCCCAAGCTGGACTCAAGATTGCTGGGAGAAATATAAATAACCTCAGATATGCAGATGACACCATTCTTCTGACAGAAAGTGAAGAGAAACTAAAGACATTCTTGATGAAGGTGAAAGAGAAGAGTGAGAAAGCTTGCTTAAAACTCAACATTAAAAAAACTAAGATCATGGCATCCAGTCCCAATCATTTCACGGCAAACAGATGGGGAAACAATGGAAAGAGTGACGGACTTTATTTTCTTGAGTTCCAAAAGCACTGCAGATGGTGACTGCAGCCAAGAAATTAAAAGACACTTGCTCCTTGGAAGAAAAGCTATGACAAAACTAGGCAGCATATTAAAAAACACAGACATTGCTTTGCCAACAAAGTTCTGTATAGTCAAAGCTATGGTTTTTCCAGTAGTTATGTATGGATGTGAGAGTTGGACTATAAGGAAAGCTGAGCACGAAATAATTGATGCTTTTAAACTGTGGTGTTGGAGAAGACTCTTGAGAGTCCCTTGGACTACAAGGAAATCAAGCCAGTCAATCCTAAAGGAAATTAACCCTGAATATTCAATGGAAGGACTGATGCTGAAGCTGAAGCTCAAGTACTTTGGCCACCCAATGGGAAGAGCCAACTCATTAGAAAAGACCCTGATGCTGGGAAAGATTGAAGGCAGGAGGAGAAGGAGACAACAGAGGATGAGATTGTTGGATGGTATCACCGACTCAATGGAAATGAGTTTAAGCAAACTCTGGGAGATGGTGAAGGACAGGTAGGCCTGGTGTGCTGCAGTCCATGGGGTCGCAAAGAGCTGGATATGCCTGAATTACTTAACAACAACATATATATACACACACACACACATAGAGATTTACAATATTATGGGCTTCCCTGGTGGCTCAGATGGTAAAGAACCTGCCTGTAGTGTGGGAGACCTGGATTCAATATCTGGGTTGGGAAGATCCCCTGGAGGAGGGCTTGGCAACCCACTCCAGTATTCTTGCCTGGAGAATTGCCATGGGCAGAGAAGCCTGGCAGGCTACCATACTGCCAATGGGGTTGCAAAGAATCGGACATGACTGAGTGACAAAGCACACACAATGTTATACTCTAAATATCTCCTTTAGTACATTCATTCAATCATCAAACAAATATTTGCTGAACTATTATGTACCATACTCTAAGCTCCCTAGATCAAGGACTATTTGTTATTTTGTCATTTTGCGGAGGAAGAGGTTACTGGTCATAGTGGTGGTGGTATTCTCTATTGCCTGCTCACTGCCCAACACATATTAACCATTAACTTAATATTTGCTAAATTAGGCAATCCATGAGAGCCTCATGGATTGAATATCACCATCAACACAAATAATCATTAAAAATAACTGATATTGTGATTTCCAGGGAGAAATAACTATATATAGAAGAATATACGCAAAATAGCAGACCTTTAAATTTGACAGGGTATTTGATATGGAATTTTTATGGCGTTAATTAGAAAGGCACTCTATCTATCAGATCTAGGCCCTTAAATCTGTTTCTCACTTCCTCTGTATAATCATAAGGGATTTGATTTAGGTCATACCTGAATGGTCTAGCGGTTTTCCCTACTTTCTTCAATTTAAGTCTGAATTTGGTAATAAGAAGTTCATGATCTGAGCCACAGTCAGCTCCTGGTCTTGTTTTTGTTGACTGTATAGAGCTTCTCCATCTTTTGCTGCAGAGAATATAATCAATCTGATTTCGGTGTTGACCATCTGGTGATGTCCATGTGTAGAGTCCTTTCTTGTGTTGTTGGAAGAGGGTGTTTGCTATGACCAGTGCATTTTCTTGGCAAAACTCTATTAGTCTTTGCCCTGCTTCATTCCGTATTCCAAGCCAAATTTGCCTGTTACTCCAGGTGTTTCTTGACTTCCTACTTTTGCGTTCCAGACCCCTATAATGAAAAGGACATCTTTTTTGGGTGTTAGTTCTAAAAGGTTTTGTAGGTCTTCATAGAACCGTTCAACTTCAGCTTCTTCAGCGTTACTGGTTGGGGCATAGACTTGGATTACATGCGAAGAGTTGACTCATTGGAAAAGACTTTGATGCTGGGAGGGATTGGGGGCAGGAGAAGAAGGGGATGACAGGATGAGATGGCTGGATGGCATCACTGACTCGATGGACGCGAGTCTGAGTGAACTCCGGGAGTTGGTGATGGACAGCGAGGCCTGGCGTGCTGCGATTCATGGGGTCGCAAAGAGTTGGACATGACTGAGCGACTGAACTGAACTGAACTGAATTAGAAAGGAATTTTTAAATGTTAATGAGGAATGGCACCATTCTGCTACTTTTAATTCTATTCTTCAAGTTTAAGTGGATCTTAATCTCAGGACAACCGTGTTAGACTCACAGGTTCTTAAAACCCCAAGGGCAATTTGAAATCATTCAGTTCAAACCTCACATTTTACAGATGAAGGAAGTGTCTCCAGAGAGATGAGCAGAGTTAGGACAGGAGTCCAGGCCTCTTCTCTCAGTGTCTCCCCCTTAGTATCCTGTCATCATATTTCTTATTTCTTCTTCTTTTATCTTTTATTCTCTAGCATATTCAATAAAATGCTGATAGAAAGTCGTCTGCAGGAGAATTATCACTTGGAAGAAAGGGGAGATTTGATGGTAGAGAATACATTTCCTTCTTTTTACATCCTAAGATCACTCCTAAAATTGTCATCTTTTATAAGAAGGACATAAAACAATGAGGAACATTTGATTTTTGACTGACAAGAACAGAGTTCGGATTAAACCTTTACTTTCATTTTTATTCCATTATTCTCCAAATTTATCGATATCCAAATATGTTAAATAGTATGTCATATATATGACACATATACACATGTTCTTTTCATTGTGGGAAACAAATATTTCCACTCCTTTCATCTGGAAAATTCCCTGAACTGTCCTTACTTATGGCTGATTTGATTAATCTATCCAATTCTCTGTTGATACAGTGCAGACTGACCATGTTGAATCTGTTTATCTAAGCATAGGATAAGAAAGTTTAGGCAAGCATTGTGTCCTACAAGATCATTTGTTCTATTAGGTTTTTTTTTCCTCCTGGGTTGTTTACATTTTGAAGTGAATTCAACATTCTTTTCTTCAAGAAAAATATGTTAGCTGCCACCAAATTAATTTCCAGTCACTTTAAAAGAAGTTAAAGAGAAGTTCCCTCTAACTCTGAAAGATTGTTACAAGCATAGTGTGGGGGAGGAATCTATCCTTGCTTGACTGTGAGTCTTTGGGCCCACAATTGGAGTACAGCTGTTACAATTGCCTTGGTCTGAGGTACATCTGAGTTTAAGTATCATTGGAATTTAGAGCTAAATATCAGCTAAAACAGGGCAAGACCTTAGAAGGGCAAAAATCAAGATACAACAACCTATGTAGGCATTCCTGGCTATATATTACATCTCAATGGACCACCTTTCATCGTTTTCACTTAGAAGTTGATTCCTGATTCCAATCATCCTGGCTCTGTCAACTTACTGTATTTTTAGTCTCAGTATTTACAGTACTTTTTGGTACTTGCTGAAAATAGATATACAGTTTCCTCCTTGAAACCAGCCCACTGGCTGGCACCATTTCTTGACACAAATTGCTATGTCATTCCAGTCTAACTGGCAACTTGCAATTTCAAAAACAAATTCATCTGCGATTGCTTGTAAAACATCTTACTAGGTTACTTTTCTGTCTTACGTCACCCAGATTTCCAGAAATCTACTCAAACTGCCTAATGAGGCAATAAATTCCTTTATTGACTGTTCAGAATGTGGAAACAAATTGGAGTGATTCACTTAAGTCTTTTCTTAACCCTCTTATTCAGCAAAACAGTTTATTTTATTGAAAGAATAGAAAAAAAAAAAGAGCTGACAATTTAGAAGTAAGCTAAATAATTCCACCCTCCTTTGGGCCTCTAGAAAATAAAGGACTATCTTTTTGGCATGAGTGTATATTACACCTTAATTGATGTTGTAAAAGAGCAATGTTTCTCATCCCTGTGAAAATCATTCCCATATTTGCCTTTATGAATATTTTACTTTGCTTTTGTTTTTATGAAGAGTTTTCTTGTTTTTGTTGACTTTATGGTTTTTGCTTGTTTTAAGATGCAATGTTCCTCTGCTTGTAATTATTCACAGATACAAATTTACTTACTTGGGTGGTAATCTTAAAGGCAAATCTTGCTTATAATGCTCTATAAAAAATTGAAAATAATGCAGGAGGAAAAGTACCTGAAATTTTACATTTCTCTTCATAGTATGCCTAAGTAAATATGTGAATTATTTGTATTCTCTGAGAATATTCCAGAAAATCATGGATAAAACTATTTGGGGGATTAAAAACAATAACCACTTGCCAAAAATATATGCTTGTAGGTACATAATGGATACACATCTAAAAGCAATATGTTGGTAGTTAAAAGTGACTTAGACTAAATTCAGCTCAGACTCCCTAATTTCTAGATATTGCAAGAATTTTAGGGAAATAAAGAGATTTAACAAATAACACTGGATAGTTGGTAGATGGCATTATATCTCCTGAGCCCAGAGTGTTCATTCCAACACTGCATTACTTCTGAACCTGAAAATGCCATAGAGTGCTAGCTTCTTCTCATGCACTCATTCATAAAAACCAAATCTTACGGGCAGTAGTTAGCAGTGGTGGTTGCGGGGGTGGGCAGTCATCTCTACCTTAAAATATTGGGAGTCAGCTTTTTATCTTCTTAAAAAAGCAGCCTTCCTCATAGTTAAAAATAGTGTTTCAAGTTCCTCTTTTCTGTTCTTTTTAATTTCAAATATTTTAAACTGCTTGCTTGAAAGTTGGAACATTACTATGAATATGAGAATGGGAAGGAAGTGAAAATAACATTGACTGAGCAGCTATTACATGAGAGTGTCTAGGATGCTTCATTTATAAAATCTTCGTTGAGTTCCTGGAATTCCACAAGAGGAAAGATACTAAGGAAAGAATAGAGATAGCTTACATTAGGAGACTATGAAATACAGAGTTATTTATGTATTTATTCACTTATTATTTTTTAAACTATGCATGCCTTGGTATTTTAATTTAAAATGTACTTCACTTATATATTAACTCCCTAATCACTGACTTAACAACAAGGTCATCTCTTAAGGAAGTCTACACTATTATATTTTCTTAAATAGACTACACCCATAACTGTTAGGGTTTCCTTGGTGGCTCAAACAGTAAAGAATCTACCTGCAATGCAGGAGACTCGGATTCAATCCCTGGGTGAGAAAGATCCTCTGGAGAAGGGAATGGCAACTCACTCCAGTATTCTTGCCTGGAGAATCCCGTAGAGAGAGGGGCCTGGTGGACTACAGTCCATGGAAATGCAAGGAGTCAGGCACAACTGAGTGACTGTTACAGCTTTACAGTAAGTGGTAAATTCTTCAGAGACTTTTTTTAAGGGTCTCCTCCATGGAGTTTTTCCAGAATAATTAATTTAGCTTTCACAGAAGTAATTCCTTTTTCTTTCTTTTTTTTTTTTTTTTGAAGTTTCAAAAGAATGGGACCTTAGTTTTAACCTTCATCTCGTTAATTGTTATTCATATTTATATATGTAACTAATGTTTATCTTAGAAACATAATTGGTTAGAACTAGAAGAGACCTCAGTTTTTTAACTATGAAATTTAACCTCTACATTTTACAGATGATGCCTAAGAAAATAAAGTAGCTTATTAATGGCACATAGAAATGTAGTAAAAAATTGTTATTTTTCTCCAATGTGCAGTTTCTTACCTGTATATTTGTGCTGTGCTTGGTCACTCAGTCGTGTCTGACTCTGTGACCCCATGGACCATAACCCGCCAGGCTCCTCTGTCCATGGGGGTGCTGCAGGCAAGAATACTGGAGTGGGTTGCCATGCCCTCCTCCAAGGGATCTTCACAACCCAGGGATTGAACCCAGGTCTCCTGCATTGCTGGTGGACTCTTTACCATATGATCCACCAGGGAAGCCTTACCTATATAAGAGTATACTTAAATATTCTTCTCATGCACATAATTTGATTTTCAAAACTAAATACACAAATGAATTCATCTTGCTCAAGAACTTCATTGACAAAATCAAATTTCTAAGCAGCACTGATGTTACAGAAAAAAGTTCATGGATTACCGTACATGTTAATACCACCCCTTAATTACCAACACATACTGGAAACAATTGCACTATCACAGATCATTTGTGCTGAAAATAAAGAGCATGAACAGGAAATCATCTTTTACTTTCAGCAAAAATATTGCTACTTTTATTCTCTTCATTAACTCACTACTGTGGAAGACTTTAAAATTCCAGTTAAAGGAAATTACAAATTTCTAAATCATAGCAAAAATAAAATTATCCTTGAAAATAAATGAACTCATGAATTAATGATTCAGCTGGAAAAGTACAGTTTAAATGCATTTCTTACTATAATTTTCCACACACACAAAAAATAGTCCTCTGGGTGAACTTTACTAATAAAGCCCTTTCAGGCACTCTGTGGACTCATTTGTACATATTAATAATTCTTTTAAAGTAATGCAGAGTTGTGAATGAACTGACAAATGGGCCATATGAGAAGCCTCCCCAGATTCTGATAGGTATGTGCCAAATATAACTCCGTATATCTTTCTCAGTTTCAGTACTTATCAGGAACTTGTCGAGTCATGAAAACAGACAGCTATTTAAATTTAACATGAGAATAAAATTTTTGCACTGTAATTCTTAAAATCCCACAATGCTCCTTCCTCAAAGGATCATTTCATAGCAGCTGCATGACAGGCTAAAAATCAGAACATGTGGTTCCTTATCACAAGTTTTCACTAAATAGTTTTTGCAATTTTAAACAAAAAACTTCAACCTTCATCACTTTATACATATGTGTTTGTGTACGGATTTTGGACTTGGAAATCTCTAAATCATCTTTTACATACTCCTATTGTGAACAATTTGCTTGAGAAAATGGCATTTGTGTACCATATATTATATAGTTTACTTAATTGAGTGTTGTGGATTAGTTGCTCAGTTGGGTCTGACTCTTTGTGACCCCATGGACTATAGACCACCAGGCTCCTCTGTCCCTGGGATTCTCCCAGCAATACTGGAATGGGTAGTCATTCCCTTTACCAAGCAATCTTCCCAATCCAGAGACTGCACCTGGGTCTCCTGCATTGCAGGTGGATTCTTTACTGTCTGACCAGGGATTCTTTACTGTCTTACACCAGGGAAGCCCAAGGTTTTTTTTTTTTTTTTTTTTTTTTTTTTTAAGTTTACTTAATACCTTTTTAAACTCACTTTAGAGATATTGGAAGTGGGACAGATTTTACCTGGTAATTCAAGTCCAAAATTTACTTTTCTGCTTCTTCTCAAAAAGTCCATAACATACTTAAGAAAATAAACAAAGAAACAAATAAGTAGCAGTTGACCAAGTTACAATATACCATTGTAAGAATTTAAGGACTTTCTGATATAATGAAGTAGATAATACAGTAAAAGAGAATGATTTTCAAAGAGCAAGTACTTTATTAATTTTATGTCTTACATAATGCAGTTTTTCTCTGGTACCTAATCTACATGATACAATGAAAAAATTAAATTTAAGTTTCCTACTTATCTAACAGAGTTAAAACACATGTTTCTTCAGATGGTATGTCAGTTCCTCATCATTTGGAACCACCTCACCTGCCAACCTTTCAGAAGGATGAGTCCCTGGGAGCCCAATGATACTGTCTCTCCTGACTGATTTGACCTTTTGGAAACTTGACTGAGCCTGGCTCAATCAAATCCTGTCTTCTAGGAATTTAGAATTGGGATTGATAACTGTTCTTTTAGCTTAGTTCCAGACTTTGGAAACCATTTTTTTTTTAAGTCACTTAGTCATGTCCAACTCTTTGTGACCCCCTGGACTATAGCCCTCTAGGCTCCTCTGTCTTTGGAATCTTCCAGGCAAGAATACTGGAGTGGGTTGCCATTCCTTTCTCTAAGGGATCTTTCTGACCTGGGGATTGAACCCAGGTCTCCTGAACTACAAGCAGATTCTTAACCATCTGAGCTACCATAGAAACCCCTGGAAATCAATGGAGACTCATAACTGTATAGTGATCACCTTTCTAGCTTTTTGAAGGTTGGAATCAGCAGTCTGGCACAGGAAAAGCTACTAGAACACAGGAAGAAACAGAGATGGAAGACAGACAGTATTTCAATCTCTGCTAAAGAGCAAGACACTTTCTTGCTATTAGATAGCACAAAACAATCTAGCAGCCATTTAATAATTATATTTTCGGTTTATGCTAACTCAATTTGTCTTACTTGTGAACAAAGAGCCCTAACTATGTCTGAGATACCTTAGTAATACTGTTAAAATCATTCATACAAAATTCCAAAATAAATGAAAGAACTTTCAAAATTACCAATGTGAAATAAGTTGGCTCTAAAAGCCTGATCTCTACTTATAATAAAAGTATGCTTATAAAAAATAAATCATAGGGCTATAATTTACAGCACAGTGACTATAGTTAAAAATATTGTATTGTGTGTTTCAAAGTTGTTGAGATAGTAAATCTTGAGAAGTCTCCATCACAAGGCAAAAAAGAAAAAATGAGTAACTATGTATGGTGACAGATGTTAACTAGAATTATCATGTTGACCATTTTCCAGTACACACAGATATCAAATCATTATATTGTACACCTGAAACAAATCTTAAATGTCCATTATACTTCAATTATTTTAAAAACCTATATTCATGAGCATATAATACAAATCAATCTCTGTCAAATGCAAATATGTTTATATTATCTGAGTAACAATTAAAATAAAATTGTAAAGTCTTTTTGGTATTTTATCTCACCAGGCATTTTTAATAGCCTTATTCACTTTAAACACAATTCAATTCAAATTTAATTTTAATTATGCTAAAAAGGAGATGTAAATAGTGCAAGTTGCCTTTTAATATCTTCTAGCATAAAGGACTTTTTACTCTTGCTCTTTGGTAAACATAAGTGTTTCACTGCCTACTTTTTAAAGCAGCGTTTAAATTAGCTTACCTACCCTTTACATCACATCTTGTGTTTTAAGTGCTCTGTGAAGCAATGAAAAGAGTATAATGGAGCCATAGATCAAGGCACCTCATTCATTAACTTTTAAAATATCACCTCATTTATTTAGGCTTCCTCTGGAGTTTCTCTTTTGATAAGTAGGAACTTTATTAAACATCCATTTAAGTGAAATGAGAAAGAATGATATACTTTGCTCCAATATATATAAACACTATATTCTAACATCTAAATTTACTTTTAGCCAGGAACATTACAGTGTAATCACTACATCTGTTTTTTGTATATCTAAGGAATAGAAGTAATACTACTGGCTTTTAAATTTACAGCACACCAAATAGCTAATATAGATTTTGGCCATGTGGGAAAACTTTGATGAGATTACACAGTCTAGGGGAACAAAAACGGTGAAATCATGGCATTAATGATCAGCCAAAATACTTAAAGGTGAAAGCATGTTTCAAGAAGTCTGTAAAAGGAGAACCCAGTTACTAAATGTAATTCACTAAAAGTAACAGCACATATTGTCCTGTTGTTGTTGTTCAGTCGCTCAGTAGTATCCAGCTCTTTGCAACCCCATAGACTGCAGCACACCAAGTTTCCCTGTCCTTCACCATCTCCCAGAGCTTGCTCAAACTCATGTCTACTGAAACGGTGATGCCATCCAACTATCTCATCCTCTGCCGTTCCCTTCTCCTCTGCCATCTATCTTTCCCAGCATCAGGATCTTTTCCAATGAATCGGTTTTTCTCATCAGGTGGCCAAAGTATTGGAGCTTTAACTTCAGCATAAGCATCAGTACTTCTGATGGATATTCACATATAATTTCCTTTAGGATAGACTGGTTTGATCCCCTTGCAGTCCAACGGGCTCTCAAGTCTTCTCCAACACCACAGTTCAAAAGCATTAATTCTTCAGCTCTCAGCCTTCTTTATGGTTCAACTCTCACATCCATACATGTTCAGTTCAGTTCACTTCAGCCACTCAGTCGTGTCCGACTCTTTGCTACCTCATGAACCGCAGCACGCCAGGCCTCCCTGTCCATCACCAACTCCTGGAGTTCACTCAGACTCACGTCCATCCAGTCAGTGATGCCATCCAGCCATCTCATCCTCGGTCGTCCCCTTCTCCTCCTGCCCCCAATCCCTCCCACCATCAGAGTCTTTTCCAATGAGTCAACTCTTCGCATGAGGTGGCCAAAGTACTGGAGTTTCAGCTTCAGCATCATTCCCTCCAAAGAAATCCCAGGGCTGATCTCCTTCAGAATGGACTGGTTGGATCTCCTTGCAGTCCAAGGGACTCTCAAGAGTCTTCTCCAACACCACAGTTCAAAAGGCATCAATTCTTTGGCACTCAGATTTCTTTATAATCCAACTCTCACATCCATACGTGACTACTGGAAAAATCATAGCCTTGACTAGACAGACCTTTTTTGACAAAGTAATGTCTCTGCTTTTTAATATATATGACTACTAGAAAAACCGTAGCTTTGACTATGTGGACCTTTGTCAGCAAAGTAACGTCTCTATTTTCTAATACACTGCCTAGGTTTGTCATAGCTTTTCTTCCAAGGAGCAAGTGTCTTTTAATTTCATGGCTGCAGTCACCATCTGCAGTGATTTTGGAGCCCAAGAAAATACTGTTTCATTGTTTCCATTATTTCCCCATCTATATGGGGAATTACATATATAATTACAATATGTAATTGTCCTGTAATTGTTATCAGTTTGAGGCTTTGACCAAAAGTCGGAAATGTGACATCCTCCAAAGTAAAGAATAATTGTCATAGCAGGCAATGCACTGTCTTTTAAAGGCACAGTATGGAATAGATGGGCTCCGAAGGTGGCACAGTGGTAAAGAATCTGCCTACCAATGCAGGAGACAAGAGACGTGGGTTTGATCCCTGGGTTGGGCAAGAACTTCTGGAGTAGGAAAGGCAAACCACTCCAGTTTCTTGCCTGGAAAATTTTATGGATAGGAACCTGGCAGGTTACAGTCCATGGCGTTAAAAAGAGACAGACAGTATTGAGTGCGCACATACACACACATACATAGAAAAAGATGTTTTTTAAGACTATACATTTGCAAGAGCAAACCTAAATTTCAGAAGATGCCTACATTTAAATTATGTGAATTTTCCTTTGCAACTTGTGAAAAATCATGGAAGAAAATCTCATGTTTATTTTCGACAATTAAATTGTCCCACATGGTAACTTTTTTCAAAGAGCAAAAATTCTCTGGAGTCAACTAAAATATACTTTTCAGTATTATAAGGTGAGAAATGGCATTTGACATACCCAGATTGTTGTGTTACTGCTTACATTACTACATTTCAGAAATGAAATAGGGACAGTTAATATGGCTGGATTCTGAAAGGAGTTTAGTTAGAATTAGTAGCTGTCAAAGTAGTACTAATGCTATAAAAACAGATTATACTTTGTCCAGATGAATTTCAGCAGATAATTCTACACCTATACGAAAGTCTATATTACATAGAAAATTATATATGTGACATACATAAGTATATATAGTATATATAAAACTATTCACTGAGACAAGTGGTAGCAAAGGAAAGTACCCAGCATTCGATAATATAGTTCCTTCACACAACAAATACTCTGCGTCAAGAATAAAAATGATACATATCATAAACTACAAAACTTACATATAAAGATACACAATCTACGTACTAATGTGCAGAGAGTGCCAGGATACAGTATACCATTTCTTTTAAATAAATAAAAGTGTTCCTAGTCTGCTACCTCCATGAAAAGAGAAAAGGGACAAAACAAGATACATATCATATTTGATGATACTTGTATTACAAAATGTTGGAAGTCTATGAAATAAAGATGATGCTAGAAGGAATTTTCAGTTTGTTTCTTCACATAGTTTTGACCTTGAACAATTTAATTTACATTAAAAAGATAGATTTTTATTAAAATTCACTAATAAAAAAGTGAACACTCATGCTGATATTTTGGATTTTATTCTACATACTCATAGGAGAGAATTTAAAAAGCCCCAGGCCAAAACAATGAAGACAATAAATATTTAAAAATTTAAACCATTTTAAATAGTTTTAATAACTTTCATACAATAAGAAAATACTATGAAATCTTATTTAAAAGATACTAGAATAGAAACATGTGTGACCTTAAAAGGGATATGTGTGTTAATCGCTCATTCCAACTTTTTGCAACGCCATGGACTATAACCCGCCAAGGCTCCCCTGTCTATGGAATTCTCCAGGCAAGAATACTGGAGTGGGTTGCCAGTTCTTTCTCCAGGGGTTCATCCCGACTCAGGGATCAAACACAGGTCTCCTGATTTGCAGGCAGATTCTTTACCATCTGAGCCACCACAGAAACCTCCCCCCAAATGGAATGCTTATGATAAATTTTTAATTTTATAAAGAGGCAGGTTAAAAACAAACATAACAAATTACCTACTTTGTGTAAAATAAGGTACATACAAAGCAATAAATGAATACAAATTTGTTTATTAAAATCTCATCAGTGGTTTCTTGTGAGATGTGGCAATAGATTGAGTTTTATGTGCATTTTGCTCAGTGACCCTGGTTCTGCTCACCACATCCCTGGTGGATGTTCTAACTACTGAACATGACCCTGAGCATTTCTCTTCCTCCAGGGACCAGAATGTTCCCTCACTTTCTTGCCTGCTCTGGTTGAATTATGGAAAAAGAATCAGGCTATAACCAGTGGCACCCCACTCCAGTACTCTTGCCTAGAAAATCCCATGGATGGAGGAGCCTGGTAGGCTGCAGTCCATGGGGTCGCTAAAAGTCGGACACGACTGAGCGACTTCGACTTCACTTTCACTTTTCACTTTCATGCATTGGAGAAGGAAGTGGCAACCCACTCCAGTGTTCTTGCCTGGAGAATCCCAGGGACGGGGGAGCCTGGTGGGCTGCCGTCTATGCATAGAGTCGGACAGGACCGAAGCGACTTAGCAGCAGCAGCAGCATAGGGGCTCTAGAGGGTGAACTACAGGAAGTAGATGAGATGTCCTTTCAAGGTTCAGAGGAAAACCTCTGGATTATTCCTCCAGAATGTACTTCCGTTGCAAAAATGATGGTCATCCTGGACATTTATTCACAAGCTTGAGTTTGGAAAATCGGGGATGAAAGATGGATCAACTTGAATTGGTAGTGAATGCGGACAGAATATTGGTGATGGATGAAACAGGAGGGTGAGCAGGACTGACCACGGAGATTTCTGGTCTCTTGTTTCTTTTCTCATCCTGGGCAGCCCAATCACCATCATTGTCCTGACATAAGATGAGACTTCAGAACCATGTATAAATTAGGCATTTGGAAAAAGGATTTCATAGCAGCAGAGACATCAGTAGCCATATCAGCCGTGGCCAACGGGGAACGTGGGCGGGGGCGGGGGCGTGGGGGAGGGTGGTGGCGCGGTACAAAAGATTTTGGCTTTGAGTTCTCCCAATAAAAATGGTTTTAGTCCAGCAACCACTTGACCTCCAGTTTCCTTCCAAAGCTAATTCCAACTGTGACTCAGGAGTTAGGAAAGTCAAATAAATTAAGTAGTCATCAGGCTAATGTTTCTGACCAGAGGTCAATTAGGGAGAATTTGAGGCTAAACAATATTATGGTGGAGAATGTCCTACAAGTTCCAAAGGTAGTCTACTACGGACCCTTTAATAAGTACTAGACTTTCAAAAAAAAATGTAATGGCATTTCCTTGAAGATTAATCACTTTTAATCTGAAAAGCTTCCAAATATTTGTTCACATTGCAGGGAAAAGTCAAATGTAAGATTCATTCAGATACTCTGAATAACTGTTTAATGAGCTTGACTACAAAAAGTTGAAACTGAAGTTTTCCTTAGTTACAAACTGGCTCTGAGACAAACTCTTTAATGGAGCTGAAATAAAATAAATATGATAAGTCACTTCAGTCGTGTCCACCTCTTTGAGACCCTGTGGACTGTAGCTCACCAGGCTCCTCTGTCCCTGGGATTTCCCAGGTAAAAATACTGGAGTGGGTTGCCATGTCCTCCTCCAGGGGATCTTCCCAATCCAGGGATCAAAAACACATCTCTTAAGTCTCCTGCTTTGACAGGCAGCTTCTTTACCTCTAGTGCCACCTGGGAAGCCTAAGGTAAACAAAGGAGAGCATTTATTTGGTATGTAAAGATCGGAATATTGCCAGGAGAAATATCAATAACCACAGATATGCAGATGACACCACCCTTACGGCAGAAAGCAAGGAAGACTAAAAAGCTACTTGATGAAGGTGAAAGATGAGAGTGAAAAATTTGGCTTACAGCTTAACATTCACAAAACAAAGATCATGGCATTTGGTCCCATCACTTCATGGCAAATAGATGGGAAAACAGTGGAAACAGTGGCAGACTTTATTTTAGGGGGCTCCGAAATCACTGTGGATGGTGACTGCAGCCATAAAATTAAAAGACGCTTACTCCTTGGAAGAAAAGTTATGACCAACCTAGACAGCATATTAAAAAGCAGAGACATTACTTTGCAAACAAAGGTCTATCTAGTCAAGGTTATGGTTTTTCCAGTAGTCATATATGCATGTGAGAGTTGGACTATAAAGAAAGCTGAGCACTGAAGAATTGATGCTTTTGAACTGTGATGTTGGAGAAGACTCTTGAGAGTCTCTTGGACTGCAAGGAGATCCAACCAGTCTATCCTAGGGGAAATCAGTCCTGAATATTCATTGGAAGGATTGATGTTGAAGTTGAAGCTTCAATACTTTGGCCACCTGATGCAAAGAGCTGACTCATTTGAAAAGGCCCTATGCTGGGAAAGATTGAGGGTGGGAGGAGAAGGGTACTACAGAGGATGAGATGGTTGGATGGCATCACCGATTTGATGGGCATGAGTTTGAGTAAACTCCAGGAGCTGATGGTGGACAGGGAGGCCTGGCATGCTGCAGTCCATGCGGTCACAAAGAGTTGGATACAACTGAGTGACTGAACTGAACTGAAAGATTAGATTGCAGTTGGCATCATAGCATTGTTCTCAGACTCATGCATATCAGAATTACCTAAAGAGCTTGTTAAAAAATAAAACACAGAAGACTGAGTCCCACCCCCAGATCTTCTGTTTCAGCAAATTTGAGGTGAGTCTCAAAATTCACTTTTCCATAAGTTTCCAGGTGATGATGCCCTCGGGACCACATATTGAGAACCATTGCTTTGCAATGGGACTATCCTGTGGTCTACATAGATATGACCTTAGATAATTTTACATTCCTGTTAATTTTGATGTCTTTATTTTATTATCTTCTAAAGCTGTATTTTCCACAGTTTATTGTGATCCACACAGTCAAAGGCTTTGGCATAGTCAACAAAGCAGAAATAGGTGTTTTTCTGAAACTCTTGCTTTTTCGATGATCCAATGGATATTGGCAATTTGATCTCTGGTTCCTACACATTTTCTAAAACCAGCTTGAACATCTGGAAGTTCACAGTTCATATACCGTTGAAGCCTGACTGGGAGAATTTTGAGCATTACTTTACTAGTGTGTGAGATGAGTGCAATTGTAAGTAGTTTGAGCATTCTTTGGCATTGCCTTTCTGTGGGATTGGAATGAAAACTGACCTTTTCCAGTCCTGTGGCCACTGCTGAGTTTTCCAAATTTGCTGACATATTGAGTGCAGCACTTTCACAGCACCATCTTTTGGGATTTGAAATAGCTCAACTGAAATTCCATCACCTTCAGTAGCTTTGTTCGTAGTGATGCTTCCTAAGGCCCACTTGACTTCACATTCCAGAATGTCTGCTCTAGGTGAGTGTGAGTGATCACACCATCATGATTATCTGGGTCATGAAGATCTTTTTTTGTACAGGTCTTCTGTGTATTCTTGCCACCTCTTCTTACTCTCTTGTGCTTCTGTTAGGTCCATACAATTTCTGTCCTTTATTGAGCCCATCTTTGCGTGAAATGTTCCCTTGGTATTTCTAATTTCCTTGAAGAGATCTCTAGTCTTTCCCATTATATTGTTTCCCTCTATTTCTTTGCATTGCTCTCCAAGGAAGGCTTTCTTATTTCTTCTTGCTATTATTTGGAACTCTGCATTCAAATGGGTATATCTTTCCTTTTCTCCGTTGCATTTCATATCTCTTCTTTTCACAGATATTTCTAAGGCCTCCTCAGACAGCCTATTTGCTTTTTTGCATTTCTTTTTCCTGGGGATGGTCTTGATCACTTTCTCCTGTACAATGTCACAGACCTCCATCCATAGTTCATCAGGCACTCTGTCTATCAGATCTAGTCCCTTAAATCTATTCCTCACTTCCACTGTATAGTCATAAGGGATGTGACTTAGGTCATACCTGAATGGTCTAGTGGTTTTCCCCACTTTCTTCAATTTGTCTGAATTTGACAATAAGAAGTTCATGATCTGAGCCACACTCAGCTCCCAGTCTTGTTTTTGCTGATTCTATAGAGCTTCTCCATCTTTGACTTCAAAGAATACAATCAATCTGATCTCGGTGTTGACCATCTGTTGATGTCCATGTGTAGAGTCTTCTCCTGTGTTGTTGGAAGAGGGTATTTGCTATGACCAGTGCATTCTCTTGGCAAAACTCTCTTATCCTTTGCCCTGCTTCATTCTGTACTACAAGGCCAAATTTGCCAAATTTTATTCCAGGTGTTTCTTGACTTCCTACCTTTGCATTCCAGTCCCCTATAATTAAAAGGACATCTTTGGGGGGATGTCTTGAGACATCCTTGTATGCAGGGATACAAGGATATACTCCTTGAGAAACCTGTATGCAGGTCAGGAAGCAACAGTTAGAACTGGACATGGAACAACAGACTGGTTCCAAATAGGAAAAGAAGTATGTCAAGGCTGTATATTATCACCCTACTTATTTAACTTATATGCAGAGTACATCATGAGAAATGCTGGGCTGGAGGAAGCACAAGCTGGAATCAAGATTGCTGGGAGAAATATCAATAACCTCAGATATGAAGATGACACCACCCTTGTGGCAGAAAGTGAAGAGGAACTAAAGAGCCTCTTGATGAAAGTGAAAAAGGAGAGTGAAAAAGTTGGCTTAAAGCTCAACATTCAGTAAACTAAGATCATGGCATCCAGTCCCATCACTTCATGGGAAATAGATGGGGAAACAGTGGAAGCAGTGGCTGACATTATTTTTCTGGGCTCCAAAATCACTGCAGATGGTGATTGCAGCCATGAAATTAAAAGACACTTACTCCTTGGAAGGAAAGTTATGACAAACCTAGACAGCATTTTAAAAAGCAGAGACATCACTTTGCCAACAAAGTTCCATCTAGTCAAGGCTATGATTTGTCCAGTAGTCATTATGTATGTGAGAGTTGAACTATACAGAAAGCTGAGTGAAGAAGAATTGATGCTTTTGAACTGTGGTGTTGAATAAGACTCTTGAGAGTCGCTTGGACTGTGAGAAGATCCAACCAGTCCATCCTAAAGGAGATCAGTCCTGGGTGTTCATTGGAAGGACTGATGTTGAAGATGAAACTCCAATACTTTGGCCACCTGATGGGAAGAGCTGATTCATTTGAAAGACTCTGATGCTGGGAAAGATTGTGGGCAGGAGGAGAAGGGGATGACAGAGGATGAGATGATTGGATGGCATCACAGACTCAATGGACATGGGTTTGTTCAGACTCAGGTTGTTGGTGATGGACAGGGAGGCTTGGCATGCTGAGGTTCATGGGGTCACAAAGAGTCAGACACGACTGAGTGACTAAACTGAAAGCTATATTATTACTTCCATTTTTTAATACCAATGACCAGGTTACAATCATTTTTTTCTTTATCTTTTCAGTTTGTATTTACACTAGAATTTATATTTGCACTTCGAATTGTGTGAGCACTAAACTATCATATAGTGTATATTTTAGAAGGATTTCTCAAACTTGGTCATTAGATGATTCCTAGAGTTCCATGAATCTCTAAATTTTAAAAACACAGGTTTAAGTCATAATCCTATACTATGATATAATGAATGCAAATTAATGCACCTAACAAGGAAAATTCTTATGAACATCTTCCATCATATGTCTGGAGCTTATTGCTTTAGCAAGTTGAACCAGTAGAAAGTAGCATGTAAGGGTATGCTTTCCATGTTTTAAGTTTCACACAGTGAAACTTCATTTCTCTTAGGACCTTCTGGGAGAAGTAAATAAAGCTGCAGATGGCCTGACCAAAGGGCTCTAGCTGCCCTGCCTTGCCCTGCCTTGCTTGGACCATTGAGGGGCAGAGGAAGTTGGTCATGAAGAGTCTTACTGATCGAGGTAAATGTGTTCCAGAATTACCTAATAAGGGTGTTATATATGAGCACTGCAGAAGTACAACTAACGTATTACCATACCTGAGGGAGGACCTTTTTTCAGAATCCTTTCAGATTTTACCCCCTCCCCCATTCTGTGCTTAAAAAGGAGGGATAACTTCCTGATCCCATGGCTGCACCTCTGTACCCATCAACAAAGTACAGTAAGACTGAGTATTGCCAAGGCTGTCCTCTATTCCTCAGATATGAAGAAAGAAAAGTTTCAAAATATTAACCTAGTTACTGATGTTCAACAAGAATTTTTTCCAGATGGTTCAGTGAGAAGTGTGCCCTCAAATAATTTTGAAATCTACTGTAAACAACATGGTTTAGAAATTGAAAATTTTTGAAGGGTTATGTATATTTTATATGTAAATATCACAAAGAACACATACATATTTCAGGGAAATATAAAGTTTGCAAATAAAATTTACCTAATTCAAAGAGATAATTTTTCTGTAATGATTTGGGAGGATCTCCAGGGCCTCAATCTAATACATATCAAGTACTAAATACATTCGAAAAATCAATCACAAAAGCTTTAGGTCTTAGCTAACTTATCCTGCTCAACAGAATAAGTTATGCAGATACCATATCCCCATTTTACAGATGGAATTAAAAAGATATGAGATAAAGTGAAGTTATGTAACTTGCCCAAGTTCAAACAGCCTATAGGTAGCAGAGTTGGGATCCAGATCTAAGCGTTAAGTTCCAATCATTTCTAACAAACAAACAGAGGCAATTAATGAGAATGTGCTGATTAAAAGCATTTCTTATCATCTATTTCCACAAAGAGCATTTAAGATGCCAGGGATGGTTGCTTAAATTATGGTCTATAGTGAAGTATGATGCAGACACTAAAAATTGCATGGTGCATCTGTGTTTATGGTTGGAAAGATATTCATGAACTGACAGCAAAAAAAAAAAAAAAAAAAAAAGGTTAAGAACCACTGTTTAGAAGGGGATTCTGTTTTAACAAAGGCATATAATAGTTATATTGGGCTTCCCAGGTGGCTCAGTGGTAAAGAATCTGCCAGCGGATGTAGGAGCCACAGGAGACACAGGTTCGATCCCTGGGTCAGGAAGACCCCCCTGGAGGAGGGCGTGGAAACACACTCCAGTATTCTTGCCTGGAGAATCCCATGGACAGAGCAGCCTGACAGACTATAATGCATGGCCCTGCAAAGAGGCAGCACGACTGAGTGACTGAGCAGGCATGCTGATGTTTTATTAATGGTGGACACATCCAGAGAACAGTATGTTGCTAAATTCTTGTTTTCTGTCCTAACTTCTCAGAATTTTGGTAACAGCTATATGAACTAATTTATAATTTGGATATAAGTATTATTTTTTAAAACAGATAAGGTGCTCTAGTCATAGGTATAGAGTAATAATAATGGTTAACATTTATTGACTATTCATTATATGCTGGGCAATGATCTTACAGTGTTCATAGTGAATCTCATTTAATCTTCATTTATAAAAATAAAAAAAGTTAAGATAAATCTTGTTATCTAACAGATGAAGAAACAGTTTCTGTAATCTCTCTCAAATGCTATCTGACTGAATCTTGAGTAAATACTTCTAAGGACCACAATACAAGGATCTCCACCCTTCTGGAAATAAGGTCCAGCAAATACCATATTCCTTGCCGTATTTCTCCATATGACCCTTGGTTTTATCATTCTACATAGCAGGCAAAACATTGGAATTTTAGAGTTTAATTCATTTAAACATCAAGACACCATACACGTGCATATTGAAACTAAGCTGCATTTATATTCAAAATCTTCATGATGGATAAGAGTTAACCAAAAGGGAAAAAATTGGGTGGACAAAATAGATCAAACCCAGAGGACAGAAATGGAAAACAGTTACCAAGCACTTTGAAAACACTTTGGCTGTGTTCTTAGCATTCAAACAATGAATGTGCTGACTAGGAGTGGTTGGTATTTACTTTGTTTAGCTCCTAGAAATGTGAGAAATATACCCAATCCCAGGTTCTCTGATTTCCTTCCTTGGTCCCTTGTAGTATTTTATGTAACAGAAATAAATAAATCTCCATTTGTATAAGGGGTTTATCAATTCAGATGATTCATTAACAGGTTGACACTTGAAATCTCTCCCTTGTTCTGAATTTTCTCTCTTCTTTCACCCATTAAGTGTCTGTGGGAGGCTTTACTGTCATTGTAGGATAATTATGCAATACTTGAACACATTCTAGCACTTTAGCAGTAAAACACTGAAACTCTTCTTCCTACTTACCTACAATAACAAACCAATTCTAAAAGAAATATGCAACTCCAAAGCTATGTTTTTTTATTTTTTTCCTCTGTTACGATTCAGCTGACTTCACTGGGTTTATCCCCCTCCTTCCCTTTCACATCCCTGAGGCTGTGGGTGAGTAAGGAATAGAGGGCAGAGACACTAGAATGACCAGCACTATTCACAGTAGGTATATGATGGACAGTCTCATTCAAAAAGCATTCCAGCTTTCCCCCAACTTTTCACTGAATTTCTCATTTAAATACATAAAATGCAAAAATAATATCCTATGTATTTAGTATCACTCTAGGTAATAGCCCTCAAAGTATAAATTCTGCATAATATTTCTCAAGGACTGTTTTTAAAACGTATATCAGCACTGTAGATGCTGGGAGGTGCTTAGTAAAGCTGGCTTTGGTGGGATACAATTGTTTCAAACACTTGCCTCTTACTTCATTCTTTAATGAACATCTCTGGAATAAGTAATTACTGTGGGAACACAAGTTTAGAGCCATTCTCAAAGAGCAAAATTGGCAGAGGTTGGTTTTATAAAGTTCACAAAATGAATGGTGCCTTATTGCCATAAACAAAGGGATTTTTAACAACCAGCTTTAAAATACCCAGCGAATTACTGATAAGTGAATCAGTGAATAAAGATAAGTCTTTAATTGACAAGAAAATGAAGGATTAGGCTAATAGCGTATTACAGCAATATGCCTTGAATTCAAATTTAGGCCTTCTTCCCTATTTGGAGTAAGTAATTATAACAGCTTTTTTTTTTTTTTTTTTAACAGAGAGACTATTTCTTCTGCAGCATTTCTGCTTAACATCTTCTAAAATGCATGTACTGATATTAACTTTTACCATGAATCCTTCAAGCGGCTTATCATATCCTCTTAACTGTGTATTTGAAGTGACATATGATTATTTTCTAATTTGAAACCTGAAATTTCTTTATAAAATATATTTGTCTAGTAAATACAATGGAGTAAAAATAGTTGTGATTTTAACTAAAATTAAATTGTATGGTTCTTTAAACCTTTAATGGCAAGATTAAAATATTTAACAAGAAAGATTGTAAGGCAAGATAAGAAAATTCTAGGTACCAATATCAAAATTATGAAGAAATAAAATGAATTTCCAGAGAACCAATGGAACACCACATTCAACTTCAGAAGTGAGCATATATTTTTTTTCTTAGAGAATAATCCAATTGAACTAATCCATAAACTCTGATTATGATTTGAGAGTTGACGATTCTTATTTAGGTAGCACTATTTCTTATTACCACAGAAAAACAATAACATTTTTCAAAGCCTTGAGTTTTCATATATATTTTCTAACTCTTGGTCTGTCAAAGACCTGAAATATCTTCCAACAAAATTCTCATTTGAAAATATATGTCTCTGGTAAAGAGCTAAGATGTCCCCAGGAAACAGATGGAGTGATGGATGCTTTTCTTAAAGAGGAAAGACTCCAGAATACAAAACCGCAAAGGAACGGTCCATAAGTTTAAACAGCGTGGGGAATTTCCAGTGACAGGTGGGCAACTGTGGGATGTTGTGAGGCTAATGGGGAACTTGATGTTATATAGCAGCCTGGATGTCCTAGGAGGGGAATCGGGGGGGAAATGGATACATGTATATGTATGGCTGACTCCTTTCACTCTTCACCTGAAACTATGACAACATTGTTAATTGGCTATACTCCAATATAAAATAAAAAGTTAAAAAAAGACACTGAGAGACATTAATAGCAAGTCTTGATTTACTCTATTTGCTTTGGAAAGGTAACAGATGATAAAAACAAAATATCCCAAAGACTTTGCTTTTACAACCTGGAGTAAAATACACCATTTTGATAATGAATTCTGGATCGTAGGAACCTAAAATCATTATGATCCGGACTACTTTACAGCAAACCGTATTTCTATATTTTAATTCATGAATGCTTCTAATACATCTGAATGGAAAATAAGTAATCTATAAATCTGGGTAATTTTAATACTCAAGTATGTTATTAAGTACTCTCTACTTACTTTTATCCCCATGTTGAATAAATTAATTAAATACATTGGAATATTATTTAAATTCTGTACATCCAACATCACAGGGGAAGGGGTTCCCCCCAACATCAACAAGCAGTTCTCAGGACACTAGTTGAGCATCCTACTATTCAGCTCAATACCCAGAGGTAGCTTTGAGTCCCACAGGGCTCAGACCCACAAGACCACTTTCCACTTCAGATACCAGTCACAAACCCAGGAAATTATATGTTCTTGAGACCTACTGACTAGTTGTTATCTACACTTCTGAGAGTCTGACTATAGAGTAGAGGTTTCCACAACCCCCTCCTTGGGTTTGATTAATTTTTTTTAAAGTTGCTCGCAGAACTCAAGAAACCAGTTTATACATGAGATTAGCATTTTATTACAAAGGACATGAATCAATAGTTGAAAAGATATGTAGGGGAAGTATGTGGAAAGGAGTACAGAACTTCCATGATCTCTCCAGGCACTCCCCCCAAATCTCCAAGTAGTCACCAAGCCAGGAGCTCTTCAAACTCTGTCCTTTTGAATTTTTATGGAGGCTTCATTTCATAAGCCCAGTTGAGTAAATCCCTGGCCATTGGTAAAGGATTCAGTCTCCAGGGGCCCTTTCCTCCCTAGAAACTCAAGGGGTGGGATTTAAAGCTGAAACCCCCTTTTCATGACTGGTTCCCCTGAACACTAGCCCCTACCCTCAGTCCCTCAGTTGCTCAGTTGTGTTCAACTCTTTGTGACTCTTCATAACTGTAGCCCGTCAGCCTCCTCTGTCCATGGGATTCCCCAGGCAAGAATACTGGAGTGGGTTGTCATTTCCTTCTCTAGAGGATTTCCCCACCCAGGGATCAAACCCGTGTCTCTTGTGTCTTCTGCATGAGAGGTCAGGATTTTACCGCTGCATACTTTCCAAAGGTCACTTCATTAATATAAACCCAGCTGTGGTGGAAAGGTGCTTAGTACAAATAACAAGACACTTTTGTCCATCTCATGACTCTCAGGGTTTTCAGGAACTAGGACAAGAGCCCAAATACTATGACAGAAGATGCTGTTACTGCTACTATCTTTCAGGAAATTCCAAAGGTTTAGGGAGCTGGGAGCCAGGGACTGTTGACTAAGATTATATGAATAACCAAATATATATTTCCAATAAAGCTTTCCTCGTGGCTCAGATGGTAAAGAATCCACCTGTAATGCAGGAGACCTGGGTTCAGTCCCTGGGTTGGGAAGATCCCCTGGGGGAGGGCATGGCAACCCACTTCAGTATTCTTGTCTGGGGAATCCCATGGGCAGAGGAGCCTGGTGGGCTAAAATCCTTGGGGTGGCAAAGATTCGTACATGACTGAGTGACTAAGCACAGCACAGCATACATATTTCCAATAAGTCACAATATCATAGAAATAGACCTGTTATTATTTTTTAGAATTATTTTGTCTTTGTTGTCTGAATACTAAATGTTTACTACTCTTAAAAATCCAGCCATCTAAATTTTGAGTACTACTTTTTTCAGCTTTGCTAAGATATAATTGACATAAAACATTGTGCAACTTTAAGGCATACAATGTGATAAATTGATACAGGTACATATTACAAAATTATTACAACAATAATGCTAGTTAATGCATATATCATCTCACATAGGTTACTATTTTTTTTCATTTTTCAAAAGTTCAAGTTAAGATTTACTCTCTTAACAGTCTTCAAGTATGCACTGCACTATTGTTAACTATGATCACCATGCTGTATATTAGATCCCCAAAACCTATTCATCTTATCACTGGAAGTTTGTACCCTTTGATCAGCTTCACCAAGTTCTCTGGCACCCATGCCCTTGGCAACATTTACTCTGTTTCTATTAGCTTTTTTTTTTTTTTTGCTAAATTCCAGATTAAAGTGAGATCATATAGTATTTGTCTTTGTCTGATTTACTGCAATAAGTATCATGCCTTCAAGTCCATCTATGTTTATGCAAATGGAAGAATTTCCTTCTTTTCTATGGTTGAATAATATTATATATCACGTTTTCTCAATCCATTCATCTGTCAATGAACACTGAGCTTGTTTCCATGTCTTGGGTATCGTAAATCATGTTGCAATGAACATATTTCTTCAAGAGAGGAGTTAAGAGAGCTATAATCTCATTTATTCTGCACTACAATTCCAGGAGGCAGGAATCCATTCTCATTTTATGCACAAGAAAATCGAGGTCTCAAGAAACTCAGTCAACTTCCCAGAGTTGCACAACTGGCAGTAGGTACAGTCTTGGTTCATCCACCAAGAGCCAGGCACTTTACTCGCTATAACCACTTACTAACTTATTTTCTTGAAGAATGAAAGTAATATTCATCTACACAGATTTCCCAGTATCACTAAGAAGTCAAGAGCCAAAGCTGAACATCTGGGTATGATGGTCTGCCATGGTGTCTGGAGTGCTCTTGGCACGGTTGCCAGCCTAACAGTAAGATTTTCAAGGCAAGAAGGTGACAGAAAAGAGACAGCGCTACTGACAGATGAGTACCATAATCTTGATCTATTTTCCCACTTTCAAAGACTGAAAGCAAATAAGAAATATGAAAACATCTAAATATAAACCAATAGTTGAGAAAGTCTAAAACTGTTCTAATAACAATGAGGAAATATTCTTTAAAACATTCGTTTACCTTAGAGATATGTAATACCTTTATTGTTTATATAGTCAGATGGTATCCTCGTTACACTGACTAGTAAAAGCTAATATTTATGTCATCTTCCTTATAAAATTTTACATACCATATTTATTGTAGGGTCTGTTATTCATTGTAACAGAATTGAATATGCAGTCTAAAATAGGCATATGATTTTCTATTGTATTACAATTGACCATTTTTTATTTAAAATAATTTGAAAAGTAAAGTAAGATTTCATACTATGCAAATTATATGTAATAATTTAGAAAAATTGTGTAACATTACCTAATTATCAGCAAATAAGCAATAAAATATTCTAAAGCCTAGCCAATATTGCAGAGTGGCTTTATCTCAACATACTATGCAATACTGAAATAATCAGTTGGCTTCTTTTATCTGCAATTCCAAATACTCCTTAAGAAGGAAATAAAATCATAAAGTATATTTCAGTATAAATAACTTGTTTTAATAAATTTCACAACTTCCACAAATAAAGATATAAATATTTCAGGGGAAAAGGCAAAATTTTACAATGTCCTAATGACAGAATTATGTTCTAAAAATGGTAAAGACATTAAAGAAACTATTTTGAAAATTGAGTAAAATGGCCTACATGTTACATCAAAATTATAGCCATTTTGGAAGAAAACAGGACCCAATTAGAGTATATTGAAATGAAATAAATGTGAATGAAAACAGTATAAATAGGATAATTTTATTAATAAATGATTCTAACCTGGTTTAAATTTAGCTTTTTAGCATCTTTCAAGTTGAAAAATGTCTGAGTCACCGAGAAAAAATTAATAAATGCTGAAATATTTTGTTTATCCTCAAATATTTAGCATTAAAAAATAGCAACCCACATTAATCAGGTGCCTACTATGTGCTATGATGTTCTAGACAAACATAAGTGCATTCATTATATCATACATTCGTTACATCATCACATGTTCATAGCATCCATAGGAAGTAAATAGTACTGTTTTCCCCAATTTAAAGACAGTGTAGCTGATGTTTAGGAAGAGTTTAGGTCATTTGCCTTAGGTCACATAGCTAGTAAGTGGCCAGGGTGGCATTCTTTCCCAGTCTTATGATGATCAGATACTAGCTTCCCTGGTAGCTCAGCCAGTAAAGAATCTGCCTGCAATGCAGAAGACCCCAGTTCAATTCCTGGGTTGGGAAGATCCCCTGAGGAAGGGATAAGCTACCCACTCCTGTATTCTGGCCTGGAAAATTCCATATATGGTATAGTCCATGGTTTGCAAAGAGTCGGACACAACTGAGAGACTGTCACTTTAACTTAATGTGTTAGAACACTTCTTGATAATTCCTAATCAAATCTTAGAAACGTTGAAAAAAATTCTAAATGTAACCAGTATTTATGAACTAGAAGAAAATATCATAGTATATTCTACAAAATAAATGACTGGGAAAGTACATATTAAAACATAGATAATGTTGATTCTTCCTTTTAGCCAACTCTCTAAACCGAGCCTTAATCCTAACAAGAATCTCTCTTCATGAAGCTCAAATTCTGATAGGAAGGGATCATAAAAAGTAAGCATGGCAACGGATGGAGATAAGCACAATGGAGAAATATAAGATGGAGAGAAATTCCAGGAGTTAGAAAGTCTCAGAGTGGGAGGTTTCGCTACTGTGTTTCTACATACGGAGGTCAGGGATGGCCTCACTGGGGCCTTGACAGCAGAGCAGAGACCTGAATAAAATGAAGGAGGAAAACCTTCCAGGCAGTGAAATGGGAATTTACTTGGCCTGTTTGAGTAAAAGCAAGGGATCCCTGTATAGTTTCAAGTAGTCAGCGAGAACTGAATGATTGTTCAGGGCAGGACACATGTAATCTCAGAAGACTCTCTGCACATTTGACTTTTACCCTGAGATGGGAATATTTGAACAGAAGAACAGTATAAGCAGATTTCAATTTGTAAAGTACCATTCCAAATGGTACTTTGCAAATAGAGTTTATTTTCTAAAAGATAAAGGAAAAAGAAAAAAGACCAGCTAATAGGCTATTACAAAATGATAGGTAGGATATAATAGCCATACACTTAGTCAGTTCAGTTGCTCAGTCGTGTCTGACTCTTCCACTCCATGGACTGTAGCACGCCAGGCTTCCCTGCCTGTCACCAACACCCAGAGCTTACTCAAACTCATGTCCATCAAGTTGGTGATGCCATCAAACCACCTCAACTTCTGTTCTCCCCTTCTCCTCCTGCCTTCAATCTTTCCCAGCATCAGGGTCTTTTCAAATGAGTCAGTTCTTCTCATCAGGTTGCCAAAGTATTGGAGTTTCAGCTTCACACATTTCAAAAGCATCAATACTTCAGTACTCAGCTTTCTTTACAGCCCAACTCTCAAATCCATACATGACTACTGGAAAAACCATAGCTTTGACTAGACAGATCTTTGTTGGCAAGGCAATGTTTCTGCTCTTTAATATTCTGTCTAGGTTTGTTACAACTTTTCTTCCAAGGAGCAAGCATCTTTTAATTGCATGGCTAAAGTTACCATCTGCAGTGATTTTAGAGACCCCAAAATAAAGTCTGTCACTGTTTCCATTTTTTCCGTCTATTTGCCATGAAGGGATGGGACCTGATCCCATGATCTTAGTTTTCTGAATGTTGAACTTTAAGCCAACTTTTTCACTCTCCTTTTTCGCTTTCTTCAGGAGGCTCTTTAGTTCTCTTTGCTTTCTGCCATAAGGATGGTGTCATCTGCATATCTGAGGTTATTGATATTTCTCCTGGCAATCTTGATTCTAGCTTGTGCTTCCTCCAGTCCAGCATTTTGCATGATGTACTCTGCATACAAGTTAAATAAGCAGTATGACAATATACAGCCTTGATGTACTCCTTTCCCAATTTGGTACCAGTCTGTTGTTCCTTGTCCAGTTCTAACTCTCGCTTCTTGACCTGCATACAGATTTCTCAAGAGGCAGGACAGGTGGTCTGGTGTTCCCATCTCTTGAAGAATTTTCCACAGTTTGCTGTGACCCACACAATCAAAGGCTTTGGCATAGTCAATAAAGCAGAAGCAGATGTTTTTATGGAACTCTTGCTTTTTCGATGATCTAGCAGATATTGGCAATTTGGTCTCTGGTTCCTCTGCCTTTTCTAAAACCAGTTTGAACATTTGGAAGTTCATAGTTCACATACCATTGAAGCCTGGCTTGGAGAATTTTGAGCATTACTTTACTAGCATGTGAGATGAGTGCAATTGTGCGGTAGTTTGAGCATTCTGTGGCTTTGCCTTTCTTTGGGATTGGAATAAAAACTGACTCTTTCCAGTCCTGTGGCCACTGCTGAGTTTTCCAAATGTGCTGGCATATTGAGTGTAGCACTTTCACAGCATCATCTTTGAGGATTTGAAATAGCTCAACTGAAATTCTATCACCTCTGCTAGCTTTGTTTGTAGTGATGTTTCTTAAGGCCCACTTGACTTCACATTCCAGGATGTCTGGCTCTAGGTGAGAGATCACATCATCATGATTATCTGGGTCATGAAGATCTTTTTTGTATCACACTTCTGTGTATTTTTGCCACCTCTTCTTAATACTTTCTGCTTCTGTTAGGTCCATACCATTTCTGTCCTTTATTGAGCCCATCTTTGCATGAATATCCCCCTTGATATATCTAATTTTCTTGAAGAAGTCTCTAGTCTTTCCCATTCTAGTATTTTCCTCTATTTCTTTGCATTGATCACTGCAGAAGGCTTTCTTATCTCTCCTTGCTATTCTTTGGAACTATGCATTCAAATTGGTATATCTTTACTTTTCTCCTTTGCCTTTTGCTTCTCTTCTTTCCTCAGCTATTTGTAAGGCCTCCTCAGACAACTATTTTGCTTTTTTGCATTTCTTTTTCTTGGGGATGGTCTTGATCACTGCCTCCTGTACAACGTCATGAAACTTCATTCATAGATCCTCAGGCACTCTATCAAATCTAACTCCTTGAATTTATTTTTCACTTCCACTGCATAATCATAACAGATTTGATTTAGGTCATAATTGAATGGTCTAGTGGTTTTCCCTATTTTCTTCAATTTAAGTCTGAATTTGGCAATAAGGAGTTCATGATCTGAGCCACAGTCAGCTCCCGATCTTTTTTGCTGACTGTATAGAGCCTCTCCTTCTTTGGCTGCAAAGAATATAATCAGTCTGTTTTCTGTATTGACCATCTGGTGATATCCATGTGTAGCATGGTGGTGGTGAAAGTTGTGTAAAGTAGCCAGAATCTGAATGTATGTTGATCATTGTCCCAAGATAATTTTCTGCTGAATTAGAAATAGAATATGAGAGAAAGTGAACTGTCAAGAATGACCCCAAGCGTTTTGGACTGAAGAAACAGAAGGAAAAGAAGAGGATAGGTCACATGGTAAGAATAAGTAGTTTTATTTTGCACATGGCAAGTTTGAGATGTCCATTAGAGATCTAGGTACAGAGGCTGAGAAACTATAATGGATATAAGTTGGATATCAAAGACTCTTGATTTCTGGACTCTAATGTGGAAATGCTATTGGGAATCATAAGGTAACAGATGATATTTAAAGCCAAGAGACTGGATGAGTTCATAAAAAAAAAAAAAAAAGACATTGAATAGAAAATATCTAAGGATTGACCTCTGAGATACTCCCACATTTTATCAGGCAAGGGTTTGAGGAATGTGAAAAGTTAAAGATGGCAGAAAATTATTTGATATTCTTCCCCATGATTGCAACCTCATTTCCTTTGCTTTTAAATCTGCGCCTGCAGTGACCAATAAAGCACATAGCAGAGATGACACAATGCCAATTCCAGGCCTGGACTGAAAAGGGCTGACAGCTTTTTCTTTGGTCTCTTGGAGTCAGAGCTTCCAAGGATAAAGTCCAGTCTAGTGGAGAGACTATTGGAAGAAGTCAATAGGTAGAGGAGCCCTGCTGAACTCTGACTTCTAGATATACTCAAGGCAACAAGCACATGAGTGCAATAGCCTTGAAAACTTTCAAACCAGATCAGCCACCAGCTGAATGGCATCTAATGGCCCCTGTCAATTTCAATGGAGTACAAGAGTCACCCAAACCCAAAGTCCAAGTTCAAAAAATTGTGAGAGATATTGAAATTTTGAAGTAGTGGCTTAGGAAACAGGAACAGGGAAGGGCCAGCAAAGAAAAGGAAAAAGGAGGGGCCAGTGCTATGGAAGAAAAGCAAGTGATAGTTTATTCCCAGAAATCGAGCAAAGAAAGGACTCAAGAGTGAGAAAGTGTTTTATTCTAGTAAATGCTGCTTGAGTAAGATGACTGCTGTGACTGCTGATGATTGCAGTCAAGAACTGACTGCTGTGTTCAGCAATGTGTGGGTCACTGGTGACACTGACAAAAGCTATTTCATTAGAATGTTGTGGAGAAAATCCTGCTTGGAATGGATATATGGGAGAATGGAAGAAAGGAATTAGAGGCAGAGAGTTTGAAGGACTCTTGATTAGTCTTATCTCAAAGGAGTGCAGAGAAGTGGCTTGGCTAGTTGGCCGTGTGGGGTCAAGGGAGTTATTTATTTTTGTAAGATTGGATAAAGTACAGAATATTCCTATGCATTGGGAATGATCCAGCAGGGAGGGGAAAATTAAGTTTGAAGCAGAGATATGAGGTTGGGAAGCACAGTCCTTTAATTCCAGAGATGAATAGATTGAGAGCACCGGTACACGTAGGGGTGGTCTTACATAGGAGGATAGACATTGTTTCTATACCAATGTGAGGAAATGCCAAAGGTACAGAGGGAGATAATGATATAGCAATGGGTTCATGTAGGATTTTGTTTCAAAAGTGTGGCCCTGGTACAGGATTAGAACCATACATAGTTCTCTGGGTTAAAATAGTTTGATTCTAGGCATTTATAGGTATTCAATATTTAAGAAAGATGATTGACAAGGAAATAGAAGTGATTATTTAATAAATCACAAGATTATTTATTAAAATGTTAATACTCTGTTGAATCTCATTACTCACAATCTTCACCTAAATACATTTCAAGGGCATTTAAAAGTTAAATGTCTTGAAATCGAAAGACCATGTTTTAAAAGCTAACATAGTATGGAATCTTTTCTAGATCACTTGATGAGTATAATTTTAATGTTATAAATAGTACAATGTAAATAAAAAAGCATAGTACACAATCTTATGTTTACTGTGAACATACTCCTTCAGTCTGCAACTGCTCAAATACAGAATTTCCAACTGGATTTCTTTAGCTTTAGTGACTGACTGTTCCTAATTTTCTGGTTCGCAAGTCTGTAAAATGTTTGAGCCAAAGAAGATTTACTCTCCTCAAAGCTACTGTTATCCAGGAACTGATGTTTTCTCTGTGCTCTCTGTAACAGGATTTTTTCTCTGCTCGGAAACAGGAAGAGTTGTGCTAGATTTGAAGTCTAGATAGAAGACTCTGAAAATACCTCACCCACAAAGACAAAAGGCTTTGATCCTTTGCATTTTGTGGTCTATGTGCCTCATTCTGCTCCTACTCCTCCTAAGCATGTGAAGTTCTATCATGAAAAGTATTATGCCTTTCATACAATCATCACTGCTTAAAGGAAAAAATAAAAAAACAAGTAAACACATAAAACTGATCATGTTTGCTTTGGACTTGTGGGTTATGGCTAAGAGTTTTATTTTTGCACTTTTCCTACTGTTGTAACTAACATTCTTTAAACTTTTCAAACTTCAATATAAAAAATTGAAAATCATTTAATTAGTACAAGGTCCTGAAAGGAATCAAATAAATGATTATAGCTTTGAGTTAAATTTCACTCTCCCTAGTGTGTTCATTCCTAGCATACATTCTTATATGAATGTCCCATTTACATTTTGATTGCCATTGATGTCTATTTACCTGGAGTCAGATCAAGATTGAACCCTGATTTCATTGAACCTTAATTGTGTGTACTCATCTGGTGAAATGGAAATAACTCTACCATGCATTCCAACAAACTTAGGAGAATAAAATGAGATAATGTAATGAAAGTATTTTATGAAGTGTGAAACACCATGAAATATGTCATTTAGTTATTTTTACACTAAAATATTAGTCAAGAAAAATGGTATTATATCTATAATTCAAGTCTATTAACCTTTTTTAGAGCAAAACCCAATTTGGGGATCTTGTCCCAAGGGGAAATATGAGAATGAGGAATGATTAGAGTGAAATTGAGTATATTTAAAATTTAAATTTTCAATAAAATTTGTTACAGAATAATTAAAACTACTGAGACCCCCCCCCAGCGCTTTCCAAAATAAGAAGAAAAGTTACTATTTTACTTCAGAAGGAATGATTCTCAAGTAAAATATATATAGCAACTACTGTTTCCTAATTACCTAATTACTAATCAAAAAAGTCAAGTATTTTATTGGCTACCATCAAAAGAATTGTAAACTCTCATATATATGTGTTGGTCACCCAATATTTAAGTTTCTATTAGATTATAATATTTAATATTTAAACCATAATCATCAATACAAGGCAAATTTTCAAAAACTGAGAAGGAATAAATCACTTAGTCCCACCATATAACACAAATTGTATTATTATTATGAACTTCTAATTTTGTATGAGCTGTGCTTAGTCGTTCAGTCATGTCTGACTCTTCGCAATCCCATGAACTATAGCCCACCAGGCTCCTCTAACCATGGGGATTCTCCAGGCAAGGAATCTGGAGTGGGTTTCCATGCCCTCCTCCAGGGGATTTTCCCAACCCAGGATTGAACCCAGGTCTCTTGCATTGCAGGAAGATTTTTTTTTTAATTTATTTTAATTGAAGGCTAATTACCTTATAATATTGTGGTGGTTTTTGCCATTCATTGATGTGAATCAGCCACGGATGTACATGTGTCCCCCATTCTGAAACCCCTCCCACATCCCTCCCCATCCCATCCCTCAGGGTTGTCCCAGTGCACCAGTTTTGAGTGCCCTGTTTCACGCCTTGAACTTGGACTGGTGATCTACTTCACATATGGTAATATACATGTTTCATTGCTTTTCTCTCTAATCATCCCACCCCTACCTTCTTCCACAGAGTCCAAAATATATCTGTGTCTCTTTTGCTGTCTTGCATATAGGGTCATTGCTACCATCTTTCTTAATTCCATATATATGTGTTAATACACTGTATTGCTGTTTTTCTTTCTGACTTACTTCACTCTGTAAAATCGGCTCCAGTTTCATTCACCTCATTAGAACTGATTCAAATGTATGCTTTTTAATGGCTGACTAATACTCCATTGTGTATATGTACCACGGCTTTCTCATCCATTCATCTGCTGATGGACATCTAGGTTGTTTCCATGTCCTGGCTATTGTAAACAGTGTTGCAATGAACATTGAATTAAAAGAAGATTCCCCCTTCAAATATAAAGTTGTTGGGTAATAGTCATCAGAATTTTCTTATCTAGGAGACCTGTCAAAATAAATAAATTTCCTAAGAAAAAAATGACAGAGTGATTTGGAAAATACAACAAAAGCCTGCTATTACGCAAGTTATAAATAGTGAACTGGAAAGGGATGCCATTAGGATGTTGCCATCATTTGCACAGTGTCTACAGTGCCTGGTGAATAGTAGAATTACCACAAATGCTTATTACTACTTTTTTAATCAAAATCAGTTGATTTTGATCAATTTCCATGAAGAAAGATGAGGTCCTTCAATTCTTAAAAGTATTTACAAGGCCACAAGTTAGTCCATGTCTTGCATGAATCATTTTACAACCAGAATCTTAATAAAATCCTCACTTTTCCTTGAAAATATGCTTTATATTCTACTTTGCTTCCCCCACGACAATGTTTCCATGCTTATATATATTCTGGATTCTTGAACAATGCTCTCTATCTATTTTAAAAATACTTGCTTGTCTCCAAAAATTGATAGCAAAATAATACTTCTAATTTTAGGTCTGCCATTGGATAGATTACCTAGAAGCAGACCCCAGGTCAAAATCAGCAAACTTCTCTGGTAGCTTAGATGGTAAAGAGCCTACCAGCAATGTGGGAGGCTCGGGTTCAATTTCTGGATTGGGAAGATCCCTTGGAGAAGGAACTGGGAACCCTCTCAAGTATTCTTACCTGGAGAATTCCTTTGGCAGAGGAGCCTGGCAAGCTACTGTGCATGGGGTCCCACAGAGTCTGACAGGAATGAAAGACTAGAAGACATGATAAAGTGATTTATTAGGGGCAGTGTCTATGATGAAGACTGGAGAGGTGTGTAGAGCCATCATATATGATATAGGTCTGGCTCTGGATAAGGCAAAGACAGAAGGAAAGTACTTCTTAGTATATTACACAATAGCGTGAGTTCCAAGAGTTTGGCAACATCTACTGGGGAATACTTGGGCCAAAGTTGTTCAATAGATGAGCTACAGATCTCCCAGAAAATGGCCTCCCTTCTGTATTCAGTTGCTGGTGACAAGCAGCCTATGGGAAGCCTGATACAGAAGCCGTGATGGATTTCAAGACACAGAAGTTGAACTTCTTAATCAATCATCCTCCTTGTATTCAGAAGCACATTAACATGTGCACCACAACAATGTATGCCAATCTTAAGATGCTTTTGAGTGCAAATGTGTCTTCAGTTTCACCAATTGAAATTGCACATACTACATATTGAAGAAGATAATGATTTATAGGCTTCCCCAGTGGCTCAATGGTAAAGAATCTGCCTGTAACGCAGGAGCCTCAAGAGACACAGGTTTGACTCCTCGGTCAGGAGGAATCCCTGGAGGAAGGCATGGCAACCTCTCCAGTATTCTTGCCTGGAGAATCCCATGAACAGAGCAGCCTGGCAGGCTATAGTCCATAGTGTCACAAAGGAATAGACTGAAGTGACTTAGCATACACATAGTGATTTATACTTAGAAACTATGACATAGATCTAAGTCAAAGGCAATATTTGGGCTGCAATAAATTAATGTTAATATGAAGATTCCAATAAATCAAGACCCATAACACTGACCATTGTCCGTAGTACATGAACTATGCATTGATATGACAGAACACTTTGAAGGAGCGCAAGACCCTGGAGAAAAGGAGCAGGATTTAAACATTTTTCCTGAAAAAGCAGTTGTGAGATTAAATACTCAACAGAGATCATGATAAACTATAGAAGCTCATTCTATTATGAGCAGGTATGATTCTAAAATATTGTTGTTAATTCTATTCTGTCTAACAGTGTAAGACTGACTTTAGCACACAGCTAGGAATGCTTGTTTGTCAAACCACTGAAAATAGAAACTTGTCAGACTCCAGCAGAGAAACAAAGCACAAGTTCAAAATGATAGAGAATGACTATATGTAACTTGGGAAGAGAAGGCATAATTGCTTGATGTCATCAAATTTGCATGTTAAATATCAGTTAAATCAGAGGTTGGTAAATTATGATTCACAAACAGAGTCTGAAGCCTATTTTTAGTAAATGAAATTTTGTTGGGACAAAGCTATGGCCATTTATTTACATGTTCTTTACAGTTACTGTTGCTATATGATGGCACAGTTGAATAAATGTGCCACAAAGCCCAAAACATTCATTGGCCTTTTTCACAAAAAGTTTACAATCCCCTGAGCTACACTTAAAGCATCACCATGCACACACAAGTAATAGTCATTACCACCACCAGTATATCAAGCTTTGTCATGAGTCTTCATCATAATCTGAAAGTCATAGCAAGTGTGTGTATGCATGTGTGTGTGTGTGTGTGTGTGTGTGTGTGTGTGTTTATTCCTCACAGTCACCATATGAGTTTGATATTATTTCCTCACTTTCCATTGTGGAAACTGAGCCACCAAGAGTTAACTAATTTGCCAAAGGTAACACAGGAAAATGGCAGAGCCAAGCTTCAAACTAGGCAACACAGATTCAGTTTGTGCTTTTGATCTCTATCCTATATTGAATATTATGCTCCTTTTATGCAAAGAGAAAATACAGTTCAGGGAAATTAAATATGTTCAATATCACATGGGAACCAAATATTAAAGCTAGATTCCAGACCCAAAGCCAATATGCTTTCCATTTTTCCACATATTTCCACTGTATATCCCTAAGGAGATAAAGAATTGCAAAAATTAGGAGGAAATTATAATCATATTAGGGTTGGAAAAATATATCTATGAGAAGATATCATTTGGTCCCAGGAAAAAAAATGATGTGGTTTCTTAAAATGAAAGGTGAGAGTGGCATGGCCTCAATCGCTAAGAATAGCAATGCATAGAATACAGTTATTTAAAAAACTTAAGCTTCGGTTTCTAACGTAAGGCAAATATACAATCTAATGACTATCTCTGAGACACTCGATAGCTTCATGCCTAGAATACAACGGTGATGGGGTAAAACCTTAATCAGCATCACAAAAACAGACCGAAAATTAGATTTTACAGAAGTAATGTAGAAGGAAGGATTGGAATTAAGATTCAACTCTGAAACAGAGAAGCAGAATGGTAAGATTTTTAGTAATGATGATAGGAACATAAGTGACAATTGTTTGAGCAAATTACAATCTACCCAGTGATAGAAATTATACGGTGCTCTCCTAATAGAGAAAACCAAAATCTTCCAGAAGCAAGATATAGTAATGATGGAAGCTTTTAAACACTTGAATACCTACTGAAGTCCTAATTAGACTACAAGAGAACTCACTTTTATCCGCCTTTCTTTAGTACTTATACAACAAACAAACATTCAGTATGCCACAGTACTTTTCTTTGAGATGCCTAGAGAAGTGCACACCATAGCCATTGGGAAAAATACTTCAAAGAGGCCAAAGAAAAGACATATGTGACTCCCTGACAAAATTCTTGCACAGATTATTAAGTAATTGAATTAGCAGTTTGAATTAAAAAAAAAAAAAAATGCTGCTCCTTTGGAGTGAAATAACCTTAGCCCACAGTCTTGGCTCAAATCATTCCTACCCTGTGGGAAATGAATGTCAGAACTTGTAGGCTAGCATTCAACACTGCTACACCTACTGCTACTAACGGTGGTGGTGGTTTAGTCGCTCATTCATGTCTGACTCTTTGCGACACCATGGACTGTAGTTTGTCAGGCTCCTCTGTCCGTGGGATCCTCCCAGGCAAGAATGCTGGAGTGTGTTGCCATTTCCTTCTCCAGGGATCTTCCCAACCAAGGGTCTGAGCCTGGGTCTCCTGCATTGCAGTCAGATTCTTTACCAACTGAGCCACCAGGGCAGCCCACTGCTAGTAATAGAAAGAGTAATATTGGCAAGACTGTGAACTTCCTGGGTAGAGCCTTACTTGCTGTGTAACCTTGGGTAAGCTGAAGCTCCAATACTTTGGCCACTTTATGCAAAGAACCAACTCACTGGAAAAGACCCTGACACCGGGGAAGGTTACAGGCAAAAGAAGATGAGAGTGCAGAGCATGAGATGGCTGGATAATATCATCGACTCAAGGGACATGAACCTGGGCAAACTCAAGGAGATAGTGAGGGACACGGAAGCCTGGCGTACTGCAGTCCACGGGGTGGCAAAGTGTCAGACATGAACTTAGCAACTGAACAACCACCACCACCACCTTGGATAAACTTCTTAACACCTCCAAGCCTGTTTTTTCACCTATAATTGGGATGATAATGGGTTCTGAATAAAAAGATAGTATCACATAATACACATCTGTATCTCCTAGCACCAAAAAATGATCAAATAGAAACTAGATACCACAAATCTGTGGCACTACAAGAGGAAGATTAGATGGGAAGCCAACTAGATTCTAACTCTCAGAGCCCATGATCCATCATTATCACTGTATTTACTTGTTTTACTTAACAAACACCTATTTATTGTTAATTCTGCGCTAGGCTCTGTTTTAAGTACATTGTAGACATTTACTTAATTTTCATTCTGATGCTTAACATTTTGACTATAGTCATGTTCACACTGGCTACCAAAGATAAGAAACTATCACTTGTCACAAAAGCAATGTTTCTAAATACTCATTAGTGTAAAAACAGCCTGGATTCTATTCTAGGATTCTTACAACTGTCTTAGAACTAAAGAAGGGAGATGGAATTTGTTTGTTTTGCCCATAAAATATGGACTTGCCAAGGAATTGGTGCTTTCAAATTGTAGTGCTGGAGAAGACTCTTGAAAGTCCCTTGGACAGCAAGAAAATCAAACCAGTTAATCCTAAAGGAAATCAACCCTGAATATTCATTGGAAGGACTAATGCAGAAGCTGAGGCTCCAGTTCTTTGGCACCTAATGCAAAGAGCCCACGCATTGTAAAAGACCCTGATGCTGGGAAAGACTGAAGTCAGGAGGAGAAGGGGATGACAGAAGATGAGGCAATTGGATTGGATTAGAAACTCAATGGACATGAGTTTGAGCAAACTCCGGGACATGGTGAAGGAATAGGAAGCCTGGCATGCGGCAGTCCATGGAATCAAAGAGTTGGACATGACTTAGCAACTCAACAACTACAATAAAAATGGATATTATATATATATATATGCAGTGTCCTTTTTTTGCATGATATGTATATATTATATATATACTACCAGACAATAGAGTCTGATATAAAAATCACTGGGTTGAAAGTCAGGATTTTGAATGCACTATCATTCATCGCATCAAGAATTACATCACGTTTAAGTGAACAAAACCTACTAGCCAGGAAAAGTCAAATTTGTATTTTATTAATAACTGATTTGAATGGTCCCATAGTTAAGCAACGGGTAGTGGGGAAATATAGCTGGGAAATATGAATCCACAGGATTTCAGAGAAATACATTTTGCAATACAGCCCCAAACTTACTTTGTGACCTTAGTCAGTTCTCTCCAAACTTCTCCATTCCTTCTCTTGTAAAATGAAGGCCATATGTCCCAAAAGAATCTCAAGAATTCAATCTGGGACAGATTGAGTCTAGAAATCTCCAAACCCCTCCGTTTTCAATGACTCCCAGAGAGATACTAATCAGCAGAGGGGAAGCTGTGCTATGGTAACAAATGACTCCCAGTTTGGAGTGGCTTGACACAACAAAGATTTACTCCTTGTTCATGTCATAATGAGCAAGTGGCTTTTTTCTGCTTTTACAACTCAGAAATCTCTTTGCTTCCATCTTGCAGCTGTCCCATTTGGAATCCTTTTTTTTTTTTTTTACTGCTTTGCAGACATAGATCATTGAAGACTTATCCAGGTTAACTTAACTCCCTCAGATTGGAAGTGACAATCATCCCTGGGACATGACTCCAACCTCAGCACAGGGGATGCCAGAAAATGTTGGTGAGCACATGGATATTTGATTAGAACTAATGATCTCTTCCAGAAGAGGTGATGGCAAAGGTAATATAAGGAGTGCATGCCAGATTCATGACCGTAACTCAGGCTTTCTAGCTCCTAGCTCAAGGCCACCCTCCAAATAATATGTAGGGCTGTTATAATAATGGCTCTAAAATCTTTGAAGCTGGTAAAAGGACAGTTATTTCACATTAAAGTAGCTTGTTTTGTATTGTATGTGAATACTCATTGGAAGGACTGATGCTGAAGCTGAAGCTCCAATACTTTGGCCACCTGATGGGAAGAACTGATTCATTGGAAAAGATCTTGATGCTGGGAAAGATAGAAAGCAGGAGGAGAAGGGGACGACAGAGGATGAGATGGTTAGATTGCTAGTTTGTTTGTGTTTGTGAAAGTCGCTCAGTCATGTCTGACTCTTTGCAACCCTATGGACTATACAGTCCATGGAATTCTCCACACCAGAATACTGGAGTGGGTAGCTGTTTCCTTCTCCAGGGGATCTTCCCAACTCAGGGATCCAACCCAGGTTTCCTGCATTGCAGGCAGAATCTTTACCAGCTGAGCCACAGGGGAAGCCTATGAATACTGGAGTGGGTAGCCTATCCCTTCTCCAGAGGATCTTCCTGGCTCAGGAACAGAACCAGGGTCCCTGCATTGCATGCAGATTCTTTACCAACTGAGCTATCAGGGATGGTTGGATGGCATCACCAACTCAATGGACATGAGTTTGAGCAAGCTCCAGGAGTTAGTGATGGACAGGGAAGTCTGGCATGCTGCAGTCCATGGAGTTGCAAAGAGTCAGACATGACTGAGTGACTGAACTGAACTTAAAGGAAAAAATAAATTTCTTTCAGTCAATACAGAAACATATACCCCTAATCAGCTTTCTAGTGAGGTTAACAAAAAGTCTATATTTCACTGTTTCACATTATTCCAGAAGTTCAATTTCATTCCTTGGAAAGGTTTTCTAAAAGCAAAATCCAGACCATACTTATTTGATCATTTCATCCTCTCCAAGTGAGAGAACTTAGAGCTGAGAATCTCCTTGTGTGAATGGAATGGACTAGTGTGTTGAGCTAGTTTAAAGATTACTCATAGGTATTTGAAAAAGGTTTGTGGAGATTTCTACAGCAAGATACCTGATTTTTTAAGATTCGTCTTTAAAACCAGGATGTAGGAATAAATCCTATTGTGTTTTAGTGACTGCCTGCTTCTACTCCAGTGTTCTTGGCATTAGTGCTTGGTGTTAGAAGCCAGAGAAGCAATTCAGTCTACCGGACATTATGAAAAAATGTGGCTTTCCAAAATCTGAGTTCCAATGAAATCCTGAGTTGATCTCATGACTTGGTCAAATCTTTATTTTTTTAAGAGCAAAGATTTTTACATAACTACAATGAAAAATAAAAGTGGTTAGGAAGATAGAGTGCAGTTGCTTTTCATTTCCCTATACTGATGGGTTAGAAGAAACTTAACTGCTTTTAGAAAACCCGGGTTCTGCATCCTTTCATTAATCCATCCAGAAGAAGAAGAAAAAAAAAAGTGGTCAAGTGCATACCTGTGGTGAATGTCATCCACACCTTTCATTTCCCACAGTTACTCACTAGCACATTTTCCCTATTCTGATGATCATTATAACTCTTGAAGGCTGCATGAAAGTAAGCAGCTGATGAGATGCACCTCTGATACACCAGTAGATGCATCAGTCACCACCTTCTTGTTCCTTTTGTTTCAAGACAAGGAAATTCAATTCAAATGGAGCCTTTTATGTTCAAGTTTATACTTCTCTACATGTGAAAAGAAACAGTTATATCAATCTCTCTTCTCATGGACATGCTGAAATGGATCACACAAGTTCATTTTCCAAATAAAATGTTTCTATTTTTACTGAAAGGAGTACCAGCTCTTAGTTTTACAAACTTGAGATGAATTCTAAATCAATAAAATTGAGATTTACTGCTAACAAAAATTTGACCTGATAACCATTTTGTTGCACTGAATTTTGTCATCTTTCTAGCTAGAGGACTAAATTAGGGTCAAAGTCCATGTATATTAATTTCTTAAATTGATAATCCTTAGGACACTAAGGTCTTGACCAGTATCTGCAAAATAAAACTAGAGGCCCTCAAAACTCTTTAGTGTATAAAAAGGCATTCTTTGGCCTATAGAAAATTAGAGATACCAAGTGAACATTTCATCCAAAGATGGGCACAATAAAGGACAGGAACCGTATGGACTGAGCAGAAGCAGAGGACATTAAGAAGAGGTGGCAAGAATACACAGAAGAATTATACAAAAAAGTTGTCATGACTCAGATAACGATGATGCTGTGATCACTCACCTAGAGCCAGACATCCTGGAATGCGAAGTCAAGTGGGCCTTAGGAAACATTACTACTAACAAAGCGAGTGCTGGATGGTGATAGAATTCCAGTGGAGCTCTTTCAAATCCTAAAAGATGATGCTGTGACAATACTGCGCGCAATATGCCAGCAAATTTAGAAAACTCAGCAGTGGCCACAGGACTGGATAAGGTCAGTTTACATTGCAATCCCAAAGAAAGGCAATACCAAAGAATGCTCAAACTACCGCACAATTGCACTCATCTCACACAATAGCAAAGTAATGCTGAAAATTCTCCAAGCCAGGCTTCAGCAATACATGAACCGTGAACTTCCTGATGTCCAAGCTGGTTTTAGAAAAGGCAGAGAAAAAAGAGATGAAATTGCTAACATGAGCTGGATCATCGAAAAAGCAAGGGCGTTCCAGAAAAACATCTATTTCTGCTTTCTTTACTATGCCAAAGCCTTTGACTGTGTGGATCACAATAAACTGTGAAAAATTTTTCAAAAGATGGGAATACCAGACCTCTGACCTGACTCCTGAGAAATCTATATACAGGTCAGGAAGCAACAATTATAACTGAACATGGAATAACAGACCGGTTCCAAATTGGGAAAGGAGTACATCAAGGCTGCATATTGTCACTCTGCTTGTTTGATGTATATGCAGAGTACATCATGTGAAATGCCAGGCTGGATGAAGCACAAGCTGGAATTAAGATTGCCAGGAGAAATATCATAACTTCAGATGTGCAGATGACACCACCCTTATGGCAGATAGCAAAGAACTAAAGAGCCTCTTAATGAAAGTGAAAGAGGAGAGAGAGAGTGAAAAAGTTGGATTAAAACTCAACATTCAGAAAACTATGATCATGGCATTTAGTCCCATCACTTCATGGCAAATAGATGGGGAAGCAATGGAAACAGTGGCTGACTTTATTTTGGGGGACTCCAAAATCACTGCAGATGATGACTGTAGCCATGAAATTAAAAGATGCTTGCTCCTTGGAAGAAATGTTATGACCAACCTAGACAGCATATTAAAAAGCAGACATTACATTGCCAACACAGGCCTGTCCAGTAAAAATATGGTTTTTCCAGTAGTCATGTATGTGAGAGTTGGACTATAAAGAAAACTGAGCACAGAATAATTGATGCTTCTGAACTGGGTTGTTGGAGAAGACTCTTGAGAGTCCCTTGGACTGCAAGGAGATCCAACCAGTCCATCCTAAAGGAAATCAGTTCTGAATATTCATTGGAAGGGCAGATGCTGAAGCTGAAACTCCAATACTTTGGCCACCTGATGGGAAGAACTGACTCATTTGAAAGACCCTGATGCTGGGAAAGATTAAAAGTGGGAGGAGAAGGGGATGACAGAAGATGAGATGGTTGGATAGCATCACTGACCTGATGGACATGAGTTTAAGAAAATTCCAGGAATTGGTGATGGACAGGGAAGCCTGGCATGCTGCATTCCTTGGTGTTGCAAAGAGTCAGACATGACTGAGCAACTGAACTGAACTGGCCTATCGAGAAACCAAGATCTGTTCATTTTGAAATAGTGAAATATTGAATTAAAATTTTTGCCAATTCAATTAGTTTTACTTCCTTAAGGATGAATTTAAAAGTTACGAGGTCAAAAATAATTAAGAAATTGATATGGTATCATAGTATAAATATTAAGCTTGTATAATCCTAGGCTGGCCAAAATAAACTTAACTAATGGAATGTGCAATATGGAGAAATCATTGAGTACTTCTAGCTCTTTTATTTGATGAACAAAAATACAGAAAGACACAGTGTAAATTCATGGCAAAACTTAAACCCCAGTATCAGCAGTATGAATATGAAGTCAGTGCTTTTTTCCCCCATGCTGTTTATTTAAATACAAGTAATTATGTAAAGACTTTATTCACAGGGATGCCAGATGTAATTAATTTTCATTTATGTCACCATACAAGGTATTAATAAACAACTTTCAACAAAAATATGTGTGGAGGCTATTGATATTTATATCCTGGAAACCAATATTTCAAGAATGCAATTTAAAAATAACTTGTAAATATTAAATATTTGCCGTGTTAAAATCACAGAATTGGAAGACACTTATGCAATAAATGATTTGCTGTTGGTTTCAGAGTGGTAAATAATAAATTTTCTTGCATTTTTGAACAAATTTATTTGCTGGTTCAAAATTCTACAGACATACTGTTTGGGGGCAGAATATTCATATATATATATATATATATTAATTTCTTCATTTGATGATAACAACATAAAATGATATGATTATAATGTCCTTAAATTCTTATGTCCATTTTTTTTCTTCCTGTGTCCTGTATTTATAACTGCAATGTTTTTGACATAACCTTAAATTATACGGTAGGGTATTTGATTCTGGGAAGAAATCAGTATTATCTGAACCCAGGGAGTCATAAATTTAAACAAAGAGAAATTTGAATTTTTCTATCACCAGTAGCACCACTTCTGAGTTTGTGTTTGTCTATGCTTCTCAACATAGGCTTTTTAAAAATAAAATCTCAGGATTCTAAAGTACTTTTTTTCAGAATGAAGTAAATATTTGGAAATTATAAAAAAACTTATACCCATGGTTTTCTCTGAGGACCACATTTCTCTTTTTTTAAGGCAAATAAAATGATAACCTCAAAGAGTGCTGCTCAGTGTGTTTATTCTGTCTCCCTTCTCAAATGAATAATATGCATAATTTTTAACTAATATCCAGAGAGCTATTTTACTGGTATTATGTTCTAGGTAACAGAAGACTTAAGTAAATGGTCACAGACACAACCTATGATTGTGTAATATTGAAATAAAGGTTTTTATAAAGCACATGAATTAAAGAATTCCCTGAATTTACTAGACTTACTGCTTAGTTTTAAAATCAAATTGCTTTCCACAATATGTCATTAAATATAAAAGGTTTTTACAGTTATATAATTGTATATATCTTATTGTTTTGGAAGCATATAGAGTGATTTTCATTTTATCATCTAGCAACATAAAGAATCAATATACAAAAAAATAACATGAAACTCCTTGATAGAAAAAATCTCACTATGCATCCTGATTATGAAATCTTCTGAAATTGTCTTTGAATTGATATTTATTCATCCCAGTGAAGAAAATATTACACTTTTCCACACAGAAGAAGTATTTTTTAATGAGAAACCCACATTATTCATAAAAGTCACTGGCCTGTCTCAAGGTTTAATTGAAACCAAATGAAGTCAAGTAAAACTAATCAAAACCAAACAACCCTTGGGTTATGTAAAGGACTTACTGCTAGTTACAGTTCTTGGAGATTTGGTTAGAGTGCTCTAAAATCAAATTTTAAATGTCACCATGCCATGCAAACTAAACATAAAATATTCTTCCAAGAGTTCCATGAATGTCTAAATTAAATACAACTTTATTACCTATAGAATTATTCCATGACCATCAAAAAGGCAAAAAACTTTGAATCAATTTTTGGAAGTAATTGATGCTAAAGAATTAACCTAAGACATTAAAAAACTTACCTCATGTGCTATATTTATATCACTCATAAAAAAGAAATTTCAGGAACTCTCTCAAAAATGTCAATGCATAATTTGCATAAATCATCCCACGACGGTTGAAATCTCTAATGTAATGTAGGGGAAGTCGGGGGAAAAACAATCTAGGGGTCTGAGAGGGAGCACCGGTTCTGAATCTGAACAGTCATGTGACATTTAATTTCTTGCATTGGAATGAGATTAATAATTATAACTCTTAACATACACTTTTCTACAATGTAGTCACGTAAAGAGTGGTGCAAATGCAAACTATAATGAAACCGTGAAGTAGGTATCAGCACGTATTTGAAAGATAAAGAATAGAAAAGATGATTTGCAAAAAACTAGCTCATGAATTTGTATTTCTTTTTGTATTTGAAGTTATACACAGAACTGATAGAGAAAAAGTAACTTGATTTTGGATATATAAGAGTATAAGTGCTTTGATATGTTTTATTTCACATTAAATAATATATCTTTAGGCTGCACAGGCACAGGATGGCCTAGAGGAGCCATCCCACGTTGAAGGTCAGGAACAGTGGCGGTAAGGAGATACCCATCATCCAAGGTAAGGAGCAGCGGTTGTGCTTTGCTGGAGCAGCCGTGAAGAGATACCCCCACGTCCAAGGTAAGAGAAACTCAAGTAAGATGGTAGGTGTTCCAAGAGGGCATCAAAGGGCAGACACACTGAAACCATACTCACAGAAAACTAGTCAATCTAATCACACTAGCACCACAGCCTTGTCTAACTCAATGAAACCAAGCCAAGATGGTATGGGCGGGTCATGGTGGAGAGGTCTGACAGAATATGGTTCACTGGAGAAGGGAATGGTAAGCCACTTCAGTATTCTTGCCTTGAGAACCCTATGAACAGTATGAAAAGGCAATATGATAGGATACCAAAAGAGGAACTCCCCAGGTCATTAGGTGCCCAACATGCTACTTGAGATTAGAGGAGAAATTAATACAGAAAGAATGAAGGGGTGGAGCCAAAGCAAAAACAATACCCAGTTGTGGATGTGACTGGTGATAGAAGCAAGATCCGATGCTGTAAAGAGCAATATTGCATAGGAACCTGGAATGTCAGGTCCATGAATCAAGGCAAACTGGAAGGGGTCAAACAAGAGATGGCAAGGGTGAATGTCGACATTCTAGGAATCAGCGAACTAACATGAACTGGAATGGGTGAATTTAACTCAGATGACCATTATATCTACTACTGTGGGCAGGAATCCCTCAGAATAAATGGAGTAGCCATCATGGTCAACAAAAGAGTCTGAAATGCAGTACTTGGATGCAATCTCAAAAATGATAGAATGATCTCTGTTTGTCTCCAAGGCAAACCATTCAATATCACAGTTATCCAAGTCTATGCCCCAACCAGTAATGCTTCAGAAACTGAAGTTGAACGGTTTATGAAGATCTACAAGACCTTTTACAACTAACACCCCCCAAAAATGTCCTTTTCATTATAGGGGACTGGAATGCAAAAGTAGGAAGTCAAGAAACACCTGGAATAACAGGCAAATTTGACCTTGGAATGTGGAATGAAGCAGGGCAAAGACTAATAGAGTTTTGACAGGAAAATGCACTGGTCATAGCAAACACCCTCTTCCAACAACACAAGAGAAGACTCTACACATGGACATCACCAGATGGTCAACACCGAAATCAGATTGATTATATTCAATGCAGCCAAAGATGGAGAAGTTTTATACAGTCAACAAAAACAAGACCAGGAGCTGACTGTGGCTCAGATCATGAGCTCCTTATTACCAAATTCAGACTTATTGAAGAAAGTAGGGAAAACCGCTAGACCATTCAGGTATGACCTAAATCAAATCCCTTATGATTATACCGTGGAAGTGAGAAATAGATTTAAGGGCCTAGATCTGATAGATAGAGTGCTTGATGAACTATGGAATGAAGTTCGTGACATTGTCCAGGAGACAGGGATCAAGACCATTCCCATGGAAAAGAAATGCAAAAAAGCAAAATGGCTGTCTGGGGAAGCCTTACAAATAGCTGTGAAAAGAAGTGAAGCGAAAAGCCAAAGAGAAAAGGAAAGATATAAGCATTTGAATGCAGAGTTCCAAAGAATAGCAAGAAGAGATAAGAAAGACTTCTTCAGTGATCAATGCAAAGAAATAGAGGAAAAGAACAGAATGGGAAAGACTAGAGATCTCTTCAAGAAAATTAGAGATATCAAGGGAACATTTCATGAAAAGATGGGCTCAATAAAGGACGTAAATGGTATGGACCTAACAGAAGCAGAAGATATTAAGAAGAGGTGGCAAGAATACACAGAAGAACTGTATAAAAAGGATCTTCATGACCCGGATAATCACAATGGTGTGATCACTAATCTAGAACCAGACATCTTGGAATGTGAAGTCAAATGGGCCTTAGAAAACATCACTACAAACAAAGCTAGTGGAGATGATGGAATTCCAGTAGAGCTGTTTCAAATACTGAAAGATGATGCTGTGAAAGTGCTGCACTCCATATGCCAGCACTCCATATGCTGCACTCCATATGCCAGCACATTTCGAAAACCCAGCAGTGGCCACAGGACTGGAAAAAGTCAGTTTTCATTCCAATCCCAAAGAAAGGCAATGCCAAAGAATGCTCAAACTACCACACAATTGCACTCATCTCACACGCTAGTAAAATAATGCTCAAAATTCTCAAAGCCAGGCTTCAGCAATACGTGAACCGTGAACTCCCTGATGTTCAAGCAGGTTTTAGAAAAGGCAGAGGCACCTTAGATCAAATTGCCAACATCTGCTGGATCATGGAAAAAGCAAGAGAGTTCCAGAAAAACATCTATTTCTGCTTTATTGACTATGCCAAAGCCTTTGACTGTATGGATCACAATAAACTGTGGAAAATTCTGAAAGAGAGGGGAATACCAGACCACCTAACCTGCCTCTTGAGAAATCTGTATGCAGGTCAGGAAGCAACAGTTAGAACTGGACATGGAACAACAGACTGGTTCCAAATAGGAAAAAGAGTACATCAAGGCTGTATATTGTCACTCCGATTATTTAACTTATATGCAGAGAACATCATGAAAAACGTTGGACTGGAAGAAATACAAGCTGGATTCAAGATTGCCGGGAGAAATACCAATAACCTCAGTAATGCAGATGACACCACTCTTATGGCAGAAAGTGAAGAGGAACTAAAAAGCCTCTTGATGAAAGTGAAAGAGGAGAGTGAAAAAGTTGGCTTAAAACTCAGCATTCAGAAAACGAAGATTATGACATCTGGTCCCATCACTTCATGGGAAATAGATGGGAAAACAGTGGAAACCCTGTCAGACTTTATTTTTGGGGGCTCCAAAATCACTGCAGATGGTGACTGCAGCCATGAAATTAAAAGACACTTACTACTTGGAAGAAAAGTTATGACCAACCTAGATAGCATATTCAAAAGCAGAGACATTACTTTGCCGACTAAGATCCATCTAGGCAAGGCTATGGTTTTTCCAGTAGTCATGTATGGATGTGAGAGTTGGACTGTGAAGAAGGCTGAGCACCGAAGAATTGATGCTTTTGAACTGTGGTGCTGGAGAAGACTCTTGAGAGTCCCTTGGACTGCAAGGACATCCAACCACTCCATTCTGAAGGAGATCAGCCCTGGGATTTCTTTGGAAGGAATGATGCTAAAGCTGAAACTCCAGTACTTTGGCCACCTCATATGAAGAGCTGACTCACTGGAAAAGACTTTGATGCTGGGAAGGATTGGGGGCAGGAGGAGAAGGGGACGACAGAGGATGAGATGGCTGGATGGCATCACTGACTCAATGGATGTGAGTCTGAGTGAACTCTGGGAGTTGGTGGTGAACAGGGAGGCCTGGCGTGCTGCGATTCATGGGGTCGCAAAGAGTCAGACAACTGAGTGACTGAACTGAACTGATATAAGCAAAAAACTTTAAGTCAAAAAACTACATTTCTAAGCAAAACTAAGATTTTGCAACCAACAGATCTATACTAAATGAAATTCTGAATGGTTCTCTTTAGTCATAAGGAAATTATTCCCAAAGGTAAGCTAAGAGATGCAAGGAAAAAGAAAGCACAGAGGAAAGAATGGAAATGTAAACAAATCAGACTATACACTGATCCTGTAAAACAATGTTAAAGGTTATTTATAAAGTTTATAAAAATTGAAACTAAGACAATCCTACCTCAGAATAGATAGAACAATCAGTTTCATACAAGTTCATACACGAAATTAAAGGAAAAACAAAATAAAGATTCTGATAGATACAGCAGAACATCAGCAGGACCTCAGAGTACGAAAAAGCTTCTTAAATCGTATTAGAAAAAAACCTTAATTTTAATTTTTTTAATTAAAAAAACAAAAATCTTAATTAAAGATTGAGTAACTTGATTACATTAAAATTTAGAAGTTATATTTGCTAGAAGACATCCTTAAGAAAGTGGAAATCCAAGCCTACAAAAGGGAGTTATATGTATTCACAAGTGCTCATATGTGGAATGATATATAATCCTGTTATATAATAAATTTTTACACATCCACACAGAAGAGTCAGGCAACCTATTTTTGTAAAAAAATGTGTAGGAGACCTGAACAGGCACTTTATAAACACAATATTCAAGTACCTATTAAGCATACTAAAAGATTTTAATCTTCACTAACAATGAAAAAATTCTGTTTAAAAACAATGAGATACTACACCCAGCAAGACAACACATTGGCTAAGATGTGAAGCAACAAGAAATCTCATTCACAAATAGTCAGGCATTATTGAATTAAGAAGATCACTATGAATAGTATTTCACTGCTAGTCACAGGTAAAACCCCCTTAAATTATATGCATATATGAAACAAGAGCCTCCTATAAGAGTGCTTATCATAACATTATTTTAACTAGACATTGCCTAAAATACGGGAATCCCTTGGTAGCTCAGTTGGTAGAGAATCTGCCTGCAGTGCAGGAGTCAGTCAGTCACTCAGTCGTGTCCAACTCTTTGTGACCTCATGGACTGCAGCACGCCAGGCTTCCCTGTCTATCATCAACTCCCAGAGCTTGCTCAGATTCATGTCTATTGAGTTGATGATGCCATCCAACCATCTCATCCTCTGTCGTCCCCTTCTCCTCTGCCTTCAATCTTCCAGCATCAGGGTCTTTTCCGAGTCAGTTCTTCGTATCAGGTAGCCAAAGTATTGGCTCTTCAGCTTCAGCATCAGTCCTTCTAACGAATATTCAGGACTGATTTCCTTTAGGATTGACTAATTTGATCTCCTCACAGTCCAAGGGACTCTCAAGAGTCTTCTTAAACATCACAGTTCAAAAACATCAATTCTTCAGCACTCAGGTTTCTTTATGGCCCAACTCTCATGTCCATACATGAATACTGGAAAAATCATAGTTTTGACTAGACAGACTTTTGTAGGCAAAGTAATGTCTCTGCCTTTTAATAGGCAGTGCAGGAGACCTGGGTTCAGTCTCTGGGTTGGGAAGATCCTCTGGAGAAGGAAATGGCACCCATTCCAGTATTCTTGCCTGGAAAATCCCATGGACTGAGGAGCCTGGCAGCTGACAGTCCATGGCATCGCAAGAGTCGGACATGACCTAGCGAATAAACCACCACAACTAAAATATGCATGAAAAGTACAACTGACATATATTTTAGTACCGAGCAGCCATGAAAATCAACTAACTACTGCTCCTCACAAAAATACAGATGAATTTAACAAACATAATAGTGAATAACATAAGCCAGGAATAAAAGAAACTAGGAAAACAGGCAAAATTAACTTCTGGGGTATGAAGTAAGGAGAGGTGGGGTTGGGGTGGAATGCAGAGGTAATGAGTGATGAGGAACCAAGGAGGGATTCTGGGGTATGCCTATTTCTCTGTTTTATTTCGTTTACATTTTAACATAGGTGATGATCACGAGTATGCTTACTTTGTGATAGTTCATTGATCTGTACACTAATGATGCGTTTTTCTGTATGTGCATTTTATTTCACTAGTCGATAAATATCACACAAACATACGGAAACACACACACGCACATGTTGTGTGCTAAGTTGCTTCAGCTGTGTCCAACTCTGCACAACCCTATGAACTGTAACCTGCCAGGCTTTGTCCATGGGGATTCTTCAAGCAAGAATATTCGAGTGGGTTGCCTTGCCCTCCTCCACAAAAAGTTCTGGACCATATTATGAACTATTGCTGTCATGTATGTTACCATTTTAAATTCAGCATAAATATATGTGTGTGTGTGTGCCCATATATATATGTGTGTGTACGTACATACACAAACACACACGTATATAGTTATATTGAATTTAAAATGTTAACATGCATGACAGCAATAGCTCAAAATATGGTCCAGAACTTTTTGTCCTCCTCAGTGAGTTCTAAGAAATAAAGAATACATATTTCCAATATTAATAAAGTCTGCCCGAAATTAGACAAAAACAAACCACATTCTACATCTCATTTTGTAAGTCAAAAAACTTTGACATTGAAACCAGAAAAAAGAAATGTGATTCACTGTCATTCACAAATATAGATGAAAAAATCCAAAATTTCACAAACTAAAACCAGCTGTGCATAATGTACAAAATATGTCATGACCAAGTTAGGTCTATCTCAAGGTGTACAATGCTGGCTTACACTGAAAAATTAATCAATACAATTTGCCGCATTAACATTTTAAAGAGAATAATTGTATTACTAGCTTTAATGTAGAAAAACATCTATTAGAATTCAACATCCCTTTATGAGTTAAAAAATCAATTTTTAATAAATTAGAAATAAAAGCTATATCCTTCAATTTAACAAAATTTATGTACAAAGTAAAAAATTTCATAAACATTCTGCTTAATGCTAAAACTACAACAGTAAGCACAAACCAAAGATAGCCATTATCATCATTTTTATTCCACATATATATGTGACAACTGTCAACATTTGTGGATAATATAATTTTTTACACAGAAAATGAAAATAATCTACAAATTGATAGGATGAATAAGGTCATTCTCTATGAAATCTGCACACCAAAATCTTTTATTTTTAAACATCAACCATTAAAAATATTTTTATAAGGTACTGCTGCTGCTGTTAAGTCGTTTCAGTTGTGTCTGACTCTGTGTGACCCCATAGACGCCAGCCCAGCAGGCTCCTCTGTCCCTGGGAGTCTCCAGGCAAGAATACTGGAGTGGGTTGCCATTTCCTTCACCAATGCATGCATGCATGCTAAGCCGCTTCAGTCGTGTCCACCTCTGTGAGACCCTATGGACAGCAGTCCACCAGGCTCTTCTGCCCACAGGATTCTCTAGGTGAGAATACTGGAATCAGTTGCCATTTCCTTCTCCAACTTTATAAGGTACAACTTACCATAACATCAAAAATACTAGGCAGTGAGACATAAATCTAAGAGAACATATGCAGGAATTCTGTGGAGCACATGATAGAAGTTTAATGAGAGAAATTAAGGATGACCTGTATACATAGAAAGATATATCTAGTACATGGGTTGGAAGACTCATTATAAATATGTCAAGTTGATCCACATATTCAATGTACTACCAACAAACTCCATAGCACAATCTCAACTACACAGGTGATTCTAAACTAAAAATGGAAATTAAAAAGGCCATGAATGGGTAAGTATTCTGCATGAAAATAAAACAGGAAAGGACTTTTTCATCTGATAGCAAAATAAACTTTTAAAATGTTTGTATTAAGACACTGTGATATTAGCACTGGGAATAATACAAAGATCAGCAGAAAAGAACAAAAATCCTGGGAACAGATTGATGCATACATGTACCTTTTATTTAGTTCCCCTTCAGAAAAATAGGGAAGGACTGTCTTCTCAAAAAAACATTACTGGGACAAAGTTTAGTGCTTAAACTAAGACTTTCAGGAATGTTTTTGTTTCTTAATGAAAATGGTCTTTACAGAATATCCTTAGCAAATGCCAGTATTTCAATTATGCTCAGTTTCCTAGAATAGCTCTTTAACTATTCTGTTAAATTTAGTTATATATTCCAATTTATAATAGCACTGTCAGCTACGTTATTTTCAAACAGTAGAAAGTATGGATAATCATTATGATAATATTAGATATAAAAATATTTATTGTTTCAAATATAATTTATAAGTGTGGCCTAAAAACTGTTCAATGAATGTAAAACTATTTTAAAATGATTCTCTTTTATCCAATTTTTAGATTCTTATCAAAAAGGACCTGTTTTTAAAAATTAGATGCTGCTTTCCTCTTTTCAATACCTAATGTACATTTTAAGACAATGTGAAATAATGCCTCAATGTTACTCTTTTAAAAAAATCTAATGCTTTGTTTATAAAACTTAATAATGATTTTCTTTGAAATTACTAATAGTATTATTAGCCTTTATTAAGTACAAAATATACTGAGCATTAGAATGGGCATATGGGTATCAGAAAGACTTTCCTGGTAGTTCAGCTGGCAAAAAATCTGCCTACAATGAAGGAGACCCGGTTTGAGTCCTGGGTTGGGAAGATCCCCTGGAGAATGGATAGGCTACACACTCTAGTATTCTTGGGCTTCCCTGGTGGCTCAGCTGGTAAAGAATCCACCTGCAATGTGTGAGACCTGGGATGGGAATGGACTGTATGGGGTGGCAAAGATTTGGACATGTTTAAGCGACTTAAACTTCCCATATAGGTATTAGATACAGATACATTTTAAAGAATTGTATTTCCATTATATTAATATGAAGTTGTACATTTGGTAACTCAAAAGCTAGAAGTTTCAAATGGAGTATACATATATATTTTTCAAATATATATATGTATACTTCATATAAAAATAAATATTGTATATACACAAATTTTTATCTCAACATAAAATCTTTTTTACTTTATCATATGAAAATGTTAAAAATTTAGTAAACTTTGCAAACTTACAAGAAAAGTAAACTTTTTCTTGCTTTGTATGAATTAATGTAAATTTTTATTTTTAACATACATATTCTATATTTTTAATTCTTTAGATAAATTCTACTTTCATATTTTTAAAACACAAAATTATGTGTTGGTTATGAATTATATTTCATATTTTTGACTTTTAATTAAAATCTATTCGTTAAACTACATAGAAGTCACTAATTCTACTGAAAAATACTGGAAATGTTTGTCAGATATTATTCAAACTGTAACAAAAGCTTTGCAAAGGAGTTGTTGATATTAGAAGTGCCCATTGCAAATATAATGTCCTACTTTCAGGAAAGAAACACTGTTAGAGCTCTCTCCACAGTACAGAATTAACAAAGAAATCTGTTTCCAATTAAAAGAACTGTGGGAGTACCCAGCTGTATTTGGGATTTGGCAAGTGTATTAAACTGTGCTCCACATGCTTTGGTTTCAGCAAAGCCTATAAAGTATTTTCTCATGTCTTTTCCTCCTAAATCTTAAAACACATGTACAAAGAATGGATCTGCAGTCTCTCTCTCCCTCCAGTTACAATGATTAGAAAAAGTTTAAATATTCAATGCCTTTATTATTTTTAAATCTCTAATACACAAAGAGTGAAAAAGAATATTCATGAGGTCACCTGTGTAAACGAAAGGATTTATATCTTGGTTGTCAGCATGTTTTAAAAAAATAATTCACTTTTGCATAGAACTGAGAAACTCAGTTTTGCCAAAGGCTCATGGCACTCAGGCTTGAAGTGGTTTGGATTTAGTTAGAAGTATAAAAGCCAGGCAAGCAAAGAGGTTGTTTCAGGATAGTTTTAAAATTCCCACAGCTACTTCTCATGTTCTGTGCACCAACACTTTGAAAACTAAGGTTCTAAAGCAATTTTGTTATGGGGAGAATATTTTCTAGGGATGTTAAATCAAAGGTGGAGGATAGAGAAATTAGAAGGGTTATGAGAACAGGAATGAAGAGAATGGATGTAATATGGAAAGATACTGAAATTGGAAGATTTTAATTGTAGTATGATAGCCATCTTCAAAAGTTACATGGTCTATTTCCCCCTTAAAAGTAAAGTAGATTAGCATCTTTCTCTTTCATTGGCCCATTCAGTAACAGTTCTTTCATATACAATCCTTAGTTATAGAAAGTTCTAGAAAAAAAACATGAAAAGCAAAGTACAAATAGACATCAGACTTTCAATGTTATACTTCCTCCTAGATTTAAAAGACCATCCATTAGAGAAAAGGATGTCCTTTACTTTCAGAGACAAGGGTAAAATAATAAAAATTAGCAAACCACTGACTTTATTACACGCCAGACACTGTTCAAAATCTTTTACATTTATGTATTTAATCCTTTCAACAACTCTGTGAGACTAGACATTAATACTAATATTATCAACATCTTAACACACAGAGAAAATGAGATATGGAGAAATTAAGCACAACAAATTAAATGTTGCTTTGCATATCTAGGATTCAAACCCAAGTAGGAAGCCTTAACAAACAGTGCCTTTAATCACTGCACTATATGATACTAGGGAGCATGACAAAATCAAACATAGTTAAAAGGCTAAGCTTTTGACTTATTAAACACTGGCAACTCCAGGATATGATCTATTATAACTTTGATTTTCTCATTTGTATAATACCAACTATGGCATAACTTTATTCTAATGCTAAAAGGATATTAATGTTAAAAGGATATCCTGCACATATTAAATACACAATACATGTCAGTTCCCTGATATAAATTTTACACCTGCTTATTATTCACTGCTCAGCTATGAAATAAAGCACGGTTCCTGGTTAAACCTGACATAGTGGAAGTTCGGTCTTTCCTGGTAGCTCAGCTGATGAAGAATCCACCTGCAATGCAGGAGACCTGGGTTTGATCCCTGGGTTGGGAAGATCCCCTGGAGGAGGCCATGGCAACTGACTCCAGTATTCTTGTTTGGAGAATCCCCATGGACAGAGGAGCCTGGCAGGCTACAGTCCCTAGGGTCACAAAGAATCAGACACAACAGTGACTAAGCACAGCACAGCAGCAGCAAGCATTACCACCTCTCCCTTTAAAAATTGTATTATAATTTATATGAAAGCTTTTTTTTTTTTTAAGGGAGGAGGATCACCCAGGAGAACAACAACAACAACAAAAAAAAAAAAAACAGAGAAGAAAGTAGCGGTTAGGAGCTTTTAGTTAAACAACAAACCTGGAAGGAAAGTGGACAAGTGGTAAAATGCAATCCACAGGGAAAACTGAAAACTAAGTATCTGGAAGCATAAGAAGCCAAAGCAAATCAACATGCACTCTATGCCAAGAAGAGGCTAAAAAATATGAGATACCAAACTCTGCAGATGGGAGAGTAAGTGAGGTCAAAAATGACTGAACTGATTGAAAGTCTGTGTGTGAAGACGTTAGAATCCTAGACATCCCTCTTGAATCCATAGGTTCAAATGATGAGCTCTCTTTAACATATCCAAAAGAAAGTAGGATTGCTCTACAATGAAAAACAACAACAACAACAACAAAAATAACTATCTACTGAATGGTGAGACATGTTCTTTCCCTTACCATGACCAAACTCACTCCTTACTGGGCTTTGAGAAAAGGGGTAACCATGCTTATACCACCAGAAAAATTTAAAAATCTAAGGATTAGCTTTTAAAAACACTGACATCTAAGAAATGGTGCATAGTTTTTCACAACTGACTCTCAAAAAAACTGATATTCCCTTGGCCAATTATTCTAAGTGAATACTCTACTCTTAACTTAGCAAGTATTGCCACTGAAAAGCTAGTAAGTCTTGATTAACAATTAAAAGGCAAACTATGATAGCTTTAGATTAGTGTTTCTAACGGGGTTCCCCAGGTGGCACTAGTGGTAAAGAATCTGCCTGCCAATCCAGGAGACACAAGAGATGTGGTTTCAATCCCTGTACCAGGAAGATCCCCTGGAGTAGGAAATGGTAACAACTCCAGTATTCTTGCCTGGAAAATTCCAGGGACAGAGGAGCCTGGCAGGCTATCATCCATGGGGTTCCAAAGAGTTGGACACAACTTCACATAAATACAGAACATTTCTATGTTTGTGGTGTTTATTGCAACAGCGATTATTTTTGAGTGACTACTAAGCAACTGAAATGTGGCTACTCCAACTGAGGTATTGGATATTAAATTTTAATTCTCATTAATTTACAGTTAAGCAGCCCCATTTGGTGTGTGGCTACCTTGCTGGACTGTGTAGCTCTAGAGAAAGTCATTACAAAAAGTCAAAATGGTGATGCTGTTGGCTCTTACTTGACATTTTTAAAGAGGCCTAAAAGAAATAAATTCAGTAAGAGTTAATTTCAAAGAAGGGACTGAAGAGAATACAGCTTTGCCAAAAAGGATTTTGATTCAGTCTGTTATCTTCAAATTATATTGACTAAATATAACTTCTTTAGTGATTGTGGTTTTCAGTCTGTCTGCCCTCTGATGGAGAAGGATGAGAGGCTTATGGAAGCTTCCTGATAGGAGAGACCAACTGAGGGGGAAATTGGGTCTTCCACAGGACCAGTAAAGGTCAGTTGTCATTCCAATCCCAAAGAAAGACAATGCCAAAGAATGCTCAAACTACCTCACAATTGCACTCATCTCACATGCTAGTAAAGTAATGTTCAAAATTCTCCAAGCCAGGCTTCAACAGTACATGAACCATGAACTTGCAGATGTTCAAGCTGGATTTAGAAAAGGCAGAGGAACCAGAGATCAAATTGCCAACATCCATTGGATCATCGAAAAAGCAAGAGTTCCAGAAAAACATTTATTTCTGCTTTATTGACTATGCCAAAGACTTTGACTGTGTGGATCACAGCAAACTGTGAAAAATTCTTCAAGAGATGGGAATACCAGAGCACCTGACCTGCCTCCTGAGAAATCTGCATGCAGGTCAGAAAGCAACAGTTAGAATTAGTCATGGAACAATAGACTGGTTCCAAATCGGGAAAGGAGTACATCAAGGCTATATATTGTCATCCTGCTTATTTAACTTATATGCAGAAGACATCATCAGAAATGCTGGGCTGGAGGAAGCACAAGCTGGAATCAAGATTGCCGGGAGAGATACCAATAAACCCAGATATGCAGATGACACAACTCTTATGGCAGAAAGCGAAGAAGAACTAAAGAGCCTCTTGATGAAAGTGAGAGAGTGAAAAAGCTGGGTTAAAACTCAACATTCAGAAAACTAAGATCATGGCATCCAGTCCCATCACTTCATGAAAATAGATGGGGAAACAGTGAAAACAGTGATAGACTTTATTTTGGGGGGCTCCAAAATCACTGCAGACAGTGACTGTAGCCATGAACTTAAAAGACACTTGCTCCTTGGAAGAAACATTATGACCAAAGGAGATCAGCCCTGGGATTACTTTGGAAGGACTGATGCTAAAGTTGAAACTCCAGTACTCTGGCCACCTCATGCAACGAGTTGACTCATTGGAAAAGACTCTGATGCTGGGAGGGATTGGGGGCAGGATATGACAGACGATGAGATGGCTGGATGGCATCACTGACTTGATGGACGTGAGTCTGAGTGAACTCTGGAAGTTGGTAATGGACAGGGAGGCCTGGCGAGCTGTGATTCATGGGGTCGCAAAGAGTCGGACACGACTGAGCTACTGAACTGAACTGAACTGAACTGAACTGAGACAGTATATTAAAAAGCAGAGACATTACTTTGTCAACAAAGGTTTGTGTAGTCAAAGCTATGGTTTTTCCAGTAGTCATGTATGGATGTGAAAGTTGGACCATAAAGAAAGCTGAGCACTGAAGAATTGATGCTTTAGAAGTGTGGTGTTGGAGAAGACCGTTGAGAGTCCCTTGGACTGCAAGGAAATCCAACCAGTCCATCCTAAAGGAAATCAGTCCTGAATATTCATTGGAAGGACTGATGCTGAAGCTGACACTCCAATACTTTGGCCATCTGATGGGAAGAACTAACTCATTTGAAAAGACCTTGATGCTGGGAAAGATTGAAGGCAGGAGGAGAAGGGGACCTCAGAGGATGAGATGGTTGGATGGCATCACCAACTCGATGGACATGAGTTTGAGTGAACTCCGGGAGTTGGTGATAGAGAGGTAGGCCTGGTGTGCTACAGTCCATGGGGTCGCAAAGAGTCAGGCATGACTGAATGAACTGAACTGAACTGAACTGAAAGATAACTTAATTTGGGCCTCATTTAGTTTAGAAAACCTAACCAGCTGTGATAAGTCAAACAGAAGGAGAAAGGGCCCTCAGGCCTCTTTTAGTCACATTCCAGTACATTCTGGGCAGGAATGATCAATTTATTTATTTATTTATTTATTTTTATATAGGAAAGTTATCTGAAAAACCTTTAATTATGAAATTACACACATATAAGAGAGTATGTCAGACAAAAATACTTATATAAACTATCACCTAGGTCAAAATACAGAGCCTTTGTGCCCCTTACAGTCTTCACACCCCAGCCTAACCTTTACTGCCTCTGTGTTCATCTCTACACACCGTAATTCAGGTTGCCTACACTTGAACTTTGTAAAAATGGAATTATACAGTAACTATTCTGAGATACTGATGTCTTACATTACAAATACAAAAAGTGAACTATTTTACATTAATTTACTTCCTCTATAATGTGTTTCCTTTCTCTCTGTAGACTGGAGCTTCTGACATGCATGATTTTCCTTCTCTCTGAAGAGCTTCTTTTAACATCAATTTAAAAGGCTGTTGTTCCTTTGTAGTTTCAGATGGCTTCAGAATAGTTTTCATTATGTTACTCTTTTGAATGTGTTACACACATCTCTTACACACTTATTCGATTTCATTTTACATTATTTTTTCTCTCCATGCTTTTGTTTGGGCTTCTTTCTATTGACCTGTCTTCTAGTTTGCTATCGTGTCATTTTCTCCAATCTGCTGTCTAAAACCAATTATTAACATTTTAACTTTAAATACGGAGATTTTAATTGCACTTTTCCACTCTGTAGTGCCCATGTGAATTGTTTCATAGATAGTAGTTCTATATTGAAATCCTACCTCCTTACATTTTATTTCTAACTTTTCTTTAGTTTTCCTTAACATTTTAATGATAGTTAATGTTACTGCCAATATATAGAATGTCTATGCACCTACTTGGACTATCTGTTTTTTCTCTTATCAGTCATATTTCCCTGCCTGTTCACATCTATTCATTTTTATTGTATGTTGGAAAATAAAAGAACCAGAGTGGGTTCAAATGAGATTATCTTTCACCAAAAATGGTTTCCTCCCTTTTTTCATTAAATACATTTAGTGAGAAGTTTAAGATCTTAACTAATTAGAGATTAAATTATTTCAAGTTTAGTTTGAAGTTTTGGTAAAACTCAATAAACTTCTAGGTTGATTCTTTCTCCTCAGGTATGGCCTCCTTGGGTTTTTGACAGAAAGTCTGGCAAATTTTTCTTCATCCTAGAAAGACCAGGAGATCAGGCCTGATATCACAGGTTACAAGGTTAGTTCTTCAGTCACCTGACTTTCCAGTCCTGGTACTTCTGTTCAAACTCTGTGTTAGAGTAAACCATCCTCTATTTTTGATGGTTTTTTTTTTTTCTTAATCTTCATAAGCCTGTAGGAAATTTCACTCTGCCTTTTGACCTAGCACCTCAACCTCTTGAGTAGTACCCAGAACTCAGCTGTGTCAGAATTCTCTCAAGTTTACACTTTGTCAGTCTAGCTTTCCATGACAATTAAAACTTTTGTTGATTTGTGTTTCCCTGTTAGTAGCTAGCTGCTTCAACTGAGCTGATTCTCTGCCCTTATTCAAAATTGGCCAGCACCCTTCGGGAGTTAAAAACAGCTGGTGAGCTTCAGATCATTTCAGAATTGCTGTACCTCTCTGATGTATTGTCCTTATTGTTCTATTGTTCTTGCTGTTGTTTTTAGTTGCTAAGTCAAGCCCACCTCATTGTGATCCCATGAGCCCGCCAGGCTCCTCTGTCCATGGGATTTCCCAGACAAGAATACTGGAGTAGGTTGTCATTTCCTTCTGTAACTGTTCTATTACACCTTTAAATATATATATATATATATATTTAAAGGTGTAATAGAACCGATTGGGGGCAGGAGGAGAAGGGGACAACAGAGGATGAGATGGCTGGATGGCATCACTGACTTGATGGACGTGAGTCTGAGTGAACTCCAGGAGTTGGTGGTGGACAGGGAGGCCTGGCGTGCTGCGATTCATGCGGTCGCAAAGAGTCAGACACGACTGAGCGACTGAACTGAACTGAACTGAACATACATATAATATATATAAATATATATATATATATTTGTAATTTACCTTGCTTTTCTGGTAGCTGTAATGTCATCTGTGGGTTGGGGCCTCACACAAGACTAATAAATAGATAATAGATTTCAGGCTTCATATCAATGATGGAATGAAATCTTAGTTTATACTTATGTGCACATGGAACTGAGTGAAGCTATTGCATTTTTATGTAAGTTTTCTTTTATCAGGGAGATTCACAAAAAGTCTGTGACTTTTCAACTGTCAAAGTAACCTTCAGGTCTCTGAATCTATACTGGCAGGAAATAGACTATGAAAACTGTATTATTTTCAAAAAAGGGTGTACATTCCAACACTCATCTAAAGTCTGACTGTGGAAATAATGGACCAAAAATACTCGAAAATCTTCCCAGATGGAAAATTTAGGAGCCATAGAGAATAATAAATAAAAGCAGTTACCCATAGAAAGCAGAATAGTGGCAATCAATTTCAAAAGATCTAGCAATTCTTGTTTAATCAGATTTGCTAACTCTAATAAACAAGTGACTTCAGTTCATACAATATTCTTGAATTTTCTGAAAAAGGAAGTTTTACTATGATATCCTGACTCACTATATGAGTTTGTATTTGGAGTCAGGATAGAGGAGATTAATAACTTCTTTAATTATAGGTTTCCAGGTCACAACTAGCTTTATCTGACCTAAAGGAGAGAACTAGACATCCTTTCAGCCAGATCAAGTAACTAAAAGAGACTTTTGAACATCTCATGTGGGAATGGGGAAGATATGTTTTAAAGGCTCCAAGAAATTATGTATAATTCAGGGGTAAATGGGTGATTGTGCTACAAGGGAATTTGTCATCCAGTCTTTTATTCTGCTCTTTTAGTAACAGAATCCCCAAAGATTCAGCTGAATGCATGACAGCTAGAAGCTATGTAAACAAGAAACAGCCTCTTGGATATGAACAAAAATGATGTGAATGTGAAAGAAGAGGACGCAGCCTTGAAAGGAAGCTATTTGTCTTCAGCTTCTTCCTCCTTTCCGTTGCCTGAGTGTAGATGCAGCGGTGAGCCACTTTTGACTATGTAGACAAAGGAAACACTTTAAGAGATGATAAAGTAAAAATATAAAAGGAACTTGAGACTCCAGATGACCTCAAGAGGCAGAGCTTTCCTCTCAAGATGGAGAAAGGGGGACCTTCTTCTCCCCAGCCCCTCCCTTGCATTTACAACAGATTCTTATCTTTCACTTTTTCATGAGAAAGATATAAATAAGGCTTCCGACTTTAAGCCATTGTACATTTGGTCTCTGTTATAGCAGTGAAACCAATAGCGTATAAGACTTGCAAAATTATGGCTTTTAAAAATAATGTGCAATTTATTATTTTGATAAAAGCTAAAATTATTATATTTTATTAAAAAAATATGTGCCTGAAATAGTTTTAAATACACTAAGTACTTCTAAATTATATATAATTACATTATTTTTATGTACTAAATAACATTACTATGTTTTTAAAGACATAATTCATAAAGCAGTTTAATGTACATAGTATCATTTATTAGGAAATATAGTATTCATGGTCATAGTCAAGACTGATAATCTTGAGAGAATTCCTTATTGCAGAATATCTAAGTTTTAATTGCTTTCAAAGGTAATATGATGTTAGTGGAAAGAGTGAAAGATTTGGAAGTCAAAAGAACCAGGTAAGTCCTAACTTTCCCATCCCACTACCCATCAGCAGGGTGCCCAAAGGCAAGTCATAGACTCTCTTTGAACCTCAGTCTCTTTATCTATATATTGAAGATAATAATCTTCCATCTTTGGCACAGGATGAAGTTAGTCAAGTTCATATGAAATAATATGTATGAAAGTAATTTGCAAAGTGTCATAAATCAAACCTACAAAGTCTTAGAAAAGATGTGGTAAGTAACTCAACAGATAATGAGCCTAATTTTCAGAAGAAGTTGCTTCTAGAGTTGAAATGAGAGAATCTTTGACAGAAGAACAAGAACAATCATCAGTCAATAAAGCCAGCTCTAAAAGTGAAAAGTAATGTCTAACTTTAAATAAAAGAATAACAATTTTAAAAAATATACTTATTCTAAAGAACATTTACTTATAATACATGGAATTAAACAGCTCTTTTTTCTCAAGATAACCTGGATAAGATATTTTAATCAATTTCATTGAAAATCAAACAAATATTTAAGGATTTGGAACTTGCTGAGAAAACATTGCCACTTTCCTGAAGATTGGCTCTTTCTAAAACTGCTTTTGATCCAAATATCCAGGGTCTTGATGTTGACTCCAGTATCCTAAGCCAGGAATAATTGCCAATGTTTTCCCTCTTCCTTCTTCGTCCCACAGTTTTAAAAGCTGATGGTTCTATTGTGATACCTTCCTCTCAGTCTTACAAGTTCCTTTTAAATGGACAAACAGGCACCCTTTCCACTGCTGACTCCAAGTTCTAAGCTCTAAACTTCTCCAGCTTAGTGAGAGACTGTCCCAACGCTTGCTACTGCAAGGCAGAGTCCCAAATGGCTGGTTTGTTTTTCTCCTTAAAGGGTACTACATACTGACCTGAAGGGATACTTTAGTTATTACTAAAATGTAGGTTTAAAAGGGAATCAAGATTGATTTATACCTCCTTTCCTCTTTGCTTCTTTTCTTAATATTTCTTGTTTTTGATTTTGGCAGCTGAGCTCTAATTGGTATTTGATAGGCGGTTAAAAGTAACTGAGAAAGGAGAATCTCTCAAGAAATAAAAATTATACAGCTAAAAATGTTGTTTCACTGAATTAGCCAAGATAACTCTGAGTTAGAGACTTAGTTAATTCCAAGAGATATTTTTTTTTCTCCTCAGTATGAAATAAATGAAATACAATGAACCAGATAAAAAATATATATGGACATTAAGAGAAGAATACAGTTTTAGAATATTGGCAATTATTATAAAAATCATGTGATACTGTAGCCACATAGATCTCTTAATATAAAAAAAAGTCATGATGACCATTAGAGATAAGAAAACAAAGGCAGTTATATGGTTCCTTGTTAAAGTGAAACATGTAGATTGCATTTTAAAAAAAGTGTGAATTGAATACATTGATGAAAATGTCTTTTTTCTAAAAATCACTCCAAGATATTATCTAACAAAAACATATTTTATTACTTTAAAATGCAAATCCAAATAATGCAATAAGAAACTTTAACAGCTGAACAACTAAAATGGACAGAAATTACAAATCCAAATAATGCAATAAGAAACTTTAACAGCTGAACAACTAAAATGGACAGAAATTACTTTTCAAAGTGCATTTTCTAAATTATGTAATCATCAGTATTTTTATTTTTTTGGACCTTGAAAACAATAAGCCTTAATCCATAATGCAAAGAATGTCTGGACATTTATCTTGAATGTTTTTATTCCCTAAAGTAGACTAAATATTCAATAACCAATTGGCTTTTAGGTAATTTTAGTCATAGGTAGAGTAAATATACCAATAAATCTTAAGACCAGTAAGTCTTAAAGCCAGTAAGTCTTAAGAGCCTTTCTGTACTCACTCATTTCTGAATTTAATTATTGTGTGGGCAGTTGATTTTGATTTCTTCATAGTAGAGAATTGTGGAAAACAATATTGATAAAGAAATAAGAAAACATTTTTCCTTTGTAAGTATTTTTAGCCCTACAAAACTAAGTTTTCCTGATCAAATTTTTAAAAATTGGACCCTGAACTTTCACATTCTTTGTTATAGCAAACAGCACTATCATATTTCTTAAATTACATTATATTTTTATTGATTCCACTGGAAATATTTCTGTGGTATAATATGGTCTCTTCTCACACTGTAAGATTTTGTTTTTTCTTTTAAAAAATGTTACAACAATTGAATAGTAAGAAAGAGCAAAGTAAGGGAATATTTGCACATGAATGCCAATTTTATCTTTCTCTCATAAGCGACATCCAATTCTCTAGCAATTTGTCTCAGCTCTGTCTTCAAAATACACCCCAAATTCAATCATGTCTCCTGACGTTCAAGCTACCACCATAGAAAACAAGCCTGTTTCAAGCTACTAACCTAATTTTCCTGATATATATTGTATTTTATTAGTATGCTAAGACTGCCATAGCAAAATACAACAGAGATTTATTTCTTCACAGCCCTAGATACTGCCCTAGAGTCCTAGAGACTGGAAGTCCAAGAGCAAGAAGCTGGAAAGTTCGGGTTCTCTGGAGACCTCTCTCCTTGGTTGCAGACGGCCAACCTCCTGCCTCCTCTTTACACGTGGTCATTTACCTGTGCATATGCCTCTCTGGTATCTTCTGTGTGTGTACAAATTTTCCATCTTGTAACACCAGTGAGATTGGATTAAGGCCCATCCTAACGGCCTTAGGTTAACTTAAATACTTCTTTAAAAGTCCTAGCTCCAAATACAGTCACATCCCAAGGTACTGGTGGCAAGGACTTCAACATACAAATTTTGAGGGGACATAATCCAGTCCATAACACACACATACACCCACACACAAAAAAAACACAGAATTATGCAGAGTTGATTTCCATTTTCGTGATAGTTATATACTAAAAAGATGCCATTAAACACTGAATTAGCAAATATGAAACCATTGGTCTTAGGGGCAATACAAAATTATGTTCCTTTAAGCCATTGATCATATTTTTGTCAATTGGTCAGTACATACTTTTGTTTCATGTGTGTTTCTATATAAAGACACCTTATTTAACATACCTTTTAAGTTTTAGGACAGTTTATCACTCAGCAGCAGATAACTGATACAATGTGGATTATTTATCCACATTCCAATTAAACATTCATTTCTTATAAATAATCAATGGCATGGTCTTTGAATATTTCAAGGCCAGGAGATTTGAAGGATGTTTATGTTATTATAGGTTTGTTTGCCAATATCATTGTAAAACCAGTCAGTCTCATCAGCACCAAAAACCTATTCTTCCACATAATCTTTTGCTTATATAACGCTTAACAGATATATATATTTTTAATTTTAAGCTTCCTGATCTGCAGAGCTTGCCTTGCCTGCAAGTTGAATATTTTTCACACCACATTGCCTTTTGAAATGTGTGCTCCAGCCAGCACTAGCTGAGAAGGGTTTAACATTTTCCTGACCCCGGGTAATGTGACTATAAATTTCTGGAGCTTTTAGCCTCACAACAATTCTGTCTGCTATGCCTTTTTTATTGCTGTCACCTCATGAATCCACAAATTAAGTCACTTTTCCATCTTTTCCACAACTTCATCATACACTATAGATGTTACTTTAGAGCTTTCTGGAGCGATCTCCTATACAGATCAGCAAATGTCCTCTTTCTACATGTATCATTACTGCCCATTCATTACTACTGAACTTGTGGCCAACAGCACTATAACTCAGACCTGAACGAAGCTGATCTAACATGTATTTTCTCTATAAGGCTCATCAGTCTTGTGCTTAGAAATACTGGACAGCACCTCAGCATATGCATCTGGGTCATTATAAACACTGAAATCATTAGCAAAAAGCACAAACAATGTGGCACCAAACAGACCACCAAAAGGAAACTTGTTTACTGTACAAGAAATGAGAGGGTTTTTTTAATTGGATCTTAGATGGGAATATGCCATTTGTGTGCATATCAAATAACTCCCCATTGTGAACATAACCCTGTCTGTGGAAGATTTGGGGATTATAAATAAATTTTACCAAGTAGGCAAATTTACAAATAGGAAACGTGCAAATAATGAGCACCAAATATTATACTATTATATATATACACACACACATATATTTATCTTCCTAATTTTACCCAAACCTCTGCCACTGCTGGAGAAGAAAAAGGCAACCCACTCCAGTATTTTTGCCTGGTAAATCTCGTGGACAGAAGAGCCTGGCAGGCTAGAGTCCATGGGGTCACAAAGAGTCAGACACGACTAAGGCCCTAACACTGTGCACCACGCACTGCCACTGTAGTGTATATTCAGCACAACAGCCAGAGTGATTCTGCTAAAATGTAAGATAAGGTCACTTCTAAAACCCCTCAGAATGAAAAGCAGTGGCTTGCAAGAACCTCTGAGACTGGGCCCTGATTATTGCTTTGAGTCCATTTCCAGTGGCTCTTCCCCACCATCATGCTGGCCTCCTGTTGTTACTTAAAACTTATCCAGTATCCTTGGCCTTCAGATCCAGTCGTTGCTATTCTCTGTGCCTGTGAAGCCTTTCTCCTGAGAGCTCCATGACTATCTTTCATCTCTGTTAAGAGTCAACGCAATTCCTTCCAAACCACTGTTTGAAATAGCCCTCACTCCCATTCCCTTTCCTTCTTTCCTGCTTTGTTTTCTCCAAACCACTTATTCACATATGATTTGTTCTTTGTTCTACTGCTACATGTGGCCCTCACAGTGCTTCCTACCCTTTGCTCCATGAGGACAAAGAGTTTCTTTACTTGTGTCCCCAGTGCCTAGAACAGTGTCTGACATATTGTGGAGGCTTAGTAAATATTTGTTGAATAAATGACTGAAGAAATGAGATGCATTTCATTAATTTAAAATGTAGATGAAACAAAAAAATACAACATTGCAGAAATATGCAAACTGTCAAATTTTTATCTAAATTCATTTTGTATTTTAAGTTTGGCTTAGATCAAAATCAAATACCTTTCTTTAGAAAATTTAAAAATCAGAAAAAAATCAGTCATAAAAATTTTTCCTGAGTTGTTGGAAAACGTCTTGCCTTGACTTTCAAAATCAAAGAGCAATGAGTTTACCTGAATATCATATATTCCTCACTTTTCCTTCTTTCCTGTTTTTAGGAGGATGATTCCTCACAGCCTTATTCTTATAACCAGTAAGTTAGGCAAGGAGTCATCCAGTCTGTATTCATAGTTAATAAATACAGCTTCTATTTCTCATTCATCCAAACACAAATGCAGAATTATTTAGTCCCCTAGACCTTTAGGAAAAATATTTTTCAGAAATGATATGTAGAACGAGATATTCTTTATAACTTATTGTGATACTATACTTTCCAAAACCATTTTGTTAAACAATCCATCTCTAGATTTCCTTCAATCAACTTGATAAATACATCTCAGGAGACATCTCCTCAATTTGATTCCTCCTTTCCAGTAGCTTCCCTGGTGGCTCAGCCAGTAAAGAACATGCCTGCAATGTGGGAGACCTGGGTTTGATCCCTGAGTTGGGCAGATCACCTGAAGGAGGGATAGGCTACCCACTGCAGGATTCTGGCCTGGAATTCCATGGACTGTACAGCCCATGGGTTTGCGAACAATGGAACACAACTGAGTGGCTTTCACTCTTTCTTTTTTTCAAGCCCTGAAAGAATCAAGTCAACCTATTTCCTTGAGCCCTATTTAAAAACAAACCAAAAAAATGACTTTCTACTTTATAAATTTAGAATTAAAAGGAGTCACGATTCAGTGTGCTTCCATCAGAAAGAGAGTATCATCCAACGGGTTTCTTAATTACATGTTTTTAGGAGCTTGATCTGAAAATTAAAGTATATCTGATGTCTGGCCAAGCATTTTAGATTAATATGCTGTGTTTCCCACCATACTTTTCTGTTACTAATGAATTTCTGTTTTATTTTCTTAGGAGAAATGTCTATAGAAAGAGGGATATTTATTTTAATTTTATGACTAACTGTTTATGTATTAATTTTTCAGTAAAAATCAAAACTAATAAAACAAAACAAAGCTTTAAGATTAGGTACTTATAATTCTTTTTTGTTGATAATCAATTGGCGTGTGATGAGAGAGTAAGTAAAACTTTTAAAAGAAAATAAACAGTATGCTTAAAGTGTTTTTTGCTCATACTATAGTAATACAAATCTCAAATATTTTTTAAAAAGGATGCAATAAAAAAATTTACAGTTCTACCCTTATTTTTGTTTCAGAAGTCCCTGAGCTGTAAAATGGGGGGAAAACAAATTCAAGATGAAGAAAATGATGTGTCAACTTTGGTGCTTTCTTAAACTGAGTATTTAATGAAAACAATTTGACATTGTGACAGACAGACCACTGCATTGTAGAATGAAAATCATCAAAGAAGGTAGAGGAGATGATGGCCCATTTTCTTACCTGTGACCTAATTTGATCACATTTTAGCTGGTGAAACAAAAAAAATATGAAATTTTGGATAAAGCTATTATGTCATCTTAGGTTTTATGTTATGCAAGAAAGGAAAAATATCCATTTCATAATTATGATTCACCAATTTGTCATACGATAAAGAAATTGAAGGCAATTTTGACTCTGACTATATGCTAAGGATTATACTTATGTCTTTGAAGTAGAAAACTATTGCTAACTCCTTGTATTGGTATGGAAATTCAGGCCAACAGAAGTTCTATCTGACTTTGAAGACAAGGTCTATCTCTAGAGCATCCTGGATCCACTGCCTCTGTGTATCTTCAAGACCTTTGTTGCCAAGTCCAAAAGGGTGACACACATTAAATGCTGACTTGAAAAATTCAGTTTGACAAGGAATATTGTAGTTGTGATCTAAATCTCAGGGAAATGCTTAAACAGTATATTCTTGTGGACAAGATGGAGGTAGCAACTTAATAAGAAAACGGGCAACGAGAAATGATGAGAACTTAAACTTGGAATACCTACTATACACCAGGCATTTTGCCAACTTATTTAATCCTAATAGCAGCATTTCAAGCTTTATGATATGATTCTCCTAAGGCCAAAACAAAAGCCAAAGAGCTATGGACAAGACACACAGTAAACCTCATGGCAGTTCATTAACTTGATTGGCACACAGGTTTTACACAAACATGTACATGGGTGGATGATCATTCCCACAGGTATAGAACCAATGGGCAGTCAATGAGACACTGAGCGTAGCATAATGCCATATATCTTCTGTTTTTGTGCATTTTATTTAAGGATTAATTAGTCCCGAGAAGCAGAAATAAAACAGCCTGAGAAATCATGAAAGGGGAGATAGAAAAATTATTCATTTAATAGAAGAATAAATGTATGACCAAATTCAATAGAACAATGATTCAAATCTAACAGGGTACAATTAAACAGGAAAAAATGTAAAATTCAGCTATAACAATTTGAAACACAAAAAGGCAAGCCTTTGGAAGAACACAGTAGAGTGAGCATGAGTGACAGAGTTTTAGCAGATTTCAAGCTCTGTATTGGTCAGTAAAAGCCAGTGGAGGTGATGGAATTCCAGTTGAGCTACTTCAAATCCTAAAAGATGATGCTGCAAAAGTGCTGCACTCAATATGCCAGCAAATTTGGAAAAATCAGCAGTGGCCACAGGACTGGAAAAAGTCAGTTTTCATTACAATCCCAAAGAAAGGCAATTGCAAAGAATGCTCAAACTACCACACAACTGCACTCATCTCACATGCTAGCAAAGCAATGCTCAAAATTCTCAAGTCAGGCTTCAATATTATGCGAACCAAAAACTTCCAGATGTTGAAGCTGGAGTTAGAAATGGCAGAAGAACCAGAGATCAAACTGAGAACATCTCCTGGATCATTGAAAAAGCAAGACAGTTCCAGAAAAAGCATCTACTTCTGTTTTATTGACTACACCAAAGCCTTTGACTGCGTGGATGATGACAAACTGTGGAAAATTCTGAAAGAGATGGGAATACCAGACCACCTGACCTGCCTCCTGAGAAACCTGTTTGCAGGTCAAGAAGCAGCAGTTAGAATGAGACATGCAACAACGGACTAGTTCCAAATTGGGAAAGGAGTACGTCAAGGCTGTATATTGTCACCCTGCTTATTTAACTTATATGCAGAAGACATCATGCAAAATGCCAGGCTGGATGAAGCACAAACTAGAATCAAGATTGCCAGGAGAACTATCAATAACCTCAGATACACAGATGACGCCACCCTTATGGCAGAAAGTGAAGAAGAACTAAAGAGCCTGTTGATGAAAATGAAAGAGGAGAGTGAAAAA